>NC_068549.1:18718755-19402089 GCF_026212275.2 Microplitis demolitor | reverse complement strand
GTGTTTGCTGTGTCACCTAATTATTTTAAATAGTATAAATATAAATAACTAGAACTAGTAATCAATAATTATATATAATAGTATTTTAAAACAGAGAGCATTAGAGTTGTGATTAAAATAAAAATAAATAATAATAGTTAAATAAATTACTTGATTAGTAATAGTCGTTGTAACTCGTTGTTTTTGTTGGGTTGCAACTCCTTGTTGATTGGGAGGTTTGGGTAATATTTGTGGCGGCTGCTTGGCAGGCTTTGCCGTAGCTATTTGAATCTGTTGATTGCCAAAAAGATGCGTTCGCGTGACTAATTGAGACGAGGCTTGTTGGTAACCCTGTGGTGTACCAATTATTTGTAGCACTTGCATTCCTTGTTGAAGTATCGGTGTATTAGGCCTAACTACTGGTGGTCCTGGACTTCCACCAGGTGCAGGACTTCTATTATTTAGTGTTGTATTTGATCCTAAATGATGAGGACTTTTAGCGGGTGGATATGGGCTCGGTGCTGGACTCTGTATCTGTCCTACGCTCATTGGACTCTGCATTGGACTCTGAAGCTGCATACTAAAATTGCTATTTGTTGATGTTGCTACTGGGCTCGGACTGTTTCTATTTGATTGGATGGAATTTGACGCCGGACTACGTAATAAAACCCGATTAGGACTTGGGCTTGGTGTTGGTGGTGCGATATTTGATGCTGGACTTTTAAGTGGCATTGAAAATGGACTTCCTGGTGAACTAATATTTTGAGTTTGGATATTTTGCACAGTTTTAACGGTATTGGACGTTTGATTATTACCAGATATATTTATCGAAGCACCTAAATTTGAATTGGGAGCTTGTGAAAATTGTCGTTGTGTTTGAAAAGCAGTATTATGTGATGTACCAATTCCAGAAATATGACTTAGTGTATTTATTGGATCATTAACAGTTGAAAAATGTGATACATTTGTTGCTGATACATTTGGCTGATTTGTTGTATGCATAACTCCTAAATGTATACTTTGATTATGATTGACATTTGAAGACTGATTAGCACTTGCTGTTGTTGACAATATTGGAGTATTTGATGTACTCGTGTATACATTTGAACTGAGAGCTAAATTTGAACTATGAGATATTGACACACCACTTGAATTTGAATGCTGTTGTATTGCTGAACTGGGTACTTGATTAACACTTGAACCAACAATATGAGGTGCAATACTCTGTATACTTTGAATTGTTTGAAATGGAAAATTGGTATTACAGGAACTCAAACTGCTGGGTGTAATTCCGGCTAAGACATTAAGTGATCTGTTAAAATTCTGGTTTATGCTCGATGATGATGTATTATGACTTGAATTTAAATTATTCAAATTAGATAAACCAGAATTATTTTCTCCAACATTAGCATTTAAAGTTGTAAAATTTTGATTTAGATTTGGATTCAAACCAGAGTTTATGTTAGAGAGCCCCGAACTTAATGTAGATGAATTAAGAGTATTTAACCGATTAATACCTGAATTAATGGCATTAATATCTTGCGCAAGACCAGCTAATCCATTGCTAATACTGCTGGAAGGTAAGTTTGAATTCAAAGTTGAATTCAATGCATTCAATGTATTTATGTCCGTATTTACAGTTGCTATACCCTGATTAATGTTAGGTAGTCCAATATTGAGCAGAGGATTAGATGTTGTTATAACATTTGAAGTTAATGATGTAAGACTGGTATTTAATAATGAAAGTGGCAATCCCATATTAAGGCCCACCCCAAAAGTGGGGCCGGCCGGGGGTAGGCCCATACCAGTCCCCGAGGAATTTATGGTATTTTGATTCAGTTGGCTTAACTGATTTAAATAAACTATGTGATTTCCAGTTGCCGAAGCGTTTGCTTGATCTTGTCCATGATTATTTGAGGATTGTTGCAATGCAAATGTTAATGGCTGTCCTGTTGAATTTTGTGCCTGTAATTGTTGTAGTTGCTGTAGCTGTTGATGGGTTAAAACAGCCACTGAATTACCGCGTCTTGTTGTCGGGGAAGTTGTAGAGGATACAGAGTCCCCGAGGAGAGGGCGTGTCTGAGGCTGCTGCATGCCCACGCAGCACCTCGTAATCCTAGGTAGCGAACAGCCACCTTTTCAGCAAATTTTCTTCTCCTCCAAATGTATATTTTATACCTGAGAATTACAATACAACATACCTGTCTTTAGTGCCATAAATTATACCCTTTAAATTTCCAGATGTTTAACTTTAGACTTTAAATAGAATAAACTTGTCTTAAGCTATTTAAAGTAAAATACATCAAGTTTAACATCCATTGACCACTGTACACCCTATATATTTTAAATAAATATTTAGTTACTACTTATTACTTACCTTTAATGTTAAGTTAATTTGTTTATTAATTAAGTTTATTTGTTTTGCGTTGCGGCGCCACTCAACGCGTCTGCGACCCACGTCGCCTGTTCCTGACATTCATGTAATTTTTAAATTTTACCTCAACGTCAATCATACAATAATCATTGTTTTATTTTCGCCACAATTATGATCATGTCCAGTAGTTAATATTATCCAAATTACTTGATATTTTGATCACTAGCCATGTGTAGTTGTCTGTAGCCTTGATATATTTTTTTCATCTTCTACAATAAACTTTTTATCCATTGAAAATATATTTTAGACGTTAATTATTGCCTATATATTTACTCATATATTATAATCCTTTTTTTTTTTTTCTATTACTTTTAAAAGCAATATATATGATATTGCTTTCCGAAATATATATTATGTGGCTTGTAGCCTATCCTAAATCTAAAACTGCGAAATAATTTGCTGACATTGTTTGATTGTTTAATTATCAATAAGTCTCTGCATCACTTTTTCTTTTATATTTTGGCATTTGATTGTCGGTCTCATTAGTTTTATTTATTATCAATTACTCCATTTTTTTTTTTTTTTATTAATTCACTAACTCATCTTGATTCTGAAACAAATAATATATATTTTTATTATTACAATAGCTCATAATTTTATTAGACAGTACTTTAAAGCTCTTAGAAGTACTTTTCATTATAAAAGTTAATGGCGTTAAAGGGACAAATCGTAAAAGGTCATCAGGTAGCTTTAGATTTTAATCTTGATCTTAAACAAATACAAAAAAAAAATCCAAAAAGTTGTTAGCAAGTCTACTATTTTATTTTAAAAATAAAAATAAATGGTAACTTTTTTTTTGCAAGATAATAAATTAAAAAAAAAAATGGATTTTATAATAAATAAAATGAATATTGAGAAAAATGACTAGATCAACACAGTATGTTGACATAAATAATTGTAAGGATAATAAATGATTTTTAAAATAAAAGAAAAATAAATAATTGAATAAAGTGATGAGTTATTATTTGAATTAGAGATAGTAGAGGTAAAATAAAGATATTTATTATAAAAAAATAGACATCTGGAAGATTATTTTGAGGTTATAATAAAGGAAATGAGTATGTGATAGTTCGCGTACGTGTATTATAACACGGTCCACAATTACCAACACAAGCAAAAGGAGCATCAGCTACTGGACCTAGAGCAGTGCGGCGCGCGGTTACACACAACAAAAGCACAAGTGACAAGGCGTAAACAAAAGAAAATCCCGCTCAGTTACATTAATATATATGATAAATAATTAAATAATATTGTAATAGCAGTAAATTTTTAAAAACATTTATAAAAAATCACATAGATGCTAATAGCGTCGCAATGTTAAATCATCAATATTACCTCCGCGAACGCGCGTTTAGCCACCCGTGTTGTTGCCTTGATGTATTAATTTTACACACTATCTTATTTAGATTTATTTACACAATAATCCTCAATGTGTTTTATTATTGTAACACTGTATATTACTTAATACACCACGTACACAATAATCTATTTGGTAATAATAACTTGACAGACAGTAGAATTTTCGTATCACGACAGTTCCGTATACGCGTTTCGCTGTAAGGTGGCAACGGCCATAATATATTTTACAATTTCGCCAATATTATACATTGATATATTTCTAAAGTATTGTATATTAAAGTCCCTATTATTATTTTCTAGTAATTTTTATTTCTCATTACCTTTGATAGATTGCGCGTAACTTTATTGCGCAAATTGGTTTTTTATTTTAATGACAGATGGCGGGACCATTCAATTGGTCTGTTCGGATTCTCCACTCGGCGCATTGGGGCGCTTGCAATATACCCGGGAAAATTTTAATTCATAATTAAATTTAATTAGTAGAAAAAAAGTGAGTTGCCAATTAAAAAAAGAAGTGTATTAATTATCAGTGTATTGATTAAAGTGATATTTAAGTAAAACAAATCTTAGTATTACACATCGATCATTAATTAATAGAAATTAATGGTGATTTCGTGTGCGAAAAAAGAATTAAAGTATCCTGGGATGGCGAGTCGAAACTCATCTATGAAAATAAAACAACAAAAAATATATATAATTAATGAATTATTTTGAATATATATGTAATATATATATATATATATATATATATATATATATATATATATATATATATAATATACATATGTATTTTAAAAATACTTCTACATATGTATATACAGCCCGTAGTCCCGTGTCTGCTACCTGTCTTGAAGTTTTTCTTGCAGTCACGGGGTGATCTCCCCTTTCTCTAACCTGTCTCGTAGTTTAATTCATTAATTATATGTTTTTTGTTGTTTTATTTTTATTGGTGTGTACGGACCCGCCACCCCAGAGTATTTTGATGCTTTTTTTGCACACGAAATCAACATTAATTTCTATTAACTAATGATCGATTTGTAATACTAAGATTTCATTCACTTAAATTTCACTTCAATCAATACACTGATAATTAATACATTTTTTTTTAATTGGTAATTAACTTTTTTTCTACTAATTAAATTTCATTTGAAAAACTTTTTAAGATAAGGTAAATCTATTAACCCGCTCAGTACCATTAGTCGCTCACTTTAACTGTTTAAGGCGATTTTTTATAATTTTTATAAAAAAAAATTACAACTAAAAATATTATTATTGATAAATAATTATTTGTAAATCTAAATATATTAAAATATGATGTATCAAATTATTTTATAATAGATTATAAATTTAAATTAAATCACTGTTTTCAAAATCGCGCATCACCGGGCATTTTTTACTATAACGTTCATTCGTTAGATTAAATTTAGATTACGTCAAATTTTTTAAGAATTTTTATAACTATATTTTATTAAAAACATTTTTAAAATTCATGAAATTTTATATTATGAAAGAATAAAGTAGCATAATTTATAAATTAGTTGTCCAAATCAATTAACTTATGATAGTTTAATTGATATTGTCTTTGAGCGACTATGGGGCCATGTGTTGATCGAGTAATGGTACATGACAACTTTTAGTGAGCGACTATGGGTACACTCAAGGACCTTATTTAAAAAATTAATAATAATTAATTATCAACATTATTCTTCAAACTTAAATTTTATTCTAATACTCGAAACTTCAAAAAATAACTATAAAAAAAATATGGTTTTTCATTTTATTTATTAATTTATATTGAGTGATTTAATCTCACTCCAATGAAAAGTGAGCGGGTACAAGGGCTTTTACCTCATAATAATTTTTTTTAATATTTGAAATTGCGCGCGTATTAAACAATTTTACGCGCTCATCCTGACGCTCAGTTCAAATGTGTAAAATTTAATAGACAGCTGTAAAGACTTTTTTTTTTATTCAATTTTAATAATAATTAATGGATGTTAAAAGTTTAATGAGAAGAAATAATAGTTATGATGGAAATGAAAAATCTATAGCGCCAAATCCTAATTTAAATAAAAAAATTAATAATTTGCGTAATACGGTTTCGTCATTGGAGACTAGTTTTAAAATATCAAAGGATTTAGAAGATATTAAATCGTCGCGATTTAAGATGATAAAACTATCTAATGAAAGATTGAAAGATAACTTAGAAGAATCTGAAAAGCGGAATACAAATATGCTTAGTTTGTATATCACATATTCATATTTTTATGTGTTATGATTAATTTTAAATATCTCTGGTCATATAATTGTATAATAAGTGTATTTAATGGTTCTTTATAGATTTATTTCGGTATAATGCTACGGATGAATTACCACAGAGTTTAAAAATTCAAGCTAAAAAATCATGGAATCAAAAGTTTGTTTAAAAATTTTAAATAAGTGAAGTTTGGTAACGGATTATTTTATTATTTATTTTATAGGTATGATGCTTTATTGAAATTAAATGATCAATTAAGACGACAAATACGAGAAAAAGATGCTCTTTTACATGATAAAGAAAGTCAGGTTATTAATTTTATTGTGAATAATACATAGGGTAGAAAAAAATTTTAGTAAAATTAATATGTTGATATATTTTTCAATATTTACCTCGATAGCCAGAGTTTCTGGTCAGAAAGTTGGTGTACATGAGATGCGAGCAACTTGACGACAACTTTCAGTTGTGTAATTGTTGACTACAAGTTGCTCAGAAATTTGGCGGCAATCTACTGTCGCAATCTGTCATCAAGTTTCTGAGCAACTTGTAGTCAACTTGTCGGCAACAGTTACATGAGCTGAAAGTTGTCAATAAGTTTCTTGGAAAGTTGCCGTCAACTTATGGAAATGCCAACTTTTACAGCCAACTTGGCAACAAGTTGCGGTCAACTTGGCTATCAGAGTAACAACTTTTGAAAAATCTTTTTTACATCTTAGTAAAAAATTAAAATACCTAAGTAGCACAGAGACAACTTTAAGATGTCATAACCCACTTGGCATGAATGTCGGAAAGATATCTTTTTGACATCAGAAAGATAACATAATTTTTAAGATAACTTTATGATACCAATAAGACTTTTTGACATTCATGCCGAGCGGGAAAGATGTCTTTTAAAAGGACAAGACGATTTTTTTTTTGTTTCAAAGCCAAATTATTTTTATATAAATAAGACATCCAGATATTGGTCCTATTGACCACTATGATGTAATTTATTTTTTGTCGTCACTTGTGTCAAGTTTTTTAAGCAGATATTTTTTCGGTGACATAAATTTCTGATCGTTCTGTCAAAATTTTAGTGCCTTATTGATATGTCAAAAAACAGCCTGAAAACTGACATCTTATAGATGTCAAGTGTGTTACGTGGGTAAATGTAATTTCTTGAATTTAATTATTTTTTAATTTGAATAGAACGCATCATTACAACAAAAATTGCTCGACGTTGGAGATAAATTGACTCAACGTGAAGAATTAATAAATTATATTTGCAATAAATATATAAATTTCAAAAAACGTAAGAACAAAGAAGAAACTCTTTTACGCGAATCAATTGAAACGTTATTACATGACGCCTTATTAGAAGTAAACGATCATAATAATGGTACCCCTACTACGTCGCGAATGTCTTTAAAACCTAGTAAAGAAGCTCTGTTGGCTTATGAAACAAAAAGAAGTGATCGATTAGCTCGTGAAAATTATCTTTTGCGTACTCTTGTTCAAAAAATAAAAATTAATTGTCACTGCCATGAAAGTTCCGATTCATCGAGTGCTTGTCATTCTTTTCGCACAGACAATTAACAATATTAGCTAACAATAATGATAATAATAAGAGTAATAATGAATATCTTTGATTGTATAACATAAATTGGTACGATTACGTAGGCTACTTAACAGTCATAATGCTATGATTGGATATTTTTAATAATTGGATTCAACAATAATCACTCAAGAATTGAAGAGCTTCTTTATATAAGCGCAAGAAAAAGATAAAATAAGTTTTGTTGATCACAATATGCCGACAATTCATATTGTAAAAAAACTATTTCATAATTACATCGTAAGTTATCTGAATATTTGAATAATTATTTTTTTTAAACAAAATAATAAATAAATTTTGAATTATTTATTTTCAGATGGATGTACCAGAATTATTTAGGTCAATAAATTTATGGAGTTTTGTATGGGAAACAATTGGAAACGCATCAATGGCTTACGATATAACATCCAATTGGAATGGAACTAAATCAAATGATGACAATGAGTTTAATCTTTTTGAAAATCCCGCCAAATTGGGAATACTTACAGGATTATTAATAGCTCTGTATGCTGAATCTGAATTTTTTCCGGCGAAGGTATTTTTAAAATTTAATTAATTAATTAATTTAAAAAACGTAATTAATATTAATATTTATTTTCAGTTTGACAATTACATAGAGTCGAAATTAAAAAATATTGCCTTTATGATACTAAACATAAGTTTCTTTTTAATAATCGCCCCTTTTATTGCCGCAGCATTGACTGTATTTTTTATTTACCGCCAAATTATTAAATTGATTTTAAAAATTACCATGGGGAGAAAATTCGCGGGCTTATTGGAAGGAACTGATTGCGTGTGGGCTATAGAAGATTCATCAGCTTTGTCAGTTATAAATGTCCTCGGCGTTTTAGAATTAGACTCACTGAGCACCAATAGTGTGAATATTATTGAAGACTTTAGAACTTTGATCAAAAATCGTTTGTTATCAAAAAATTATGATAAACTATTTTGGGCGCGTGAAAAAAAATATGGATATTGGTTTTGGAAAATAAGTGATGACATAAATTTAAAAGAACGTGTACGCTGGCTAGATATTGATCATAATAAATGTAATGGAACTTGTAATGATGTTTATGGAGGATATTTAAAAGAAATAATTTCACGCGTAAGTAATAAACCACTTCCGGAAAATCATTCTGCCGGATGGGAAATTTTGATTGGACAAAATTGTCAGTCTTATGAATTTCAAAAAGTTGATGAGGATATAAATAATATTGAATTAAAAAGAACTGTTACTCTAGTGTTTCGGGTTCATCACTGTCTTGGAGATGGTGTTGCTCTATTGAGACTTTTACTGGAAGCAATAGCAGATTCATCAAATTATAAAATGAAAACACACTCGACATTTACGGATGAGAAAATAAAAATATTAAATAGTAATCCAAGTAATTTTTTAACTGTACCAAAACTCCGAAGACATTCATCAATTTGTGGTACTTTGAAATATTCATCAGACGTTATTTATTATTCTTCTGATGCATTGAGTGCTTCGATGCCTTTCGCTGTAAGAATTTCTTTAAGCCGAATCTTCAGAGGCTTGAAAAAATATTTGAAGATCAAATGGTGGTTGTTAACTAGTCTTACAACGGCGGAAATTGAAATTGGAATTATGAAAAATTTTAAAGTGTTAAAAGTTATTATTTTTAACATTTTTTATAAATTAAGAAAAATGTTAAAAATTATTACGGCGTTAATACTAATACCGAATTGTCTTTGGCGACAAGCTTGTCTCAGTATGGATGACAGGTTTGTAAATTTTAAAATTTCTTTATTTATTACTAGGGACAAGATTTTTGCCTTAATTTTGAAATGAATAATTCAATTGTTTGATATTAAGGCGAAATTATTGGTTTTATCAGAAAAATTTTCAAACAAAAGTTGTAGGAAATTTAATTTTCTAAAAAAAAACTCTCTTATGATTTTTTTAAACGACCAATAATTTCACCGTAATTCCAAAATTAAGATTCATAATAAATGATTCAAATTTTTGATAATTACCAAAATCTTAATTTTGAAATTATGGCTTTCTTTTTAGTCCTATGACAAAATTATAAGAGACATTTTTTTTATAAAATTAAATTTTGAACAACTTTTATTGCAAAAATTTTTTTATGCGACCAATATTTTTGCCATAACATCAAAAATTTGACCTAATTAATTATAAATTATTATTTTTAAATTAAAGCAAAAATCCTGGCCCTATTTATTACAGTCGAACTCCATTAATTCGGAGACTTAGTCTACGGAGGAGCGAAAATTTCTTGAAATTTCCGAGTTAACGGATGCTCCTTCTTCCTTAAAAAATAAACAGTACGCATGCACTCTTACATCTACATGAATGATACATAGATAAATATATACAGACACATACAAATGCATAGCAGGTGGGAGACAGTGTAGCTCGTAGTGAGGGTCAACATTGAGGGGAAGTTCCGAGATAATAGAATCCGAGTTAGTGGAGTTCGACTGTAATTGACCTTTTTTTTTAATGTATTTAAAGTGAAAGAAATTTAATAATTTTAGTGCTCTTCATGGTCCAGCCTTAAGTGGAGATAAAAAAATTTCTTGTTGGATGGAAGAGGATTTTAAAGACAACCAAAATGACAGTCTTCTTGCAAAAATAAGAGACATTAAAAATCTAACAGGTACAAGATTTAGTGACGTGATTCTCGCTTCTCTGTCAGCAAATATGCATAAATATTTCTGGAAGGTATAGTAATATTTATTATTATTAACTTTTTATTAAATAAAGATGTTAAAAATTTAATTGTTTTATAGATTGGCGAAACAGCGCCGAAAAATTTGACAGTAGTAATTCCGACGAGAATGACAGCGCCAAGTCAAAAACTAACTTTTAAAAATCGTTTTTCTGTTGGACTGTTGCCTCTTTGTATTTCTGAAGTTAATGGAATTTACTGTGGTCATCCAGCTGATGATCCTAGAAAATTACTTGATCGTTTACGTGACGTATCAAAGTCTTATAGAAAATTACGAAGTGATTCAGATTATTTAGTTAACTACTGGGTAATGACATGGCTGTCAGCTGCATTACCTGAAGCACTTCTCAGGCCGTTTCTTAAAAGTCACAGTACTATGGTTTTCAGTAATTTGCCAGGACCACAAGCGGTGGCTATTTTAGGTCATACATTAAAAAAAATTTCATTTTGGATTCCTCATAGGTACGAACAATAGTTTACTTTTAGGAAGTAAATGACTGGTTCTTATCCAATCTTACTCTCATCATAGTTATAGACATTCTTATACTCTTGCATACTTCTAATTAATAAAAAAAAAAAAATTAATTAATAATATTAAATATTATTAAAGGGGAACAACGGGTATAGGTTTTTCATTCTTAACATACGATAGCAATGTTCATCTTTCATTGATAGCTGATGAAGCTCTGGTAACTGAAGGAATGAATCTTGATGACATTCTCAAAGGAACTGTCAATGACATCAAAAGACTTCATGACAACATTACACTACCTTGTTTCGCGAAATCATATTTAAATAACGCAGATGCACCCATGGAAATAGGTATTATGAAAAAGTTTAGATTAGTCATATATTTAAATATAATTTAAGTTAATTCTAGAAAATTTTTCAAGTAAAAGTACAGCTTTTATGTTGGAGTTTGCAAAAAAATTAATTTTTTAAATTGACTTATTAATATACACATTAATTATTTTCAGATTTCGGTGTGCAGTAAAGCAGCATCATCACCATTATCAACTGATTTATAATAACTTTTTATTAACTACTGTAAATTTTACACTGATGTAAATATTAAATTAACAGGGTGTATTTTTATTCATGTAAAATTATTGTATACTTTTTATTTACTCATGACTTTTAAGTAAATGATTGATGTACTTGTATATGTTTTTTACAAATAAATGTTTTAATCTAAAAAAAAATCTAAAAACGGTTAATCCTGTAGACCAAACGTATAACTCTCCGCTGAAGACGTTATTATTGGTAAACTTTTGAGCTCTACGAGGTCAAAAGCAATTGGATCGAAAAACATAGTTCACTGAAGAAAAGTAATTTTTGTCCAACGATATCTTTGGAATAAATCGGCCAATTTGCACGCGCTCTGTGGCAATCGAAAAAAACTTGTTGAGACTTAAATTTGATCAAACAAATCGGTCGAGAAATTTTTGAGTTATGCAACAAAAATTAGAAAAAAAATTTGTAAGTCTTAGTGAGCCTTTTCGATTGCCGCAAGAATCCATAAAAAAATCCGTAGTTTTGACTAAGATCGCCGGCTGAGAAAATTCATAGAAAATGTATGGAAAACCAAAACTTGTCACCGCTTAAGAAAATCTATAAAAAGTGTATAGAGAACCAGAACATGTTATTTTTTACTTTTCAACTGTGATAACTAATGAGCTATCGTAAAAAAATGGTAATTAAGTTTCCTGAATTTTTTTTTAAAATAATTTAAAATAAAAAAATTTTTTTCAACGAAAGCAACTAGTGGTTTATTTTCCTCCTAATATTTGAATTAAATACCAAATAAAATTATTTACACTTACTCTGCACTGATGATTAAAAAAAAATCACATAACACTTTTAATTAGTACCAAACACTTATTACTCATAGCACTTTCAATAAAAATAAAAAAACTTTTGATTGACATAAAATTTTCAATTTCAAATGGCGGCAAACATTCACGGAATGAAAAAATTATTTTTACACTAAATTTCAAATGAAAAAATTATAAAAACAAATAAATGAATATATTTATTTAATTACTTGTTATTTTAAAAATCTCTGATATATGAATAATAATAAATAAAAGTCGGCAAAGTTGATATTTTATTTAAATTGTGAACTCCAACAAACGCCAAGATTTAAACAGCGTGAAATTTGACATGAAGTAATTTAATTATTTTTCTAATTTATAATTCAAGTACAAAGAAAATTATAATAATTAAATGTTTGTTAAGAAGTGAAGAATTATTTTTTCCAAGAGTTTTTATTAATCACGACTTAAAAATAGTTAATTATTTAATTAAATCGCGAAGTCGAAACTGCGCGTCACTATCGTGGCGGTGATAAAAACTTTGAGGCGACACAAGCGCTGCAGTGGCGAGAATCGGAACGGACACGCGCAGAACTTCTAAGCTCAGTCAGTCTCCCGCCTGATTGTTGTTTACAGTTGCTGCTGCACTTCGTTAAAATAATTATTTTATTCATGAATCAACTCAATAACAAAACTTTAATTGGCTTCAATAAATTTTTAAGTGATCAATACATATTTTAAGATAAAAAATAAAGTGTGTCAGTAAACTTATGGTTTTAAATAAATTAAATTTAGTGTTGACTTTGTTTTCTTGTCATTTTGTCCGGGTTCATTGTTGTTATTTTAATACACCAATAAATTCAATTAAATTTTTAAGTAATTAAATTTATTTTCAAATGATCATTCGACTTTTTTAATTAATTAGTTGCAGTCGTTTTATTTATTTAATGTTTGTTTATAGTTGAAGGCTATTGATGTACGAGAGTGCTTGTGTCAGGCTGGCTAGTATTTAAAATGGCGGCAAATGTAAGTTGGCTTAAAAATTATTTAAGTTTTTTTTTTTAATTTATTTCATTGAGAATTAATATATTTAATTTATTGATGTTATTCAAATAATTGAATATAAATAAAACTATTTGACAAGAATAATTTTTTATGGGAAACTTGAAAATATCAGGAAAATTGATGATACTGAAAGTAGTAGACATCAGATGAGTGTAAATGTAGCGGACATGAAACAATTTTTAAATTACATATAGAAAAATTAAATAATTAAATTAATGAAATAAAAAAAAAGGCACTGATTTGATATTTTTCTAAAAGTTCATTTTTTAAATTTTTTGTTGAAACAATTTCATTTTATTATTTAAAAATTGTCGGAAGTCCGTCAACTTTACTATCATAGACATCAGACATTTTTTTATTTTTATTTATAAGATACTTGTGAGTAAAATAAAGGTTTTTTTTTAATAGCACGGAAAAATTTTTAAAAGTTATTGACGTACAATGAAAAAAATTTTTTTTTATAAGTATTTTATTTGTTTATTTAAAAAAAAAGTTTTTTTTTTAAAGTCTGCTTTTTATTTTATTTATAATTTTCTTATTTTTTATTTTATAAGTTTTCGTTGATGGTTCGATTTTAAGTTTTATTGATATCTCGAAAACCTAAATAAACATATAGACGTCATTGTCTATTAGAAAAAAAAAAAAAAAAAAAAAAAAAAAAAAAAAAAAAAAAAAAAAAAAATTGCATAAAACTTTTTATTTTCAAAAAAAAATTTTCGTGCGATGTATTGTTTACATGCTGAAAATAATACGAGACTGAAGTTAGCAATGATCCTAAAGTTAACAGACGATTTGCAATTTTTGGATTTTTTTGTACCAAATCAATTATGAAAAAAAATAAAAATAAAAAAAGCACATGTAGAAAATTACAAAAACTCTACGTGCAATTTTTAATAATATTTTTTTTTATAATTTGTCGTTTTAAAAAAGTTTTCAAAATTACAAGACGTCGACTTACTTAAAATCATAAATAATTCTATAGTCAGTTTGAATTTTTCGAATAAATGGAATTCAAACTTCCCGCGCTTCACAAGCTGCGCGCGCAGCCGTAGCAATAACCGTTGGGCATTTTCTCCTGCTATACGACTCGAGTTGCTCAGACCTAAAAAAGTGTCATGTCCGAACGAGTTTACATCTCTCATGCACTTGCACACTATTTAATTAATTCCGTGAGTTAATTCGAGTTAAAAATTAATAATTAATATCACATTAGCTTCATTATGTCACGCGGAATATATTGTGGTAATAATTTTTATAAAATAATTGATATTTATCGGATAAAATATAATATTTAAATTCTCTCGCTGCTCTTGGTTCGAATAATTTTTTTTATTACTTTATTTTTAATATTTGAATAATTAATAAATATTTGAGTGAATTAAATTGAAAAAATTCATTGATTGAAAAAAAAATCATAATTAGATTTAAAATATTTAAGGATTTTAGACCAGAAAAATAATAAATTAAATTAAATTAATAAATAATTTTCTCTTAAATTTCAGGTTTTAAGTACAGAATGCTGAAAAAATTTGGAAAATATATCGATGTCAAGACAATGGATCCTGATGAAACAAAGCCACAGTTCTTAGACATCAGACAAAGATGGCCGCCAAGAGGGAAATTTAAACTTTGAAAAATTGCCACCAGCGCCGAAGCTTACTGAAATTGCCGTTGTAATCCAGTGTGTTCACTGGTCGAGATCACCAAGCGCAGAAACTCATCCAATCATTCAATTAATTATCAAAAAGATGAAGTAAGAATAATTTTCTATAGCTCAGAATTTAAATATGAATTATATTTTATCTATTTCATAAATTTAATTATTTAAAAAAATTCAGTTAATTTAATTCATTTTTTGTGAATGCTAAAAGTTCATACTTTAATTTTTCAGGTGTCAGAAAAATTTTGATGGTGTGATCAAGAAAGTCGAAAGTAATCGAGTTTGCTTCTGGACCAAGCGGCTCTTCCGTTGCTGAAAACTTGTGATAACGTCCGCCGAGGTAATGATGCGTCAAATTGATAGTATAATTAATTTTTTTCATAAACATTTACATTTAGATTTGGACCAACGAAAATTATCAATTTTTTTTTTTAGAAACTGAAAGAAATGTCTGCTGGTCTGGAAGTTTCTCGGCGTGGTGAGTGAATTTTATTTATCAAATTTATTATTTTATACAATACAATTATTTTACCGATTCAACAATATTGTTAAACTGTCTAAAGCCAAGTCTTGATTACTTGGCTTTCATTAATTTTTTTAATTATTATTGCTCTGTGATTACAAAAAAAAATTTATTTTTTTTTTGTTTTTATTTTTTTTATCTCTGATTTTACGAGTATCGAATGACTCGTAAATATAAATATTTTATTCATATTTAATTAACTGATTTTGTGACATGTACATACATAAATATATGTATGTATATATATACAAACTCAATCACAAAAAAAAGCCGTTGATTTCCTTCGGTAAATATTTTTTTTTTAAAGCAAATAATTTAAGTTGTTTCAGAAATGAAAGCAACACAATGAAATTTATAAGATATTACAGGATATTAATATATTATATACCGAGGAAAATTAATTATATTTAAACGGTAAGATATAATTTTAGTTATACTGAAAAAAGTGATTAAATTTAATATCCACTTAAATCAATAAGTGATAGTGAATTTAATTATGAAATTAATTTTTGTAATATGTAATAAATTAGTATGTGTTGTTATAGGCTGTAGTTTCCGTTTTGTCAGACAAGCAAATATTACCGCCAAGAAGAAAAATTTGAATTTTCAAGTTTAAACAAACGGATCTGAAGCTTGTGAAAACCACCGGTGAAATAAGGCGTTGAACCGCCACTCGAAGACATGAACGAGCTTTCATTTAATTATTTGAGATAAAGATAATAATCAAGGTAATAATAATTTTATATCGTTACAAAATTAGAATTTTTTTTAAATTTAGTATCAATTTTACGAAATTAATTATTTTTTTAATCAATTCAATTCCGGTGACATTGTAGTGATTAAAAGTAAAGTAGTTGATGGATGTTGATTATTTTTTTTAAATTTACTAGTGGTTTTGAATTTTATTTTTTAGTTGGTGCGAAGATTTGGGTGGTGTATCAGTCTTAAGATTCAAGAGTAAAAGAAGATGCTTCCAGATGAAAAGGTACCAGGTGCTGAGAGTTTAGAATTACGGCCGCCGAGGTAAAAAAAAAAAATTAATTTCAGACTTAGATAATTTTTCAAATAAAAAATTACCCATTATCTAATTGACATATTTTTTTTTTTTTGCAGAAACTGAAAGAATTGTCTGCTGGTCTGGATGATTCTCGGCGTGGTGAGTGAATTTTTTTTATAAAATTTGAATTTTTTGATAGCATGACAATTTGAATAGTTTAACAATATTGTTGGATTGTACTTTAAGTCCAAGTCTAAGTACTTGGCGCACATTTTCCCTTTAACTATCATGACTATATCATTATCATTGATATTATTTATCATTGCTGCGTTGAGAAGTGAAATTAACTATTTCTGACTCGACATTTCTAAAAGGTTTTATTTGATTTCACGTTTCGTAACGACCTCTGAGATACCGAGAATCAATTCGAATTCAAGTTGTTTGATTTTTTTCTTATTGAGGAGATAATTTCGAACAAAATGACTCATGATTAAGTTGAATTTGTGTAATTCTAGAGTTACATATTCAAAATATATTTTAAGAAATTAATTTTACGACTTTCTAAATTTTTTAAAAAATTGTTTTTTAACGGGTAATAGTACATACATTTTTTGATAGCTTAGGATCCACTTTGTTCCTCTATAGTCGCACTTTTTCTTAGCTTGACTTTTTAAACATACAAATACCACTGCTGTGGCCTAATTTGTTTCTACAATTTTTGTGGCT
The DNA here is from genome assembly GCF_026212275.2 of Microplitis demolitor. Classification (NCBI taxonomy): domain Eukaryota; kingdom Metazoa; phylum Arthropoda; class Insecta; order Hymenoptera; family Braconidae; genus Microplitis; species Microplitis demolitor. The sequence continues at coordinate 19,384,964 of NC_068549.1, read as the reverse complement.
CTGTTGAGAGAATTTTGAGTAGTGGGTTATTTTGTCACATGGTCTTCTTTAAAATGAGATATAATTTCGAATAATTTCATTTTTCGCTTCAACATTTTGATATTTGATTAGTAATTTTTTTATTTATTTATAATTAATAATTAATAGTACATATCGCAAAATAGCAAACTTATAAATCCATTGACGACAAGCGTACATTTAACTATCATTAAAAAAAGTTATTAATTCCTATTTCTCGCTCTATTCTTCCATCAGTCTTGAAATGTAAAAACTTATTTAGTTATACTTTAATAATACAATGCATGACGTCTTCCAATAGCTTTTCTATTATGACGAGCACGCGATTCCATTTGTTGGCGATAAACAAACAATGGTCGAAGTAAATTGGTACCTGCTGCAGTTTCTAAATCATCTTGAGCTTCATTCGCTGGTTCTTGTTCTAATGATCTAGGTTTCCGTATAAGTTTAACTGGTTCACTTGACCCGTGAAATATTGATGATGGTAATGACGATAAATCGTCATCGATATTAGACATAGCAATCAGTGGGTTTGCTTCGGTTGATGTAAAAAAGATAAATTCGATCAAAACAATGATTGAAATTATGCGGATGACACTTTTTGTTGCCTGTAATATAAAATATTAAATAAATTAAGTTAAAGTTTTTGTTCGCGATGAAAATTTATTCAGTACTTGAAAAAGTTTGTTGAAAGAAAAGTAAAATTACATTTTAAATAAATATTCTTACTTATAAAATTAAATATTGTTATTAAAATCAAGATATTTTACCATTTTTTAAACTTTTTTTATTGAAGATCGTGTTGGTTGACAAAAATTTTAACTCAGTAGCTCAAAATATTGTGCTTTGATCCACTTTTGAGAAAACTATGATGACAAAATAAAATTTTGCGACAATTTATATCAACTATTGACGTCAATGAGTAATATATTGATACATAATTGACGTTTTTTAAAAGTGATAACTGACCTAGCAAACTGAGTCATATGCAATACATGTGAAAAAAGTTTACAAATTTGATTACTCAAATGATTATCGATCATTCATATTCTTCTACTTTTGCGTAACCTGCATATGACTTGTTTTTCGTAAATATTATTGTCGTGTACTGTAATTACGGTAGCGGGATATAGTTTTTGACCTTCAATTCAATTTGAATCTTTTTATTCTCATGACTCAGAAAAAAAATTGATGATAATTTAAAAAATAAATAAGAAGTAGACATTTGACTTTTTTTTTATTCATTTAATTTCAAAACGTTTATTTATTAACTTTTGAATTTTTATTTGTATGGTTCTCGGTCATAATTTTACAGAAAATTTATCGTGTGCATAAATGGGATTTTTTTGAAATTTTTTCATGGGATATTAATTACTGAGAATATTTTCACCGGTCACTAGTCGGAATATATCATTGATATAGAAGAAAATGATAATGATTAATCGAAATTACTCTGAAGAAATCTATGAATCATTAAAAATTTTATAGTTATTTTCTGTTTATTTAACCCTTATTAAAAGAAATGATTTAAAACGATCTGTAATGTTAAATGCCCATAAGAAGGGCGATTTTAAAGTATTCAAAGTATTCAAAAGTATTAAAACATATTTAAAATTTTATTTTTCTAATCATTTCAAATCGCTTCTGTTGATCAGGGAATATAATTAATTACATTTTCATATTTATTATTGTTTTACTTCGTCCTATGATTTTAAATGATTCATTATTTAGTTTTGTCAATAGTATCTATCACCAGGTATTATATATTTCCATTTCTTTTTTCACTTCCTTAGTAGTCAGTACTACTGAAAAAGTGAATTTAATTACAGACTAAAGATTGCATCCTATAGTTGATAGTTCGTTATTTTGAAACGCTCAAATAAAAGTTACTTATAAATATACATTTTTTTGCACAAGATTACTGATATGCGGTCACGTACCTTAGTACAAAAAAAGGTTCGGTAAACTAAACAAACAAGCAATCAAAGTTGGGAATAACAAGGAAAAGAATAAAATGGAAAAAATTGAGGTTTTACTGTTATTAGTATTAAGGATATTTTTGGACAGAGTCCCCCACTTTTTTGAAATTTTCAATAACTTTCAAATGTCATAACTGTACTTAAATTTTATTAATTGATTGGAAAAAAAAATAAAAACCTTCACTGGGAAAAAAACAACGTTGCAATTTTGCCGAGATATAGCATTTTTTAAAAATTACTTGCAGCTGTTATCATTTAGAAGTTAAACGAAATTTGTTGAATAAATTTTAGTCTATAAAATTTGAAAATTCGATCTATAAAATTGACATATTTTATTGAAATTTATTTAATAAATTTGATTAAACTCCCAATTGATATCAACTGTAATTTTTTTTTAAATCTATATCTTAGCAAATCTGCAATTACGTTTTCCTTTTTTCAATTTATGCTTTAATTTTTTCAAAAATTAATTAATAAAAATCTAATACCGTGATGACAGCTGAAAGTCATGGAATATTTTTAAAAAATAGGGGGTACTTTCTGAAAATGGTCTGATATAATAAATAAATTAAAATCAAAATCAAAATGGGAAAATAAATGACAAAAATTTTTATTGTTGGTATTGATATTTATTATAAAACTAATAATTATAAAGAATGATAAATGATAAAAAGGTAGTTAATGAAATAAAAAGTTTACGCTATTTCTATTTCTCCACCAACTTTGGTAATGGCTTCTTTAAGTTTTTCAGCTTCTTCTTTACTTATATCTGCCTTTACAATTGTTGGGACACTTTCGACGAATTTTTTAGCCTGTATTTGAATAAAATATATTAATACCATATATAACGATTGTATTACAAGCCTACTCAAGAGTAATCATATTTTTCCGCATTATCTTTACTCAGCTTCAATTCTTCTCAATAACATATGACGTTACATATCAATAAGTAAAATTGAACACACAGTAAATTTATACCCGACGATACTTTCAAAGCTTTTATTTCGTGATCGAATTGATCAAATTTCAGTTCTTTTTTAAATAAATGAAAAATTTTACTAAAAATATGTATTCTAAAATGGCGCACATTTCAAAAAATTCGCGAGTAATTTTACTCAGTGCATTTTAAAAATTGATAGTATTTGTTCCTATTCATAGACTTGATCAAACGTTAATGAGCTTTATTATATTACTGTTAATAATTTGAATTTTATAATGATGTTGGGTAGTGGTACCATTTTTAGCCAGTTTTGCACACTTGAAAAATTAAAATAAATTAATTTGTAAAAGACGCAATAACATAATTAATTTTGAAAATATGTTTAGAAATTTTTTCTTTTTTGTCCCACTATTAAAGTGAAAATTTTATTTTACTTTTTTCCACTAATTTAAATTAAGTATTATATGTCCAAAAATGGAAAATTAAAAAAAACCCCTTCATATGCATTGAGTATACTTGAAGCTAAATTAAGACGACAGTGAGTAGAGATGTTTTGTTTAGACCCAATAAAATCTTACATCAGTATTATATCAATTATAAATTACCTGTACAAGATTCATATTTGGCATCAACGTTTTGATTTCTTTAATCAAAGCAACTTTTTGTTTTTCATCAAATTTAACTAATTTTACAGTAAATGATGTTTGGACTCTTTGTGGTGATGCTGCTTCTTCTTCTTCCTAAAAGTTTAATTCAAATATTTAGATAAATTTAAATTAATATATAGTATCGCTGCCCTGATAGCGTTGGCAGCAAGCTAACGACAATTTACTGCAGTAACTTGTCACCAAGTTGACCGCAAAAATTGGCAATTCCTCAAGTTGACAGCAACTGATCGTCAACTTTCTGAGAAAGTTGGTGGCAGAAGTTGCCACTCCATTAGTCAACAGAAAGTTGTCTTCAATTTTCTCAGAAAGTTAGTAACAATTTGCAGTCAACAGTTACAAAAGCTGAAAGTTGTCGTCAACTTGATTGCAGCTAATTGACATTAATTTTCTGGTCAATTCATTGTGATCAATTTGACAACAACTTCAGCCTTTGTAACTGTTGACTGCAAATTGTTACCAACTTTTTCAGGAATTTGGCGGCGATTTACTGCCGCAACATTTCTGGAAAATTAAAGGCAACTTTCTGTCAACTAATTGAATGCTAACTTTTGCCACCAACTTTCTCAGCAAGTTGGCGTCTAGTTGTCATCAACTTATGAAAATGACAATTTTTGTGTTCAGGGTTTGTCGAAGTTTTTCTTTCAAACAAAAACTCTAAACGCAAAATGAAAAAGGAAACACGGTTTATTACTCTATAGTCTAGGAATCTCTAATTTTAAATTGTCCAAGAGAAAAATTTGAACAAAGTTTCCATTTACTGTGCAAGTGCAACAAGGATAAAACTGTTCGTCCACTTGAAAGTGATAGACTAAAAAACCCGGATCTTCTCGAGTGAAAAAAAAAAAAAAAAGTAACAAAAACCTGAGCTTTAGGTGCCGCACTGCCGAAAGCCATGACAGGAGCATCAGGAAGATTGAGTCGTTTTTTCAAAACATCACTCAATTGTGCGACTTCAATTAAATTAAGAGCAGTGATATCTTGAACCAGTTTTTCAATTTTAGGGCTCAATGGTCCATCGGTACCTTCTGGTGCTGGAATTATCAGTTTTGGTATTGCAGCAGTTGCTACTTCTCCTTGACAATATCTAAAACTATTTATTTAAATTCTGTTAGGTTTTTAATAATTTAATTATCATAATTTTCTTGGATACTTTAATTACTGATAGTAGGTTATGTTAAACCAAGCAATGGAACATAAAAATACTTATGAATACATTAATATTAAAAATACAAACCATGAATGGAATTGTCGGAATGAAACTTTGTTTTGTACAATTGATCGTAGAGTATTCATTTTTATATATTATTTTATTTGTTAAACTTTGATTAATAAATTCTTTAATAAGATAAATCTACGACTGCACGTTTGCAGAGCGTTCTGATGCGCAACCGCCGTGACCACGTGACTTGATACTAAAATTAGCGGCAAAATGGTTTAAACATTTCTTTTTTAATCGTAAATTTTTTCGGTTCTGTAATTAAAATTTTAAAAAATTATAGATAATAAGTATTAATTATATTCTTTGATAAATATTGAATGTGCGAACATCTACAAGCAAAAGTGAAATGTCCTAGGAACATCATATTTAATAGAGTTATGACAGCGTAATAGATAATTAGGGCATTGAGGACCTAAAACAAAAAGTTATTGAATATTTTATTTGATAATGATATTTTTAAATAAATATTTGTCCACATCGCGTAAAAAAATAAAATACTTCTTGATCTTTCATGTTGTAACGAAAAAACCATCGGCATATACACAGCCAAGATGAAAGAGATAATAAAATTAAAACTGGAACTGATGGTGTCGCACACACTTTGATGTTCAACATTTGTTTTATTGTATTTTAATTATTTTCATAACATAAATTTTTGATTTATTTAAAAATTGTTAGTTTATTTTTTTTTTTACATATTTTTTAATAACTGATACGGAAATTTTGACGTTTACTATATAAATGTTTAGATTTTTTTTTTATCTTTTGTTTTGAAAATATTTAAATTTAGTTATAAGAACAAATGAGAATATGCTTGATATAAGGTAAAATCCCCTATACTCGCTCATTTTTCATTGGAGTGAGATTAAATCACTCGATATAAATTAATAAATAAAATGAAAAACCATATTTTTTTTTTTTGTTATTTTTTGAAGTTTCGAGTATTAGAATAAAATTTAAGTTTGAAGAATAATGATGATAATTAATTATTATTAATTTTTTAAATAAGGTCCTTGAGTGTACCCATAGTCGCTCACTAAAAGTTGTCATGTACCATTACTCGATCAACACATGGCCCTATAGTCGCTCAAAGACAATATCAATTAAACTATCATAAGTGTATTGATTTGGACAAATAATTTATAAATTATACTACTTTATTCTTTTATAATATAAAATTTCATGAATTTTAAAAATGTATTTAATGAGATATAGTTATAAAAATTCTTCAAAAATTTTACGTAATCTAAATTTAATCTAACGAATGAACGTTAAAGTAAAAAATGCCGGCTATGCGCGATTTTGAAAAAAGTCATTTAAACTAAATTTATAATCTATTATAAAATAATTTGATACATCATATTTTAATATATTTAGATTTACAAATAATTATTTATCAATAATAATATTTTTAGTTGTAATTTTTTTTTTATAAAAATTATAAAAAAACGCCTTAAACAGTTGAAGTGAGCGACTAATGACACTGAGCGGGTATAGGGGCTTTTACCTTATGTTTAAAATATTAATTAACGTCATTACTTAATCGTCAGATAATTTTAATTTTGGGGTAGGAATTTTTTTTATTTTGGCAGTTTTTTATTCTTGATCGAAAGTTGGATATTATTAAATGCCTGCTAAGAGTTTAAAAATGAAAAAAGGCCATTCGGCAGCCGACATAAAAGTCAATTTCTTGAAATATATTAATTATTGAACCGCTAAAAGTTTTAATAATAGTAAGCACCGTTAAAAATTCATGATATAAAATTAAAAAGGAAATAAAAATAAAATTAGGCAGGAAAAAAAAGATGACTTTTTTATGATTAAATTGTTTATTAATAATTAATTGTTAGTTAATAATAATTTATAAAATATACATTTAACGGAATTTTAAGCGGTTTTAATTACAAGATATTTTGATAAAATATTATTCCATATGCGTTTTTTTACGTTTGTATTGATAATGATAATGATTAAAAATTTTTTAAATCTATATTTATATCTTAATCTACATGTAATAAGATTAGACTTTCTTTTAATATTAATACTGAAAATTAATTACAAATTATTATATACTTTAATGCTTAATTAATTATTTCTCAAGTCTAAAAATTATTGACAGTTACTTTTATTTTTAATTTTGTCGATCTTAAAATTCAAAAAAAAAAATTTATTTAGAGATAAAATTAATTTTCAATTTTTTATTAAATAAAAAAATAAAAAAAAAAAAAACACTACGATAAAAAAACAGTTTTAGTATCACGTAATGTCATCCATGATAGTCATTAAATTTTTATTTTATTTTTAATATCAATACCGTAAAAAAAATTACTGTCATTATTTTTGACCCGGAAGTAGATGACTACTTAATATATTATAATTAAAAAGGCAAATTAAAAAAGCTATTTCTAAATTACATTACTTGCTTATTACATTATACTTATAAATATTCATACGAAAAAAAAAAAAATAATAATTTTTAATATTTGAAAATAAAAACAAAATTTTACTTACAGCGAATCAAAACTTAATTTTTCAAATAATTAATACTACAAACTTTTTTTTTTATTTACATAAATAAATGTTCATGTAATATGAATAATTAAATTAATAGAATATACTGAACTTTATGTTGACCCATATCACGTTTTTTTTTTTTTTTTTTTTTTTCATATGAACATTCATATTTATTTTTATCTTATATTTTTCCAATAGATAATAGTTAATTACTATATTATATTTACAAGGCTCGGTACATTTGCTCTGGTATTCTATGAATAATTTATATTACCAATTAATATATATATATAAAAATCAATATTTATATACATTTTATTAAATAAAAAATATACTTATCTATCAACTCCCGTGTAAAAAAAATTATCCGTTAAAAATATCTAGAACTTGTAAATTTAAGACTGGTAATTTTGAGTTTTATTTTTTTCAACTTTTTAGAAATTCATAAATAAAAAAAATTAATTTAAAATCAAGTGGAAATGTTTTTTCTGCACATATATATTAAAATTTATTTTTATCGTTTTTAGTTTTATTTTTCATAACAACAAATTCGATTTTTTGTTCAAGAGTTTAAAGTTTTGTCGAATCCTTTGAATGACAAAAATTGAAAAAATTGTAAACCATCAAATTTAAGGTTCTCCATTGTTTGAAATTTTGAATTTCCACATTTCCTTAAAACATTTTTTTATACACGGGTAATTTTACCGGTAAAAGATAAACTTTATTATCATATTTTTTAAATCCATCAAAATTACAGTTTGACATAAAGAAATTTTTCAAAATCTATCAGATTTAAAATTTTAATTTTTAGTAAAAAACAACCTTCTTTCTTGATTCATTAAACACAGCCTCGTTAAAAAAATTTATTTCATAGAGTACCATAACACCAAATCTCAAAATATAACTTGTGTGCGTTCAATGGCTTATTATTATATATTAATTATTAGGTAAATATTAGAGCCTGCATATTTATAAAATTTTATTTATGAATTTTTCATAAATTCCTCAATTATGTTTCTTTTTACTTCACTAACTCTACTCCGTTAATTAAATAATTTATTGTTTTTAAACGTAATGTATCTTGAACTGTTAAAAAATTGATCATCTTGCTATTTAAAAAAATCACATTCATTTATTTTTTTTTTTACCGCGTCATACAGATACTATAAGGACATACTCTAGAAAAAGGTTAATGTGAAATTTTATTCCAGAAATCATTATGGTAAATATTACATCATATGTCTTAATGGCACCCGGAAATCACAAGGTCAAATAAAAAAACTTTTTTAAAATTTTATAAATTAATATTTTTTTATGCGCCTTTATAGTTCCCGGGTGACATATAAAGCTGTATATTTGTTCGCCTTATGGTACCTGTACCGCGAAATGTATTGGATTTAAATTTTTAAATTTCTATTTCCTTTAGTAGAATGAAATTAGTAATATTATTTATTTTGAATTTTAAATATATCACGTCACTAATTTCTAAAGGGCTTATTTCTATACGCCCTTTTGGTTTTAGTCACTAAGTTTAAGCCACGGGCGTATAATTTTTTTTGCTAATCATATTATAGATTTATTCTTAAGCTAAAAATTGGAAAAAAAAATTATGAAAGCCAAAGGGCGTATAATAACTTGAGCTATATGCCCTTTTGGCTTTCACAATTTTGTTTTCTACTCTTTAAAAACGAATTAGTGAAAATTACGTGACAATCACTATTTGGCAGTGAATAGTCACTTATGGCTAGTGAAAAGTATACCACTAGTTGAAGTAGTGCCATGCTTTTCACTAGGAAACAGTGAATAATCACTATTTTCACTGTTTCAAATTTAAGAGAGTATTTTTAGGTTTAAAATAAGTCAACAAAGCAATTGGCAATGAAACAAAAAAATTATAGGCCCTCCCTGATTTAAAAAAAAATATTCAAATCGATTATAAATGATTCAAAACAATTCAATTTTCATACTATACAAACATACATTCATCATTGAGTAAATCGTTCTGTTTAATCAGGGATTTTGGTTTTAGAGAGTATCCTACACCGAATGGCTTTTTTTTATTTTTAAGCTCTTAGCAGGCATTTAATAATATCCAACTTTCTATCAAGAATTAAAAACTGCAAAAAAAAAAATCCTGACCCATAATTAAAATTAAGGTACCAGCGGGTAATAAGGCTTAAGTTACAGAAATTATATTTAAAATAACCGCCCCTGCTAAAATCTACTCTAGTAGAAGGGTCTTGCATAGAGATGTTACGAAAAATTTATAGAGTCCCGATATTACGTTCCCTGTCTTCTATATTTCATTATCAGTCATATGCTGTCGTAGCGCAGAAGAAATTATAAAAAACAATCTAGTCTTCTGACTCTTAAAAAGAATACTGATAATTTTAAGTGCTGTTAATCAAAACATTCTAGTCTTCTGATTTTTAAAAAGTATTGTTACTTAATTTAAGTGATGATTCTTCTCTAATACCAATTTTATTAAGTATAGTTAAACTATTCCAGTTTGTTTAACCCGTAGGCCTTATTACCCTAGCGTAGTAAAATAAGGCCTATTCGTATGGTTTTTGTAAAAGTATAATTTTTTGTTTGTTTATGTTAAAAATTACCATTACTTCATTAAATTTTATGGCTAATGTATTGAAATAAAGATTAATGATACATTTCGATAATTAAATGCAATATTTTCGATTCTATTCAAAATTACCCTTAGCTAGGCCTTATTACCCGCCGGTACCTTATATACTGAAATTCCGAATCGCAGTAAATGCGGATTGAAATAAAATCCAGACCACTCCGAAATCCCTTCCGATTTTTTACAGTGTAAAACCGAAATGGCGTATAAAAATATGTCATTTTGGAATTTGTAACGTGATATTTATATAAATGAATATTAAATATTCTATTGTCATTAAAAAAACTACTGAAGCGCTCAACTATTATCGTTATGAAAAATGAAGTATTTACTTAATTATTTATTATTCTCCATGCACACTGTCTTTACCATCGTCAACTTAATTGTGAATAGAAAAATATTATTAACTATTCACTCGTTTTAATAGATATGTCTCCACCGAAGTTTAATAAACTTCAAATTCATAATTCTATTATTCGTAACATTTATATTTTCTTCACCGATCGCTGATCGCCGACTTGGAAATATTTATCCATTCTTTTAATTATTATACTTATTTCATCGATAACTTACTATTAAGTATCACTTGTGTCAATTTTATAAAATATTTAATTAACTATTTATAATTACAGTACATTATTAATTCTTAGATCTAGAGCAAACATAATTGTACAATTACAAAACTTACATTATGTTTCATTTCATTTGATCAAAAGCTTATTAGTTTTTTTTTTTTATCTCATATTTCAAAAGCATGAGTTGTATGCTGCATTTTATTATTTTACAAATAATATATTTATTATTATTATCGCAAGTGTAAATTGTGTAATTTCAGCGTGTCACAAAAGTGTTTCATTTTTTGGCAGCTAATGCTTTGCTAATTTTAATAACTTTTAAAATACTTTTATTTGATTGATCGATCTTATTCTCAGCACACGGAAAAAATTAATGCAATGGTTCCGATAATTTATGAAAAAGAAAAAAAAATTTCTGTGGATTTCCGGAGGAGTTCCTGATCGGAAACGTTCTACTCGTAAAGTTGTCAGGAACACTGATCGATATTTTCACGCAACTTGGACAATTTATGAGGAAACTGAAAAATCATGCATTCGCTGCATTTTCAAAGCTGATATTAGAAAATTTTTGAATTTTTAGGGCATGAGAAATTAAAGAGTACCTTAAATTTACTGAAAAATTCTCTACAACACTTGATCGTAGTTTTTTTTAAACAATGACTATAGAATGAATATCAAAAATTTTTGTAAAATATTTTTAAATGTTTAGTTCCGTTACAATTTCAATCAGTGAAACGTTTTGACCAAGAACTTGTTCAAAATTCTGCAATTTTTTTTTTCTTACAGAAAACAGGATCTATCCCCCGAATTGCATACTATTTAAAAAATCTATATGGGTTTACTAAAGATATTATGGGAATTATAAATTTAGATATAGTTCTATAGAATTCATGATGGAAATCGTAGGGTCTTATAGGAATCCATGGGAATAATTTCTTATATCAATGATCTCAGAAAGAATTTCATGGAATTCATGTGAAAATCCATAGGATCCCACAAGAATTTATAGAAATTTAAAAACATCCATACAGAATTTGAGTAGAACTCCCATATTGATCTTTTAGACAGTATCGAAACTATAGCAATTAATTTATCTCCGTGCATAGTATTTTAAAAATTGAATTAAATTATTAGCGCATCAGTAAGTGCATTTGCAAATAATTACATAATTTATTTAATTAACAATTAATTGATAAAATATGTTCAAAATGAGATTTTAATACTTAACTAATCAATATTATGAATATGCTGGTAAATTTATTATACTATAATTTATATTTTAAAAAGGCTTTTTTTTTTTCTTAAAAATTATATTATTTTTATTTTTTTTTATTTTTATTCCAATTTTTTTTTCAACTAATACATCTTATATAAATATATAATTAATAAATGAAAGTTATAAAATCAACTCTTTAAAAGAATATAAAAAATTGCGAAAAAAATTATTAAAGGAGTGACATTTTTAAAGAAGAGTTAAAAAAAAAGTTCTATATTTTTATTCCACTCGGTATTTATTTTCCACTTATTTTTTTTTTTTTGTGCTATTCATAATTAAAATAATTACCTTTTACTTTTCTTTTGTTTAAAAACCGTTGTTCTTCAAGGATGGCTATGTTATTAGAGATTGAAAGTAACTAAGTGAACATAGGGTCAGACTTATAATTTTTTTAATTATCATAAAAAATAAAATTTTTGAAGTGACTATAATTGGAACACATTGATGCCAAAATTGAACATATTTGTCGTCCTTGAAGGACAATTTAAATATCAATTAATTTTTTTTTATTTTTATTGTATTTGTTTTTTGACTTATTAATCTCAAATCACTATATTTAATATAATTTTAAAGTTATTATATTATTGAATTTATATTTGATCAAAATAATTAACGCAGCCTTACATATTTTATTTAATAAAAGATTATCAATTGCAAGGTTTAATAATCAATTTTTAATTGAAATACCATTTCACATTAATGGTAAATATCAATATTATTAAAAATTTATTTAAATAATCCTAATATTAGTTAAAAATTTGATTCAATATTTATTGTATATTTTTTTTTTTCAAATTATTTGAGATTCAAAAGATGCCATATTTTGAAAATTTTACAAAATCATGGCAGTCTATTAATGCCACTTGATTTTTATTTTTTTTTCTTATTATCATTATTATTATTATTATTATTATTATTATTATTATTATTATTATTATTATTATTATTATTATTATTATTATTATTATTATTATTTATTATTATAATAATAAAATCTATAATTAATTTACAGCCAAAAATTACCGTATTGTAGTTATCCAAAGAACTGATTAAATAATTAAAGAATAATATAAAGTATGATTTAATAATTTAAATTAGTAATTATTATTAAAATTTTATTTTCAAACGAAACTTTGTTCACGAGAATCATAGGGATGAGTATGAATAATTGAAAAGTTTGTTGCATGTGAAGTTGCTGAAGAAAATGATGAGGATGTTGTTGGACATGATGATAAGGACATCCTCTTCGAGGCCGGCTGAGCCTAGGTATTATTACCGTTTTTACGAACCTTGTTCTCTAAAACTGGTGTTGGTTTACCTACAAGGTCTTCCAATTCATCTGGCGTGAGAACCGTAAAGTCCCTGAATAAAAGTTTTTTATAAATAACATTTTTATCCATTGCACGTTAAACAAATCCGTAGATTATCTTGCAGAAGTATACAAGTTAAATTACTTAAAATATATATTTAACCTTTCATTACTCGCACTGTAGTTTGCTCGACAATTTCTATTGCGTGGTTAACAAAATGGCGTTCGAGACTAGAGAAATGCAACGTTGCCATTTCTTGTAATACAATGTGGACATTTTTGTTGTCAGCTGAATAGGAGCCAAGGAAACTTGGCAACGTGACTAGAAATATGGTCGAGATTGTGAATTTATTTTGAAATCCTCCCGTATTTATATTTTTTCGTTTAATTGAATCAGGCTTAAATTTAAATTATACTTTTTTTAAATTTATTTTTTGTCAAATTTTATTGTGTGCCAAATTTCCCATTGAATTTCAATCACTCCTGCTGGTTATTGAATTAATATTAAATTTATAAAAATAATTTATTTTTTTAAGTATTCACTTATAAATTAAATTTTCTGTAAATTTTTTTCAGTATTTATATATTTAAATAAATATAGTAGAAAATAATTCTATTATTGACCTAAAATAGTAAAACATCAATAATTCTTTTTTTGTATAAAAGTCTTAAAAATCTAGCAGGGGAGACTGGGGTATGATGGTTCCACTAAGCTGCTAATGATTTTTTGTAACTTTTAAGCATCGGATATAAGTTTTTTTGATCATTTTCGAACAAATTTTCAAAAACATAATTTTAAAAAAAATTTCTTATGGCCCTAATTAAAAAAATGTACTAGGACATGCTTCCATGTTCTTCCAAAACTGATAAACGTTAGTTTTATAATTTTTTTAAAAAAATATAACTGCATGGTCTTTCTCTAAAATATCTTTTGTTAAAAATTAAAAATTAATTTTTTGAATTTTAAAAAAAAAATTTTTAAGACGGTCTCCCTCAAAATTTTAGTCTAATTTTTTTTTTTTGGGATAAAAAATTGACATTCATATCGTATAATTTTGGAATTTTTTCAGTAAAATACCTAAAGTTTATTTTCCCCCTAATTTAATCCCAACGAAAAAAATACCAGAAAAAGAGTACTATTAAATTAGCTAGAGCTTACTCGATTAATTAGTAAATCCTTTCTTTACATAATTAATTTATATTAATTAATTATAAAGGTGTGTTACGACAGTAAATATTTGAAAATATAATTTATGGAATATCAACTTATAATATATAGTATATTTGTTAATTAATATTTTAATTATTGTCTTAAAAGCGGCGTCACGCTCACAGCTCGAGTAACGAAAGGTTGATAAAAACAAGGTCTCGATAATTATAATTTTGTATTTACATAAGCACGCCGTTAAAAATTTTTTTTTGTCATTAAAAAGTAATGACATTTTCGTCTGGTTATTAACAAAAATTTTTAATGTACACGGTAAAATTAAGTTAAAAGAAAATCCGGTTAGAGGCTTTTATTTAGTGACAGAATTCAAATATAAAGAGAATAACATTTTATGAAAGCATAATACCTATGTTGTGCTAAGAGCATGTCTATACTGGTAACACTTCGCTGATGAGTACCATCTTTCTGGGCAGCTTTCTGTCTTCTCAACCAGAGAGCTCTCAACTGTGCCAGAAGAGCACCGAGGGACAGGAGGGTACAGCCAACTCCAATAAGTGGTGTTGAATATTGCGCAGCTTCTGCACCTGGTGCTAGCTGTACTAGTCCGACAATGAGAACAACAACTCCGAAGAGAATGGAACCTACTACGACGTGTAGAGCGTTTATCTGAAAATGTTATATATTCATGTTTAATGTATTATGCATTTACATGTTTGCTTACATTCACTTGTATGCTATGCGTCTACGTATAACATAAATATGTGATGACTTAGGCATTGCATTGTGTATAAGCATACATATTTCTTTTATGTTACTGCATTTTAATTATTTTCCATTTATTTACACCCACTTATTGATCATGTTCATATTTCGCGCTTAATAATTATAATTAGACAAGAGTTTCAGCATACAAAGGGCAAAACGGGCCCAATAAATATCAATAGTAAAAGAATTTTCACTAGTTATAATTTTTTAGCCTGCATTTAAAAATTTACTAACAATAAAAAAATCAAAATTTGGGGAAAATGAACTCTTTTAAAAAAAATTTAATTACTTTAGACTTGAAAATTTGGGTTGTTCCAAATCACCCCATGATGTCAGTAAGGCCTCTCTATAAATTTTAAAAAAAATTTGAGGGTCCATTTTGACTTTTGTGTACTCCTACACGGAAAAAATAATCGGTAGCAGCTAGCAATTATTTTTCAGTAGCCGCTACCGATTATTTTTTGGTAGCCACTACCGATTATTCCGGTAACAGCTATCGATTATTTCGGTAGTCGTTACAGGTTGGTAATCGGTAGCTGTTGCCGAAAATTAATCGGTAGCGGCTACTGAAAAATAATCGCTAGCTGCTACCGATTATTTTTTCCGTGTATAGTCAAAGAAAATAAGGAAAAATTTAGGATGTTATGAAAATAACTTTTTATTTTATTTGAGCGTAAAATTTAGACGAATATAATTTTTAATACCGAATAATAGCGAGCGAAACTGTTGTTCATACGATAGACGACTTATCAGAATTTTATAATTTAATAGTATAATTAATAGAATTTAAAGAATTTGTATCGAATGCCAATGAATTGAGTATTTTCAGACGTATAAATAATTGAAAGTGTTATAATGTAAATGTATTCAATGAACAAGCAAATACAAGCCGCCCACACAGTTAAAATGACGTCAATTTGCTCATGTTTCATTCGTTTTCCCAGTACTACCGTTTTTCAATGAAGTTAATTTTGTTTACATCATCACGTGATATTAAATTTTATTAAAAGATGTCTTTTATAAACGTACCTTTCCACAGAAAAAATATTCTGGTTGTTCTTTTTCCGTTAAGGCTACGACTGCTTCGCTATCTGTGAGAGGACTTCCGGGTTGACTTGCTCCGGTTCGAGCTTTTTCATGGTAATATGTTTTGTGGAAGACCTTCACTGAAGGCACTGGTAACGCTGTAATCATTCTATTAATTTTTTTTATATTAATTTTTTTTTTTTATAATAAGGTAAAAAATCGTCTATCGATTGACCCTGTGAGCTAGCCCTAAAACTTCCCAAGCTCCTTGAGCTCGAAAACATTGTTGTGAATACATTTTCCAGCTTATCGAGCTTTTATCGAGAAATCTTCTATAATAACGCTGAAACATAAAAGAAAGGAAAAAAATTTCTCTAGGATTTCTCTAGGTTTTCTCTAGGTTTCACTAGGATTTTCAGAGAAGTCCTCTACAATAACGCTGGCACATAAAAGTGAAAGGAAAAAATTTCTCCAAGTTTTCTCTAGGTTTTCTCCTAGACAAATACTAGACAAATCCTAGACAAATCCTAGAGAAAACTTAGAAAAATTCATTTCGCTGAGAATACTAGACAATTCCTAGACAAATCCTAGAGAAAACTTAGAAAAATTTATTTTGCAGAGAATCCTAGACAAATTCTAGAGAAAACTTGGAAAAATTCATTTCGCTGAAAATACTGGACAAATCCTAGACAAATCCTAGAGAAAACTTAGAAAAATTCATTTCGCAGAGAATACTAGACAAATCCTAGACAAATCACAGAGAAAACTTAGAAAAATTTATTTTGCAGAGAATCCTAGACAAATCCTAGACAAATCCTAGAGAAAACTTAGAAAAATTTATTTCGCTGAGAATCCTAGACAAATCCTAGAGAAAACCTAGAGAAAACTTAGAAAAATTCATTTCGCAAAGAATCCTAGACAAATCCTAGACAAATCCTAGAGAATACTTAGAAAAATTTATTTTGCAGAGAATCCTAGACAAATCCTAGACAAATCACAGAGAAAACTAAGAAAAATTTATTTCGCTGAGAATACTGGACAAATCCTAGACAAATCCTAGAGAAAACTTAGAAAAATTTATTTTGCAGAGAATCCTAGACAAATCCTAGACAAATCACAGAGAAAAATAAGAAAAATTTATTTCGCTGAGAATACTGGACAAATCCTAGACAAATCCTAGAGAAAACTTAGAAAAATTTATTTTGCAGAGAATCCTAGACAAATCCTAGAGAAAACTTGGAAAAATTCATTTCGCTGAAAATACTGGACAAATCCTAGACAAATCCTAGAGAAAACTTAGAAAAATTTATTTTGCAGAGAATCCTCGACAAATCCTGGAGAAAACCTAGAGGAAACTTAGAAAAATTTATTTTGCAGAGAATCCTAGACAAATCCTAGACAAATCACAAAGAAAACTTAGAAAAATTGATTTTGCAGAGAATCCTAGACAAATCCTAGACAAATCACAAAGAAAACTTAGAAAAATTTATTTTGCAGAGAATCCTAGACAATTCCTAGACAAATCCTAGAGAAAACTTAGGAAAATTCATTTCGCAGAGAATCCGAGACAAATCCTAGAGAAAACTTAGAAAAATTCATTTCGCAGAGAATCCTAGACAAATCCTAGACAAATCCTAGAGAAAACTTAGGAAAATTCATTTCGCAGAGAATCCTAGACAAATCCTAGAGAAAACTTAGAAAAATTCATTTCGCAGAGAATCCTAGACAAATCCCAGACAAATCCTAGAGAAAACTTATAAAAATTCATTTCGCAGAGAATCCTAGACAAATCCCAGACAAATCCTAGAGAAAACTTAGAAAAATTCATTTCGCAGAGAATCCTAGACAAATCCCAGACAAATCCTAGAGAAAACTTAGGAAAATTCATTTCGCAGAGAATCCTAGACAAATCCTAGACAAATCCTAGAGAAAACTTAGAAAAATTCATTTTGCAGAGAATCCTAGACAAATCCCAGACAAAACCTAGAGAAAACTTAGAAAAATTCATTTTGCAGAGAATCCTAGACAAATCCCAGACAAAACCTAGAGAAAACTTAGAAAAATTCATTTTGCAGAGAATCCTAGACAAATCCCAGACAAAACCTAGAGAAAACTTAGAAAAATTTATTTTGCAGAAAATCCTAGACAAATCCCAGACAAAACCTAGAGAAAACTTAGAAAAATTTATTTTGCAGAGAAACCTAGACAAATCCCAGACAAAACCTAGAGAAAACTTAGAAAAATTCATTTCGCAGAGAATCCTAGACAAATCCCAGACAAAACTTGGAAAAATTCATTTTGCAAAGAATCCTAGACAAATCCTAGAGAAAACCTAGAGAAAACTTAGAAAAATTCATTTTGCAGTGAATCCTAGACAAATCCTAGAGAAAACCTAGAAAAAACTTAGGAAAATTCATTTTGCAGAGAATCCTAGACAAATCCTAGAGAAAACTTAGAAAAATTTATTTTGCAGAGAATCCTAGACAAATCCCAGACAAAACCTAGAGAAAACTTAGAAAAATTCATTTTGCAGAGAATCCTAGACAAATCCTAGAGAAAACCTAGAGAAAACTTAGAAAAATTCATTTTGCAGAGAATCCTAGACAAATCCTAGAGAAAACCTAGAGAAAACTTAGAAAAATTCATTTTGCAGAGAATCCTAGACAAATCCTAGAGGAAACCTAGAGAAAACTTAGAAAAATTTATTTTGCAGAGAAACCTAGACAAATCCCAGACAAAACCTAGAGAAAACTTAGAAAAATTCATTTCGCAGAGAATCCTAGACAAATCCTAGAGAAAACTTAGAAAAATTCATTTTGCAGAGAATCCTAGACAAATCCTAGAGAAAACCTAGAGAAAACTTAGAAAAATTCATTTTGCAGAGAATCCTAGACAAATCCTAGAGAAAACCTAGAGAAAACTTAGAAAAATTCATTTTGCAGAGAATCCTAGACAAATCCTAGAGAAAACTTAGAAAAATTCATTTCGCAGAGAATACTAGACAAATCCTAGAAAAAACTTAGAAAAATTTATTTTGCAGAGAATCCTAGACAAATCCTAGAGAAAACTTGGAAAAATTCATTTCGCTGAAAATACTGGACAAATCCTAGACAAATCCTAGAGAAAACTTAGAAAAATTTATTTTGCAGAGAATCCTAGACAAATCCTAGACAAATCACAAAGAAAACTTAGAAAAATTCATTTTGCAGAGAATCCTAGACAAATCCCAGACAAAACCTAGAGAAAACTTAGAAAAATTCATTTTGCAGAGAATCCTAGACAAATCCCAGACAAAACCTAGAGAAAACTTAGAAAAATTTATTTTGCAGAGAATCCTAGACAAATCCCAGACAAAACCTAGAGAAAACTTAGAAAAATTCATTTTGCAGAGAATCCTAGACAAATCCTAGAGAAAACTTAGAAAAATTCATTTTGCAGAGAATCCTAGACAAATCCTAGAGAAAACCTAGAGAAAACTTAGAAAAATTTATTTTGCAGAGAATCCTAGACAAATCCTAGAGAAAACCTAGAGAAAACTTAGGAAAATTCATTTCGCAGAGAATCCTAGACAAATCCTAGAGAAAACTTAGAAAAATTCATTTCGCAGAGAATCCTAGACAAATCCCAGACAAATCCTAGAGAAAACTTAGAAAAATTCATTTCGCAGAGAATCCTAGACAAATCCTAGACAAATCCTAGAGAAAACTTAGAAAAATTCATTTTGCAGAGAATCCTAGACAAATCCCAGACAAAACCTAGAGAAAACTTAGAAAAATTCATTTTGCAGAGAATCCTAGACAAATCCCAGACAAAACCTAGAGAAAACTTAGAAAAATTTATTTTGCAGAGAATCCTAGACAAATCCCAGACAAAACCTAGAGAAAACTTATAAAAATTTATTTTGCAGAAAATCCTAGACAAATCCCAGACAAAACCTAGAGAAAACTTAGAAAAATTTATTTTGCAGAGAAACCTAGACAAATCCCAGACAAAACCTAGAGAAAACTTAGAAAAATTCATTTCGCAGAGAATCCTAGACAAATCCCAGACAAAACTTGGAAAAATTCATTTTGCAAAGAATCCTAGACAAATCCTAGAGAAAACCTAGAGAAAACTTAGAAAAATTCATTTTGCAGTGAATCCTAGACAAATCCTAGAGAAAACCTAGAGAAAACTTAGGAAAATTCATTTTGCAGAGAATCCTAGACAAATCCTAGAGAAAACTTAGAAAAATTTATTTTGCAGAGAATCCTAGACAAATCCCAGACAAAACCTAGAGAAAACTTAGAAAAATTCATTTTGCAGAGAATCCTAGACAAATCCTAGAGAAAACCTAGAGAAAACTTAGAAAAATTCATTTTGCAGAGAATCCTAGACAAATCCTAGAGAAAACCTAGAGAAAACTTAGAAAAATTCATTTTGCAGAGAATCCTAGACAAATCCTAGAGAAAACCTAGAGAAAACTTAGAAAAATTCATTTTGCAGAGAATCCTAGACAAATCCTAGAGAAAACCTAGAGAAAACTTAGAAAAATTCATTTTGCAGAGAATCCTAGACAAATCCTAGAGAAAACTTAGAAAAATTCATTTTGCAGAGAATCCTAGACAAATCCTAGAGAAAACCTAGAGAAAACTTAGAAAAATTCATTTCGCAGAGAATCCTAGACAAATCTTAGAGAAATCCTAGAGAAAACTTAGAAAAATTTATTTTGCAGAGAATCCTAGACAAATCCCAGACAAATCCTAGAGAAAACCTAGAGAAAACTTAGAAAAATTCATTTCGCAGAGAATCCTAGACAAATCCTAGACAAATCCTAGAGAAAACTTAGAAAAATTCATTTCGCAGAGAATCCTAGACAAATCTTAGACAAATCCTAGAGAAAACCTAGAGAAAACTTAGAAAAATTTATTTCGCAGAGAATTCTAGATAAATCCTAGACAAATCCTATAGAAAACAATAACTCTGGCACATGAAAGTAAAAGGAAAAAATTTCTCTAGGATTTCTCTAAGGTTCCTTTAGGACTTCTCTAGGATTTGTTTAGGATTTCTCTAGGATTTCTAGAGAAGTTGAGGATTTCGAGGTCTTAGTTATAATTTAAAATCGATAAATTATTTCGCATTTAGACCTCATAGTTCTTATTGAAGATTTTTAGTATTAAAGTAGAGTTACTTTCTGCGCGGCAAATAAAACATCAAAGGAATTGAGGCTTTTGAGGACTGAACTAGAGTTTTGTTTTTTGACTCGGGTTTATTTCAATTTCCGCTAGTAGCTAACATGGTCTGGCTTTACTATGACACCATAGCATTTCAAACAAGAATAATTCCTCCGTGTATGATAAATTTAAACAAATATCTTATCTGTCTTAACCAAGTCGGATCTGACGTGTTCTAAGTATGCTCTGAATATTAAATCGATGTTACAGTAATGTAGTGTGTTTAATTTCTTGGAAAAAATTCAATTCGATGAAGATAAAATTTTGATGACCTTTAAATTCGTATGGATAGACGAAAATGATAAAATTTCATTTCATTGCGTTGACAGTTTTTAAATTTACGTAAAAAAAAAAAGTATATAATCTCTGTATTTTCAGAAGTACTTTTATCTTTGTAATAGTTATCGTTATTTGCAATATTCATAACTTTTTAGATATGTATGAATAATTTATATAATTTTTTGATGATTCGTACTACTTAATATGAATAATTTATTTTTATGACTCGATTATTTAAAGTTTAAACAAAAAATAATGGAGAAACTTTTATAACTAAAGCTTCTTAGAAATATAATACTTCTTACGAGAATCAGTGTTTCGTTCTACTACGATATGATGTCAAAGAGCTGAGCAGTTAAGATAAATTCCAGCTTATGTGTACATCATGACGTAATCAGACCACGCAAGCTCGAGAATCGTAGGTGTAGAAACATTACGATACGTGATATGAGTAAGCCATGTGGGAGTAGAAATTTTTTGGTACTTTTACTATCATCATTATTATTATTACTGATATATAAATATATATATATATATATATATATATATATATATATATATATATATATTTTGAAGATTTTATAATTTTTTATGAAATTAAAAATAAAAAAAGTTTAATGATAATTAGTATTAGTTTCCAAAAGAATTATATTTTTATCACTTAAGAACTGACTTATCATCATGATAATTATAATAAAACTTTTGAAAAAAGAAACGAGTTCTTATAGAAAGTCGCTGAAAGTTCTTTTCAAAATATAGATTAAATTTAACGTGAAACATTCAACAAGATGGCGTGAGCTGGTAAATGAAATAATCCAAGCGTGTTGGAGGAAAAAAAAAATGTTCAATACTATCTAGTTTTTTCGTACATTCATTATATTCATTTTTTATTAAATATCAAGTTATATTTTTTAATATTTCAATATTTTTTGAATTGATAGTTAACTTTAACATTTAAAGAAAATTACTTCATTTATTTGTAACAATATTTAATAGAATTTAAATTGTCAAATATTTTGAAAAATAATACTTTAATTCTTCAAAAAATAATTTAGTACAAAAAGATTCTAAAATTTTTCCTATTCAGAATTTTCAAATTTGAGATAACGTAGAATTTTTTTTTTCAAATATATAAACGAAAACTTATCTTTTATATTTTTATATTAACAAGGGTTCGCACTTTTCTTTCTATTACACTCAAGTCCACGAACGGTACTATCTTTGTTGCACTCGTACAGTGAATGGTAACTTTGGCCGAGTTTTTCTCTTAAACAAACGAATTTTATTAAACAATTAAAACGCACTTCGCTAGATTAGACAGTAATGTATCTAAATGCGGTCTGTGTTTTGTATTTAGAGATTTTGTTTTCGAAAAAAACCCAGCCGAAAATATCTGATAACCCCCTGTTAACAAGTTTGTATCTTGCCTAGAAATTTTTTGAATACTTCTCTAATCGTTTTCCAAAAAATTTTACTCCTTAAAAAAAAGTTCAAATTCGCTCGTATTTCAAAATTAACGATACACTGCAAAGAATTCAAATTTTCTCCGTCACTTGGAGTTTCGGAGCTTAAAAAAAAATGAATTTGCATCCGGAGTAAATAGGGAGTTTGTTTTTTCAGCTGAGTAATTTCGGAGTAATCTGGATTTTTTTTCAATCTGCATTCATTTCGATTCAGAGTTTTAATATTAAAATAAACTCCCCTTTGGTGTAAATTTGACTCCAAAAATATTTAATAAATAAACAGTCATCCGGTCAGAATTCACTCTACATTTACTTTGCGTTCACTCTGATAAATTTTTTACAGCTTTTGTATTCATGCTTTTTTTGGAAAGAAAATACTTCCAAAAAATTTGAAAATGCTAAAAAAAGGAATTAAATAATTCGTGTAAAAATCGAACGTTTACAAAGTTTAAATTAAAAATTCTTTTTGTAAATTTTTAAAAATTCGCAAAAAGTTAAACTCGGACTTGATATTTTTTTTTTTTTTTTTTTTTTTCAATTAATGTTTACTCTGTAACATAAACCAAAGCTTTTAGTGTGTTTACAAGGTTTATAACTTTTAGTTGTACTTTAGACATAACATATCATGTTACTAATGCTATGAAAGTCCACTATAGAAACCACCCACTCTCGATGTGGAAAGGACATGAAAATTTTTTATCTAAACGACTTTCGAAAAAGAAAGTATGTAGACATTACTTTTTATCGACATTTGCATTTCGTAAAATTTTTTTTATAAAAAATTTGATATAAATTTTTTAAGCGCTTTTTTTGGAAAAAATTTTTTTTACAATTATGCTTTTCAAGTAATGAAACTTTTAATTAATTGGAGTAATTATTCTTAATTTGTGACATTGTATGAATATTAAAATAGAGAGTAATTATAAAATATAAAGAATATTAAAAAGTTGATACTGCAAATAATTCTGGCATGTGAATTTACATTTTGGTGAATAATAAAAATTTTTCAGATGAAGATTAAAAAAAAATACTTTTTTGTGGCTTATTTTAAATATAAGCGTCGGCCGGCAAATAACAAAACTTTTTTTTTTATATATATTAAAGTGCATGCCACAGTGCTTTTTATAGACTAGGGCCAGTGTATTTGTACTCAGAAAGAATAATAAACATCGGTCTCTAGGTAGTGATTTTGCGGATTGTCATTCCGTATAATATTCTATGAAATGAATGTGATATATCGTTTTTATGAAAGATATATATTATATACATATTATACATATATTCGTATGAAAACTTTATTTTGTTCAGTTACTAAAACCAGAAAAAAAATTTTTTTTTATCTGTCTGTTCTTTGGGATATCCCCTCGTGCCAAAAATAAATTTTTTTTCAAAACTATGACAGATTCAGTTGAAATCGGTGAAAACTAATTGTGTTAAATATTGAAAAGCCATAAAAATTGATTATTTTTTTGAATATCTCGCCCTGTCCCTGCACTCCCTACATAAAAAATTACATCTATGCTCTGAAAGGGAGAAAATGAAAAACATCTTGATCAATGGACCGGATTATTTTTGTCGTGACTATTTACTGATCGGGGTATTTGTCACTGATCCATTTTAATAGAGAACTGAGATCTGTGTAAAGGATCAATTCTTTTTAAATTAAAGCTTTAACTAAATCTATAACAATGAGTAGATATAAATAAGGGAAAGGCGAGCAAAACGAACCACCCTAAGAATTTGGTAAGAATTTTTTTGTCTCAAATAGTTTATAACCTAAGTTTTTACTTTGCGACTCTTATCATCATTTTTATAAAATTTTGAATTTCCCAAAATTTTGTAGTGGCCTCATTGTATTGTTGGCAATGAAAAATACATTCGGTGTCGTCTTCACTGTATTTGAATTTTATATAAGTTAATTATCTTAAATAATTTTTTTTTTCCGATCTACTTATTTACTAACAATATTGCAAACCTCTTTTTTCACTTAGATTGGAAATATAAGCAATTTTATTGTAGTAATTTTTTTTTGGGTTGCCCGTTTTGCCGCCTGTACAAAAAAAAATAACTAGGTGGTGCAACATGAGTCAGTCTAGGTGGGTCACCATGAAAAATCATGTTGGGGCAACATGATTTGTTATTTTACGGTAACATGACATTCATGTTGCAGCAATTAGAAAAAATCAGGTTGCAGTAACATGACATTCATGTTGAAACAACATGAACTTTCATGTTGTAGTAACATTACATGATTTTTTCATGTTGGTACAACATGAATGTCATATTACAACATTACATGTTGCTCTACACTGTGAAAAATTTCCAACAAATTTTACTATGGGTGCATTGTAACCTCGGACCATAAGAAAACTGGCACAAAATTTACAAGTGCCCCATAGTAAACGGTATGCGCAGACGACACGATTGGGACCTATGCGCATACGTTTACTATGGGACGCTTGTAAATTTTGTACCAGTTTTCTTATGGTCCGGGGTTACAATGCACCCATAGTAAAATTTAATGGGAATTTTTCTCAGTGTAGTTATTTTTTCTCGAGTGGGAAAAAAATTTTTCTATGATAACTGGAAATTCTGTTTAATTACTTGAAATGGACGTCAAAAAAAAAAAAATTTCCAGATTCAAATGTACAAAAATCCATTATTTCCTTACCGGTCCCATTTTGCTCGCCCCTCCATTAAATATATGAAAATTAATGGGTCTAAATTTATAAATAAACAAAAATTAAATATACTTTGATCAAATAAGATCAGCAAGATCTATTACTTTCATTTAAAAAGAAATTTTTTCATGTATTATTAAATGACTTATATATTATTTATGAAATATTTTGATAATATTATTAGTTTTACATTTTGTTAAAAAATAAATACCAAGTAAATTTAAAAAATTTTCTATGATCAAATATCTATAATTTCCTTTTAGTTATTTACCAACAAAACTACAATGACTTAACACCGACAATCAATAGGTATATTTTTATCTAAATTCAATTTGAATTATTTGTTATATAATACAGCCGTCCACAATCGGTTATTTGTGAACAAATATAATACAGAATATTTTCATAGTTTTGTGAAACATTTTCAATAAATAATGATTGTGATAGAGGCTCGGATTATACAACTTGAATCATTAAAAATAATAGTAGCTTTTCAAACGAGCATTCACATGTAAATGTATATACTATTCGAGTTAACTTTGTAATATATATAAGACAAGACGTACAAGGCAAGGCAAAGCAAATCTCTTGTAAAATATTGACTTTCTAAGGTATTTAAGAACATTTTTATACAAACTCTTTGCGTGGAAAAATACTGAAAGAATAATATTGCGAAATTCCATGTAAAGTAAAAATAAAAAAATAGTGATTTAAAAAATTTTTTAAATTCAATTTCTTTCCATCGATGGAATAATCACTAAATATCATGTTCCTTAATAATTAAATTTCTTAAAAACTTTAATTTAAAAGTTTAACTTTTTACTTTACTTCTCCTTTCCGGTTCTTTAGCGTACGATATTTTTTAACGCATCGAGAAATATTAAAACAATCGTCAGTAATTTCTTAATAGAGGAAATAAAAAAATTATCAATCACTCGTTATATATAATTTAGAAAATTAATTTCAAAAGTTATTTCAAATAATGGCTCTCCCAGATAATTTCTGTACAAATCAAAATTTCCTGCATAGAATTTAATATTCCTAATTATAAACAAAGAGTTCGATAGTTGAGTAGTAGGTATTAAATGAGCTTATAACTAAGAAAAGTTAAAGCAAATTCATAAAAATCCAGCTTATATATTTCAATTTATCCGATAGTCGCTAATTTTTCACTGGCTAGCAGTTTTTCATTTTATTTTAAAGGGGAAAAATCGAATTAGGTCAAAGTTAACTCATTAAATTTTTAAGTATTCTGGGGTTTCTTGTTCTTTGAAATTTCCGAGTGGTTTATTTTCATTATTTTATTCGTTAATCATAACAATAATTAAACAGTTGATTTTTTTTAATATAAAAGTTATGTGTTTATATTGTATTTAATAAACCCTTTCAAAAGTTTTATTATTATAAATATATTTTCTACGAAATAATAATAATAATAATAATAATAAAAATAATAATAATAATAATAATAATAATAATAATAATAATAATAATAATAATAATAATAATGAAAAACGTTTAATACGCATCAAAAGTTAGTAAAATAGTTACTGGAAAAAAAGTAGTTTTTTGCTTTGAAAGCTCAGTCGTATATATATATATATATATATCAACTTTGTAGATCTCTCCAAGGTCAAAACCACAATATTTATCTCATATATATTATATATTATTTTTATTTTACCATAGTGTATATGATTTCTATATAATCAATCAAGGCTTAGTTATTATTAATGGAATAAATATATGACGATGATTTAAAAAAATAAGTTATATTTATTTTTTTTTACGTTGAAAAATAAGTTTTTTTTTTTTGAATTAATAATTGAACCATGTATTGAAATACAACAAAGTTAAGTTGCTATGACTCGATGACGACTACAGTAAAATTTTGGGAATAAATTTTTTTATGATAAAATTATCGTGAGCAAGAAGTGTACAGGGGAGGGAGGGGCAAAACGGTGTATTTAAAAAAATACCAAGTTTTTGAAGACTCAAATACGCTCAATCTGTTTTTTTTAAGATATTCAAAGTTGATAGAAAAAATTTTTAGTTACTGTTAAAAAAAAAATGTTTTCATTTTTGCGGGCGAAATGGGAAACCCCCGTCAAAAAGATGAAAATAAAAATTCGGGATTTTAAATTAATTCGATTACGTTAAACTTTTTTGCAAGTAATTTACATGAAAAAATATTATATTTTACATGATTGTTGGATACAAAAGAAAAACAAATTTTTAATAGTTTTTGTCATAAAAAAAAAAGATCATTAATATTTTTCAACTGACAATTGATTTTTGAAAAAGTTTAACAAAAAAAATTCAAAATAACGCTCAATTTTATTTATAAAAGTGATTTTGGAATGTTTCAAAACCATTTAAAATATAAGATTTTTTTTTTTATAAAATTTTAGGGGGTGCCCCCCCCCCCCCGAATAGAAATCTTCAATCCGGAGATTTTATACAAAATATAAATTCAACAAAGAGAGTTTTTTAATTTTGCAGACAATGGAATCGGGAATTCGAAAATAAATTGATTGAATTTTTAAAAAATATAAAAGCGAACAAAAATATTTGTTATTATTTAATTCTTGAACAGAACGAATCCTCTTATAGGTATATAGTATTTTTATCAATATCGTCTGATCCGTATCAATTGATTTATGTTATATGTTATCGCAAAATACGGAAAGGGGTTAAAGCCATTTCGTTTATAAGCTTATTTCATTGAACTACATTTCAAGTTTTTGATAAAAAAATAATGAGCGATAAGAATCTGGAATTATATCATTATTAAGTTGTCGATATTCAAACAATAATTAATTAAAATGACTCTTGCAGTATGGTAGGTTCAATATGTCGGATCTTTTATTAAATAAGGTCACGTCAATTTGATTTACACTCTGACAAATTTAATTAGTACGTAAAAACTAGAAGAAAATGGGGGCATCCAGTGTCATCTATTATCTCAATCCGTTCGTTTTTTTGTTTTTCAATCATTTTTATTATTACCTCAGCTGAAAATATACAGTAATAAATTTACGGACTAAACGTCTATTGAATTCGGAGTGGATGATTTTTTATTTATTTAATCCCCTGATAGTGAACTTTATACCGAATAGGAGTCTATTTTAAGATTAAAACTTCAAATTGAAGTAGATGCGGCGAAAAAAAATCTAAATCACTCCGACTTTATTTCTGATTTTTTACACTGTATTTATTTAAAAAAAAAAACCGATCTGTCAGTTGACCTTAAGAGCCAGTCCCAAAATTTTCCGCCGTTTTCGAGCTCCTTGAGCTCGAAAAACTGTTGTGGATACATTTTCGAGCTCGAAAATCCTTTTGTATGCCTTTGTTTTCGAAAAACAAATGTTTTTTACCATTTTTTCTCAAACGATATCTCTCGAACGAATGAACCGATTGAGACGTTTAAGGCCGCAATCGATGCGTTTTATTGAGTTCTACAACTGATCAGATTTTGAAATTGATTTATCGAGTCGTTTTTGAGAAATTTCCAAAATACTAAGAAAAGTTTTTTTTTAATTCTTTCGACAACGGTTTCTCTTGAAAACATGAACCGATTTTTAATGGTTGAGGTGACATTCGACGCGGCTTATGAAGCTTCAGAGCCCAGTTGATTTTAGAATCAATTCATCGAGCACATTACAAGTTATCCAAAAAAAAACATTTTTGAAAAAAGTTTATTTTTGGAATATCTTTGAACAAGGCCTACCGATCAAGCTTTATTTTTTTTCAGCTTTTAGATATTGACAAGCCGCGTCGAATGACACCTTGACAATCAGAATTGGTTCACCCGTTCAAAAATTATAGATATTTACATACGTACATTCACTCGGACATCATGTTGAAATTAGTCAGAATAGCTTCCTAGAACTTCAAAACATCAAGATCTCTTAGAAATTCGATTTTCGAAAATCGGACTGAAACCAATAACTTCCCAAATTTTTTAAAATTTTCAATTTTCTTAGCGGGAAGTTAAAAAATAATCGGGTCATGACGGGATTCTCAAAAAATTTTGCAAAAAAACTTTTTTTCACGGACGGTCTCATAAAATTTTCAACTCCAAGTTTCAGAGGGATACGAAGTAGCCGGAGTACTATGGGACATATTGAAAAATTGATGTAACTTTGATATTGCAAATTATTTATGTATTTTATGACGATTATGAATTTTTTATCAATACTAAGGACAAAATGGGACAAAAAAAATTGTTTTAATTTTTTATCTTGGCCCGGAAAATAATTTATCTATTAAAAAATAACTATAAATTAAAGTAAATGATAGTAAGTAAATAAAGTAATAATTTAACAAAGTTTTAGCAAAATGTCCCATCTTGCTCCGATCTAATTTTATTTTTCACTCAATCTATCATAAAAAAATCACGCCTACATTAAAATTTTTTTAATCTTTTAATGGATAAATTTATTTAATGAAATACTGAGAATTATATGAATAACATCTTTAATATTCATAATCTGATTTTGTTATTTATTTGAAATTATGTGGCTTCATTAAATCCGGGCTTGACAAATCGTTAGAAAAAGAACAAAAAATAAATAAGAGCTTTTAATTACAATTGTTAGATATTTTGAAAATGATTAAACAACTGTAGTACGAATGTAACAATACATATTAATATATAAGTACTAAAATAAAGCTGGCAAAGCATCCTTTTTATCACATTGTAAGTCAGCTATGCACGGAAAGTAGAACAGCTGAGTGCCAGATTTTAGTAGATCGTATACAGATATAGTCAGCCATGTGGCTGATGTGCTGAGATGTCTGTTATTTATTGATTTAAGATCTATGTCACTTGATATATTCCACGTAAAGTAGAACGATTTGAGTGTCAAATTTATTGTAGGTACAAAAAAAAATGAAACAATAATAATTATTGTCTCATATTTTTTATTTAATTTATCATAAATATTTTTATAATATTTAATGTGGATTTCCCGCGGTTATAATTTGAAATTAAAAAAAAAATAAGTCATTAATTTCGATCTGATTTTTTTAACTCGAGTTTTCAGCATATTTCGGCTAGAAAATTATTTCTGATCGTTTTTTCGTTTGATACAAATTTAGATCTGATAAAATTTTGAGATCGATCGGTTCAATAGTTAAAATTAAAATTTCCAGATCTTATTTATGAATTTTTATTGCAGTACAATAAATTAATTCAGTAAATTCGCTTATCAAATATTTAAAAAAAAATTATTTTTTTTTAAATTTGCCGAGGAAAATAATTTAGATCTCCCAAGATCTGAATTTTGATCGTATTTTGAATTTTTTAATTAATGAGATTTATTTAGATCTGTGGAAAAATAAAAAATATTTGATTTTAAAAGATATTTCGGGGGCATATGAAAAAGTGTGAAAAAAAATTTATGATAAGAAAAAAATAAAGTGATCTACATAAATTTAATTGAATCTAAATAGATCTATTGAAATTATTGTAAATCCAAAATGAAAAAAAATTAAATCCAGATCTCAGTAGATCTGAATTATTTTTCCCTCACAGAAAAAAATAATTTCTTGGTGCAAGAAATATTTTGTATTATGAATTGAAGACAAAAATTTTTCTTGGTTTAAGAATGTTTTCCTCGCCTAAAAAATTTTTTTCTTTTTTCAAGAAAATTTTTTTTTCACTCAAAGAAAATTTTTGTTTTTCACATTATAATACAAAAAATTTCTTGGGTCATGTAAAAATTTTCTGAGAGCCAGAAAACATTTTTTGCACCAAGAAATCCTTTTTTTCTGTGCAGGTTTTAAAATTGAGGACAAAAAAATTGCTTTTAGTTCAAAGAGATCAACAACAAATCTTCGTTTAGCCCAAAATCAGTGAAAAGTTTCATGCTTGACCCTCGAGGTTAAAGTTTTTCTTTTTAAAATGGTAGACAGTAGTTGAAGATGAAACTATATATATATATAAATATATATATATATATATATATATATATATATATATATATATATATGTATGCGAAAGGGGTAGTGAGAGGTTGTAGCTCTCAACGACTGGTCTGAGCTGCCGCAAGCGAACCCGGCTATTCGATAATCGAGGTACAACGGCCGTCGGCCCCAACAACGAATCTAGGGCAACGTTATTGCGACTCTACCATCTCCAAACATTTTTTTTTATCCACGTGCATATGTTAAATAAACTTAACTCTATATTCATTTCTTATTGTATTATTTAACAACGTAGCCCATACTCCGCACAAAATTATCCATAAAATTCTTTTACTTATGTGAAATAAACAGCCAAAAAAAAAATATAAAAAAAAAAAATAGTTGTAGTTGTTAATAGAACATGCAACGTTGTCTGTCAGGAAGGTTGTTCTCTTTTTTAACTTTAAAAATTAAACCATCATGACAAGGTGATTAAGAATGGTACGAGTTGTGAATTAAGTACAAGAATAAACGTAAAGTAGAACAGTGACCCGGATCAAGCTAGGATCATCGTATCATGACTACATGTATTTACTAAAACAGAATTTCAAATTATAAAATACTAGATATACTTTTTCTAATATATAGCTACTAGATTTACAAAGTTATTAATTATTAGCGTCAGTTAAAGTAAAAAATTCATTAATTAAAAAGTTTAAAATTTTATAATTACGTTTCATTAAAAAATATTGATTAGTTACGTTTTTAAATATTTAAATTTCTCTTATTAAATCAATAGCGAGACATTATTAGGTGACTTTGATTTAGCTCAGTCCAATGACTCTTAATATTACTATTGTACCAAATGTGGTCACTGACATTGCTTTGGCTTTGTTCCAGTTGTGGAATAACTCAAATTTTTAATTTATTTGCTTACTGCCTATCAATGAATTTATCGTACTCGTAAAACTTTTCGGTCTAAATTTTAAATTATAATTTTTTTATGATCAAATATTTAAAGTACAATTTAGTATGAGGTTACTGTTAACTTAATTATCAAATTTTAAATTTAAAAAAAATTAATGACTTATTTTTTTTTAAGATATAAATAGCGTAATTTTTAAAATGGAAATTTGAAATTTAAATTTAATGTATAATATGAGTTTATGGTGTTTGAAAAATTTTTTTTAATGATAAAAAGTAAAATAATAGATAATTAAAAATACAAAAGCATGTGTAGTTATTGTCAAGTATTTCAGGCCGGCGTAGTATCAGTGACGTGTGAATGAATAAAGGTCCTTGAGCAATTTACCCATTGGTCTGGTCGACGTGATACGCGATATACAGGCACAAAGTATATTGAGATAAAGAGTAATGGAAAAATACACCAGTATTTAAAAGTACAATATGAATATTTAATAGAGTATTTAATGGAATATATTTTTTTAAAATAAAAAATAGAGTATCAATTAAATAAACTCACTTAGTTTTGTTTAAAAGATGAACCAGCTATAAGATTTCACTACACAATTGTTTATGATGGGATTCAATGTAAAGTGGTTATTTAATAAACAATGGCCGTTGTTATGTAAATAATACGTTTATCCCGCCTAGGTGTTTTGACGGGTTGCTGGTCCCGCGGAAACTGAGCTTCAACACGTTTATATGTATTCTGGTCGATAAACCACCCCCCCAATCGCCCACTTATTCCCACCAAGGGTGACTACACACCCGCGCTTGTCGGTATCATCATTCTTAAAAATAGCTCAATGTCCTATGACGAATTTACCCTTTTTCTTTACACTCGATAGTTTTGTCTATACTGTTTCTCAAATATTGATGGAGGTGATTCATGTTGGGTCCAAGATATAATTTTCGGTATAATAAAATTTACAATAAATTTTATTATTATGTAATTTTTGCTTGAAAAATTGAAAGCTTCCTACGCAGAGGTTATTGAGCTCGGTTTAATTTAGCAAATTTGATTTTTTTAAAAGATTTTTTCAAATTCAAAAAAGCATTGATTGATTTTTTATTATGTCGAGATTTTTTTTAAATGCAAGCAGGATTTGATGAATTAATATTAATTTTTTATTTATTGCCTTAAAAATTGATAAATTTTTTTGAATTACTGATTTTTTTGTTTTTTGTCAATAAATGACGGAAATATTTGAAAAATGAGCTTGGAATTGTAGGCATTTTTTATTGTTTTCAAATTCGGCTGTTTTGTGAAATTACATATTTTTAAAGAGTTAAAATAAATGATTTTAGTCCGATCTTCTTGAGACTAATTCCTAATCATTTTAAGGATGACTCCCGTATGTGGGTGGGTGCGTGTATGTAGTATTTGAGTGTCGAGAAATTTATTTGAGACCTTTGACATTTAAAATATCGCTTTCTTCAATTCAAACAGTTACAACCCGGCTGTCCAATTTTAAAACATAGTAAGAGCTAATTCTCTCAATGCTACGAAATCCATGTGATTGAATAAATTTATTTAAAAGAATTGATTACTTTTATAACAAATAAAATTTGAAATTTAAATTTAAATTCATAAAGTGCATTGACATTATTTGAACAAGATTAGAACCCACGTTTGCAGCAACAAAGGTTGTGAAGCCGCACAAAAGTAATCCAATGACTTGTTTAGATGGAAAATAATTAGACTTTTTTGTTATCTGACAATATATGAAAAGATGCGCATATGTCAAACTTTCTGTTAATGATGACCAAAATACAAGTCTTGGGAGAGAATGTCTCAATTCAGAGTTTTGCCACATGCGCTTATAAAATAGATTGAAATGTGCTACTATACTCTCTACAGAGAGAAAAAATGGCTACTTTTCTTATATTCGTAAAGAGATTTCATATGTTGACATGGTAGAAATTTCTATGGTGCCATAGGAATAAACCATACACTCAGAAAATTAAGTGATAGTGTTTATTATGCTAAATTTTTAATTCCAATCATCTAGAATGATTAGAACGTTCTTCAATGCACAAATGGATGTCAATTGACATATGTCTGTATTCGTATTCTTTAACTTTCAATATAAAGCCTCAAATCTTGTAGTTTTTGGACCCAAATAAAAAACTATATTACTGCATTTTCTTATAAAAAATACCAGGATAAAAAATAATACTTTATTTAGGATTGGTCGTCTTAAATCGTGACTAATTCTTCACCAAGTTTTATTTTTGACCAGGGTAAAGAAATTTAAAATAGATAATAAATTTATAAATAAAAATTGAATGATTTTTAAATCTAGATATCAAATTATCCGTCGTTTCAAGGAAATCGTTTTATGGAACTTTAAAAATTACAATAGCAGTAAAGTTTTATTATAATATTTTTTTATGTAGAATTACATATGAGAACTACAATTTATTTATATTACATCATTTATTAGCAATAAAAACATCACATTGTTAATATTTATGCCACTATAACTATATTCCCTTATGGAAATATATATAGTCGAAAAATCTATGTAATATATATGTGACATTTTGCACATAAATATATATTTTACATATATGATATAAATGTCAACATAGACGTTGTTACATTTATGTAATTTCGAATGATAAATATATATATATATATATGTACTTAATTTATTTATGATATTTATGGGTGCAAACCTATTCACATGTATGTTATATTTATTTTTCTGTATATATATTTTCATAGGGGTATGAAAGAATATAAATATGAGAATAATTCGAACTTACGAAATATTCGTGTCGGATCGAAGAATTTGAAAAATTTGAATTATTTAAAAGTTTCGAATTTGACTAAAAATCCAAATTATTTGTCAACTTTTTGATGATTAATTTTGTGAGAGTTAAAAATTAAAAATTTGAACTGGACGTTTAAATTCAAAAATTTACAAGTATCGTGAATTCGAAAACTTACGAATATTTTTAAAATTGATGAATAATTAAAATTTTTCAATTTATTCGATTCGAATTATTAATCAAATGGTAATGTTTATTAAATTCGATTTAAAAACTATTCGCAGACCTTTAATTAAACATATATAATGGAAAAATTTATCGTGTTTAAATTTAATAAATAGCTGTGCGTATGTGAATGGATTTTTGTATGTACCTGGAGATCGAACCGTGTTTCGCGCAACGAAAGTGGAAAATTTATTAAATTTAACTGTTTAAGGGGTAGTTGGGGTGGCCACAATTTTTGGCTGACATAATATAAACATTTCAAAAATCTAGGTCCAGTAGATTTTTTACTGTTCATTTTTAACTTCCCTCTGAGAAAATCGATGATCTTCAGGTACATATTTTTTAGCATCATTTATGTTAAAGCAAATAAATAACATAATATATTTTAAAATTTAGATTTTGAATGCATGTCTTTGTTTTTGGTTCGATGTAAAAAATTATAAATACATTTTTTTTTTTTTTTTTAATAAAAATGTCTTGTTCATATTTAAAGTTTATGCTTTTATTATCGTTTAATTAAATTTAATTTATTATTACTATTATTATTTTAATAACCGCTGATTTCACGACGAAATTCATAATTTCATAGAAAAAATTGCAGAACAGTTTTTAAAATATTACACATATAAAAAATTAGACTTTCAGATGTTGAAAAGATCGCATTATTTTATTATTATTTTTTATTTAATCTTATTTTTTATTTTATTCATCATTTTTCTACAATTATTATCTAAAATGCTAATTTATAATTTATCAGCAACAATGTTTTAAAATGACGACTTTTATTATTAAACAGTTACGTTTAAACATTTATGATTTTTTTAAATAAATTAATGGAAAGGCTTCAGTTCATCACTTTTATAATAACTTTCAATTTTTTATTTTCAATTTATTAGTTCCACGTAATTATTTTAGTATTTACTCAGCACTTATTTATCAGAGTTGAATGCATAATAATTTTATTTCCATTTCTGTTCCCACTTTTTTTTAATTAATACATTTTCCATAGAAATTAATTACATGAATACGACAATAATTTTGAATCTTAATTTTAAAATAATTATAAAAAGTAATAGACCCAATTATTGATCATTGGTAGAATCCATTAATGACCTGAGATCGAATTATATGCTTACATACATCTTTTAAATTTTTATAATCATATGCACGGAAATATACGCACATGCAATAAATAAATGTAAGATATAAGTCCACATATGCACGCAAAAAAAAATTAAATAATGAGACCTTTTCATACATTTTGATAAAAATTTCGACATTAATACAATGGCATCTATTTTGAAATGTATGTCAGAATATATAATCATATATGTTTGTATATTTATTATAAAAGAAAACAATGTTACATAGATTTTTTGCATATATTTATATTTCTGTGCAGATTATGATCATGATCATATATGTAACTACATGTGGTCATAATAATTTTATTAATAATAATTTTTTCCAGGTTGTTGTCAATTTAATTTTTATAATTCAATAGCTAATTAAAATTAAATTTATTTGTCATAAGTAAATTATGTGAAAATAGTTTTGGCTAAATTGGTTTATGTATGACAAAATATTTTTTTTTTAGTATGAAACCCTATACAGATGAAAAGGATACCTTGGCTTAAGAGTTTTTTTGGCCCAAGAATATTTTTCGCAATCCGGAAAAAAATTCAAAAATCCATTAGTTCAAGACATAATTTTCTTCGGTCATGGAAATTTTATTTTGAACTAAGAAAATTTTGGCTTTCCTTCTGGATTGCGAATAATTTTCTAGATTCAAAGTAGGGTAAAAGTACCATTTGTGGCCACTGCACCATTTTTGGACATTTAATACTTTATCCTAATTAATGAAGAAGTGTAAAATAAAATTTTCATTGCAATAGTGTAATAAGAGTGTTTTTGCATACATTTTAAAAACAAATTATAGTACTGCGTCTTTTACAAATTGTTTTATTTAAATTTTTAAAGTGGCAAAAACTGGCTCTAAAGCGGCAAAAACGGTATTTCTACCCTATCCTATTTTTCTGAGTAGAAAATAAATTTATTTTCCATAATTTTAATGAATGATCGACAAAAAAAAATAAAATTCTATAATGTCTTAGAAAACAGTTCAAAAACTGAGAATTCCATAGAATTTTTAAACATATCCTCATAATTAGTATATCTGACTGATGATATATGCTTTATATTTATTAAAAAAATTTTGAAAATTATTCACATAGTCGACTTACGAAATTTATAGAAATATCAAATAAATGAATCTGTTAAAAAAAATCATTTATTTATTACTATAAAATATAATAAATAAATTAATAATGTCTATAATACTTATGGTGTAATAAATGGGTCTTTTACTCTGATTTAAGTTTTAGTATGCATTCAATTTTGTAAATAAATGCAACGTAAATACCATGTGTTACAATTAAAATTCCATTTATTAAATAAAAAAATTTTTTCGCAATAAATAATGAGTATAAGATATTAAAATATTATTTTATAATTTGTACATATAAATTTGTTAATGCAAAATTAATAATACATAATTATAGTACAATAATTAATACATCAATTGTTAATTTTGTAGAAGAGTACATTTATATCAATGGTGTACTTTTAAAAATTATTAAGTAATTTTATTGTGCAACGAGAGTTGGCATTAAAATTTATAGCTTTTTCAGCCCAGTCTTTTAAATAATATATTTTTTAAACGTCGCCGTAAGTTACTCAATATAGATTTTTAAAAATATAATTTATTTAATAAATAAAATATAAAATATATTGATATTTGACAAAAATATAACTTAAATTATTTTGTATATTAGTTTAATAGAACATTAATTTCATAGAAAAATAACTGATAATGTTATAATTTAAAGTAATTTATTTTAGAAGGTAGAGGAGTAATGGAAGTAATTGCAATTATTTTATTAGAGATACTTCTAAGTACATAGAGGAGAAAACGGCATAATGGGACACTTTGAAATTTAATATATATATATATATGAATTTAATAGATTTCTCAAATGCATATATGGGGTAGAAGTACCGTTTTTGGCCACTTTAGGGCCAGTTATGGCCACTTAGAAATTTTAAATAAAATAATTTTTAAAATATACAATAGCATAATTAATTTTTTTAATGTGTCTGAAGATACTTTTATCACACTATTACAGTTAAATTTTTCTTTCATACGTTTTCATAATTTAAAATTAAGTATTAAATGTCCAAAAATGGAGCAGTGGCCCCAAATGGTACTTCTACCTTAATAAAAGTATAAAAAGTAATTAAAATCAGCAGAAAATAATTGAAAAGTCAAATTTTTATACAAGAGGAGAATTTTTTGATAAAATTTACCCTAAAATTTAGAGTAAACCTGGACCAAAAACAAAAACAATAAAAAATGATTCCGTTTGTTTCATTTTTATTTAAAAATTACTCGAAGTCGGTTTTTTAAATTAATTTATCGAAGAATAATGAAAAATTTGTTCGTAATAGGTAAAAAAGAAATGCGTTTATTGCTCAAAAGCTACAGGAATTAATTATTCTCTTAGAAATCCCGCCTTAGCCCATTCTCTCCTTCTATTTTAAATAATCTTGTATTATAAATTTAAAAGATTTTTCAAGTGGAAGAATCTTTTGTCATACTTAATTCACAAAGCAGAATATAAAAAAAACATCTCAAATAATAAATAATTAAGAAACGAGTATTTTTAATAATCGTTAAACTCGAACGCAGTTTCATAAAATCGAAAGTATTGAATTTTACAAACGTTATGATTTAAAAAATAATTAAGACATTTTTCCATGTTATTCTATTTCAACAGACGTTAAATTTAGATAAATAAATAAATATAGGTATTTTTATAATTTCATTCATAATACTTGGTCTTTTTTATTTAAATATTATCCACAGTTGAGCTTAAAGCGTTAAAAATGTTGTAAAAAAAAGATAAGTTGTGATTCTCAAAACAACTTTTAATAATTACACAATGGCATAGCAAGCTTCAACAATATACATATTTTTATTTATTTATACATATTTAATAATAATCTGTAGTTCAGCTTGCGTTGATAGATTTTTTTTTCAAAATTATTAACGCTAATTGGTGCTCATATTATAGAGAATTAACTATTTCATTTATTATTATATATTTATATTTAATTAACAGTAATTTATTAATTATTTTTCCATATAATTATATCTTTATTTTTTATATCACTGCTTAATACGATCAATAATTTTTATATGATTTATCTCAATCCCCTTACTATAATTATTACAATAAAATAATTATTAATTTTACAGTGAAAATTTGCTAATTAAATATTTTTATTTATGACAATTTTATTTAATGACATTTAAATTTGAAATAATTAATTTCCATTGCTGTTTGCATATGCGGCAGCTCTTATTATTATTATTATTATCATCATCATAATTATAATAATAAGTATATTTAATTTTCTATCCAATATACATATTGTTATACAAATATATTGACGTTATTTACGTCAATGGAAACTACGTGATGTTATTTCGCATTAATATTAATGTCAATAGAGAAGAATCTCTATATAAGTATGCTCGATTCATTTTTGTTCAGTTGAATAAGTTATCATTATTTTAAATTTAATTTAAATGATATATTTTTGTCTCAATAAATATAGCAAGAGGTGAATTCTTAATTTCTTTTTTTCAGTATTTAAAATAAAATTTAATTAATAAATTTTCACTGCAATAAATTCTAACATCGATATAACATTTTTTTTTTTTTTGTTTTTTATATTTTATTTTTATTATGTAAGTTAAAGTGGACCCAAATAGTAGTCGAACGTATTTCAAAAGTGAAGAAATATATAGAAGATTTTTTAAAAATATTTTTTTTAAGTACGTAAATTTAATGATTAAAATATACATATATTTTAATATATTACTAATAATATAGATTAAATTCATATTTATGTTTTATAATCGATGTACTACTTGAATTTCATCGTTAAATATTTTATTTATATTTATTTCATTTTATTATTTAACTGGCTATTGAATTTAAGGAAGCCCGCTGTGCATGTTGGAAGAAAAGTTGTGGATTGAATGAAAAAAAAAGTTTTTAAAGTAGTTTGTATGAGGTTACGAAATTTTGATAAACGTTCTTGTGTATTTTGTTAAATAGGTTCTTTTTTTAAAAATATAAATTCTATAATTTTAAATAATTAGAATACCGGGATCTTTTGGATAAAATGAAGAATTCACGATTAGAGGAGGTTAGAAAAAATTAATATAAATATTTATGGAACATAAATTTCCCAAGCGGATCTGAATTATCGTAAAATACGGTATTGTATTGTAGAATATGGCATTTCACGGCAAAATACGGTAATTTGCGGTAATTTATGGTAAAATTCCGTACTTTCTGATAATTCTTCTGAATATCGTATTTTGCCGTAAAATGCGACAAATTTGTAGTAACACAGTATTTTGCGATTAACACGGAAAATCCCATAATTCGGATCCGCTAAGGTTAATTCGCTAAATTTAAGAGTACAGCTGACTAATATCACATAAGATCACATAAGATTGATATCATGTATGATCTCACATGATCATATTTTAAATTATAAATGATTATACATGCTCGTCTTATTATATGTGATCATACATAACCATACACGGAAAAAAATGGTTTTCCCAACCACAATATTGTATAGTTAAGTCTGCAAAAGAATGGGCTTTTCCCTTACTATTTCTCTACAATTACATCATTACTGCGCATGCGCGGTAGTGCAAAGTAATGGATTTCATCATAGCCAAATAGTAGGAGAAAAGTCCATTTTTTTGTAGACTTAACTATAGTAAAAAATTGTAGCACGGGTACTGCAGTATGTAGTAAATGATACTACATAAATAGTATTGTCAACTAAATATTGTAGTAATCATTGATGACTGTAGATGGCGTTACTACACATGTGGTTGAGGTTATTCCAAGTTGAAGTTGGCATTTCTTTACTTTAACTAAACTTGCAACCTCAACTACGTTTTTCTCCGTTTATCTGATCAGTACATGCAGGAAAAAATTCCAAAAAAGTTTAACATGTAGAACTTTTAAATTTGAGACAGATTATAATTTCAAATTCAAGTCTTTTTGAAATGTAAAATTTTAATAGTAAAAAATAGAGTTGATTCCGAACTTTATGTGGGTGAATTTTGTATCAAATGAGATCGTCTTTATAGCATAATTTTGAAAATGTATGTTTACTAAGATTTTCTCTTACACTACAGATTTCAAAATTAATTTCAAAGAGACTTTTGAAGCTTTTCTGAATAAAAGAAAAATGTAATAAAAGTAAGTTTTAAAAATTGTGTTTCAAAAACGTTTTCCCTTGACTTTTCATTCGTTCATATAAAGTTTTAAATCAGTCCTATTTTTGACTGCTGAAATTCGAAAAGTTAGAAAAAAAATTCGATTGGAAATTCAAATCTGTCTCAAATTTAGAAGTTTTATATGTCGAAATTTTTGAAATCTTTTTGGTACAAATGTTTTTTACACGAGAATATTTAAGTATATATACATGTATAAAGCAATTTAAACATCTATAGTAATATATGGGTATTTTCTCCCGGGAACCGAATTGTTTCGTTCAAAAAAATGTTATATTTTCTAATAGAAAATGTAATGAAAAAAGTAATTTTTTTTACTCTTATTTCTTTATGCCACACCGATTGATTCACGTACAAGTGGACTTCCTTAGATAAAAGGAGTTGATAATAATAAAAATATATAAATAAACTTCCGAGTTGTTTAACTGAAATAAATAAATTTTAAAAATATATTTTTTTTAAAAAATTGATATTTTAAAATTTATTTTATTTCAATTGCGTTAGTTTATTTTATATTTATACATCGTAAAAGTGTTAAAAAATTGTCGATTTACTGTCTCGTTAATCGAACATCGAGTCGAATAACAAAAAAATGAGTATAAAAAAAACTTTGATTTAGGATTTTTTTTTTTTCTTCTGAATTACGCGCACATAATTTTTTATCACGACTATGATTTATTTATATAGTTTAATATTATTATATTTGAACTCTCATCAATATATGCATATTTATATATTTAGAATACACACAAATATACACAATATACGTGCAGATCAAATAAAACCACACTCTGCAGAGAATACGTAAATATATATATAACATATTTAATGTTTATATATTTATATTTATATATATTTATAATTATAGGTGTATAGAAAGTTATAAAAGTTAAAAGAAACGACACAGTGTCGTTTTTTATTATTTAAACTTATCCAGTCTGCTATTTTTTTTTTTTTTTTTTTTTTTTTTCATTTCCTTCCTTTTAAATGTCTTGTTATTCGTTATTATTTTCGTTTCTATTTTTTTTATATATTTTGAACACTCGAAATAATTTCATTAGTTTTAAATTGTAGAATTTAAATATCATAAGAGCTCAAGTACAAGCTTTGGCGGTATATTTATAAAGTTGTAGTACAATTTTTATGTTAATATTTTACCCGTCATCGCAGTTTTTAAGAATTACTTTTTAAAAAAAAAAAAAAAAATAAATAAATAATAGTGATAACAACAACAACAATAATAATAATGATTAATAATAAATAATTATATAAATCGGTTAAATTAATGACGTAACTTAGGCTTTTTCAGGTTCTGAACTTTGGGAAGTACGTTTTTCTTTATGATTAGCATGATGACGTTGTTGATGATGAGGATGATGATGATGATGGTGAATCATTTGTTCCGTTTCCGGTGGATTTTCGTGTCCTACAAGTAAATCGAGAGTACCTTTTGCAACAGAC
Source organism: Microplitis demolitor (assembly GCF_026212275.2). NCBI lineage: Eukaryota > Metazoa > Arthropoda > Insecta > Hymenoptera > Braconidae > Microplitis > Microplitis demolitor. The sequence goes on along the minus strand of NC_068549.1, from coordinate 19,341,505 downwards.
GACTGATCTGTTGCACTAGGTGGTGGTAACGGTGTTGCTACCGGTGACTCTGCTGGCAATGGCATGCAGTGTAAAACATAACACCTTACCCCAGCAAGAATTATTCCTAAATTAAATAATAATTAATAGGTTATTATTATTATTATAAAATTTAAATTAATTTACATGTTTAGTTTCTTACCAAATAGGAGTATGGTTGCACCGGCTACCAGTAGTACAAGTCTGTGGTCTGTGGTCGTTGCTCCGGGTGCAAGTTGAACTAGACCAACTACCAATACTATTGCGCCCAACAGCAAACAAATTACCACTGCGTGTAATCCCGATATCTGGGGCGTAAATTTGTTATTTATTATTTTTAAATTGTTGACAACTTTTGATTTTTTTTTTACATTCAATTTATTCTTAAACGATTCTACAATTTAATTGACTGAAATTATTTTTAATTACGGTTAATAGAGTCATAATTAAAAAGTTATTAGTTTTTAATTTCATTATTATAATTACTATTACATAAATTTATATTTTATTTAGAAAAGTTGGCCGAGAAAAATATTAAATGACAGTAATATTCTTTATATTATTTATCAGTTTGTCAGATATTTTCGGCTATTTTTTTCGGAAACAAAATCACTAAAGACAAACTACAGACTGCAGATTGATGCACTACTCGACCTCTTTCTGGGTAAACCTCGTAACTACTTTTTTTTTTATAATTAAAATTATGAGTGAAAAACATTCTTTAGTACTGCTATTGCGTAAAAAGAGCTTCAAATTTTAGTCTCACGACCTGGCCTCTAATTAATTTCTAGTCTCTGAAATCGCATACCATTTTTTAATGATTAACGAAAATAATATTTGCCCGAGTAATTTAAAACCCTAGAAAAAAATTTCTTAATAAATTCCGGCTTTTTAAGATCCTCAGTGATATTCGCATGCATTTTTCATTGAATGCCTCTTATTTCATAGAAATATTATTTCATTATTCTCAATATTATTCAATAAAATTCAAATTAAATTGAATATCGACAATCAAAGAAAGAGAGTTAATATCGTTCATCAATTTTAATTAAAAATTAATCTACTTAAAACCTTCAGATATTTTCAATCGCATCACCCATATTATACAAATTTTTATTTGATTTTGTTCTTTGGATATTATGATAACAAAGTACACTGTAAAAAAGCGATGTCACAAAAAATTTCACGTATAGAAATTAAAAAAAAAATTTATTAGGGGAGAGTGAGTCCGAATGGACCCCTGGGAGCAAAATGGGCTGACATTTATATTACATATAAGCCCTTAATTTTTAAGGGGCCCATTTCGCCCCACCTTCCCCTACATGTAAAAAAATATAAAAATTTAATGAATATTATCTGGAGGAAATTTCAATTTTTCTACGTACTTATTTAAATAATTATTCATGTCATACGTAATTTATTCAAACATTAAATAATTTTACGGCCACCATTTCAATCATCAATAATTTAATTAATTAATAAAAACACTAATTAACTTTCGTGATCGAGTAAGAAAAAAATTTCACAAAGTCGAATATTTTAAACACCGAAAAATTTTTTTAATACTGGTAAAGAATATTTACACCGGCAGTGATGTTATTTTAACACCGCTTCCGGTGTTGAAAATTAACACCTACACCGCCTGGACTTATCCCGGTTTTTTTTTTTTACAGTGTACTTATATGTTATTTTTTTTGTTGTAAATGATCGCAGTACTAAGTCGAGATAGAATACCTTGCCACAAAGATAAAGTTCAGGAAGAGGGTCAAGATGGCTATTTTGCCCATGTGGACTAGGAGTCGGTGGAGAACCTTGAAGAGGTGGCATCCATTGCCCACCGAGATATAGCTGGCTCGGTCGTTTTAACCTTTTCTCTTGTCTCCTACGCTCATGGCGCACAGCCACTGCTGGCATTGCTCCAATCATTCTGGAATTTAATAAAAAAATATAACAAACAATATCAACCACCTGAAAAATATTTTTCTTTCGCATATTTTGTTACATTTCTTCATATCTTTTATTTTTATAAAACTTTTCTGTTGTGTTATCATCAATGGCTGTCATTGGATTCTGATGATTGCTTTCTGCTTATGAACATGATGCAATGCCGTTTCTACCGGTTCGTGAACGACACAACGCTGTGAACTTTAGTGACCTCGAATGACCCCGCGCGGTCGATACGTCACTATAATCCTACTCCCACTCACCTACTCTAGCTTGGTTTCAGACCCGTGTATAGCCCAGTCCCTCAGGCTACGAGCTTTCTATCCCATATATTCTATGATACTTGTATTCAGTACACTAGCTTTTGTAGAATTACTAGTAAAAGGATTTTCAAAGAGTAGGCTTTGCTTTAATTTTTACAACCATCATGTATATCACATACTTTTTATCTTTACCTAATTATATTAATTTTGTTCAATTATATATCTATATATGAGTATCTTCATTACTTTACTCTAGTTCCCAAAAGATAATTATTATAATTAAATAATAATAATTAACAACAATGATGATGATAATATTATTAATTCATATTTTAAGAATTATATTTAATATTACTTAGGGTAAATCACTTAGATGTCAATTCTCTTAAAAAAGTTCCCTCTGAAAAATTTATATATAGATCTAATGAAAACGTTGAAATTTATTTTGTTATTGATTCTAAAATAATTAAACTTCATTTTCATACTTATGATTATTGGTATAGTAACTGTTTTAAAAATCCGATAGATTCTAATAATTGTATGTAGAAGACCCTATAATTAACTATAGCACTTTTCATAGAACTCATTGATTTTTCTAAAATCTCTATGGGAATTTATGAGAATCTACTGAACTCTATGAGATTTTTTGAACAGGAATATAGTGAAAAATGACATCCTACTGTCTTAACCATCAAAGTCAATTAATTTGTTCGTGAAATGTCGTAAAAAAAAGAAATGCTAAAAACGATTTTTTTCGAAAACAATGGCATACAAAAGTATTGTCGAGCTCGAAAACGTTTTCACAACAATGTTTTCGAGCTCAAGGAGCTCAGAAATAGCGGGAAGTTTTGGGGCTGGCCCGTAGAGTCAACTGATAGACAGATTTTTTGAGTTGAGACCCATATAAGGATAGGGGAACATAGGTGAACTATGGGTGAGGATGATTCTCTATGAAAAGTAGCCCTTAACTTTGCTCCTGTTGGAAAAAACCTATCACAACATGAACGTTTTTTGTTCATTATGATGTTCTCTAGTAGAAAAAGCCACAAAAAGTCCTAGAAATGGTTTATTTTTTGAGTTGAGACCCATATTAGGATAAATAAGGATGGATGAAGATAAATGAGGGTGACACTTTCCATATCTTACTATGAAGAGTAGCCCTTAACTTTGCTTCTGTTAAGAATGACCCATCACAACATTGACGCTTTTTGTTTATTATGATGTCCTCTAATCGAGAAAGCCATGAAAAGTCCGGGAATAATTTATTTTTTGAGTAATCGACATCGGGCAGATGACACTTTCCATAACTTTCTATGAAGAGTAGCCCTTAACTTTGCTTCTGTTAAGAATGACCCATCACAACATTAACGTTTTTTGTTCATTATAATGCCCTCTAGTAGGAACAGCCTTAAAAAGTCCTGGGAATTATTTATTTTTTGAGTTGAGACCCATATTAGGATAAATGAAGATAAATGAGGATAACACTTTCCATGTCTTTCTATGAAGAATAGCCCCTAACTTTGATCCTGTCGGGAATAATCTATTACACCATCGACGTTTTTTCCATCATGATGTCCTCTAGAAGGAAAGCTATAAAAAGTCCTGGGAATAATTTTCAACTTCCCGCCAAGAAAATCGATGATTTTCAAATAATTTGGGAAGTTATTGTTTCTATCCCGATTTCCGAACATCGAATTTCTAAGAGATTTCGTCGTTTTGAGGTTCTAGGAAGCTATTCTTGACTGTTTTCTGTGTGTGTGTGTGTTTGGCCGTGTGTATGTCAAAAAATAATTTCTTCCTTGTATTCGTTTCAAAATCAATTGTGAATAAAATATATAGAGAAGGGCCTGTTAATGGTCGAATTCAAAATTAAGTTGATTTTTAATCAATAAAATCATTAATAGTTTAATAAATTTCAGTTGATTAAATAAACTATGAGGCCTTTGTCGAAATAAAATTATTTTCACATCATTATCACAGCTCACGGTCAAAAAAGTAATGCACTATTCTATCAATTACTTAGCACTTAGCAACAAAGCCATTAAAAAATTATCTCAGTAGATAAGAACAAGTTACTATTGGTTTGATATATATTTTATATCAGTAATATTTAGTTGTTTTTTTATTTGCTTTAGTTTTAATGGGTCACTCATAGTGAACTACAAACAAAAAACTTCCTTAATCAGATTAACAAGTGTAGAAAAGAAAATAAGTTCTCATTATGTCGCTGGTACATTTTTTAGTATTAACTATTGTTATGAATTTTTTTCTATTCCCTATTGAATGTAAAAAAGTACGAATTGTTCCTACGAACAAAGGACTCGTTCGTGGTGAAATATTGAAAACAGTCGGATGGAAAATGGAGTATGCTTCTTTTAAAGGAATACCATATGCAAAGCCACCGCTGGGACGCCGTAGATTCAAAGTAAAATTAATGAATTTCGGTTAATTAGCTACTAATTTTCTACTTTATATGAAAAAGAAAAATTTTCACCCATAAAATTTTTTGTGAATTAGTTTTTGACTGGGGTACTATGGGTTTCCTAAAATTTTTCATAAAAATTGCACAAGGTTCTAAAATACAAATTATAGCGCCTTTGAACATTTGAAGGAAAAATTTGAATATCTAAAATAAGGTTCCAAAAATATTTATTTTCGATTAAGAAAGTTGTTAATAGTTTTTTTTATTCGAAAATTCAAAGCTTAGTTAGAAATAACTTTATTAGTACCTTTGCCCACTTTGCTAGGTGTTAATTAATGTTTTTTTTTAAATATATAGACATTTTTTTTTTTTTTTTTATTACAAACTCAGTTTTTATCTCGAAATTATGGTAAAAAAATCGAAATTCCGAGACAACTAATACAGATACGGTGAAAATGAATAGGAACTAATCAGTAGCTTATTAAATTTTTTGCAAAAAAGTTTTTATAACATTTTTACGTACATCCAATTATTTCGGCGTAGTTCTAATTGAAAATGAAAAAATAAATTTAAACACATTATAGTCTAATAAATTAATTCCGCGTTTATTTTCTCTATAACTTTTAAGTTCTCAGAGATAGGTTAAAAAGCTATAAAACCTTTTTTGTAGAAAATTCAATTCTGAACAATTTTTGTATGAAAAATTTTTTCCTAAAATCAACAGTATTGTTAGAAATTTATTTCGAAAACAATTCGTGGTATTTTTTTAATTCTTTTGTTTTAAAAAAATTAAATGACTGTAAAATACTAAAATGATGCATTAATCAAAGAAGGAATATCATATAGATCGAACATTACTATCAACGATGTTATTCTAAAAAAAACGCGGTTGTTATCGATTTGAAAAATAAATTTCGAATATTAGATTTTCCATTTTAATTTTTGATTTCTCAAGTGAATTTCGCAAAATCGGATCTTTTTCACCAAAAACAGTTTTTATATATAATGTGTTTTTATGTTATAAGTGTAAATTATGTCTATTCCAGGTAAAAAAGATATTTTTTTAATTTTTGTGGGCAACTTTTTTTTTTTTTTTTTTTTTCTAAAAAATAAGAATTTTAAAAAAATTTTATTATTCGATTTTATAAATTTTTTTAAAGCCTCCAGAAGAAATGGATCCTTGGAATGGAATCCTTGATACCCTAAAAGACCCAAATTGTTGTACACAATGGGAACACGATGCTAGCATGAAAATAGTTGGTAGTGAAGATTGTCTTTATTTAAATGTCCACACTCCAAGGGTTATTATTATCATTTTTATTATTATTAAATAAATAAAATTATAGCATAGAATATTGAAGTAAATATTATCTATTTTAGGTCTATTCAAGGGATCTAGATTTACGTCCAGTTATGGTTTGGATACATTATGGAGCTTTTACGTTCGGATCAATTCATAGTAATATTACTGGTCCTGATTTCTTACTTGAAAAAGATGTCGTTGTAGTAGCAATTAGTTACCGCTTGGGACCTTTCGGTTTTCTATCACTAAACCACAAAGATGCAATGGGAAATGCTGGGTTGAAAGATCAAGTTTTAGCACTCAAATGGGTCCAAGAAAACATTATTAATTTTGGTGGTGATCCAGATAAAGTTACTATTTTTGGAGATAGTGCTGGCGGCGCATCGGTTGAGCTCCATATACTTTCAAAAGCCTCTCGAGGTAATTAAATATGAACGAATAGTACACTATAAAAAACCGGAAGTGAGTCTGGAGTGAATACAGATTTATTTTAATCCGCATTCCCTTCGATCTGGAGTTTTAATACTCAAGTAAATTTATATTTAATAGAAACAGCCGTTGATTAGTAGAAACAGATATTAATAATTACACTTTTTTTTCGATCTCGAATTTTCATGAAATAATTAAAACATTGTCTCAGGTTTATTTAGAGCGTCTATAGCAATGAGTGGATCTCCACTTAATTTTTGGGGATTCACAACTCCTCAAGAAGCTGAAGATCGAGCTTTTAGATTAGGACAACTTCTTGGATATGAAACTCGAAATAAAGACGATCTACTTGAACAATTGTATCAAGCAGATGCTTACGAAATGGCCCACCAAACAAATCTTCTCGCAGCTAACTTAGTGAGTTAAACATTTAGTAAAATCAGAGTACGACAGGATACTAAGCGAGTTATTAATTCTTGTCAAAAATTGTTATTTTTTTTTGTCATCTTTCGAATATCTTGTCGTAGGCTGGTCTCTTCTACATCAAATTAAAAACTTACATTTTTAAAACAAATTTATATTTATGTATTTCTAGTTAATTATGATAGGAAATTTGACGATTCCGTTTCAACCGACGATAGAGACCGTGATAGACCCTGAAAATAATTTTTTAACTGAATGTCCTTTGAAAATATACTATTCAAGAAAGTTTAATCAACATCCTCATATTTTAGGGTTCACGAAGAACGAATTTATATCTCTGTCCTATTCTTCAGGTAATTAAAAAATGACCAAAGGTACTCGAATTTTTTTATTTTATTTGTGTTTTATAAATTCACAAGTAACTCATAAATAAGACAATTTTTTCAATCAGCTCTTCAATCAATATAACGTAGTTTCAAATCTTCAAAAAAATGTTTCTTTCTAAGTTATTTTAAAACAAACGAATTTCTCAAAATTCTGTTTTTTTTTTTTTTTTTATCTGTTAATGGCTTTTAGGGAAACCTACGTCACGACACTTTAGATGCTTCCAATCACAACAATTTTTTTTTGTGTACATTGCAATAAAGTATAAAGTTTCCAAAAATGGTGTTGGGTCAGAAACTGGTGCTATTACTCTACAATAAATAAAAATTTTTAATATTTTACAGTGGTGGCATATCTTTTTAAGCTTTTGGGCAAGACCATTACTGGTGGATTAGTAAATATTTTGAGCGAGTTATCCTTTATTGCGGGTATAGATAGAACTCAAAGACTATTAGCTACTTTTGGATCAGCTCCGGTATATTATTATCGTAATTCATTTGATTATGAGCAATCTTTACATAAAATTGAAGGAAGCAATAGTTTGGAAGGAACTGGACATGCTGATGATAATGCTCACATCTTTTGGTTTACTGGTAAAAATCAACCTATTGACTATTCAAGTGATATTGGACAACATCGCTTGAAAATGGTTGCAATGTGGACTAACTTTGCTAAGTATTTGTAAGAACTAAAGTAAATACACTTTTACATCATACACCTGCATTGAAACTTCGAGTTTATCCATTCGTCGAGTCGGTCGGAAAAAGCTACTTTTAAACCAATGGGTTCAAAACTATCAATATCTTCTTAAAAGTAGTATTCTCGATTTTTAAATTATTGTTCAGAATTTAATAAAATTCAGTATATTAGTAGATATTACTAAAAAGAGATAACTAAATTTTTTAAGAGCTACAGTTAAGTAATAAATTAAGGATTCTAAGATTTATCATGCAGTTCAATGCTAAATAGATGGAAATTCAAAATTTGATGAATAGAAATTTAATATTACTGGATGGAAATTCAAATTTTAAATAAATGGAAATTTAAATTTTACTGGTTCTCTGCGGTTCTCAAAAATGTTCAATAGATTTTTTTCTTATCGTTTTCTATAGAAAGAAAAAAATATCGTGACCGGCACGATACAGTATCTGACTATCACGATACTCGTCTAGCTATTTGGAGGTTAGTGTGAGTTGCGATAAGTATAGTGCTGACAGCAATTCGGATCATGAGTGGGACTAGATATACAATGGATCACGATTAACAGATCGCTCCCTTCATGATACGCGTATCACAATCTATTAGATCTTCCAATCACGATTTCTTTCTCATACACTATGTCGATTAATATGTCAAATCTTTTATTCAATTCTGAACAGTAATTTTAAAACTGACAGTATTACATCAAGGATTAAACTGTTTTTTTTTTTTGCAGCTGTGGCAATAGTTTTTGACTTCATTTCAGCCTTGTAAATCTTTGTAATTAACGGCTGCCCAATTTCAAAACACAGTAACTGACAAATTGTTCAAAATCGATTTTTTGGCATTTTTAGTTCCAATTGAGCCTCGTGAATTTGATTCAATGCATTTTTCAAAAACTTTTTTTTTGTCAGTTACTGTGTTTTGAAATCGGGCAGCCGTTAATTGATTATTGATCTTCTATGAGCTGTGTATTGGTTTAATTCATACGAAAAAAAAAACATATATCCGGGCGAAATTGTACACATGACATATATCTTTATGTACATCACATATATACAATTTATCTTGGATGTATATTTTTTTTGAATGGAAAATAGTTTCGTTTCGATTGACCTCTGACATTGAAATCGTACAAGATAAGGCCGAATAAAGTTATGATTTTAGATTTTACGATGCTATTACCCTCGTCTGAAATCGCATTATTTCATTCTTTGTCATATAATTGAACATATTTATTGACTTATGTTATATATTTTTATTAGAAATCCTACGCCACTTGGAGAACATGATCCATTCTTAGACGTAGTCTGGCAAGAGTCGGGGATTCGTGGACATATTCTTGATATAAATACCGTTTCTATTATGGAAAACAGGCCAACTTACCGTGCTCTTTCTCCGGCAAACGATTGTCATTAATTTTTCTTATAAACTTGAATACTTTTTATGTGTTACTCAAACAAGTTTTTACATTTTCAGATTACGCATGTTTTAGAATTTGAATTTAATTTTTATTATTATATTTTGTATTTCACTTTGTATGGCTAGAAATTAAATCCTGGAACTATATCACGATACTAATTCCAAAAAGACATATTTTTATATGCACTTTTGACTTCAGGGAATTTCTTGAAGCCAAAAAGCTTTCAATTTTTTTTTTTTCAATTTTCAGCTTCAAAATAAGTCTCCAAAACGATTAGTAATAAAAAAAAAAAAAAAAAAAAATTACAAACCCTTTTGATCTTAGAAATACATACTTACAAACACATAAAAATGTCTTTTTAGAATTAGTAACGCGATATGGCTGGTACAATTATTTCACGAAAATCTGAACTTTGTTCGACTTTACACGGAGAGAAAATTATGGTAACTGTTCCTAGTACGTTTATGAAATATCGTCCTATACCGTTATGGTAATGATTACTTGGGATTATGGGATATAGACCCATATTTTCTGGGAAAAGTTTCCATAAGTATAGGAACAATTCCTATCATTATGGTAACAGTTTCCATATCGCATGTGAAAGAATCATGGTAATGATTACCGTACTCATAGGAATAGTTCCCACAAGCAAATAGTAACCGATCCTATAACCACATTGTAATGGTTCCTAAGTGTATATGGGAATAAGCCCTATATATTATGGTAACTATTCCTATAATATTATTGTAAGCATAACCATAATATTATGGTAATCGTTACCATAATGTATGGGAATTATTACCATAATATTATGGTAACCATTATCATAGCTACATGGTAACGATTACCAAGATTCCATAGGAATTATTCCGATACCATATGGGAATTATACCTATAATTATAGGAATGATTACCATAATATATATGGATGCCGTTCCTATAATCAACATTTGAAAAAAACCGGTTACCATGCAGTATGGGAACCATTCCCATAATATTGTCACTGTTACCATAATTTTCTCTCCGTGTAAGATTTAAAAATTGAAATATAATGCATGTTAAATGATGACTAAAAGTTTTTTTTTTAATTTTTCCTTTCAAAGTGATTTTAAACTGTCATCTATCACTTTTACCTTTTATTATTAATAATTCGATTTTTCCACAAGATTTTTCCAACACTTTCATGCCTCAATAATATGCAAATCACGTTTCCAATTTACATTTATACGTGATTCATTTTGCTTGAGCGATTTCGTTGAAAAATTTTTTAATGGTATCCGATTTCTTCCGAAAATTTTTTTTTCAATGTCAATTGAAACTTCGGCTTATGGTCTTGAAATATAAGTGATAAACAAACGATCTATCTTTTTAAAGTGTCCCCGTTTTCTCACTCTTAAAAATTTCAATATTTCAAGAAAGTCAAATTTAAAAAAAGTTACACCATTTTTTTCTGTACATTCATTTTACTTACTCAACAAAATACTTAAATGATGTACATTAATACTATTTAAGCTATGATTGTTATATCGTAGTAGTAAAGTGTCTAATTAATTCAGATTATACTTATGCTCGTAAAATAAAACGAACAAATGTTTTTATCCTTATTATTATCACCGACGAGAAATTGTACAATTTCCTTTCTGTGAATTATAACGCAGCCTTATTAAGAAGTGTTTTATTTTAAAAACAACTCGGTAATTATTATTATTCTTTTTCATGATAAAAAAAAAAACAAAGTAACTAAATATGATCTGCGATACTTTCTATTGTTGACTTTTAATTATTTCAGATACCTAAAATAGTATTATAATTGTACAAAGTTATTAAGAATAACAACAGACTTATTAGTAAAATTCATACATTAAGTAAACGGTATAAAATATTTTGTTTTAAAAGTAATTCCTTATGTTAAACGAGCTATTGGTTGTTTTAGATTAAATGTAAGATAAAAGATAAATTTAAATTATAATACCGAGACTTACGAGTTTAATCTTTATGAGAATTAAGATTGTATTCAGTGTGTGTTTGCATTGTATTTAATATAGTTATTAATCATTGAAAGTTATTGTTATTATTCAGTAGAAAGGAGATAACAGTCTGATATTTTGGTTATAATGAACGAGTTCAAATTTTAGTTCAAATAAATAGTCCACTAATAATTTTAATATATACTTGAGTAGCTTGAAAAAATTACTGTGATAAAAAAAATGATTAAGTTTCAATTCGAAATTTAACCCTTTCCCGGTCGGCCTTAAATCCCTACTCTTAATTTGAATCGTACGTCTTATTCTTAAAAGGAGAGAGTTATAGTCTGTTTTCTAAAAAGGGGACCGGAAAAATGGTAGAAGGGGGTGCTCCTCTACACTACCACATCTAAACTTTCACATCATGCAGACTTACAACGGGCTTTCATTGGTTCTATCCCCATATGACTCACACCTAGACTCACCGATACTCTAAGTCAGTAAAGGGTTACAGGAGTTATCTAAGAATTTTGGAAATTTTATAAATATAAAAAAATCAGAAAACCGCATTTTGAACATTATTAGGAAAAAACATTTTTTCAAAATTGTTTCGAGACCGATTTTATTAGAACAAATGAACCAATTTTGATGGTTTAGGTGATATTCGATGTAGCTTATATAATTTTAGAGCTGATTAAATTTTGGAATCAATATATTATATACATAATAAGTTGTCCGAAAAAGACAATTTTGAAAAAATTTTATGTTTGGAATATTTCGGAATATACTATAACAATAATGCTGAATTTTTCACAAGTTCTTAGAAGTAATGAGCACTGAGAGAAAAAACTGGTTTTCTAAACTATGAAAAATATAATTCAATGAAGCCTCCACTATTACCCTCAATTTAGAGAACTAATATATAGTTGTAAAATGTACGATGATATCATAGTTGTTTTAACTGTGTGATAGTTCAATGAACAATGACAACAGCGAACGTAACTAATTCAAAAATGGTATTCTTATTACAAAAAAATAATCAAGAAAAATCCTTAATTATATTTGTCGACGACTTAAATGATGCTAAATTAATGAAATTATAATCGTACAATTACTGAAACAATTGTGATTCTGCTGAAGTATAAGTTTGAGAAATAACATTAAACAGTTACCACAACAAAACAAATGCTTAGTTAAAACTACTACTTTCAAATAGTTTCGGTCACTATGATATAGTTCAAGAAACTAGAAATATTAGTTAAGATGACTATTTTTTCATTTCCATCCTTTTCTAGTTGCCACAACCATGCACTTTTCTCTCGATGAGCCGTTTCGAACACTACCTCAAAAAGCCAAATTGGTTCATTTGTTCAAAAGTTACAGAATACTTACATACAGACATTACGTATACATACACTCGAATTTCATCTTGAAAATAATCAGAATAGCTTCCTCGGCCCTCAAAACATCGAGATCTGTTGAAAACTCGGTTTTCGAAAATCAGGCGAAACCAATAACTTCCTTTTTTTTTGAAAATTTTCAATTTTCTTAGCGGGAAGTTGAAAACAATTTATTATTTTTTTTTTCTAATTTTTTTTTGCTTTTTGCCCGATGATTGTTGATAGATAAAAAATAGATGATTTTCTGAAAGTTTTACTTCGAAATATTAATTTATAAAGAGCGCTGAAGAATATCAAAAACTCGAAAAATTTCAAAATTCTTGATTGATCTTATAAAACTTCTCTTTCAAAGTGAAATTTTCGGATGATAATTTGATTTCTATGCAGTCAGATCTCTTGAAGTAAGAAAAAAAAAGTAAAAGCAAAAAGAAGAAATCAATTTTAAAATTATTGAGCAACTATTCATACTTTTTGAACACAAACTTTGTTATAATTTCTTTTTTCTTCTATATACTAATGTATTTAAGGGTGAGAACGAAAAGCCCATTTTTTCAGCCACCCTAATATATACAGCTCATAAATTTTATGATAATCTATTTTACTGATTTTAACTCCTGTACATGCTTCCGTTTCATTTATATTTAACTAATCTACTATCAGTTTTTAATTTTATTAAAAAAAAATTCTGTAACAAATAAAAAAAATTTTTTCGTTCCATGAAATTTTGTAGAGGTCCCATATTACCCCGAACTCTCTTTATTTAAAAATCAATAGAATACTCATCATAATGAAATGAGTAAAGAAGTCTTAAAAAAAAAAATTCTATCAAATTTTTGAGCTGCCTCTCTTTACCCAGATACCTCGAGTGCTTCATCCTCTTCTATTTTTCTTAAAATTAAAAATCTCTAATTTTTTTATTCAGTGAGAATTTAAATGTTAAGTTTAAATAAAATTTTCTGTTACGTCCATTTTTTCCTTACTACCATTAGTAGATACTTGTAAATATTTAAACGTTTTCTAGACCAGAAGAAGAATATTATTTTCTTTTGATCTCAGTAGAAAGCTTGCAATTATATCAATTTATGCAAAGAATATTTTATGTAAAACTTAATATTTTACTACTTACAAAATCTGGGTAGCGTCTACGATTAAAATACCTGCTCTGATAGTTTTATTCATTTAAAAAAAAAAAAAAAAAAAAAAAAAAAAAAAAAAAAAAAAATCTACTCATTTTTCAATTCATAAAATCAAATGCTTTTACATTCCAGTCATTGAAAGCTCACTCAACAATAACTAAAATTACTTTTTTTATGTATCTACGGAATATTAAAAATGTAAACAGCAATTTTAAAAATTTAATCAAGTATGCATTCATTTGAACTCGAACGATTTCGATTTATTAAGGCTTTGAATTTAATAATCAATGATAATGCAAAGATGTTAATGACTAAAGCATTGACGTCATTAAAAAAACTCACTTATGCAATCAAATATTTATTTTTAAAACTAAACTAATTTAAATTCACCTAATTACGAATGAAAGTTCTATTTCGCGTATCCATAGAATGATTTTTTTTTTTATTAATTTTTATACTTGAGATAAATTTACTCAATACATCAAAGAATTTATTTAAATATTTAAATGCTGTATCCTTGAAAGAGAATTAACATATTTTCTCAATTTAAAATATATATAAAATCATTAAATTCAATTATCGCTATCACAGTTTTATAGAAAAAGAATCTAGATTATACTTGAAATATCTTTACGCTAAATAAACTGACTGAAACTGTTAATCAATGAAGACTTATAAAAAAAAAAAAATGGGATGAAGAAGAAAAAAAATAATAATAATATAAAGGCTTTATTTTATTATACGCATTGGTGGCAAGTAGCGGGTGAATTTACTTTGTATAATCCATTATCATATAAATAAGCGTATTAAAATTTATATTTGGTTTATATTTGAAATTTATATGCCCAAATTATTTAGTCAAAGTTTAAAGCAGAGAAATAATTACTTTAGATAAGGAAGATTAAAAATATTAGCTTTCGCGATTGTGTAAGTTAATAAATCATTAAATTTAAAAGGTATTTCTGGTGACAAACATCTTGAGGATATAGGGTATGGCTGGAAAAATGGGCGCGATGATTTAAAAGGGTTACTTTGAAAAATTTGAAACGATTATACTTTTTGTTTTCACACAAAAGGATTAAAACTATGGAGTAAGTGGCAGAAAAAAATTTTTTTGACTGAAAATGGGTCGAAGCTCATAAAATTTTTCTTTCTTAGATAAAGTATATTTTAGAAAAAAAAATTGTCTTGTCCCATACTCCCGTTCTTACTCCTTCATATTTAAAATAGATATTTTTCAGACGAAGACTAAAAATTTTAAATCTGTAGGGGGAGGGGGGAATAAATTACTTATAAAAAAATTTAATTTAATCAAATTTATTTAATTTCAAGAAATTTTTATCACCTTTTTTAGAGGGTACTTTTTTACCCGTGAAAATGAAAATTTTTCTATTCTCCTCTATTTCGATTGAATTTTGAAAATATAAAAAATTCTGAAATTTATGTAAGCTTTACTTTGATAATTACTAAAAAGTTAGATAAAAAAATTCAGAATTTTTTTTTTTACATAAAAAAGCACTACTAGTACCCGCACTAACTTATTCTATTTAAATAAAAAATTTGGTAAATATTTAAATTTCTGGCAAGAAGAGTCTTCGAATATTCTCACGTAGGACAAAGAGGCAGGACAGGTCCCCTCGGAAAATGCGGGCTGCATTAAAATTTTTTTATACATTATGACTACAGAAGACACAATGGGTCCTGTGTTCACTGGACACAGGCCACTTTTCTTCTCCGATATTTTGTTTTCCCATTTCTTCTCCCAAGTTTAATTGTTGATAAAATTGTACTCAAAGATTCAAATTTTGTCAAACTACCCGGTTGCGTCTCGAGTACGCCTAATTCCCTCCCTTGAATAAAACAGTTCCTATTGATTTTTTTTTTTTTTCAATGATAAAAATTTATTACTGCAGATCTTTGAGTATTGCGTGACTTGGATCGTAAAGAGTGTTTAGATCGTAGGTGTCTCATTGAAAAGGGCATAATAATCCCTACATCCATATGTTTCACAAATCACGTAAATTATATAAATCTTTTTTTTTTTTTTAGAGAAAATTCATTATTAATAGCATAATATTGTAATATAATAAAGTATATGGTTCACTATTAAATATACTTCCATTAAAATTATTTAATATTAAATGTAAATGAAAAAAATATATCAGTATTTACAGTTCAAACAAATCGTAATGGAAATGATATTAAAAATTAATAAAGAAAAAATATTACATAATTTATGAGTAATTATACTAATTAATTTTTTTTTTATGAAAATTAAAACGGTTCATTTTTCAAAAATTTTATTAAAAGCCTACAAATAATTAGAGGTTCCCATAATTATAAAAATAATTCCAATGATAAAAAAAAAAAATTCCTACACTGTAAAAAAAGTGATGTTAAATGTGGACTCAATTTAACACCGTGCGGTGTTAAAATGAAATAACACCTGTGTAGACGGTATAATTTGGCGGTGTTAAATCGGCGTAAATAAAATTCCACGTATAGAAATTAGAAAAAAAAATATTTCATATGAAGAAATTTACACCGGTGATGGTGTTATTTTAACACCACTTTCGGTGTTGAAATTTAACATCGAAAATTTCAACACCTACACCGCCTAGACTAACCCCGATTTTTTTTCCAGTGTACCATTTATTTGAACCGGCCCATTACTTTTAATTTTCTCTCCCTGTAATTTTATTGAGAAACAAAAATCTCATTTCAGTCCTTTTTTTTTATCCCACAGATTTTTCTAAAATGTAAATTAGATATTGGACAATAAAAAGAAAAGTATAAATTTTTCAAAAATTTAAATTGACACTCAGTGAAGCGAGTAAGGGTATTGCTAGTCATTTTAATATATTAAATACCGTTGAATTTATTTTTACATTTTACCCTTCGCATCCAAATTCATGGGTTCCAATATTCCTTTATATTATGAGAATTTATAAAAAAAAAAAATAATAATAATAATAACCATAATATCAATAAAAATAATAATAAAATGTTGGGTTTAGTAAAGATATCACGCGATTCAATCACTTAATGCTCTCTGTCTGTTTGTAATACCAAGTAGAAGTGAAGATAATCAATTCTTTAGTAAAAGTAATATGTTCCCTTACCTAGCAAAAGAGTGAAATCGTCAGATCAGAATCTTTTATCGATTGATTTTAGACAATATGGTATTTTCCTTTCTATCCTCAATATTTTACCATCTTTACACTAGTACTACAGAGTTAGAAATTTTGTGTTAAATTCAACGCAAATCGTGTGTTACAAACGGTCTACACAAATTTTTGTGTTAATTCAACACATTGCGTTTGTGTTGATCTTTAACACAAATTTTATGTTAAATAAAATTGAACACATAAAATCTGTTCTTTTGACAGAAAGTTTGTGTACATTTAACAGAAAATTTGTGCAAATTTAACACATTTTTCGTGTTAAAATCAACTAATAAACATAAGCACTCAATCTAACCAACTTAAGTATACTGATCTACCCTTAGTAAAACTTATGTCAATTTAGCGAACAATTGAACCGGTTCAAAAAGATATCAAAGTTATCTAAATTTAATTGTAAAATGTATGTATTTAATTGTAAATAAATTATAATCCAAACTTCCCTGCAGACAATGCTGCTACAATGCTTTGCTTGGTTATAGTAATGAAGAATTGCGCGGGAACGTTTAGTCAAACAACACAAATTTTGTGTCAATTTTCGAATAACACAAGAAATGTGTTACATTCTAAATTTTCTAATCATTTAACATAAAAAATCTGTTAAAGTAAAATAACACAAACGGTTTGTGTTGAATTAATAGATTTCTGTGTTAAAAATCAACACAAAAAATTTAACCAAATACTGTGTTCATATTAAATTCTAAAAGTATTTTTATCGCTACATTAACATTTAATGGACATAAAAAAATAATTAAATAACCTAATAATGAAAAAAAATTTTTAAGGAGCGTTAATAAAGTTTATTCTCGAAAATTCGTGCGTCAAATATTTAAGTGATAGAATAAAGTTGAATACAATAATAAAGCTTATATTCGAATCGATTAATGATAAATTACTATTACAGTGTATTTAATATAATTATAAAGATTTTTATTATTAATATTATAATATAATTAAATTAATTAGCCAACGTAATTATAAATGTTCATTTTTTTTCTTTTTCATTTGTGTATAATATTACTTATAACTTATAATTTACTTTTCGATTTATCGTCACCTTAATTCTGCTCATTTCCTTAAATTACTTAAATTATATATTGTTATGCATACATATCACGCAAGATTTTTTTTTTTTTTTTTTTTATAAATTATCATTATAATCCATCCAAGGACAAACTTTTAGTTGATCACTTTCTTCTTACATTGTCAAATAAACATAACTGAGCTGACTAGTTTTAACGTAGAGTAAATTAAATGAAATAATTTAATTCAGACCATTCATAATTTAATTTCAAACTTTATAAATATATTTGAAACTTTGGTATAATATAAATTCAATCAAGACAACAATTATATTTTTAATAGAACTATTAAATTTCCATTGAACTTTTTTCTAAAAATAAAAAAAAAATGTTTAATGCAAACTTTACATCGTTTTTGGAAAAAAAAAAAAAAATGGAGAAATGTTCCATAATAAAATGAATTTTCATTTTAGACTATTGAATACTTGTAGTCATCTTTGAAACATACTCAAAATTTGCGCCATTTAGCGCCTGTAGTTGGCAGTAAAAATAGCGGATGATACAGTGGGTACATGAAAAGTGATGCTAAAATGATATTTTTACTAATATCAAAATATCATAAGTGCTGTACAAATCTATATCTACAGTATAATACATGCATGTTTTCACACATGCTTGAACCAATTATCGGAGGTAAACATTGATGGTTATGTTATATTAGATTTTTATTTTCAGCTCGATCATATAAACTTTCAATTTTATTCGCAAAAAAAAAAAAAAAAAAAATGAATTTCTTTGAAAAGTTCGATAAACAACAAAATTAAGATCGTCTTAATTTTTTACATGATGTAGCAATAAAATAAAAAAAATCTTTTAAGTTATAGCTGTATTAATACATCTATTCTATTGATTTGTACTAAAATTTATAATGTATAGCTTTGTATCGTTCTGTCTGAAGTCAGCGCTGATAAAAAATTTGTATCAGTTGGTACAATGATACTATTGTGGCCCTGTAAAAAAATTAACCTCGAAAATTGCACCCACTACCGGACATTTATAAACTGCGCATGCGTAATAAAAAGTGGGAGAATATTTAGAACATAGAACATCCAGAGTGGGAGTAAAAACCAACGACACCCGAAGTCTAATCTCTTGTTAGGATGACAATATCATTTTTTTCTGTGTTATAAAGATACTTAACCGTTCAAATACACTACGAAAATCGGCAGTGAATTTAAAGTGAACATGAATTTCATTTCAATCCAAAATCACTCCATCACTTGGAGTTTCGGAGTTTAAAAAAAAATCACCGCGCAAATTTTTACAGTGTAGTGACCTCATCAGCCGTGGGAAAAATATTTTTTAGTTGCGTGTACTATAGCTTGCGTGCAAAAAATATCGAAGTAACTCATTGAGTCATCTTGCGACACAATTTTTCATCAGCGACAGTATTTTTGTGAACGCCCTTTATTATCTGCCATCTACAGGCACTCATTGGCGTATTTTTAGAGTATTTTTCATAAAAACTAATCTATACATCGTATAATCCCCTATAAGACACTCGTTGTGTTGACAACTTGGTCTTCGGCTCAGTTGTCAATCGTCACAATTTGCGTCTAATACACAATCACCCGCGAAATTTAAACTACTGTTTCAAAGACTTTAATTTAAAATATATAAATTTAATAATCGATCGCTCATTAAGAAGAATTACGGTAAATATGTAAAAGCGGGGCTTCATCTGTTTCGGTTTGTAACAACATATTGTGCGGTAACAAATGAAACAATACGATTTCAAAGGAGGGTGAAGTTGAGCCAAAAGCAATTGACGTCTGAAGTCGTATTTTATCAGGTGTCATAATTATTTTCATAGAAACGTTAAGTTTAAATGTCTGCCAATCGAAATTAGACAGTTTGAGATCAATAATAGATGTATAAATTAAATTGTCAACATGGTTAATGTGGGTGACATAATTATTATGATCAAATTAACAATACGCAAATGCGATTCCGACAGCTGGAATAAAGTTAGAAACTAGTTTAGCGGGAGAAACTTTACGTTTTCCGTTCTTAGGAACAGATCGATGATTTCGCAATCCAGTAAATCGCGTCGGTATAGAATTAACTCGTTTTTGCTGACTAAACATTCAAACTTAGACGTTGATTGCAAGTAATATATCAAAAATCTTTTTTTAATTAAGAATTTGATTTTTTAATATGTAGAATTACAAAAAGTATCAACTAAAATTATGTTAAATGATAGAATGTCAATTTGTTTTGTATTAGTAACTTTTTTTACAATTAATATTTTCCAAAACTCTCCTTCGGAGTGAATTTCACTCCAAAGGGAATACATAAAAAGTCATCCACTCCGCATTCATTTTGCAAATGTTTTACATCGTTCTCTCTAAAAGTTAAATAGTGAATATTCATTAATTTTCACTAATTCACTGCCCGTGTAAAAAGAAATTTGTTTAAAAAAGATTCCAAAATAGTTCCGCATGTGGGACTTCTAAACATGAGACAGATTAGAACTTTTGAATGGAATTTTTTTGGAACGTTAGTAAAAGTGATGGTGAAAGAAAAGTTTTTATGAGCAAATTCAGATTAAAAAAAAACATTCTTGGAACTTTTTTGGAATTTTTTATGGACATTCCAAAAAAGTTATAGAATCACCACTTTTGCATCTTTTATAGAATAAAGACGTTCTAGAAACATGCCCAAATAGTTCAAAAATTACTACTTTTGAATTTTTTATAGAACAAAAAAAACGTTCATAAAAAAATCCAAAAAAGTTCCAACGTCTTTTTTTTACTTTAATTTGCTCATAAAAACTTTTTTTTCCATCAAAATTACTAACGTTCCAAAAAAGTTCCATTTGAAGTTCTAATCTGTCTCATGTTTAAAATTTCACATGCCGAACTTATTTGGAATTTCTTATTGAACGATTTTTTTTTTACGCAGGTGTTAGAGAGTATTGATTGCTATTTTAACTTATCAACAGAAACTCTATTAATTTTTTATAGAATTCCATGCCCTCCATTTTTCTCAGCTCACTCATATAAATTTTTTATACTATACATAATACAAAAAAATTCTTTGATTTATATAAAAAAAAATTGTTTTATATTTTCCTCTTATTTTTCTCCATTTTCCAATAAACACAATAATTCCATTATTAAAATTCTACTGATTGCTATAAATAATTAATTTGCTACCGTTCAATTAATTACAACGCAATTAATTGTACTTCGTTTTATAATTAAAATCATTTCATTTATTTACTGCAGTCAACATTCGTAAATGATTGAAAATTACATATAATTTATGTGTAGCTATATCTTCAATAATATTTTTTTTAAATATGAAACTCTGTCGTTTACAAAAAAAAAAAAAAAAAAAAAAAAAAAAAAAAAAAATCATACTTTTAAATAAATATTTTTTTTAGTCAACTCAGATATATTTTTTTTTAGTGATTATATTGCAGTTTCAATACATAAATATATATGATTACCAGAATGTTCCCAAAATTCAGGTCATGCGCTGCTTAATTAAATTTCGATATTTAATTAACTAATAAAACTTTTAAAATAATTCAAACAAAGTTATAATATTTTCAATACAAATACATACGAGAACATATTTTCGAAAATCAATACAAGACATTAAACGTAAAAATAAAATAATAAAAAAGGCACTTTTAATAAAATTTATAATTATAAAACAATATTTTAATATAACATCAACTTTCTCTTTTATTCCGATATAATTGATTTTTGATGCATTTTAAAATGCAGGCTCATATTTATATATATGTATGTACGTATATGTAAATAAGTATGTGCGTAATATAATAACATATTATAGAATAAGATTGTTAAAGGAATTCACTTTGCTTGTTATGTGAATCGATTATTTATTTATTTTTATTAGTTTTTTTTTTTAGATCACAGAATAGTAGCGCCCGAGCACGGCAATTTAATTTCTTCGAGAAACTCTCAAAAACAATATCATGCATTTCGTTTTAAGTCGGAAAAATTAATTTCTCAATATATCAATATCAAGTCTCTAGATCCAATCTTAATAAAAAATTTTTTCATAGATATTTCTATTCTGAGAAATGAAATTGATATTCTTGGAGAACGTATGCAGGGATTTTGTTCAATAGAATAAACGAAAGAAAGAAAATTCTCTCAATCCATATTCAGTATACTGTACATATATATATTTATATTCATATATATGTATATAGGGGAGGTCTGCTGAAATCGACTCATTAAAAGAAAAATCCATTTCTTTTTTTTTATAAGTATGTTGAATCTTGAATTTTTCATTTACATTTTAAAAAAATAAGCAAAATCTCAAATTTTAAATTAGAAAATTTTTCTTTCATTTTCGGGCAAAACGTAACAAGTGCGATAATTTACATATAAATTCTAGAGAGAAGTATAATTTACAATACAATTGAAAGTTGAAGCGTCGAAAAAAAAAAATTTCATAAAATAATCAGACTCCATTGAGCCTGAACCTTTTCCTAAATAACGTCGAGCAAAACGAACCACTATAGAAATTTTGCAAAAAAATTTTCTTCTCCTAAAATTGTTCTTAGTCGTCATATATGTCTCCTTGTTATTATTTTTTTACAATTATGTACGTCACAAATTTTTTTAAAAATTTTGCAAATTATTTTTCAGCTATTTCCGTTTTTGAAATAATTTATTATACGGCCACAAAAAATACATCCGGTGTCTTCTCTACTAAATCAAAATTTAAAAAAAAAGCATCTTCAATTTTTTTTTCGCGTCTTTATTTACTAATCATATGGAAAATCACTTTTTTCACTCGGACTACTCTTTAAAAATGAATTGGTGAATTTCATTGCAAATCAGTGAACAGTCACTATTTCTACAGCTATAAGTATACCACTAATTTGACCAATAGTATACTTGTAGCTGGTTTCAAGTCCATATTCATTAATTCGCAGTGAATTTCACTAATTTATTTTTAGAGATAAGTATAAACTATTCTATTATATTTATTTTCTATAACCGAAAAAGAAAAACAAAATTTTTCCACATTTTTGAGTGGTCCGTCTTGCTCACCGAAAACAATTTTTTTTTCCCGCCAACTGGAAATGTGGTTCAATTACTTCTAATAGAAGTTGAAAAGAGAAGATTATTCCTTTAGCGATTCCGTTTCACCCGTCCATCCCCTATATGTATCTACATATATTATTTAGGAGAATTTCTCAAAAGCTTGAGCTAGCGCAAAATAATTAGTCGGAGGATTATAAAACAGAATGTATTTAAAAAAAACGCTGTATAATAAATACATCTAATATAATAATCCAGTGAAATATTTATAATTGTATACTTATTTAATTAAATTTATATAATAAAGATTGTAAATAATGTATAGTATATATTATATATATGTATATTAAATTTAATCCTATCTTCTAATATAAATTTTATTATATAAACGACAAATAATATATATTTCTGAGCAGACTTAGCGTATTTGAAATACTCTATGATTTCAAATAGAGGTTACTGTCAAATATTTATTTAAATCCTTTCGATATCGATGTAAAATCAGTGTAAACATTAATTTGACAAATAATGAGTATATATTTTTACTTATTTCATAATTACCTATTGTATATTTAATATACTGATGTAAAGAATTTTTAAAAAATGCGATTGCAAGTGATATTTGTGATAGCTTCGTTATAAGTTTATTATTTTTTTTTTAATGTTGCTGGAGTGATAATTTGCGCAACATTACCTTGGTCCGTCAATCACGTTGTCTGTATTTAAATGTTCACTATTTCGATAGTTAACCCACATATCTGTAGCTAGCAGAAAATAGAAGCAAATTTTTATTTTATATATTACTTGTATTGACGATATGTCAGTAATGATGAATGAGTTCTTATATATATAAATATATAGAAATTTTGTGTTCATACGCGTAAGCAAAAATTTATGATATTGATTTACCTTTTCTTGGTGAATACCAAAATTTATCATACTTACAACATCCTCTATTTTCTGCAATTTATCTTTTTAGTTATACCGTCAGAAAAATTTTAACAGCTGAGAAAGTTATTATATTATTTTTTTTATATTCTTTGGTGAATATTACAATTAATTATTTTTTTATCCTATTATACTTTTTATTTACTTGACATAAATTTTTACTAAATATTAAAAATATTAAGGAGGTCCAATACTTGTATTGAGTAAAATTAATAACAAATATTTAAAATTAATATAATTTTTTTTTTGTCTCATATGTGAGCTTTCATTTGAAATCCAAATTATTCAATTAATGGATGTGATAAAATAGATTTCAAGCGGAGAAGGAAAAAAAAATATCGTAAATGACGATTTTTATATTGAGATTTTTTTTTTTTCAAATGACAGCTTGTTAACAAAAAAAAATTTTTAATTTTCTGTAATTTGAAAATTGAAAAAAATTAACGACAGTTTTTAAGAAATTTTTAAAAATATCGTACACTGTAAAAAATTTGCAGAGTGAACGGGAATTAAATCTGGAGTGAAATTTACTCTAAAAGAGAGTATATTTTACCATTAAAACTCCGAATTGAAGCGAATGCGAATTAAGATAAAATCCAGATCTCTCCGAAATCACTCCGTTAAAAAAATAAACGCCCTTGGTGGGTCCGAATTACGGTAATTAACATAATTTACGGTATCTGGAAGAATTACGGTATTTTACGGCAAAAGTACGTTATTTTTATTGTAAATTTGCAATAAGAGAACGGTAATTTACTGAAAATTGCGGCAAGTCTGCAGTATTTTACCACAAAGTGTAGTATTGCTCCGTAAAAACTGTAAAAAAAAAAATACGCGGTGCTTACAGTAATAATGCCGCAAATTACGGTAAAATGCGGCAACTTTGCCATCGAGATACCGTATTTTACGGTAAATTACGTTAAAATGCGGTAAGTTAC
Organism: Microplitis demolitor; assembly: GCF_026212275.2. Classification (NCBI taxonomy): domain Eukaryota; kingdom Metazoa; phylum Arthropoda; class Insecta; order Hymenoptera; family Braconidae; genus Microplitis; species Microplitis demolitor. Next base: position 19,316,514 of record NC_068549.1, on the reverse strand, counting down.
CGTAATTCGGATCCGTCAGAGTCCCAATATACTACGAGTGTGAATGAGGCAGACATCAGACAAATTTAAAATTATAAATAATTAGGGTAAATAATTAAAAAAATATAATATATATAAAAAATGCTATTATTACTCTCTCAACCTGAAATAGTGAATTATCACTAATTGACTGTGTATATTTACTAGAATTACTGCATAGACACTCCTTTATCCTGTGAAATGATGCACTTATGAAAACAGGGAAATTCACTGTAGTTATTAGTAGTAAATAGTTCTAATAATAACTACTTATTAAAAAGTAAGGTTTTAAATCCACTGTGTAAAAAGTAAAATTTTCACTATTTATACGTGAAGTTCACTTTTTTCTAGTGAGTTAGTTGATCACTAGGAAAAACAATGAAAATTTATCTATTTCAAGCTTAGAGAGTAATTTCGAAATTTTTTAAATGTGCATTTTATTTTATTAATTATTTACCCTATTTATTTATAATTTTAAATTTTTCTGATATATGTCTGCTATATTCACACTCTTAATTCCCTTCATATGCGGAATGATTTTTTTTTAATTCCGAAATTCCGAGTAATGGAATAAATTCGGATTTGAATAAAATCAGTAATCACTCCAAATTCACTCCCTACACGGAAAAAAATTGTCTGTTGCAGCAACAGGATTAATATTGTTGTTGCGACTTAATAGTAAACACTTTTGCGTCATTACGTGAAAAAACTTGGTTTTAAAAATTTTTGTGTTAAATATTTAACACAAAACTTTTTAACACTGTTTTTTTACGCAATAACACAAAATTTTTTACTATTAAGTCGCAACAACAGTATTAATCCTGTTATTACAACAGGATTTTTTTATATTGCTGCAACATGGCTGCCTCCTGTCGCAGCAACAGGAAATTTTTTTTCCGTGTACTTTTTACAGTGTACATAAAGTACGATTTGTTATCTCGCATTTTTAAGTAATAACCTCCTTAAATAAAAAGAAAAAAAAAAAAAAAAATTAAATAGATCACAATGAACAAACAAATTTCGTTAAATAACATTAAATCACATGGTCCTTATATTTTTAAATAGAATTCAAAGTCGAGTAAGCGGTTTAGCTTCACAGAATAAAATACCGCTTGGGAATTCAAATGAGCGTTTTCATGTGCAATTCTTTTGTGTTATTGTTATCTGCAATTTAAATTTATATTCTTCAATTAATAAAAATTGAAATTTAAAAAGATTAAAACTTCTAAACTAAATTATCATCTTTACAATAATATTCACTTTAATTAAATATTATCAATAAATTTTATCTATTTTTCATAATGGCAGACTATTAGCCCTTTTGTTAGCACTACTAAATTTTATTTTCAAAAATTTAAAAAAATGAAAGCTATGAATATTTTAAATAAATTATAATTAATAATAATCGCTCATTATTATTATTATTATTATTATTATTATTATTATTATTATTATTATTATTATTATTATTATTATTATTATTATTATTATTATTATTTATTTGAATATGAATTACAGAGACTAAAAGTATTTGTCATTAATCAAGGACTCTCCATCACAATTATCAGTTAATCCATTCGAATGATTAAGAGAACTATAAATATAAATTATGAGCACGATTAATAAAACTAAACTCTAGTCGTGCAAAATGTGAAAAATTATTTTTAATTTTTCTTTATTATTTTATTTTATTTTTTTTTTTTTTAATTTTTTTTTTCTAATATATCAAAGTATAAAGATTAACAATAATTATAATAATTTAATAATTAACATTATTATTAGCAAATAAAATAACCTAAAACCCATATAAATATATTTGGTGTTCAACAATACAATCGACATATATATATTTGAATATTTTTTTAACTACAAATTTATAGAAGTTTATCATATAAAAAAAATTAATCTTACCGATAGTACCTCGATTATTAAAAATCGATTTAGTTAGATTATCCTTGCTGCATATAATAGTTATATATATTAATTAATTAATTAATTAATAATTATTATAAGATAATTGAAAAAATAATGAATAATAAAATTAAGTTCGCGCAGGGTTAACATAGATCGGTTGATGATGATCATCACGATGATGTTGGTAATTGTGATTATGCTGCGAGTGATGGGTGCCATTTTGTTTTGAATGATGTGAATTATTGCGCAGTAGTTCTCTGGTCTCACTCGGTGATCCAGGACTCAGACTATTAGTAGTCGAAGTCTCATGTCGGTCACTTATTATCTCTTCCTCGGTAATCTGCTCAAGAAATAGCGGAGATTGACCAGGATGATCGCCATTGGAAACAGGCGGAGGTGAATAAGCAGGGGGTGGGCTTCTTGGTGGTGAACTTGTTGTTTTTTCGCTCTGTAGTTCAATGGAGCTCAGTGACGTCATCTTCTTTAATTGCTTAGCTTTCCTACCATGTCTGGTGGTAAGACCGCCAGTTTCAACATCTCTTTCAAGTCTATGCCCAGATCTAGATCTAGTCAATTGTCTCTGTACATATTCCTCCAGGTCATCCTCTTCTTTTTTAGCAATGACGCGATTCAGTACAATGAGAAATACTCCAACTACAACTGCAAAAATCCCTGTGATAACAAGTTCATTCCACCACCCACCTGAGCCTTTGGAACTCCAAGTTGCTAAATCACCAGGCAGCAAACCACTTCCTAGTAAAAAACCACCCAGTACCAAAAAAACAACTCCAATATGAAGCATTCCAATTGAGGTTACGACTTTTGAATCCAACATCCCTTGTCCAGCGGTGTGATGGGGTTGGACCGTGTGATGATGACGATGATGTCGGTCCAATGACCCTGTCGATGCTCTCGGTGAGGTCAGTCCACTTTCACCAGATTGCGCGCTGTAACGACGTTCGCGGGCACGCCGTTGCTCATCTCGACGCTTTCTTTGACGTTTGATGGCCAGTGCCGAGTGCAATCCAACCGCGTGCATCCTGCAACACCGCAAATAAGACGCTGCTCAGTAAGCCAATCATGTCATACTTTTTTTTTCTATGTCTACTCTCGTTTTTTTTATTTCTTCTTTATTTTTTTATATATTTTTTATATGTTATTTGTTTTTATATTTTTTTTTGTGTTAATCCACTTCAAGCATCATATTTTTTATAACTCTTGTATCAACTTTATTTTTTAAATCAGGGAACTGAGTAGTTGATATTTATTTACGTTGCAGGATGCATCGTGTTGGAATACATTTTTTAAACTTTAACAGATATAGCTTTAAAAATAAAATATTGTTTACCTGATACAGACGATTTTATAAATTCTCCTTGATGCTCTGGAATTTTTTTCATTTGAATTTACAAGGAATGATTCATGAATTTAATATTAAATAAATAATCGTTTTCGTCTGCGTTTTTTGCTCTATGCTTTATTTAACTACTTTTGAATCTTTGTAGGCTGGTAGTTTTCTAAGATTTTTTTTGTTATGAATAAGAAAAGTTGGGGTCGTAAATAAATTATGAATAAATAATAAAAAAATTGTGAATTTTTTATAGTATGATTTAAAAAATAGTCAATGATTTTGAAAAAAAATCTATTAAATCATATAAAAATTATTGATCGTATTAAGCAGTGATATAAAAAATAAAGATATAATTATATGGAAAAATAATTAATAAATTACTGTTAATTAAATATAAATATATAATAATAAAAGAAATAGTTAATTCTCTATAATATAAGCACCAATTAACGTTAATAATTTTGAAAAAAAAATCTATCAACGCAAGCTGAATTACAGATTATTATTAAATATGTATAAATAAATAAAAATATGTATATTGTGGAAGCTTGCTACGCCATTGTGTAATTATTAAAAGTTGTTTTGAGAATCACAACTTATCTTTTTTTTACAACATTTTTAACGCTTTAAGCTCAACTGTGGATAATATTTAAATAAAAAAGACCAAGTATTATGAATGAAATTATAAAAATACCTATATTTATTTATTTATCTAAATTTAACGTCTGTTGAAATTTAATAACATGGAAAAATGTCTTAATTATTTTTTAAGTTATAACGTTTGTAAAATTCAATACTTTCGATTTTATGAAACTGCGTTCGAGTTTAACGATTATTAAAAATACTCGTTTCTTAATTATTTATTACTTGAGATATTTTTTTTATATTGTGCTTTGTGAATTAAGTATGACATAAGATTCTTCCACTTGAAAAATTTTTTAAATTGATAATACAAGATTATTCAAAATAGAAGGAGAGAATGGGCTAAGGCGGGATTTCTAAGAGAATAATTAATTCCTGTAGCTTTTGAGCAATAAACGCATTTCTTTTTTACCTATTACGAACAACTTTTTTTTTTGTGATGTCAGACTACCTCCCCAAAAAAATTTTGACTTCATGATTTTTTTTCTGTTAATAAAAACACTATTTTGTTAAAATCAAAATAGATTTTTTTTTATTCTTTGAATTTTTTAGCTGCTCCACTTTACCTTTAGTACTTTATCTTACTCAAAAATTAATCGCATACACAAACTAAATAATAAATTAAATCTTTCGTCATCAAAATTTGAAATGTCTCGTCGTACCTCATTTCCTACATCACTAAACAATTTTAAAAAATAAAAAATATCCCATAGCTAAAACTCATTTAGCAAATAAATAATAAAAAAATTTCCAGCCCAAATATTTAACCAAAAATGAACTGTTCCATATCCAAACTAGTTTTAAAAAAATCTTGCTTTTTTTTAATTGAAATTTTTCACTCGATGTCATCTATAAAATTTTTTTAAATTTCAATTTTTATCCATCATCAAATACTCTTTAGGTTGATTTTCCAATTATTTAACTAATATCATATTTAATCCTTTTTTTTTTTTCATATATGAAACTAACAAATTCCATAAAATAACGTCACTTTTTTTATTGAAGTATAAAAAAAAATTACTTATAGAACATGAAATATCACGTCGCGCATAAACGATAGTCGATGTATTTTTCCGCTCGTTTTATTATATTCTTTCATATTCATTTTTTTTTTTCAACTCTAATAAAATGTGGGTTAAGCCTTCATACAACCACAAGTATCCCATTGTTTTTAAACCGCGCATTAATTTTGTATATATAATTAGGCTTTAAAACGATTTAAATTCACATTCAACACTACCTTTGTTCAATCAATACTCAAACAATACAAAATTTATGTATTGATCCAAATAATTTAATTCAACTACTAAACTGTCGATCGAAGGTAATTAATGAAAATTTGTTAGCAAAATATCTAAATTTAATTAAATATTAAAAAAAAAAAAATTACTATAAAATTAATGATGAAATTAATGTCAAGTTTATTACCGCGTATTAACTGCGCATTTCTGGGAAAAAAAAAAAAAAAAAAACATTTATGGCATGCGGGAATGAAGCCAAGTCTCGTGGGTCGATAGCAAATAAGTCCGGGGTTAAAATGATATGATGAAAGCTGTACAAGTAGAGTATGTGAGCTAAGGAATAAATGGGGTGGCATAGCTCTACGCATTTTCTTCACATTTTATATTTAACTCTTTCTCTCGTGACTAGTTCACAAGCAAAGCCTTCAGTCTATATACACCCCTGTAACAAATACGATTTGAAATTCTCCAGCGTATTATCGAATAAACTCTCTCTACAATTAAGGTCAAATTTTTTTTTATCCCGAGAAGAGACCATAAAATGCTTATGAAATACAAGTACCGTCTAGACTGTCTCAATAGTATAATACTGATACATTTTATATTATTTGATAAGAGTACTATCTAATTTCGTGCTTCATTGTTCAAAGTATGACAATCGAAATGAACTGTTTATTGTTTTCAGTGATTTCATTACGATTAACATTACTAATTTAAATAACTCTATACTCATGAAATTCAAAATTTTATTTTTTTGAACCACAATAATTGATAAGATGTGAAATTTTCGAAAGTATATACTCTGGGAATTTAATGGTTATTATTATCACCGGGAATTTTCAATAGTTGAAAGAAAAAAGTTTACAATTATAATGTTCATATTTTCTGGTGTTCAGTCTCATGCCGCAACGATATAAATTTTCTATATAAATGGGGGAAATATCACTAAGAAACAGATTAATAGCTCTAACTTGTCAAAGAAATATATATAACACAAGTAGCTCTGGACTTTTTTCCACTGTTCAATACTAAGTAAGCACAGGAAAATTTACAGTCACAATTACAATATATTCCCGGGTAAAAAAAAAAACTTGATTGAGACTTGGTTCACAAATTCGAAATTTAGAGCCGTTTTTCGCAAGACAAACTCGACTTTTTTTACGGAGATTTGAAAAATATTGAGTTTTCGCCTTGGTTTAGACTTAACCGGTTTACTTAGGCCAGATTTAAGACGAAAAAGTCTAAATCAAGTCGAAATTGACTTGGCTTAGACTTATTCGACTTAAATTATAAAGCGAAAAAGTAAAAACTAAGATGAAACGGGAAAAACACATTTTACACTAAAAAATCCTGCTTGCTTTTGACTGAGCAAATCTGAAGTAAGGGGAATAAATAACTTTTTTTCGACTTGGTTCAGCAAGTCAAAAGTAAGCGAATGACTGTCGTGCTTGAAGTGAAGACGAATAAGTTCAAATTAAGATCAAAAAATATGAATACGTTGAAACTAAGATGAAAAAAGATCTTCAGTTGACAAAAATTTAATTCAAGTCGAAGAAGTTGAGATCTTTTCGGAAAATTGTCGGCAAATCGATAACTTCAAAAGAAAATAAGGTGAAGCGAACCTGAATCAAGTTTTATTTTTGACCCGGAGTATTTTTACAATAAAGTGTAGCGTCGTTCGAAAACCGACGTGACAGTTGATATGGAAAATATAGAAATTTCTGGATATTTTCGTATCGAGAAAAAACGAAAATAAATTTATTATCGATGCTGATTTTTTTTTTAGTTCGAGTATTCGCAAATATATTTATTTTCCAGGTTCTCTAAGAAAATTTTTTTCCATTAATCATTTTTATCTAAGACTACTTATAAAAGTAATTTTAATTTTTGTCGCAATTACAAGACTCCAAAAATTGTCAGAAATTTTTGACTGTAGTTGCGGAATTTTTTCTGTGCTCAGAGAAAAGTCAGCGAATATTATAAAACCATGTCAATTGTCGCCCTGGAGGCGATTTTTTTTATTTATTCACTTCTATGCATATTTTGTTTCGCGCCAATGTAAATAAAAATCGTTATTCTGTTTAAATATTTAAAAAAGTTATCGTATATCATTTACTTTTGGAATTTTCTATATAAACTACAAATTAAAAAAAAAATTGTTTCAAATAAAAATTGTAGGAAATTTCATTCGCTACAAAAAAGATTTCAAAGCTTATTATCATATCTCTAATAGTTACCAAGTTATAAATAAAAGAAAATAGATCTGTAATTATTTATTTGATAATAATAAGCTCCAATTAATTTTCCTACTTTAAGATGAAATTACGTCAGAATAATGAGGCATACATAAAAATATAATGAGACCTTTTTTGTAGAGAATTTTCTTAGCTACAAAATTGTTCCTATTAGATTTTTTTGTATCTGTATTAGTTCAGCCGGAATTTTAATTTTTTTCTCATCACTTATGTCAATTAAAAAAAATCATTTTTCAAAAAGTCAAAACATTGCTCAATAAAGTAGAGAGTGCTGCTAATATACTAATAATTTAGAAAATTATGACCCACAAATGTTAAAATTAGCATTTCACCATGATAACTAAAATGTATATCAAGTTAACTATTGTTTCAAACTTACTCATTTCAAGTCAGTCCTGTCTATTGTCTTTAAACCAAAATGAACTTGTTGTTTGAGGGCTTGGCATTCCCATCTGAATATAATAATGTGCGAATTCACCTATTATATTGCATCATGCTTGTTTCCAAACAACTGCAAAACCTGGTCTCCATGCATCAAATCATTAGTATACTGCATATTTGTACTTCAAAAATTCTTTAATACAAACTATAATTATTAATAATAATAAGAAAACAAAAAAAAAATACTAATGTTAAATATTTATTTCATCATAAAGAAGCGGCATGTAAATAACATTGTTGTGATCTTTCGTGAACCTGTACAGAAACAATGATAATATACATAAGACCCAGGTTTGCGTTTGACCGATCAATAAGCTTCCTCCCATGTCCGACAGAACGCAAACGCAACGTATGCACCCTGGAGTATTCAAAACATTTATATTTAACCGCTCTTTTTTATTAAATAAACTAACCAAATGATTTTTTTTTATAATTCATACTGTCTGTTCACCAACAGTTTAACTTTAATAATTAAAAAAAAAAAAAAAAAAAAAAAAAACCAGTAGTTAAACTATTAATTTTTTTTCTGTGCTAAGAATTTTAAATACTCGTTTATTTTTTTAAACTTTTATAAAATTTATTACAATTTATTTTTTTCTGGTATTTTATAAATTTTTACTTTATTTTTTTTTATAAAAAAAGACATTTTTCTATAGTGCTATTTTTAGCCGCCTGGGAAAAAATAATTTAAATCTAACGAGAATAGACTGTATCGATTGGAATTTAATTTTTTTGAATTTTAAATCTAAATTGATATCGAAAAATCTATTTAGATGGGCCCCTTTACGTATCAAATTCCGTAAGGTTCTTTGAAAAAAATTTTCTATGAGATTTCGTAAAAGTATAAAGAGAAAAGTTGGGTAAATAGATATTTTTGATACATAGGATTAAAACAAGGGCTTGCGGTATGTTTGTAATGGTGACAAAAGTTTTAGGTTATGTCACATTCTCATCGAGAACAAACACATACATCTTTCTCGCACGAGCGATACAATTTTAGTATAATTAATTGAGTTTAAAAACAAATTAACGTGAGCCTTAGCGAATCCAAATTACCGTAATTTACCATAAAATACGACATTTCTACGGCAAATTTGCCGCACTTATAAATACTTACCGGTAATTTACAACAGCTTACGGCAATTTACAGTCATTTCCGGTATTTTAGGCTAATCACAAAAAATGCATCAATTTACCGTAATTCGCGGCATTTTTACCATAAGCATTGTATACTTTTTCTATTTATATAATTTTTACAGTGCAATACTTTACTCTACGGTAAAATACCACAGGCTTGACGCAATTTTATGGTAAATTATCGTTCTTCTATCGTAAATTTATGGCAAAAATACCGTGCTTTTGACGTCAGATGTCGTATATTCACCGTAAAATACCGTAATTCGTTCAAATGTCGTAAATTACCGCAAATTACGGTAATTATCGTAACTCGGATCCATTAGGGAGGTAACTAGTCCAAAAAAATGTAGTGATCGTAGAGCTGATTACGAGCTTAGGCGTTGAAGATGTACAAAAAAAAAATTAAATATGTATGTGAATATATTTTCTGTTGTTGCTAAGTATTATTACTTGGTTTGTAAGCACCACTAAGTTTAAATTACATCTTGATAATACTCATGAGAAAATATTCCACATAGGAACCATTATATGTAATTCACAATAACGAGAAATAAGAGATAACAAGATGGAATCTTGTATAAAACAACTTGAGAAAATAAAACATATTCTTTTGTTTATTTTATTTATATCTTTAATCAGATGTAACCTAGTTTTATTTATCTAAAGTTATTAAAATTAATTTTTTACTCGTGGTTTTACGTTAGTTTAAATTTAGAAAATTATAAAGAAAAAACTAGTGAAAATAATTATTTTAATTAGACTACCGATGATTAAGCGAGTTAAAATATACAGAAAATTTAGTTTGTGAAATCAGAACTTTATTCTCGGTTTTCTCTATTTAAATTTACTTAAAGTTTTTTTTTTTTTTTTTTTTTTTAAAAGTAATTAAAAAGTCCTAAGTATTACTTGCTAAGGTTTCCTATCGTACTCGAGTCTCTTCCATATGAATTTCGTATCATCACTATAAAAATGCTGAAAATAATGGTTATCGATACTCGAAGCTACTTATTTTTCTTTAATAATAATAACTTGGATTGTTTTATTTAATTGATATCAAAATTATGAGCTGTCTTAAAGAATTAAGAATTAAAAAAATCTTACCGTGTAAAAAAATTAGTGAAGAAAGGTTAAAAAAGTTTTTACTATTGTTAACTTCAAAACGTGACACAAAGATGAACGTTTTTTAAACTTTTAAAAATTTAAGAGAGGAATCATTAAATATCCTAATATTATTAAGATATGCTAAAACGAAAAACGTTCAGTTTTCGGAAGGTATTTTGTACTGAAAAATGTTAATTTGTAGTAATAAGTCAATTGTTTTTTTTCTGTGTATTTTCAGAGGTTTAAAAATCATTTTAAAAAAGTTTTTCATTGTATCACGTTTTGAAGCTTAGAATAGTCAACACTTTTTTTACACGGGTTATAGAATCACAGTTCTATTTATTTTCACAATGGAAAATCCAAAATTAATCTTTTGTTTCATATTTGTTTCAATTTTATAACTATTTTTTTTTGTAATTTTGACATGATAATTTTCTTTCCAAATTTGGAAGTAAAAAGAAAATTTTTTTTGAAAAATTACAAAAATCTCCTTTAAAACTTGAGATATAGCTTATGTAAAGTGACAACTGAATTTTTATGAACATTACAGACCCTCTAACGTGGAGTACATATTTTACATAAATTTAAATTTATTTTCAAATCTCCCTTGAAAAAGAACAATAAAGGAAAAAATAAATCTTTGCTACTTGGTATCTTATGTAGTCAAAAACAAATGGAGAAATGATTTTATACATGTACCGAAAATTTCATTTATTCAAAACCACTGTCCCTTATCTTACTTCAGTTTTCCCTTCACGGAAAAAAAATTCTTATGATCAGCACAATGCGATTTCCCGACTGTCACGATTCACGTTTAGCTATTTGGAGGTTAGTTAGGTTAGAAATAAGCATAGAAATGGCAACGATCGTATCGTGAATAGGATTAGAAGGGATCTTTACGATAACTATCTAGATCATTACTATAGAGCGTAACAGATCGCCCTCTTTACGAACGCGTATCACGATTCGTTAGATGTTTTCAAACCTAAGAACTTTTTTCCGTGCATTATACTCATACACTGTCAAAAGTGGTGTTAAAAATGGACTCAATGTAACACCGGTGTAGGCAGTGTTATTTTAACACCGCTTTCGGTGTTGAAATTTAACACCCAAAATTTTAACACCTACACCACCTGGGCTTACCCCGGTTTTTTTCCCAGTGTATATTAGGGTGGTCGTTAAAAATTAAATTTTCTCAGGTGCCCCATAAAAAGTTTCTTTTTAGTGAAAAAATACATTGGGAATTTGGTTTTTTCTTTTTAAGTAAAAAGAGCACGTGCCGAAGAACGATCAAAGTTCACTTTTCGATACAATCGCGGTTTTTTTTAAATATCTCATGAAATATGCAGGTTAAAGGAAAAAACCATGAAAACAATTTTGTAGGAAATTAAATTCTTGACAAAAAAAGTCATGTTCATTTTTTTTTATAAAACGTGTATTTATGAAGATATTTTAAAGAAACTTTTCTAGATCTTAGTAATTGGGCATTTTAAGGATAACCAATGTTAAAATAACGTTTTTTCATAAATGTAGACAACTTCGTAGCTCGTAACATATCAATTATTAATGCTTGTTACAGTTTCTGTATACTTAGAAAAATTTTATTTTCAAAATTTGTAATCCTTGTAAACGCTCAATTCATCAGATCTGAAAAACGTTTTTTCGAAATAACTTCATAAATACACATTTTTTAGAAAAAATGAACATGACCTTTTTTGTCAAGAATTTAATTTCCTACAAAATTGTTTCTATGGTTTTTTTCTTTAATCTGCATATTTCATGAGATATTAAAAAAAAACCGCGATTGTATCGAAAAATGAACTTTAATCGTCCTTCGGCACGTGTTCTTTTTACTTAAAACGAAAAAACTAAATTCCCCACGTATTTTTTCACTAAAAAGAAGCTTTTTATGGGTGTCTGAGAAAATTTAATTTTTAACGACCACCCTAGTGTATAATCATCCATTAATATCTCTCAGGTCAATTAACACAAATAATTCCTCAATAGTAAAATCCTAAAAGTTTACATTTTCGAATGATAAATTAATAACGAAAATCTGATGTACATGAAATACGACGCATCAGTACTTAATCAAGTCATTGAGGAAACAGGATTGATGGATCGTCCTGGTAAACATCTTTTGCAACAGGATGTTACGTTATATAGAACGTTACTTTGCCACCCACCCTCTTACATACCGGATGAACAGTAAGGACCCCTTGAGTTCATCAATCCACTTATACTAATGAAATTTATCGGTCGGAAGAAGAAGAACCTGATTGAGCCAATTTAATGTCAATAGATATATGCAATTCTATAATTAATCTTTTGAGTTGTTATGCAAGATATTGACCTATTATCAGCTAATAGTCATAATAATTAATTGGTTAATTAGTTAATTAGTCAATTATCAAACAGATCAGCTGGATTATTCAACTGTAAGCTGCAAACTCTGATAAAGTGTCAAAGTAATATATATGTATATAAATGTGTAAAAGCCTACAAAAGCTTTTTGTTGACTGGATACAATGAAATTGTATAATAATTTATGGCCAAGTGCGACGAAGCTTTCATTAGTAAACAATGACGTAAGAATAGATATCAATTATCATCAAACAAGCTGTTGTATATTTATATCATCATGACCTTTTGTTTATTCGAAATAGAATATTTTATCGTAGATCAGTTTTTATGTATACTACGAATGAAAAATATAGTATAGGCAAATAATGAAAAAGATTGATATTTTATGATAAATATATTAAACATGAAAATAGAAAAAAAAGATTCCCGAAAGATATTATTTTTTTTTATCTTGTCAAGTAAATGTAAATATACTCGCTCGGAAATTTAAGTATAAATATACCGTAATACCGAGCTTGAGGTAATTTTGCGACGGAATTATTAGAAGTAATTTAAAACAGGTGTAATTTTGTAAATTGCTAGGCGGAGCCAAGCTTGTCATTACCGATCGTAAATTAAAAGAGTGAGCTGATATATGAAATAAAGTTTACCAATAGCTTGAATAAAACTTTACGAATAAAAATATAAATATTTATAACTTTTTATATTTAATATTGTACTAAGCGAAAAGTTTTATCTCATTCAATAGTTCTTTTTTAATGTATATAAATATTGTATTGGTTTAAATGTTAATCTGTTTAGTGAGCTTTAAATGTATGTTCTCGGTACTTTTATTAATACTTTTAACTTAATTTAAAAGGAAAAGAGGACAGTTACTATCATTCAAAATAATTACATTAGGAATTCAAGATACTGAAGATATTTTAATGGATATTTTCTATAATAGATAGATAGTTTTAAACGGAATGTTTTTATTTCATTTTTCTACTCTGTTAAAAAAAATAACCACTAGAAACGTTGTCTTTTATTCCCACGAGAAACTGTGCCATTTAAACTTTTCAGTTTAATATATTTTTTGTGCAGAAATTTGAAGATTTCATTCAAAATCATTTTTTTCATCGAAAAAACTGAAATTCACTTTAAGATATACTGATGATCTTTTTTTCCGAAATAGAGTACGAAAATTTCGATTCTCTTCTGTCGAGAAAATTCTACAAGTTGAATATGAAATTAATAATGCGTTAATTTTTATTCATTTATCCAGGAGAAAATAGTATATTCCCGAGTCAAAAATAAAACTTGATTCAGGTTCGCTTCATCTTATTTTCTTTTGAAGTTATCGATTTGCCGACAATTTTTCGAAAAGATCTCAACTTCTTCGACTTGAATTAAATTTTTGTCAACTGTAAGATCTTTTTTCATCTTAATTTCAACTTATTCATATTTTTTTATCTTAATTTGAACTTATTCGTCTTCACTTCAAGCACGACAGTCATTCGCTTACTTTTGACTTGCTGAACCAAGTCGAAAAAAAGTTATTTATTCCCCTTACTTCAGATTTGCTCAGTCAAAAGCAAGCAGTATTTTTTAGTGTAAAATGTGTTTTTCCCGTTTCACCTTAGTTTTTACTTTTTCGCTTAATAATTTAAGTCGAATAAGTCTAAGCCAAGTCAATTTCGACTTGATTTAGACTTTTTCGTCTTAAATCCTGACTAAGTAAACCGGTTAAGTCTAAACCAAGGCGAAAACTCAATATATTTCAAATCTCCGTAAAAAAAGTCGAGTTTGTCTTGCGAAAAACGGCTCTAAATTTCGAATTTGTGAACCAAGTCTCAATCAAGTTTTTTTTTTTACCCGGGAATATATTGTAATTGTGACTGTAAATTTTCCTGTGCTTACTTAGTATTGAACAGTGGAAAAAAGTCCAGAGCTACTTGTGTTATATATATTTCTTTGACAAGTTAGAGCTATTAATCTGTTTCTTAGTGATATTTCCCCCATTTACATAGAAAATTTATATCGTTGCGGCATGAGACTGAACACCAGAAAATATGAACATTATAATTGTAAACTTTTTTCTTTCAACTATTGAAAATTCCCAGTGATAATAATAACCATTAAATTCCCAGAGCATATGCTTTCGAAAATTTCCAATTAATCAAACTAATGTATTTGTAAGTAACATGGTATTAAAACTTGTAAATCAATTTAATTAATGCATGTAAAAGTTTCGTTCAAATTACAAAAGGTTTCAATTTCTGTTAAATTTTTAAAAAATAGCAGACATCACAAGATACAAAGGTCGAGTGAGTGTATACGAGTGTTATAACACTTCAGGGTGATTACTACAAAATGGCCAAATAGAATTAACCTTTGGTTTTCATTAGGAAAAACTTACAGAACTATTAACTTTTTCTTACACTTTACGCTATTAATCTCAAATGAGTTGAAGTTTTTTTTTTAGAAATAAACTTATAATACACGACATTACTTTTACCAGTTATAGCAATTTTCCCACGACCGTAGTGCCTTTTAATTATTAATCGATCGAAAAACATTTCACACGCAAATACATTTTTATGTTAGAAATTTTTATTAATGGTGAAGATTAAAATTTCAATTAATTATTCTTCGCAAGAATTTATCAAGTTTGAGACGTTCGAGAAAAATTATAGGAAAATAAATAAGAAACTATATTTCAAAAGAAATTAATGCTCCTTAACTCAAGAAAAAATGTAGTCTTTTAGAAAGAGGGGAACTTTTTATCTTAATTCATTTTTTGTTTTCTAAAAGTATCAGAAAATAGGTTTTTTTTTTTTTTAAAGTTATTTTCCGGTTATCCTAGGTCTCATTAGACAGCAACTCGCAAAAGGATGTGTTTCAATAAAATCAAATTTTAAGGTTTATAGTCTACATTTTTTTTTTGTTTTCATTTATTTGCATTTAATTAAACAAAAAAAAATTCTAAACGATTGATTTTATAACTTAAAGGACTCTGTTCATTTTTACTGAAAAAACTTTATAAAGTCAGAAATTTTGTGTTAAATTCAATACAAATCGTGTGTTGCAAACGGTCTACACAAATTTTTGCGTGAATTCAACACATTGCGTTTGTGTTGATCTTTAACACAAATTTTATGTTAAATAAAATTGAACACATAAAGTTTGTTCTTTTGACAGAAAGTTTGTGTACATTTAGCGGAAAATTTGTGCAAATTTAACACATTTTTCGTGTTAAAATCAACTAATAAACATAAGCACATAACCTAACTAACTTAAATATACTGATCTACCCTTAGTAGAACTTATGTCAGTTTAGCGAACAATTGAACCGGTTCAAAAAGATATCAAAGTTATCTAAATTTAATTGTAAAATGTATATATTTAATTGTAAATAAATTATAATCCAAATTTCCCTGCAGACAATGTTGCTACAATGCTTTGCTTGGTTATAGTAATGAAGAATTGCGCGGGAACGTTTAGTCAAACAACCCAAATTTTGTGTCAATTTTCGAATAACAAGAAATGTCTTACATTCTAAATTTTCTAATCATTTAACATAAAAAATCTGTTGAAGTAAAATAACACAAACGGGTTGTGTTGAATTAAAAGATTTTTGTGTTAAAAATCAACATAAAAAATTTAACCAAATAATTTTTTAACACAAATACACAAAATTTCTAACTGTGTAGTTAAGACACTGTTATGCATAAATGTCTTATCTGAAAAATAAAGTGATACTGCAATTAAATTGTTACGCCTTGTTGTCTCAAATGTTCCAAGCGTAAAAATTTTTGCTATGGCTTTGAATTTTTCACTATTTCAAACTTAATAAATAAAGTAAAAAATAACGAGCGAATCGAGCGATGAAATTTTGATGGTTAAGTAACCTACAGATATTTGAAATTTGAAAGAAAAATTCACTCGATACTTTGTATGAATTCTTCAGCAGTGCAGTAAGTTTTGCTATTCGAACATCGAGACATGTTTACGAAATTTAGATTTTCCATTTTCCGTCTATTATTCATCCCGTTTAGCCAATGAAAAAAACCAGAAAAAACAATTTTGAAAGTCAAATCAGAGAAATCCCTGCTTACTAAATTTTTTTTAAAACCCAATAAAATTATGCTAAAAAATTTCACTGATGATCGTTAAGATCTGCGCGCCAAGAATAATAAGTCTTAGCTGACTTTTAAATTTTCCCACACTTTTTAGATATATATAATCGATTCAAGTTGAATAAATAAGAAAAAAATCGAGCCTCTAAAGCCATTAGAGCAAAAGAAAGTGAACCCACTTATGCACCATTACGTCTTTTTTTTAAATAAAAAACAATCTGCAAGTTGACACATTTTTTGCTAGTATCCAATATTATCCGTTTAAAATTTATATATAGCAATAAATAATAATAACCTAAGATATTACCGCTAAAGTGCATTTTATCGAAATAATACTTAATGAGATCTGTTATATGTTTACACTTTGAAAAAAGCGGTGTTAAAATGAGTTCACACTGGTGTCGCTGTATTACTTAATATTTTTTTCTAACTCGTGTAAATGGAGAGTTAATTAACATCGATCAAATTTTGTGGTTATAGCCTATAAATTTGCTTAGATCTACAACACAGAAAAAATTAATAACAATTTTTCGTTAAAAATTAGGGAACTAACGTTAATTGAGACAAAAACAATTTTTTTCCCTATGAAATAAGAAAATTCACTTTTATTAAACTGAAGAAATTTCTGAAATTTTTGATCATTTGTCAAATTAAATTTCTAGGAACAATATTATAATTATTTTTAGGTAATAACTGATTTAAAGATGATAAATTAATCATTTCATGGAGAAAATATTTTTGTTTAAATGCTATGGTGTCTGTAAAATTGAACCATGTTGGCCATTTGACGGAAATTGTAATGAGCACATGCAAAAATTACTATGATAATAGTAAAATTTACAATCGTTACAGTAATTGATGATGTCATCGTCGTCAATTTTACGATAGTCACGGTAATTTTTGCATGCGTTCATTACAATTTCCCTCAGGTGGCCAACATGGTCCGGCTTTACCGTGACACCATCGTATTTCAAACGAGAATATTTTTTTTTACAGTGTATATATTGAAAATTTTATTCATAAACTATTATATTATTTTCATTATGATAGTTTTTGAATAATTACATGTAAGTGTCGTTCATAGCGTGACTAAGGGTGTTAATGTTCATGATAATTCATAACGTTTTTTTTTTATTTTTTTTTCTAGGAATTGATAATTTATTTTTCTTTTCCATTATGTTTACATGACCTGAAAATTTATTTTCTCCTGAACATCATTTATATTTTTTTAATATTACAGCCTCGAGAATATCGGTGCTTGAATCGATTATATAAGCAACCACCTGTTTAGTGACCTATTGTAGTACCATTTTCCTCTTCAGGTCATATTGATTCGTGAATAGTGTGTAAAGTACGATAGAAATTCTTAAAATAATGCATAGTAAATCTATATTCTTAGCTTACTGAAAATTACTATTTCACGGGATTTAATAATTAAGAAAAATAACGTTGACACACACAGAAATTACACTTATCTGAAATTCGATACGAAGAGAAAAATATCGTCAGAATAATTACACGTATCGCTATTTTGGCTATACGTTGTATACTTAATGATACGCTGCATAGCCAATTCAGCTATACAGAGTTTTCTCACAGTAGGTCGTCAAAATGACGATCGTATCCTTATTAAAGGTGTTTTAAGAATCTCTGACATATCTATTTTGCAAACTTCGTATTTAGGCAATTCTTGTGTTGGCAAAACAGATTCATCAATGAAACTTCATATGTTTACAAAAGATATTTTCCGTATTTCTAAATTGGATAAATGAATACTTATCCTAACCTAAAAACATCTCTTTTAATGATACTATAGACTATGAAATTAACATGTGAGTATTCTTGAATAACTTGAATCAAAAAACTAATTTCAGTTTAATCCACAAAAGTCTCAATTTCTTTGACGTAAGACCTCAAAATCATCAATAAATGAAAAGCTATACTTCGGATTTTGAAAAATTTTAAATAGTAGAGAAAAAGGGGAGAATACGTTGAATGAGACTTTTAAGGTTCAAATGTGGATAAATTATTCCTTTACGTTTTGAGTGTTTTGAGGCTCTAATCCAGATAATGTTATTGCCGTTTAGTCCTAAAAGTGGTAAAATGGGCCGTAACTACTATTTTGAGGGCTAAACTAGGATAATTTTCTATACTGTTGTCAATCTTAAAATTCTAAATTGATCCTTAAAAACCTCATTGAGAACTTTGAGACTCAACTCCAAATTTGTTTTTTGACTCAGGAACCTCATTAACAATAAAAACCTATCGTGAAAAATTTCTTTACCCAGTCTAATATTTTTCTTTCAACACGAACAGTGTTTGGACCTCGTTACATAAATTTTTCACAAAACATAATTTACGAGACTTTTTTTTTTTATCAAAAGGAAAAAAATTAACTAAAAATGTTTAGTCATCTAAATCTCATTAATCTGATAGCTATACCAGCATATTAACTAATGTACCCTCATGATGATAAATACTGATAAATTACTAATCTTGAGATATGTTGTGTACTATAAATTCCCGGAGTTTTAAAGCATTTCAACCGTCATTGTTTTTTTAATTACTTTAAGATTGGCAACTATCCAACTATCCTTGTTTCCTTTTCTGCATTTACTGTCAACATAATTTATGATTCCACAATATATATATCGTATAATATAACAACAAAGTCCGTTACTTACGACACTTGTGGCCTTTTTGTTTATTATTAAAAAAAAAAAAAAAAAAAAAAAAAAACCTAGATAATTTTCGACTCTTTTTTTTTGTGGTGTAAATAAATTATTCCCGAAATTTTTTTTAGATAAAAAAAATTAATTTATTTTTGAATTAATCAGTTTGATAAAATATTGCGCCATATGGTTGCAGCAGATGCCAAAATATTTGTTTGAAAAAAAAATTACCGTCCAAAAAAAATATATTTACGTGTAATTTTAAAGTTTTCCCTAAATTCACGAAAAAAATTTCATTAGAATAGTTTCGAATAAATCAACTCGGAAAAATTCGAGTTTTCAGTTGGGGTAAGCACTATTGATTAAAGTAAAAAAAAGTTTAAATCCATCTATGGGTTCACTAAGTAATCGGATAAAATTTTGTTCTTTTATGCACGGGCATTAAATACTAATCGACTAAATTACTTATTGTTTCTTAACCATTTTAATACCTTTATCTTAAAAATCGTTGATTCATTGAGCGAAAAGTTATTGTAAATGCTTAAAAAGTTCCACTATGCGTTCCAGTTCATTAAATCAATCAAGTAAAATTATGAAAGAAAATCAGGGGGTAAAGTGGGTCTCCTAAAAAAAGTCTACTTAATTATTTCAAATTCAAAAATAATCGGTGTCAATTTAACCCACCATAATTTTAATGCCGAGTAAAATGAATTTTCAAAAAAATATATGATGACCCAAATTGCCCATGATCTTTTCCCTCAGCTCATTTTACGTTTCATTACATCCCTCCTTTAAATTTATTCCAAACCAATCAAAAAAATAAATTTTTTTCCTTAACAAAAATTTTTTTCGTTTTAAAAATGAATTCACTGCAATGAATGTTTCCTAATGTATACATAATACTTAAAATATAAAAAAAAGTTATTACCGTCGATAGTAAAGTGAATGTTAAATTTGCCATTATACTTAATTGCAGTGCACTTAGGAATCAATATAAAGTAACTCAAGTGGTTTCATTTTACTACTTGTGTAAATATCATAATTTATAAGAAACTATTATCTAATACATCCAATTTAATGCAGAATATTGAATATACTACGGCAAAGTGTTATAATCTAATGACATATTTGCTAATAATAGTCTATGTTACCATGGCATAGTTAATATATATATTTTTTTTCTTTACACCCCTGTATTTGTATGAAATGAATTATTAATATATAGTATACAACATATAGTAAATGGTATATAGTGTGAACGAACTATTAGTTATGTTATTTACAGTACTACAATGCTGTACTAGTCGAACGAAATATATCAACGTCGAGTCCTTGGGCTGAATAAGGGAGAGTATGAAACCGCAATGAGTGAAACAGTCAATCTTGTCATATATAACAAAGTAAAGCAGCAGTCATTGACCGATTCAATGTTTACATTTAAACTTAAAAGAAACAAAACTCAATGTTCAGAGGTCGCGCCCTTTATCTGCCGGAAACTCCTACCCGACAGCAATAAATATCAACAAAGTATAAAAAATTATAGTTTAGGTTAAAATCGATAAGGTTTAGAGCAGGATTTAATTTTTAATAAATTTACGAGGTGTAAGAAGATAAAAATATATATGAAAGATAACGATAAGTCTTATCTATATATATTATATTATATGTATATATTACCTGACTCAATAGAAACCCTTGAAGTCTAAAAAACAATATATTGTTCGTCGGCTTTGTGGATGTCAATCTCGTTCTACTTGATTGGCTCTTTCAAGCCATGGATTTTCCCGTTGCGTCAAACTGCTTTTATCGAGCTCACCTTATGTACCCGTAATCGTTTTTTAATTTTTTTCTTCTGTTTAATTTATAAAAGCACAATAATTAACACTATACTTATTTAAGATATTGTTTTTATCATAATTACATCATCAGGCCGTAAAAATACAAATTTAACTGTTTTTTAGTAGTTTTTTTTATTTTATTTTTCTTTTTTTTTTTTATAAATTATATTTTTTCTACCTACTACTAATTTAAATTTAAAATGTTTACATCCGTGCACAGTCTTTGTCGATAGCTCAGACACGAGTACTTACGTTTTGTGTTATTAGAAATTGCGGAGCCAGGACGTAGAACTTTAAAAGCACAGCGCAAACTCGGCCATCAACTCGTGGCCTTTCGCGCTTTCTCGCTGACGAAAACATCGCAAGCGCAGATGACTTTCGCTCGACGCCCTCAAGGCTGCACTATTTTATTTTATTTTATTTATTTTTTTTATATGATTTTCTGTTAACAGAACGTTTATAATTCAAAGTTTTTTTTTTTTTTTTTTTTTTTTTAATCAATGCATTAAATATTTAATTTATAGAATATCGGAATATTCTTATTTAAGGGAAGATACCGGGCTACAATAAGGACTAGAAATTTTTTTTTTTATTATTGTTTAAAAAAAATTTATGTACACTAATATTAGAGTGATACGAAGTACCCGAGGTATGATGGGTCAGTTACTATAATTTCTTGTGACTTTTTGTGCTCTAAAAAAATAGTAAGTTTTAAGTTCATTCAGAACTTTCAGATTGTAGGTATAAAAAATTTTTTGACATTAGAGAAAATTTGAGACCAATGCAATTTAGCAGCTAGAAACTGATCAGTTCCTTCCCTAGGGAACAAACTCATTTAATTTCTGCGCGGCAAATTAGTTTTTGACTTAATTTCATCCCTGTCAGAATCGCATTCGTTTATTGTAGACCTTTAAAAATTTATGTCATTCCAATATCCAACGGAATTGGTAGTTGCAAGAAGAAATTATTGTCATTTGAAATGCTATGGTGTTATTGTATAGCCAGACCATGTTGGCCACCTGACGGATACTGAAATAAACACATGGGAATATTACTATGACTATAGTAAAATCTACAACGGTTACGGTAATTTGTGATATAGTTGCTGCCAAATTTGCTATGGCCATAGTAATTTTTTCCTGGGTTTATTCAAATTCCGTCAGATGGCCCCTATGGTTTGGCTTTACTATGACACCATAGCACTTCAAACAACAATAATCTCTCCGTGTGTATTTGAAAAATTGAAAAAAATAATATGAGTTCCCGAGTCAAAATCTAAGAGATACTTTGAACCTAAATGAGCATTGAAAACCTACATTAGACTTCTTAGGATATAATAATTGCAAAAGCTTCAAATTTACCTACTTAGACTTACAAAGGCTTGAATTGAACCTACTTCGACTTATGGAGACATCAGTTAGACCAACATAGAAATAAAATGATACTGAAGTTAGTCGACGTCTAATAAGTTTTTGATTTTTTTTTTCAGACAATAAATTATAAAAAAAAAATATTTGAAAAAATTGCACCTGTAGTTTATTTAATTTCCTACATGTGCATATTTTTAATTTTTGTTTTTTTTGTAATTGGTTAGTTTAAAAACAACTCCGAAAGTTAGTCATTGTTTGCTAACTTCAGAATCATGACATAAATCGTGAAGCGAACGTAAATAGACAGCAGAAGAGAGGCTTTCCAAGGAATACTACAAAATGGTGAAATTTTTAAATTCACGTACTGGGCTAATGACACCCAAGAATGGATTGAGTCCACAGGCAGCCTGAGACTAACAGAGGGTTAATTAAAAAATTCTAAGGCTAGTAAAAAATTTTTGCAAGTGATCCAGCGATTTCATCAGTCGGTTAATGACACCTAGAAGTGGAATAGGACTAGAAACAGCCTGGGACCATCAGAGTTTTGATTTAAAAAATTCTGAGCTCTTTGTCTTGGGTTCAATTCAAGTCTTTTTAAGTTTTTGGTTCATTTCAAGTCTTTACAATTATGTCCTAAGAAGTCTAAGGTAAGTTTTGATTTAGATTTACAGTATACCAGATTTCGACTCGAAAATGAAAAAGAATTTGAAATTAATAAAATTCCATTGTTTTCCTCATCAAATTACTTGAATTTGTATATTTATAATAGAGAATTATTTTATGGCTGCGACATAAGTCAGAAATTATCTCGTTTTGACTGACCAGATATTCAAATTGTCAACATTAATGCAGATCATATGACAAATATAATGCGTGGTATGAGAGAAAATGCGATTTAAGACTTCAGGTGATTTCAACCGTTATCTGAATTCATCTTATTTCATCCCTTACAACACAATGAACTATTATGAAGTAAAAGTTAAAACTTCAAGACATATCCTTACATATCCTTAAAATTTTCCTTGTAAACTTTGTGACATATAATGAGAGTCAAACATTTGTTGCTACTTTTATGATACAGAAGTTAACTGTTTTTTTTTTTTTTTTTGAAATAAATTCTAGTAGAAAAATAATTTATTCTTCTTAGGCTTGAACTTCAGGCTTGAATTTATAACTGAGTTAAATTGGGGACTTAATTTTAATTAATAATAAAACGAGATGATGATACATTCTGACAGACTAGAAAAAACACTGCATTAGTAGACGTGACGATTTAAAAAAATCTATGGGGTATTAAAAATTAAATGTAATGGCGCAGATGAAATTTAATGCTAAAGATTGTGTCGGTAGAACTACTTTGAGATAATTAATATTCATTATTAATTAATTCGAATGGAAATAGATTTATTATTTGAACATGAATAGCGACTATATCTATAAATATAGACATATATGATGCATCAATTATAAATGAAAAGAAAAGTTTGTGTACAGTGAATATTGATAAGCAACTAATTGCATCTGACGACCTGATAACATTTAATGACAATAAATTATTAATAACATTACCTTAAATAAATAAAGAAGGAAAACCGCCGATTAAACTTTTCACTAATCAATAAAACCGATTATTAATATTAAAATTTTTTTTTTTTACTTCTTTGATCAGATCACGTTTCTTATAAAATAGATGTAAAACGAAAATGTATGAAAAAATTTATTCAACTTTTTCGAAGGTATATTTTTTTTTCAACTTCCCGCTAAGAAAATTTCAAATTTTTGCTATGTGATACGAGAACTTGATTGACAAGTTGCTCTTGTTGTAACTGTTGACTACAAATTGTTATCAACTTTCACAGAAAGTTGTCGTCAACTTATGAAAATGTCAATTTTTGCGGCCAACGGCGACAAAACTTAGCTATCAGGGAACTTCAAGCTTACATAAATCTACATCTGTAATAGAAATCCAAGTTGAATCAAAAAGTTGCCTTCAAGTTACGGAAAAAAAACTTGCAGAGCACAAAAGAATTTCAATGTGGCAAAAAGTTGCAAGAGAAAAAACTTGAATGAGCAAAATTTTATTTTCAAGTTGACCGCAAGTTATTGTCAACTATTAGCACCATCAAGTTTCTGAAGTCAACTTGATATCTAATTTCGCTGTAGATAACCGTTAACCTGCGATCAAAATGGGCATCAGAGGGTAAAATCCCAAAGAATGAAAACCCTGATAGCCAGACATTGCTCTACAAGCGTTGCAGTGAAACATTTACCGCTAACTTAACGAGAAAGTTTCTGGTAAGCTTGGCTGGATAATACTTTCCTCTAAGCTGGCTTCAGAATACGGCAGTAGCTTGAATGTAACATGCCAGAAAAACTTGCCGTCAATTTGAAATGAAACTTTCATTCAACTTAACGTCATTGTCTGACGTTAATACTTGTAGTCAAATTGAATAGAAAGTTGCAGACAATTTACTGTCAACTTAAAGGTAACTGCTTGCTCACACTTACCTTTGAGCTACCTTTAAACTACGGCAGTAGCTTGTAGTTAACTTATGGTTAGGTGGCTATCAGGGAAATTCCCACCAGACTCATAACCACAATCGATAGTTTAGAAATTTTCCAAGAAATTTTTTGTTATCGATAGTCGAACATCATCTCTCTAAAAAAAATTTATCATCAAACAATAAAACCGTCTTCTATAATAAAACCAACGTAAATAATTTAAAAACTCAACTGCAGATAGCGTATCTATGCCCCATTGAAACAAAATGTATTTCGTCGATATAGAAACATATCTGAAATCACAAAAATAGTTCTTTCTAACCTATACGTGTTGTTGATTTTCGGTTTAGTTTCGTAGGAAAAAATAAAATTAACTAAGGTAATTAATTTTCTACTCATTTACTATTCGTTTACCAATAAATACTGCAATTCGCAATTGTAATTTATTATATTTTTAGTATGAAGCACTTTAGTTTTATTGCACGTACCGTTTTGATAAAAGACAACAACATTGATGGCCCGTTCCGGCTTCTGAACAGAATATTGGGTCGGGAAGAGATTTTTGATCAGTATCGAAGAACTAGATACTATGAAAAACCAACTCAAGTAAGACGAAGAATAAATTATGAAAGATGTAAATCAATTTACGATGAAGACATGAACAGGAAAATTCAATTTTTGCTGAGAAAAAATCGGGTCGATCCTTTTCCGGGATGTCATTAGTTCTTATAATCTAATATTCTGAATTATATATGTATACAACATGTAGGATAATAAAATAACATTTAACATTATAAGTAATAATGTCATATATATTCATCAGATTCAAATATAATGAAATTTGTAATATTTTAATAGGTATATGTATATAATCGTTCTTTCATTAATCTACAATCGCATTACTTAGATTGCACATCCATTCAATTTCATGGAGAACAAGCAATTTAATCTATTCGATCTTATATATTGATGAAACACAATCCTGCAATCATAAATGTATATGTTAGTAAGTCAACAATGGATCGATAGGAGAGGGTGGTTTGATTTTTATTTTTGATCACTTACTGAGTGAGGCATTTCATACTAATTGTGAATGCGCGAATAATAAACTGACCTGCGATAATACGCTTATATTTGGCTAGGATATGTTAGTAACATATCGTATTATTAATTCCGGAGGGATATACCCTGTTTAGAAAATCTCATAGAATCCAATAGATCCTCATACATTTCCTGTAGAGATTTTATAAGAATTAATGAGCTTATAATTTTTTATATCACCAATTCTTTTAAGGAATTATTTTAAAGCTAAAAATTTGTCTATTAAACGATTGGCGATAAAAAATAATAAACGTGTTTTTGGTTTAAAAAAGCAAAAGGGCGTGAAAAAATATTTTTTTTTGGGAATTAGTATCCTGGTATATGTGTATATATTATTACATTGGAGCAAATAGGCTTAAAAAATTTACAAATTTTTAATATGCTGACGAACAAATTTGAAACAGGAAGTTGAGACCCCAAAAACTTACTATGCTGCGCTGAAAAAATATTCACCTATAACTTATTGAAAAATTGCAATGAAAATTATTTGTTTCTATTAGAAACTATAGTAGTGAATAAAAAATTTTTAGAGGTTTACAATAATAATTATAGGGCAGCATGATAATTTTTTGACGACTCAACTTCTTTTTATTGGAGCTTGAAGTCAAATTTGTAGTGAATTTCGAGATCTTTTTACATTTCCGGCGAAACTATCAGACTTATTGCAAAATGTCATGGAAACTTTTTTGTAGACAATTTTATTTCCTACAAATTATCTCTGATAAAGTTTTTTGAAATTCCGCATTGTTTTCTAGTTATTTCTATTTTAATGTCAAGCTCTTAAAAAAATAGTGTTCTAATCAATTTCGAAAGCTTGACATTAAATTGAAAGTAACTAGAAGACAATGCGGAATTTCAAAAAATTTTATCAGAGATAATTTGTAAGGAATAAAATTGTCTACAAAAAAGATCCTATGACATTTTGTGATAAGTCTGATAGTTTCACCGGAAAAATAAAAAAATCTTCAAATTTACAATAAATTTGACTTCAAGCTTCAATAACTGTTGAACGGATGAATTTATCAAAAAATGATAAGAGACTTTTTTTGTAGAGCGTTCAATTTCCTACGAAATTATATCTTGAGCTTATCTGTACAGAGAGCTATTGCCGAGATATAAAATTCCAAACTTAAATTTTTTTTTCCTATATTATTTGAATAGGAAATAGAAAATTGCGATGAGCAACCTCTCAATATTAATAATAAGAGCTTATCATTTAACCAGTATTTTATTTCACTTTCCTGCAACTATTCAATAGGGTGTATGTAGATCTAATTTATAATTATAAATCTCCATTAGTATTATCAAATCAGTACAGATTCCGAATTTCTTTTCCAAATTTTGATTAAAAAAAATTATTCACATGTATTTATGTACATCGTCATAAAAAAGTGAATTTAATTAAAAATTTTCAATGAATATAAATATAAAATGTTCGTAAAAATCAAATATCTCCTTATTTTATAATTACGCTATTTAATTCTTATATATGGGTCGATGATCTTAAACTGACATTGAAACCGGATGCATTTAAATGCATTCTCTGTACATCAATATACATTTACTTTGTTTGTTTTCTTCGCTTTGTGTAATAGTGTTATTGTTATTTACTTATTCAAGTGTATTATGCTTCTACTTAAGTTATTTAAATATTACATTTAGTGTTAGGAGTCGAATATTTATATCACGCAATTTCAAATAAAGTGCACTCACAATTACCAGATTATTGCAATGAAATTTTATACGAGCATTCTTCAGAAAAATATTTTGAATAAGTTCAGAGATGATTAGAATCGGTTGAATCGTCAAAAAAAAATTTTTTAATAAAAAAAAAAATATTAAACTTAAATGCCTTTATTGTTAAATAAATTTCTATTGTAGTCTTATAGTTAAATTTTGCAAATTGTCTATTAAAGACTAAATATTGAACTTCGGTTTTAGTTTTTCAGTGATTTTCTACAAATAGGGCAAAAGGGTGTGTCGTCAACTGATCCCAGTAATTTTATACCACGACAAGTGATCCCACCGACATCTGATCCGATCGACGATTGATCTTCAATTGATTTTTATCAACAACAAATTTACGTAATTTAACTTTGTATAATTATAACACTGAATTTTAATTACTCATGTTATAGTAATCAATTATTTAATGAAATTATCTGTGGGATCATTTGTCGTATGATCAATTGTCGAGGATCAGTTGTCAAGGAACCTTTTTTCAAAATTTACATATTATAAATTACCTTTGTAATGTTAGAAGAGATAGGATAGAGATGCCGTTTTTGGGCACTTTAGGGCCAGTTTTAGACACTTGAAAAATTTGAATAAAATAATTTATAAAATACGCAATGCCATAATTCATTTTTTAAATGTGTTCCAAGATACTTTTATCAAACCACTACAATACAAGTTTTTTGTATTTTTTAATTAATAAAAATAAGAAATTAAATGCCTAAAAATTGAGCAGTGCGTATTTTATAAATAATTCCATTAAAATTTTTCAAGTGTCCAAAACTGGTCAAAAACGACATCTCTACCCTATCTCTTCTAACATTATAAAGGTAATTTATATATAAATTTTTAAAAAATTGTTTAGATAGATTCGAAGTCCAATTTATTTTGAGAAATCTGCTTTTTGTTCCGGCTACTGAATGACCTTTTATCAATTTTATTGATTGATTCTATTAATAAACCACTAAGTCTCTTATCACATTAAATTCCGAAAATATCATTTTCATCTTTAAGTAGTTGATCATATTTTTCGAGATATCTGTCATCTCTTAAATTGCCGAAAATAATACGCTTATAATTAAACCTGTCACCGGCTATAAAATTTTTTTTTTTAAAGATTGATCAAGTTTTCCAAACCTATTTTTTTTCAAAAGTATCTGATGCTAAATCTCAAATTAGAATACCGATTAAATTCAATTATTGCTTTTTCTTGATCCGGATACGAATAATATATTTTTATCTGTCCTCCCCATAAAAACTTTTTTCTTTTAACGCCTTTGTACAATTATTTTCAAATAATTATGAATTTCGTAGTAATAACAGTCTTTTTGATTGAAATTTTGTTTTGACGATTACAATAAGCGTTACTATAAAACAGTTTGACTATAAAATTTTCCTCGAATGTACTTTGTGTCTCAATATTCCAATCCCATTCATTGCAACTATTATTATTATTATCACCATGTAAAAATTCTTTGAATACATGTTCGAATAGCTCTGATAAATTTATTCAAAGGGAAAAATGTTTTTAGAATTTAACCTTATTTTTGTGAATAGAGCGATAATACAATTTTTTAGTAAATTTGAAGTTTTTTTTTTTTTCAAAGCATAAGAAGCCAAGTTGTAAGCATTTTGTAAAAAGTTCGAATCTTTCTTCATGACTGCTACGTTGAATGTTACATATTGTAAGACTTCACAAAAAAAAATTATTTATGATATTTAATCAATATGGGAAAAATATAAAAGTAAATTTAAAGTTTAATAAATGTCCAAAACTTTTCTTTACTAATAATCAAGAATGCTCTTATTTGAAGATCTTAGGCTCCGTTTTGGTGACCCTTCACTCGGAGAAAACTTGGCACGGTTTATACGAAGAGTGCTAGGTTTTCGTATCTATTCAATTTTCGCAAACTTAGCGTGATTGCTGCCAAGAAAATCGGTGCTACATTTTCTCTTCTTTCACATGAACAAAATCATAGGACGAGTTTGTGTAGATAAACTAAATGTATTAAGTACTATATTCAATTTTTCGTAACTGTTATTATCATTATTCAAATAATTTTATGCGTAGTCTCTCCAATAAAACTGATTTTAAAATTTTATTAATATTCTTCATCAAATTAACTAGATTCTCATTATATTTTCTTCATAGTAATAAGATTTATGAGTTCTTGTTGTAGTTCATTGATTTATTTACAACAATTATTCAATATGATCTTCTTTGAATAAATTTTAGTTTTAATTTTTGATTACCGCCAAGACATCACTGAAATTCGTTGAATTATTTATGGGTTGCAATAAATATTTAATTTGGTTATAATGTAAAATTTAATTTATTCAACCGTATTAAATTCAGGTTTTATTTAACTAATGGATGGTTTCGAAAAATTACCTTTACCCGAATTTAATAATCAATCTTTGGTGATTTCATAAATTATTTATTTTAAGTAATCAATACGAACAACATCTGAAATACTATTAATATTTGATGATGTACTGATGGAACTATTAGGGTTATATTTCTGGAAACTAGTTGACACTTTAATCAAATCCTGAAACTTTCCGCCGTTTTCACGCTCCAAGATCTTGAATGCATTATTAAGGTTTAAAATAACCATTCTTTCATATTTAAATGATTCAATTCTAGTAACAAGAGTTAGGTAAATAATTCATTTTCGAAAATTTTCGTAAATTCATTTTTGACACGAACTGATTTGATTGATTTTGATAAAAGTCGAAAAATATTGTCAAGTACACTGTAAAAAATTTGTACACGGAAAAAATGATGCTCAAAATTTTAATAGTTTGTAGTTTATTTTCGACTCAAAATTAGTATATTCGATATTAATATCAAATCAGGATCATTATATATATTATAAAATGGCTATTATTTATATTAAAATTTGATACACATAAAAGAGCAAAATTTGTAATTTCGTATATTGAAATTAATATGAAAAAAGAATCGATAAATTGGCATCTACAGTTATTAAATTCAAATAAACATAGAAAAATGAGAAAAAAGAGAAACCGAAAAATTAGTAAATGAACATATTAATATATAGAGATCTAGTATACGAATTTTTCATTTTATTATTTATCACTTATTCGACAAATGTATATAATAAATTAATTTATAATAATGAACAAATAACATTTTATATTAATTATTAGTCAATGGGATAGAATTTAAAAAATAAGAATTTAAAATTTTCGGTATTTTTATGAGCAAAAAATCAGTATCTAGTATACTAATTTTTCATTTTATTATTTACCACTTATTCGATTCATGTATACTGTAAATTAATTTATAATGATGAATAAACGATATTTTAAGCTAATAATTAATCAGTGATATCGAATTCATAAAATAAAAGTTAGTAACTTTTTCAATTTTCGGCTGGAAAAATCAGTATCTAAGATAGCAATTCTTAATTTGACCAATCATTACTATTTAATAGATTATGCCATAGATTAATTAATTTTCACTAATCAATCACATATTATACCTAAAAGTACTAATATTTAGTTACTTTTTGAAATAATTAATAGTAGTTTTTCGGAATCTACAAAAATTAGTAAACTACTTTGCATTAATCACATGATAGTACTAATTATTGATAACAGATTCCACTTTTTACTATTGTTTATTAATTTTTAATATTTTGTTTTTTCCGTGCAGAGTGAATGCGAAGTGGATAATTTTGTTAATCCCCTCGGATCAAAATTAACTCCGAAGAGGAGTTTATTTTAATATTCAAAGTCCGAATCAGATTTAAATAAAATTCAGATCACTCCGAAATCAGTCCACTGAAAAAACAAACTCCCTATTCTCCCCGTATGTGGAATGATTTCTTCAAAACCCGGAAGTCTGAGTGACGAAATGAATTCGGCTTAAAATAAAATCCACATTGGCTCCGAATTCACTCCCGTTTTTTTCGGTGTTACATTTTTCTTACACAATTTTTCTTGATTACTTAAACTTTGTGGTTAGCGTCAGTTTTCAGCATATTAGTACATTTTATACAAGCCATACTCTTTTTTGAATTAAATTGTTTAATATAGAAATATGAATATGAAGTACGACAACTAGTTAATGGCCAAGAAACAATAAATGGATCGAGGTAGAGAAGATGTTATTATTCTTCGCATAGTCATATCTAACCGAATATCTTTTGATGGTATATGAAAATTCAGTTCCTAACAAACTATCTTACGAGTAGTTTGTAGATAGTTCTCAGTTCTGATTTTCGAGGAGTTAAGCCAAACCGCTTACTTCCTTCTGCGGGTACCTTCGAAGCTATGCTCGCCACAAAAGCAGAACCATTCTCTTGAACCAACTCAAAATGAACGTTGCTGCCAAGTTGTCTTGACTTACACGGATTATATTATGAAAGATTGAATTGTTTGGGACTATTTTTATTAGCGAAATTTATGGTACTTTGGAAAATGGTACTTGCATTCCTTTATCCGTATCCACTTGATGAAACTCTTTAAGCTATATGCTATTTCCTTATTATTCCTTTGATGTAAAATTTTTTTTTATTCTATTTTATCAAGTTCTTAGTGAGTTGAAAAACTTCAAGAGAAAATTTGTTATTTGTGTTTTCCTCTGATGTAAATCTAGTCATCGTCAAAGCTCAAACTGCGAGTTGTCAAATGATTACTCCTGTGTCCGGTCTAGCTCATGAATATTACTTAATCCTTAAATTACAAAAGGTAATCGCTCTTGTGTTCACACGATCCTTCTAGGACCATGTATATATTCAGCGATTGAAAGCTTTCTGCTATCCAAATTACTTTCTAATAGTTACTGATAGATTTTTTATATAAAAACTATTAATTTTATTTTAAATTCAACTTCAGCTTTTTGTTAAAAATTCAATTATTTTACATAATTTTCATAAGTACTCTTAAAAATAAATTAATCGTTTATTTGAGAAACCCCATAAGTCAAGAAAACATAACTTTTCAGGAAACACAAAAAACATTTTTCTGGAAAAACTTGCCATTGAAATAATAAATAAATAATTGAAGAGAATAATGTTTGCGTCTCCGAAAAATATTCAAACAAGAAAAATTCAATTTTTTAATTAAAACTACATAAAAAAATTATTTAAAGTTGATTGACTTATGGGGTTTCTCAACCAAACGGAAGAAAAAGTTATAGAATCATTGTTTTTTTAATTTTTTCTACTCAATTAATTTATTGAACTGATAAAATGATGTATATAATATGTATATAAACTCTGAAACTCAGAAATTACAAAAAATAATAATTAATTCAAGTATTTTAATTAGTCATATTATTATTATTTTTTTTTTTTTTCAAAAAAGCGCGAATTTTAAATAAAAAAGAAAAAATTATTTCTATAAAACTAAAACTGCATATGTTTATTTGAAAAATCCCATAAGTCATTGACTTATGGGGTTTCTCAATAAAATTAAATTTCTGTCACCCCGTTAATTGTTTTTTAAACACTGATTTGATGGATATTTTTATTAATTTATATGGGGGGACATCCGAAGAACCCAAAAATGCAAAAAAACCCAATTTCGAAAAAACATGACTTATGGGGTTTCTCAAATAAACAATTCAAATACCCCCGCTTACTTCACTGGGTATCAATCAAATTTTAGTTTAAATAAATATTTAAACAAAAAAAAAAATTGAACTTTTTCTTCGTACGAAATTCTAATTGGCTTTCATTACGCGTACAATGCAGTATATTTATGCAAACATGAAAAATTTGCGGATTTTTCATGCTAGTTTTCTCGTATAAAATATTTAACTATTTAAATTCAGCATTTTATTATATCATGTATTTTTTTATGACCATAATTAAACTCTTCTCTCATATTTACCCAAGGTATAAAATATAATGTTCTTTATTTATTTTTTTTTATTTTAAATAAATTAGAGCTTTAATGATTTATATATTAATTCTATACTTCAAAGTAAAAAATATTTTATTTTTTTTTAAGAAACTTAATATCAAAATTTAAATATATGTATTTATTGACATGCGACATGTAAAATTACATTTTATCTCATAAATTTATATTCCGTTTAATTTGAATAGATAAATAATAAGTTATCTATAATTAAGAATAAGCAAATCCCTTGAGCGTGCTGTGTAGAATTCTTAACGAGTATTTTATGCTCGTCAACGATATGCTTCTAACTTGATAGCGTATGCCATTATTCTCTACAAACTAGTGCCAATATATATATATATGCATATATATATGTATAGATGTATATATATATACATATATATATAATACGATCGTTACATTTCCGTGCAGGGCGTCCCATTATAACCGGGCCACAATAGATACCTTGGCGCCACTCTCTCTTAGTCTCGTCTTCATATCGTCTGTATCCGTTTCCGTTTCTACTTTTATCCGCATGATTTTATCCTCAACAGATCTATATTGTCTGATCTGATCCTTACTATATTTCAAATAATCCTGTTATCATTTTTATCTCCTGATAAATTTTTCAAATAATAGAATATGATAAGTAATCATATTATGAAATATGTTTCCGCTATTCAAAATATTTCAAATATTCTGATAAATTTATTCACTATTATCAATCATTTAAATCGCTTATGAATAGAACGACCCAGTTTTTGATCTTTAAAAAATTGTCGATGTTTTACAAATACAATCGATTATCCGTTATAAGCCTGTCTCTAATGAGACTTTTATTCTCTATCAGCAGCTAATAAGTTCAGAATAACTTCCCTCACTTAAACACTCTTGAATTTCATACCAGACATCTCGTTATAAGCCTCAGTTGAAATTGTCAAAATTATAAACTAAAAAAATTGAGATAGTGGCGTTTAAAGTTAGATAAAATAAAACCGGCTTATAATGGGTAGTCAAAGATATAACTAAATGTACGTTAGTAGAAAGAATTAAATTTCAAGAAAAATTTTCTCTACGTCCTCTAGACCAGGCTTTTGATGGGTAGTCGACTGCATACATAAAGAAAAAATTAATATAAATATATATATATATATATATATATATATATATATATATATATATGTTTGTGTACTTAAATGATTTAATAGTACATTGCGTAACGAGCGGACTAAGTTAGTCATTATTTGTCAAGCTCAATGGATTTAACACAAGTTGGAAGTGATTGCCTAGTACACGTTAGAGACGAGTACTAAAGACATTGTATTTTACGGATAATGGTTTAATCCACGTGTTACGTTTTATACTATATTCAAGACATGTCTGATTACGCTGATTCATCAAACATATAAAACAATGTCACATTGGACGTTTAGTGATACGGTGCAAATTTCTGCTTATTAGATTAAATATTCTTACATGCCGTAGTGTACTTCATTTTAAGTGCTGTCCAAAAATGAATTCGTGAAAATCACTATTTTGCATTGGATATTTACGTATTACTATTGAACTGTATACTACTATTTGAATTAGTGAATAATTAATGTAATGGGACCTGTTCACCGCCGTTTTATGGGAGGCCGTTTCCGCGCCTTTTTGGGCATACACACGTCATGGGAACATCCCTACCCCCGCTTAAGACGACACTTTTAGCTGAAAAATATTATCGAGTCACGACTAAGAACATTAACCGGAAGTATAATTAAAAATACTCTCTTGGGCTAAACACTACTACCATCTCAGGAAATAAAGAGATTCTGGTCAAAGTGGGCTTAGAAAGGGTTCCCGTAGTACCAGTTCCCTGGACTGGTGATCAGGTTGCGTCGAAATAAGTAATGAGACGCAACTTCTGCTCAACACCTTTAAAGGGTTCCCTCCACTTTTTACCATTCAATTTCGAACATGCTATTATCCACTTGTTCAGTCCCTAATGAATTTTCTACTTTTTGAGCCTTTAGCTGCTCTGATTATTGAAGTCAAATCAAAATTACGTACAACTCGGGGGGTTGAATTAGTGACATACTTCTCACTAGTAAATAGTGAATAGTCCATATTTCCACTATTTCAATTTTAAGGGAGCATCATTATGTGCTCATTATGTCATGCTAGTGAAAAATCTGAAAATCTGTATTGTTGCCTGTAGTATTGTCTTTTCATTCATTGTAGTACACCCGTCGATAAACAGCCACTTAGAGTTTGCTTTACAGGCAATATAAAACAAGATAATCTCGCATGTGTTGAATGGACTTATTTAATTGATACTCAGATTACTTCAATTAAAATAATTAAAACTAAGAAAAAAGTCATGTAAACAAACACATTGTTCTGCTATGATTATCTACAATTACACGAAAAGTTATTGATTACATACCTTACACACTAAATGTTTAGTGTCTTATTATCAATAATTTATAGTTTTCGACAATAAAGTGCGAAGGTCACTTTATTTCACAATGATCATCATTTAGTTTTTGGTGTAAAATTTATATTCATAAAACTAGAAAAATTTTGAAAAACTCAGAGAATGGGTGAGTGTAAATTTCAATCATAGGTTCACTGATAAAAGAATTTATTTTAACCAAATACATATTTATCAATATTTAATAAATGGCTTATTTGAATAGGAAATGACACATGAAGCTAATTAAGTAGGGTTATGACAAATAATTTATAGTCCCATTTAAGTTTATTTTTTTGGAGAAAATGATACGCAAAGTAATTAATTTTAAAAATATTCAGCATTTTGTTTATTTATAAAACAATATTTAGTTGATTATATTTTGAATTTATTATACTAGACAGTATACTGAAAGGTATTGTAAACAAAAAGTGGCGCTGTAGTCAAAAATCACAGTGATGTTCACTCAAATATGAGATTTATTAACTGTTAATAAATCTATATTTGAGGCAAACAAATGCTTATTTCAGCCAAATAAGGCTGAAAAACAGTTTCAAATAAATCCATTTATTAATATCAAATAAATACTTCTATCAGTGTTAATTTGACATACGGTTGAAGGGACCGAAACGATAATTTTTTATTAAATTAATATTTGCCAAGTACATGCGAGCTAATAAATAAATAGCGTTTGTAATGTTAACATATTGGTTAATAGCAAACATAAAGTACCCAATATAATTTGTGTTTAGTTATTCATTTGACAAATGAAAATCTTTAACAAATAATTTGAACAATGCTAATGCTAACCAAACACGCCATTTCTAGTCTGTGTATCGCTAATCGAGCGACTGTTTAACGCCGTTGTTACACGCGATAATTTTATTTGTAGCCAACTATTCAATTCGAAAAGTAGTTTTCTATGAGTCTTTGTTCTTTAAAATACTGTAGTCATTCAAAGAAAATACTCATACTTTTTCAACATACAAAGAACAATATAGATGTAAAAAAAAAAAATTATTAAATAATGTAATGAAAACTTTTCAAGAGGAGCAAAAATAGACACAGACACTGAGAAAATTTCGAAAAGAGATTTAAAAAAAAAAGTAATGAAATCAAACCAATACATTCCGTATAAAAAATCTGTCATATATTTTTAAATTTAAACTCGAGTCTTTTCATAAAAATAAAAAGAAAGCAACTGAAAAGAGCATAAATTTTTTTTTCTTTTAATAATCTTTGATGTCGACATGAAAAGAAAATGACACTTCCGTTCACTTGGTTCATGTTTACGCTACTCTTATTGAAAAGCAATAAAGTCGATAGTCTTGAACATAAATAATTATGAATAAATAGATAAAAATTAAAGACCATTTTTTTTTAATAAAAAAAAGAGAGCACTAACGACAGTATGGAATTTTGCAAAAATTAACCGAAATTTTTATAAAAATAAATCAAATATTAATAGTCATGCTCAAAATTTATCTTGATCAGAATATTAATAATTTAGTGATACTAATTGAAATTTTTTCTTTCTGAAAACTTACACTTTGTGTAACTTCACGATAATAGGTAAACTGTAAGACAGTTTAAACCAGCGTATCGATGAAATATATTATAGCGAAAGCAGGACCCTATTCCCTTGCGCTAATCCTAGGGGGGAAGGAAAATATATATGGGATAATCCAAGTATCACTGCGGGTGCATATAGATTATTGCGGTTAATGTTTTAACTTTGATAATTCAATGAAATATAATTATTTGTTTCATGAAACAAAAATTTTGAGAATTTAACAATAAAGATTATAGTAAAATTATTATTATCCATTCAATTTTTTTTTTAATTGATTGCTAAATCTTTATTAGTACACTGCGTAGCAAGGGATGAAACGAGACGATTTCAAATGAAGGCGGTTGACTTTCGGATCCGAAGGCGAGGGCTGATTTCGTCTGGTCTAAAATCGTGTTTTATCCCTTGCCACGAACTATAATTTTCATTTTACCTGCATTGATATTGGGAGTTTTAATATCTGGAGTCACTCGGAATGTCAAGAAAGATAAATTTAAGGCAGGGATTAATTTAACGGGTTTGTTCCCTGGAAAAGAAACTGATGAATTTTTTCCCGGTAAATTGCATTGGTTCGAAGCTGGTTTATTTTGACTGGGAAAATAGGTATTGTAACTCGCAATTTTAATGCAGACAATATTAACCATACCTGCACTGAAGGTTTAAATTCCTGCCCTGTTCAGAGAGAAGAAAGTCGTACTTTTCATTTATGAGAACATATAGGATGAAAATTAGCGCATGCGCCATTCTTCCCATGGGAATCAATGCATACAGAGGCAAAAATTCAAAATTTCCGGTGCACATCTGGTGTAATATAGTACCCGGAGAAAAGAATAGTTCTGGTTTCTATGATAGAATGGTAACCATTATGTCACATAGTAACAAAGATTTTTGTGAAAATCTTGAATGAATTCGTTGGGAAAAATGTTTACTATGTAATATAGTAATGGTTACCATTCTAGCATAGAAATCAGAACTATTCTTTTCTCTTCGTATATACACGCCCCAAAGGAAGTTGGACATCCCAATCTCGCGTTCGGTTCGGTTAGGCAATTATACACGCGGGTTGGAATGTCCTATTTTTTTCCCTTGGTTCGTAATGTACTATTATTAATATTATGAAGTAGGGTCTTACACATCATGTGGAATCGGTACTATACTGGTTGCTATAGATGAATACAATAGTTCATGTAATAAATGCACGAAGAAAAGCGCTGTTAACTGTCTAAAGTCAGAGTTCCCTTTAGCTCGCGTAAGCATTTACACACGCGTCAGAATGTCCTATTTTCCTCACTAAGTGTATAATGTGCTACTCTTAAATACGAATACATAAAAAACGTAAGCGCTGTATTGTCATAAAACAAAAGTTCAAATTTGCAGTGAGTCAATATTTTCACTTGAATAATGGCTTTACGAATTTTTTAAAAATAGTGCAGAGATTGTACTTTAAAAAAAAATGTTTATTTAGTGGAATGATATAAATTTTTACAAAATTTTTATTAATAAGGGAAATGTAATGATGCGCAGCAATTAAAACCAGAAAAAAAATTATAAAACGAAAAAAAAATTGTTTTTAACATAATTTTAATAATAAGAATTTATTAAAATTAATGGGAAATATTTTAGTGCAGTATAGCACAGACTGTAAAAAGTGTAAGAATTTAAATTCAAAGTACTTTCAATAATATATGTAAATAGTTTAAGCAGTACGTGTTCACTTGTATGAATATATACTTTAGGATAAAAAATTTCCAACATTCCTTTGCTATATCCGCATTCGATTTCCTGGAAGTGGCATATTTTACCTACTTGTTATTCTGTATCACGTCAATATTTATTTTTGTCAGAAAAATAAGCAACTGTACGTAAGATTAAAAAAGAGGTTGTTAATATATAAAAAAATATTCAATACACACGAGAATTGAAGTTACCAAAATATTAAAAACAATATAACAATTATTGTCTTTTATTTTGTGTTTATATATATATATATATATATATATATATATATATATATATATATATATATATATATACATATTTCAATTTTTTATTTATTTTTTTATACTACGAAAAAAGAACAATCATTCATGTCGAGGATCGATATATTTCACGTGAAATCTGAAGATAAATATGGTGTATCAGCCGTCAAGTATAAAAGGATGGAAGATGGCTTTCAGAAAGTTCCAACAAATGAACACAATTTGTTACACAGCTGAAGTTTATGCTTGCATTACACTTTACGAGTCTTGATGCGGAAAATCTGCTTTGGCCAGTCAAAAAGTCCAGTCCAGTTATATATTAAAGTGCTTATTTAATAAATATATCTTCATTCACTACAAATACTTTCTCATAAAAAATCAATGTTACAAAAATTTTTTTGCAAACGTCATTTTATGTTAGTGGATTTACAGAAATTAATTAATCCATCTCTAAATTTACTCTGCGGTCGGCTATTTTAGTTGGCATACTGGATGATGTTGCCACGAAAGCTTCATATATTTCTGGTAATGGGAAAACAATTACCGAAATCAATAACTCAAATTTATTTTTAGGATTGCTTGTTTATAATTCTACAAAAATCCCTTTATTAGTTAAGGGACCCAGGTCAAACATAAAAGTTGATTTAGTCTTGGTTTACCAAGTCGAAATTTCAGCCTTCCTTCTACTTCGCGTTTGATGTTTGAAAAACAGTTGGAACACCCGAAATTGTATCAAAATGATACTAAAAGTCATCAATGACGATTACCAATAAATTTGGAAAAAAAAATTTTCTACCAAATTTTGTAGGGTGTTTCGTTATTTTACCCGGACCCGTTTTGCCCACCCTTCACATGATAGTCTAATAGTACCTTTTTAATATTCGTTCATTTAAAATATCAGCAGCTATATTCTAATTTCTTTCCCTTTGAAATACTTGAGAGGTGTTTTAATTAAAATTGTAATTTTATATTGAAAGGGAGTGAACAAAGTGGGGAATACCTCAAAAATTTTAAGCCACTTGGTACACTTTAGTTTAATTATCCAAGTATTTTCAAGATAATATTTAATTTCAACTTCTTATCTCAATAGGTTTCTACGTACACAATTGACGTTTCTAAAAAATTACCATCTTGGCGTACCTAAATGGGAAGATAGATTTTATATTTTATTATAAAAATGATGTTGTATCCCTAGAAAATCTAAACCAAGGGCTCGGTGTTGTAAAAAAAATTTTTTTCTTCACTTTTGTACGCTAGAATTCTTCCAGAAGACATTGTCTAAGAAATTCAGAATCCTTCTCTGAATCCTAGAGAAATCCAAAAGAAAATCTCGATCAAGGGCTCGGTACTTAAAGAAAAATTTTGGCAATGGTTGGCCCTGCGAGCTAGCCCCAAAACGTACCGCGGTTTTCGATCTCGAAAAGCTCGATAGAATTGTTGCGAATACATTTTCGAGCTCTTCGAAAATTCTGTAAAAAGTTATAGAGCGTTCACACACATACAGACACACGGACATCACTCTGAAATTAGTTAGCATAGCTTCCTAAGATCTCGAAACGTCGACATCTGATAAAATTTCAATTTTTGAAAATCGGAGTGAAAACAATGACTTTTTGAAATTTTCGAAAATCATCGATTTTCTCGACAGGAAGTTAACAAGTAATCTTTGGTGTTATGCCGTATCAATTAATAGACACATGTAAAGTTATAAAATTCGGCTGACATTGCTTTGATCTACACATGTGTGTGTTTTGTAATAACATACGCGTATGCAGTCTAGAAATTTTGGTTATGTTAATAAGGAAATTAAATTTTCAGTGACGTCATAAGAGAAAAAGGTGATAGATGTTATTGGCTTGAATTATTGAGTAGGGATATAATCCGCCTATTTCAATAAAATTCAGTGGCTTAATATGAAAATGAACGTTTTAATACATATCGATACTGATATTCTAATATGCCCTATCCCACATTTGGGAAATTTTTCAGGAGACGATAAAAACGTTTCACAGTCGGCAAAGAAAACTCATTTGTATTATGCTTATATTGGTATAACCTACAAATTTATTTTCATGTTTTCATAAAATACAGGCACTTGTAGTGAATAAATAATTTTGAATTATATGCTGTAAGAAGAGTCAAAAATTATGCATCATGACCTTTTTACTCGTGTCATTATTTGCTTCCTTAAAATTAATTTAAAATTAAAAATGTTAAGCGTGACTAAACCCGTACGAATGTGGGATACGACATATTAGAATGCGCGAAAGTCTGCGCGTGGGATACGACATATTAGAATATTTATTTAAAAATACTAAATAAACAATTTGACCTAAAAAATTTTTACATAAGCTGCACATTGTTACAATGATTCTATTTTTCAAAAAAAGTGAAATTATCAAATTTTGTGGAATACGGCATATTAGAATGGCAGTATCAATCAGAAAGGATTGTATGTTAACATAAAAT
This sequence comes from Microplitis demolitor, assembly GCF_026212275.2. NCBI lineage: Eukaryota > Metazoa > Arthropoda > Insecta > Hymenoptera > Braconidae > Microplitis > Microplitis demolitor. The sequence continues at coordinate 19,274,365 of NC_068549.1, read as the reverse complement.
TTTATGAAACTGACTTAAGCTAATTAGTGGCGTATTCTTGGGCGTGAGAACGTAAAAAGGTTTCAATGATTTCGTTTATTAAATTTTCGTGTAACAGACATTATATGAAGTTATTAAAACAAAAGTTTTATAATTATAACTTTGTGATGAAAGACGTAGAAACAGTAATAGAAGCATGTGGAGTTACTAAATAATTATTTAAAAGTTGAATTAACAATATAAGTATGTGGATTGTTATTGTAGTAAATGAATCTGTCTTGAGTTTTCCAAGCGTGAAGAATTAAGCAACTTTGAGACGAAGCGTTCAAGCTCTCGTGATTCGTTAGGTCTGGTTCTACCATGCGAGAGTGAGCTGTCCAATTTATAATTTCCTTGGGGGGAAAAACACTAGTATAAGAACGAATGAGACGACGAGCCACTTGGGTTGACTTTAAAAGTCACAAGGAGAAAAGTTTGTCACGTCGTAAATGCGATCACACTTGACAGCTCAAATCTTTATCTAAAATCGTTATTTATTTTTATATTTTATTACCCGTGGAAAAAAATTTGTTTCAAAAAGATTTTAATAAACTTCGATATGTGGAACTTCTAAACTTGAGATGATTCGAACTTCGAGTGGAAATTTTGTGATTTTGATAGCAAAAAAAAAATATTTAGAATTTTATATGAACAAATTTTGAACCAAAAATTTTTTTAAAAAAGATGTTTGGTTTACCTAATTCCCCCGATATATATGTTGTCCTTTTAAATAACATAAATATGAACAGCAGCCCCCTCCCCTCTCTGCTCTACTTACGTTCCATAAATTTTATTTAAAAATATTTTGAATCGAAAAATTATTTTCATTTGAAATTTATATATTTTAAAAAAAAATCTCTAAAGTATTAAAATAATCACATTTCGTACAGAATTAAATATTTATCAACGTACTGAATTATAAATGATATATATTAAAATGTCATATCCAGCAAATTGAATATCATCTTAATTTATTTTCGTAGAGGATTTTATTATATTTAATTTATTTATGCAAAATCAATTCACTTTTAAAATAATAATTCTCGTTACCATATGTAATGAATAAATTATTATTCATAATGACTATGTCATTTTTATCCAACAGACAAGTGATAAGATTAATTATTTAACGCCCTGTAGAGTGGAAACTAGATACGCAATACAATTACATTAAAAATTTCTATAAAAAAAAAAACCATACCAACAGAGTTAATCTGATGACATTTTATTTTCTGCCCTCAAATATGAAAATGTTAAACAATTGGAAAGAGTAAATCCAAGTTTAATAGCATTATCTATTTTAAAATAAAACTAATGTACCGTGTTATTTTTTATAAATTTTTTACTTTTTATCTTCATTCAGAGCAGTCTGTTGTAAAGTACTATTTAATGGTCTGAACTTATTATTGGACTCTCGAATTATTATAGCGAATAATCGTTAAATTGCTTGAAACTCAATTTCTGTACTTATAACGATCACTAATCGTTCGAATACAAATAATTATCAGCAAATAAATGCTGTATATACAATACGCTCACTGGGGATGTTCAATATTTGTATTAGACTCGTATACTACGAATTAAAATGACTATTCAATATTTAAATAATTTTATTTATTCATCTAAATTTTTTTTTTTTAAACTACATTTATTTTTAATTGATAATAAAATTTTATAACTGCCAACATGAGCAATTAATGTGATTTAAATCTACTATAATTGTGGCAAAATTAATTTAAATAAATTTCAATCTCTTTTAATGAAATATATATTTATATTGTTTTATCTCAATGTAGTAAAATCATTTTTATTTAAATAAAATAAATTGTTAATTTAATAAAGTCATGCTAATTATAAGTGTACCAATTTTAAAAAAGTGATGAATAATTAGTGTAGTAGGTAAGAGTAAAAAAATTTCGCGAATTAAATTGTAAAGATTTTATATTATTATTTTAAATGAAATTTAACATTTCGAAAGTCAATCAGCACATTGCAAGTAAAATAGGAACAAGTATGGTCAGACGTAATGACCGCGTGGTACTCGAGCATCTATAAATCACAGGTTATCGTGGTGAAGTAATTATCGAACTCGTAAGCTCAGCATTCTCGACAGAGTGCCAGAGTACTAGTGAATTGTATGCCATGATCATTAGCACTTGGTTGACGTTTTTAAAAAAAAACTACTTCAAGAGGTCAAACTTAAAATTGTAACTTTTTATATTAAATAATAATAATAATAATAATAATAATAATAATAATAATAATAATAATAATAATAATAATAATAATAATAATAATAATAATAATAATAATAATAATAATAATAATAATAATAACAATAACAATAATAATAACAATAACAATAATAATAACAATAACAATAACAATAACAATAATAATAATAATAATAATAATAATAATAATAATAATAATAATAATAATAATAATAATAATAACAATAATAATAACAATAATAATAATAATAATAATAATAATAACAATAATAATAACAATAATGATAATAATAACAATAACAATAATAATAACAACAACAATAACAATAATAATAATAATAATAATAATAATAATAATAATAATAATAATAATAATAATAATAATAATAATAATAATAACAATAATAATAATAATAACAATAATGATAATAATAACAATAACAATAATAATAATAATAACAATAATAATAATAATAATAATAATAATAATAATAATAATAATAATAATAATAATAATAATAATAATAATAATAATAATTTTCGGGGCGAAACGGTACACTGTAAAAAAACCGTGTGGTGTTAAATTGAGTCCATTTTTGACACCGCAGTTTTACAGTGTATTTACAATATTAACATTTTTAAGAATTAGATTATATTCAATGAATGTAGGGGAGGGTGGGGCAAAGTGGGGCCCTTGGAGCAAAGTAGGCCCCCCTAAAATTTGAAAAGCCGCTATGGTCGCTTCTTCAAGGTAACAAACAGACCATACTATCGAAGTCGGAGACATTAGTTTGTAGTCTGAATTGCTATTTCGATTTTTGATTACTGATGTTTTCACTGGTGTATTCTTAGTTTCAACCAGTGTATTATGAACTTGTGTCTTTTGTTTTTTATTAGCCATTTTGTGTTTAGATAAAATACACATTTCTATTCCAAATTAAATATTGAAATAACTATTGAAATGAGCGTATGTGCTTATTAGAAGTTCAAAGTTTTCATGATTTCAATGAGCCAGTGCTCAAGTTTATGTAGCCATCGAAAACAACGGGTACTACACATTTCAAGAAATTGGAAGGGCAGTTATGACGTACAAACCATCAACCAATAATACTAAGTTCCAGATTACCTGGGAAAAAGTCATCAGACTTGACCATGCTTGAGCAAGCATAATCATGTTTGACTTAGCATTAGTCTTTTCAAATAATAAAAATCAGCGCATGCGCCATTAAATCACTCTTTTGACCAATCAGAAATGATTATATTTTACTATAAAATTTTTATGAGGCTGACTTGAGCCAGTTAGCTGCGTACTCTTCGGCATAAAATAATTATTAACACCAATACAACGGAAGTAAAATGGGTCAGGAATAAATGTTTAAAACATATGCAGCTGGAATATTTAAATATATATGGTATAAAAGTATAATAAATTCCCAGCGAATATAAGAGGCGAAAATAAATGAAGTCGTTCTAAATAAATACTTGAAAAGTGTATAAAAAATATACATTGAAGTATATTTATACGCAGATAAATTTTTGAGTTAAATTATATTGGTAGTCTGTTGAAAATGGCTTTAGTCTCTCAATATACGTTATCATAAAAAATTATTGCAATTTTATGACAGATATTTTAATATTTAACTAAATGTATTGCAGCTTTATGACAAGTGCATGTTTTTGAATCTTATGTTCAACGAATGAATATTGATATTACATGCTGAAAAAAAAGTGATAATAGTTACCATCTACACTGAAAAAAATAATCGGTAGCTACTACCGATTATTTTTCGATAGTCGCTACCGATTATTTCGGTACCAGTTACCTAATTTTCAGTAACAGCTACTGTTTTTTTTTTTCGGTAACTGTTACCGAAATAATCGGTAGCGGCTACCAAAAAATAATTGGTAGCTGCTACTGATTATTTTTTTCAGTGTATTTGTTAGAATTTTATTATCAGCTGCTGATAATTTTTAAAAATAATTTCGCGTGAATATATGGACAGGGAGTTCGTAATTATTTCCGTAGTCAATATAAATGTCAAAGTATCAAAGACCTAAGCTCACTATTTAAGGTACCGGCGGGTAATAAGGCCTAGCTAAGGGAGATTTTGAATAGAATCGAAAATATTGCATTTAATTATCGAAATGTATCATTAATCTTTATTTCAATACATTAGCCATAGAATGTAATGAAGTAATGGTAATTTTTACCATAAACAAAGAAAAAATTATACTTTTACAAAAACCATACGAATAGGCCTTATTTTACTACGGTAGGATAATAAGGCCTATGGGTTAAACAAACGAATAGTTTAACTATACTTAATAAAATTGGTATTAGAGAAGAATCATCACTTAAATTTAGCAACAATACTTTTCAAGAGTCAGAAGACTAGATTGTTTTGCTCGACAGCACTTAAAATTATCAGTATTCTTTTTAAGAGTCAGAAGACTAGATTTTTTTTTATAATTTCTTCTGCGCTACGACAGCATGACGGATGATGAAATATAGAAGACAGGAAACGTCGTATCGGGACTCTATAAATTTTTCGTAACATCTCTATGCAAGACCCTTTTACTAGAGTAGCCTTTAGCGGAGGCAGTTATTTTAAATATAATTTCTGTCAATTAGGCCTTATTACCCGACAGGCCTTATTACCCGCGGGTACCTCATTAGTATTTTTTTTACAATTAATATTTTCTGAAATTTCCCTTCGGAGTAAAATTAAATCCAAGGGAATTAAATAAATAAAAAGTCATCCACTCCGCGAATTTTTTTAGTGCATCAGTTACATTTTCCGAAAATAATTTTATGACGAGTAATGCATCATTAAAATGCAATCATATTTTTTTTATGACACAAGTCATAATTTTATGACAGAAAAGTAATAGAATTTAGCTACTTGCACCATGTCATAAAATTAATATAAAAATTCATATTACTCGATAGTGAAGTTCTCCAAGACTCGATCGAAAAAAAAAATGTAATTTTTCATTATCATTAAGGTACTCCAATTTGCTTAAAATTATTATCCATTAAAATGTCATGAATAAATCCCGGGTCATTATACATAAATTATTATTATTAATGATAATAGTAATTATAAAAATCTATGTTCATTTTTTCGTTGAATAATTATATTTTTAAAAAGTAATTACTTTTTTTTTTGCATAAACGCCAAGAATTTTTATCGTTTGAAATAAAAGTTAAATGGTGCATTTCCTCAGGATACTTTCGTGCAAGTAAAAAAGTTAAGGCGAAAAGAAGTGACCATTTAGCATTTGCGCTTGAATGAAATGCGAAGCTGATTTAGTCTCGGGCAAAATGCCGACTAAGATAGTACTGGACTCTACACCTACGACTTAGTTACTTCAAAATAATAATTAATTACATTGAAAATTTGATTATTATATTTAATTTAATCTAACATACATTTATTATAGTTCTGTAGTTGAACATAATTTAAATTGATTCATATTTTAAAAAATTTTTAATTTATTAAAAAATCTTGGCGCTGATCCCGAATAATTTTGTCTTCACTTCCTCTAATTATAAGACACCAGAACATCTGGTGTCTATCTCTTAGATTGTAAGACGACAGTCGCATATTCGTGGTAATGTTATAGTTTGCCAAGAAAAATTTTAGCTTAATTAAATGAAAAACCCAATAACAATTCACATAACAGCACGCTAACAGTTTATTGTTTTATTTATGAAAATTTTAATTTATCAAAGCATGTACAAGAGCAAATCAGGGAACGTCGTACTGGTTGGGCAAAACGGACCCTTCCAAAAATTCGGTAAAAATTTTTTTTTCTTAAATTGGTTTTAATCCTCATTTACGATTCTTCATCATTTTTGTACAATTTTGAGTGACCCAAAATTGTTTTTCCAAATTTTTTCAGACTTTTTTAATTTATCTTTGGAGTTTTCAGTAGCCCTATACAGGAAGCCCCAGAGTTGAACGACGGGGCCATGCCTGGGACATTATTGGGAAGGCCATCTTGGCAAACCTATACTGTCCCATGCCCGGGCCATAACTGGGTAATTAGTCGGCCATTCCAATGATTACCCAGGCTTAAGCCAAGACTGAATAACCTAGCTTTGGCCGTTGAGTGGTAAACCTAACACGGGCTTAGACTGAATAAGGCTGTGTTTTGTTGGTCACAAAAAATGTGTACAATGTATTTTTCAGTACATTTGAATTGTATATAAGTCATTTATCTTAAATAATTTTGTTTTTTCGGCATCTTGATTTACTTCCTGAATTGCAAAACTCTTTTTTGTTACTTAGATTACACTGTCAAAAGTTTTTGATATGAAAATAGTCTCGGAGGATTTGACACTGTCAGCTTGGTGTCAATTGACGGTGTGAAATTTTCTTAGTGTAAAATATCAAACTATGTGCTTTTAACACAGTATGAATGTTTTTTTAACTTCCCGCTAAGAAAATTGAAAATTCCAAAAAATTTGTGAAATTATTGGTTTTAGTCCGGTTTTCGAAAATCAAATTTCTATCAGATTTTGACGTTTTGAGGTCCTAGGAAGGTATTCTAACTATTTTCAGAATGATGTCCAAGTGTATGTATGTATGTAAATATCTGTAATGTTTGATCGGGTGAACCGATTTTCATCTTTAAGTTGACATGTAGGGTCAACTGATGGACCAATTTTGTTCAAAATTTAACACCATGCGTCGTGTAACTTTCACACCGACAGTAATCAAAATTTCAACACTAAACAATGTCATGCGTATCATTTTTGCAAATTAAACAAAAAACGCATTTTTTTTGGGTGGTCTGTTTTGCCCACCGGATAAAAAAAAACTTTTCTACGGCAACTTGAACTTTGGTAGAATCAATTCAAATGAAAGTCAAAAAAAGAAGCTTCACTGTATTCAAATGCACAAAATCTATTATTCAAAAAATCCATTGTGTATTTATATATATATATCTATATTTGTACATATTATTTAATAAATTATATACAACTGTTAAGAATACAACTCTCTAGTGGAGTTTATATTCAATCATTAGCTCTTAATTTGATGAGCAGACGTTATAATTATATTAAAATCAAAAGAGATGTCACTTAATTTTAAATTTGTGAAAGTGAGGAATCGAGAATAATTAGCTTAAATTAAAAATTGCATTAAGTATGTCATGATAACAATACCCAGTAGAATTTGTTTCCTTTAATTAAATCTCGCAATATTACGTTTTGACATTTCTATATGTTATCGTATAACCTAGACAATTCAATATTGATATTAATAACTTATGCACTTATTTTTAAATATATTACATAAAGCTTAAAATAACTACTCCGTTGAAGAATACCGATAAATAGAGGAGTCAGAAAATACTTGATTACTTTATTTAATAATCCAGGCAGATAAGAGACGTCGATATATTGGACGAGCGGCCAAAACGGGACCGCTAAGAAAATAATGGATTTTAGTATAAAATTTTGAAAATTTTGAAAAAATTTAGCCCGTTAGAAAATTTTTTCATTAAAAATATTAATTAATAAATAGAGTTATTGAATACAAGTAAAATGAAAGTATGTACAGTAATTGAAATCGAAAATTAAAAAACATTTTAATGAAGTATCTGAAAATTTATTAATTGAAAAATTCCATTGTGTCAAAATTTCAATTAGATTTCCCTATAGAGCCATCTTTCGAGATGAGCCACCGACTCCGAATTTATTTTCTCAATCCATCTATAAACTTTCCATTGAAATTCTACCCTCTTTCTTCCTGAACCTCTCTTCTATCCCTGGTTTCCTAATTAAGTGTCGAAACGTTCCACATAAAATATCCATCCCTTTTTAAAATCACTTTTAAATACGCACCAGTCTCAAACATTTTCTCTTCTACCGTCGATGTTTTCGTTTCCTTAAAATATTTGTTTAACAATATCTACAACCAACGTAATTTATTTAAATTAAAACCACCCATACCTCCCGTGATGGTTCAAAAAATATTTAAAAATAATAAAAAAAAAGCAATATAACATAGTGAATTTTTTCCTTATTTGCTTAATTAAACAACGCATCTCCAGTAATTATATCGTTCATTAGCGTCAGTTATCCTGTAGAAATATTGTATATATACATATACATACAGAGTATCGCATCAATAATTGACACGCCCGATCATTAAATCGTACCTACAGAAAAGTACTTTCTTTTCTTCTTTTTTTTTTTTTTTTCTATACAGCATCATTTATTCACATATGTGTATTGTTTTTACATTCTATTGATGACGCGGCCTCATTCATTTTCATTTTTCCTAATTTCCTCAGTGCATTTAATTATACTCTGATTAAATTATATACTATGGTTATTCATAATTAATTTAGAATTTGTGATACATTTCATATTGAAATGACAACTAATAATTGTTAAATTTAATTACCTGTCTAACACCTTTCCAATAAAGTCGTATGATCAATATACATGTATATATATATATATATGTATTGTTGGATAGTTATGTTCACAGTTGCTCAGAAAGTTGACAGAGTGGAAGAGAATCGACATCTGGAAACTTCCGGTTGCTATGAAATCTCTTTGTCGTCATAAGTCTATCCTTAACTATGATAATTTAACTCGGATATACCTTGAACTAACGTATAACTATGCTCGCCATGGTATAGTCTGTAGAATTTTCATTGTTCTCTTGTTGATCTTTAGTTATCCATAGTTCTTTCTACGCTATAGATGTTTTACTGATCTTGTTTACTCTTTTTTTAGTTCTTTTTCACTTTAGAGTTTCTCCTTTTAATGTTTTTACCGTGAGAGCATAATAAGAAAAAAATAAAATACACTTTGAAACTATGATTTTAAGTAATTTTTGAACGAGGCGTTTAATGAAAATTTTTTAATTAACTTAAAAGTACACATGGAATATTGAAACTGCAAGCTCTAAGTAAAGCGTGAAAGACAGAGAAAGAGAGAGAGAAAGAGAAAGAAAGAGAAAGAAAGAGAAAAAATTATTATTGGTTCGAAATTGAATTGATGTAAGGAATTATTGATTTCTTTGGTTAAATAAGATATTTCACTCTTTCCAATATCCATTGACATAAAGATATTTTCATCGGGAAATGATATAGTCAAACCTGTTGCTCAAAATGGAATACTACCGGTCAAACACAATCGGCGACCTTTTTCAAATCGACTCTTATTCACTTACCTTCGAATTTCAAAGTTTTATTGCACTGTAAAATTTTATTTCACAAGTTACGAGTGAACTATTTTGCTCGGCTATAAATCTATTTTTCATAAATATAGTAAATACGTGATGAAAAGAAACTGCAGTGGCCTTGTCCGAAATAAGAACACAAATTTATTATGGCAATATTCAAATTATTTGAAGAGATTTTTCAAAAATGATGCGAAGGAAAAAAAATTGAAAATCAAGTTACAGAGTTGCAATTACAATGTTATCTAAGTGCTGATTAATTAATATAAATTTTCGTAAATTTTGAAAATTTGAAACAGCTGTCATGCCCAAACGAATTTACTATTTCTCATTTTAAAAATCGATCGGAAAATTAACCCAGAAGTTTCTTGAGTTATTTCACGTTTCAATCGTTTTAAAATTGTAGGAATTTTCATCCGTGCATAATTCCGATATCACAAAAATCATACAGGTGCCTTTCCTTTGAAACCCCATAAAATGCAAAAGACAAATTTTCTAACAAAGTTGTAACAGTGTTAACCAAAGCTTACTTTCTAAGCTACAACATACATTTTACAAAGTTTAATTATGACGCGTAATTCGATGGATATCAGAAGATAAAGCTGCAGAAGTTAATTGTTTTTATATTTTTTCGAATTTTAAAACCCATCGAAAAGTTTGAAGAAACATTTGTGCAAGCAATTTGAATAACGAAAATTACAGCTAATTGCGCGAACTTTGAAATGCATTTAACAAAATTGAGCTACGACTTTTTGTTTGATAGTTGTTTCAAAGATATTTCAATGGAAGTTCATTTTTTTTTTAAATGAAAAAAAAATTCTTCCTGCCCACTATATCTAAACTAACCGATCGATTCTGCTCATCTACAAACTTGATTAAGGTATTGGCCTAAATAATAAGTAAACGAAATTTCATTGTAATCACATATATTTCGAGCCAATGGTATTTTTCAATACGACCCGACGAAGCATAACTTATTATAGAAAAATTTTTTCAATGCTGCCTCATACTAGAAATTTATGTAGAAACTGCTCCATGTTTTTTTGATAACTGTCACTAGAGTCTTATAGAAAAGAAAAAGAATAATTATTTTTTACTTAATATTTACTTATTTTTGTTGTATGATGAATTATAAAAGTTTGAAATGTATTTTATTACACAATTAAAAGTTAAAAGAGAAAGGTTTATTAAATGATATTCTTGGGCAGAACTGTGGACGGAGAATTAATCCAACTCTAGGCTGATTTACGAGAATTTCTGAGGTATAAGATAAAGATAGAGATGGTCATGACTACGAACAAGGGCAATCCACGCGAAGAGATCGAGCCAACTTTCAAGCTTCCAGTTATGAAATTTCAAAGTTTTTCTCGGGCAATAGAAGGCGAGATTGGTTGAAATACTTTTACCCTCTAGGTATAATTTTTGCTTTACGTCTTTTTCTCTAGAGAGCCAACACAATAATTTATCTTTTGTTCAAATCGTAATAGATTTTTCATAAAAATAAACAATAAAAATTTTTATTTTCTGTAAACTAAACAGAAACCATAATATTTATTTTTTTCATTTGTTTATTTTTGTTTTATTACTTCTACCAACAAAAGTTGAAAATAAAATCAAGTTTACTGCTCAGCAAGTCGGTTTGTTTAAAAAAATAAATGATTCTTATACTGAAGAGCAACTCAAAAATAAAGCATAAAAATTTAATATTTATGTTAAATTTCATGAAAGTTTATCTGTATATGTTATCTTATCTCGTCATACTAATGTTAAATTTTATTTTTAAAAAGTATGGAATAGTATGAAAGCATACATACGTTAGAATATTCTTTCAAATTAAACTTTAAAGTTAGTTAATAAGTAAATAAAGAGACATAAAAAGTGAGTGTGTGAACATCGTATAGGCTCAACCAGCAGACTAAGAAGCTTAGAAACGCTCTAGCATTGTGCTGGATTATTCACGATTCGATGCTCCCAATCCTTGGAGATGGTAACACGTCTCACTGAACCACCGTCATTCAATCGAGCTTTCCGTTTTAGCTCCAAAAGCTTTCCAGAAATTCATGAATAAATAATGTTTATTTTTGCATTAATCATTTGTATATGGCGTATTTACTTAGATTATTATATTTAATTTTCTAACTTTTCGCTGATATTTGAAATTTTCGAAACAGACTAAAATTTTGTCGATTTCGGTCAAATTTTCGATCAATCAATTTTCAACTGATTTCGATGGTTTTCCAGGTTGAAAATAAAACTTGATTCAGGTTTGCTTCACTTCATTTATTTTTTTCAAGTTATCGATTCTCCGATAAGATCTCGACTTTTTCGGCTTAAACTCAATTTTTGTCAACTTTTAGAGCTTTTTCATCATAGTTTCAACTTATTCATATTTTTTTATCTTAGTTTCAATTTATTCGTCTTCGAAAACGACAGTCATTCGCTTACTTTTGATTTTCTGAACCGATTTTTCAAACTTTAGGTGGTTACTATAACCTCACGGTATTGCTATTACAGCGATATTTTTTTTTTTTTCAGTGCGGATTACTAAGTCACGATTTAAGACAAAAAAGTTGAAGTCAAGTCGAATTTAACTTAGTTTAGACTTATTCGACTTGACTTCAACTTTTTTGTCTTAAATCGTGACTTAGTAATCCGCACTGAAAAAAAAAAAAATATCGCTGTAATAGCAATACCGTGAGGTTATAGTAACCACCTAAAGTTTGAAAAATCGTAGATTGCTAACATAGCAATACTTTAGATGGTTACGATAACCACATTTTTTTTTCAATTCAGTCTAAACAAAAGCGATTACTCAGGCTCAAAATTTTGACTTGGGAAACCAAGTTTAAATCAAATTTGATTTTTGACCCGGATTGAGATCTCGGGCATTTATTCTGACTTTCAAAAAGATTCATTGAAATTTGGATTTGAAAATTGGAATGAATCCGTCTAGTAAATTTTGGGTTTTTCCAAAAACAAAAATTTTGAAATAATGTTTTTTTTTTCAATAATTCTAAGAAAATCGATCGATAAATTTGAAAATGTCATATACACTATATCCGAACTTTGAAAATTAGGGCAGTGAAAATTTGCTGGGCTGGGCCGCTTTTCAAAAGTCGACAATTTTTTCAAATTTTTTTTTTTTTTTTTTCATTCAATTATTGAGAAAAATTATTCTGCGTTACATATTTATATATGTAATTCTATTTCAAGTGTCATTTCGAGCTGAAACTTGTAATTAATTTTTTGTGCAAGTTCTTGTTAAACTTTAAATTACCGTCGTAGCTGTTGTAGTAGACTTGGATGATCCCTTGCAAGCTGGAGTTGTAGAAAGGTTACGACTAAAGAATTAAAAAAAAAAAAAAGTTAAGTAACTAGTGAAAAGAACGGGCTGAAGAAGTAGGGCAGTGAAAATGCTAGACTATTACCGAAGAACCACTGTTTCATTCGTTCAAGTAACGGAATAAGAAAAACTTCTATGACTTTTCTTTAACGAGGCTCTTGAAATCTTATATTAGGTAAGCATTACTGTTATTACCAAAATATCCTCAATTTTTTTTAAAACTTTTTAATATTTATTTTCACTCACAAGCTTTTATCTCTTTTACTTTGCTGATAATAATGCGTTTTATAAATTACGCCTGAGCTTTTAAATTTTATAAAATTTTCAATTGATTATTTTTTTAAAAACAAAACTTGATGATAATATTAGTATTTATTTTACCTCTCAAAGGTTCAAATATTATTTTTTATCATCGGCTTTGAATAAGAAAATAAATTTAAAAAAAAAAACTCTTTAGACCTGTATTTACCATACGTAAATTACTTAATTAAAATTTATATATCTATATATATATATATATATATATATATATATATATATATATATTTACATTTGTTGATTTAACGTTAACGAGAATTACAATTTATCAACAAAGTAAATAATGAAAATAAATAACGTAAAATCGTATAAAATTATTTGTTAGCTGAAATCACAATTTAAAAACACATGAATAGTTGTCGAGTGTTAAGTTTATCTGAATGTTGTTTCAATATTTTTTTCCGCATCTCTATTTTCCATTTTTATTTTTTTTATTTTTATATGAAACATCGTTCAGTAATAAAAAAAAAAAAATATATATATACATATATGTATATATAGAAAGGTATATAAAGGGAGAAAATAGAGTCGTTAACGCAAAGTTGCTCGCCAGCATCCACACAGTCGTGGTGCATATGCTCGTTAATATCTGTTAAGAGCAACACACAGTAGCCGAATGAACCCTGTATGAATTTAGGATAGTAACCAGTGCATTTAACTTGCGCATGTTGGCTATTGTAATTTTATAAACGAGTATTATGTGATATTCGACGATTTCATATTGTTTACATTATTTTCATTGGCTTGTACTACATATAAACAACAAAGTTTTTTTTATATACACGTGCGGTAAAAAAATAAAATTAAATATATTTTATTTCGTTTTTTTCTTTCCATTTTTTTTCATTTTAAGTGAGTTAGATACTGTGATGACTGGAATTCTATACTATCAACTGGGCTTAGATAAACAAGAGATAACAAGCTATACGTGACTCTCATTGTTTCATCCCTTGTCTTATTCTTTCTGGATCATGATTTTTACAAGCTCACAAGTTTTAACTTTTTCACTTATCGTTATTTTTATCTTAATTATTTTCTTTTCAATTTTTTCTACTTACTTTTTCTATAAGTATTATTAGATAAATCTGTAATTATATATATTTTCTTTACTGTGCTGAAAAATTTGGGAAAATCAATGCGCGATGAAAAGCTTAGGAAAAAAAATTTTGATCTAATGAGATTTATTTAGATTTACTCAAATCCATATAGATCTCCTTGGATTTTAAATAATTTTGAAGTTGTTTTTGTCAGGATTCAAAATCTATTATTAAATTGAATTTTTGAATTTTAACTTTTTGATTTAACTGTTTTTCAGTTTTGACCCTGCCCTGACAGAAAAAATATTCAAGAAATAAGTCTTTAAACCAAAAAATTGAAATTCTCGGATAGAAAAAAAAATTTTTCGTTTGAAAATTTTATTCTTCGATGCCTTTATTGTTTTGAAACAAAATTCTGACATATTTCACTTAAGAATTTCTTACTCTTGGATTGAGATAGGCAAAATGTAGGTTTAAGACATTACCGACTTGTTTCGAGAATGGCGCGATTTTTAAATCAAGATATCAATTTAATCAGCTTAAAAAAAAATTTTTTTTCTTTATTTTAATAATAAAAAATTTTAAAGTGATTTTTTACGATTACATTCATTTACTTCAGATATGTTAGAGTATAAATTTATTTAAAAAAAAAAATTTTTTTTTCATTATTTTGAAAACATGTTCTATCCAAATTATAGTAAACCGATGGCAGATTTTATGAAAATAGATTGTGTTCAGTTTTTCTCTGTTTCTTTGATAATTTAATTAAATTAAAATTTCTTCTTGAAATTAAGACTCTCGCTTGTCGGGAATGAAATGAAATTTTAATAAGATGTAATATAAATTCAAACAAAGAAAATTTATTATTAATACCATTGACCCACTTTCGATGAAAATTTTATCATAAATTTTTTATAAATTTCAATAATTTAAATCTTCAAACAAAATTCTTTTAATAAGTTTTCCAATTTACTTATTGGTCTAAATAACTTATTAAGACATTATTCTAAAGTAAAATATAAAAGTTTACTTGAACTTTTTAAAATAATTCAAAATCAATAAATTTACTTTGTTGGAATAAATTAAATTTCTACATCTTGCAACTTATAATAATAAATAAAAATCTATATTCAACTCAGAATATTATATCAATAGTATTATTCAAATTTGCACAAGTTATAAAAATAAGTATAATCATATCATTACCAAGTTTTCGCGCATGAGTAGTTAATGTAGTAGAAACTACGTGTGTGCGCTGATACATATATAAAGTGAAACAAAAGATGTTATATATCTAAAATCGAGTTTTATTGTCAAATATGAAATAGGAATGAGCTGACAACGTTTCTACTGTCAATATTCATGTCTCGCAAAATTCAACTTACACATTTGCGAATCCAATATTCAAAACGAACTCGCAAATCACGAGTATTAACACTTGAAAACTTCCTTATTTGTTTGTTTTTTACATTCAAAGATTTAACACACACGCACACATATATATTTATATCTCAAAAATAATTTTATTTCTCAAAATTAATTTCGGGTTTGATTTCAAATATAACCAGAGGTAAAATATTTTTAAAAAATCTCAAAAATGGTTAATCCTGAGGCTAATTCCAAAAATTCCCGGATTTACGAATTTAGAGAGCTTGAAAACGCTGTGTAAATTTTCGAACTCTGAGCTCAAAAAACGGTTGGACCGAAAGGAAATACTTTTCGCTAAAAAAAAATAAATTTTGTCCGACATCTTTGGAACTGCTTACACAGTTGGAAATTTTGTGTATTTGTGGTAAAAAATTATTTGGTTAAATTTTTTGTGTTGATTTTTAACACAGAAATCTGTTAATTCAACACAAACCGGACGTGTTATTTTACTTTAACAGATTTTTTTAAGTTAAATGATTAGAAAATCTAGAATGTAAGACATTTCTTGTGTTATTCGAAAATTGACACAAAATTTGGGTTGTTTGACTAAACGTTCCCGCGCAATTCTTCATTACTATAACCAAGCAAAGCATTGTAGCAGCATTGTCTGTAGGGAAATTTGGATTATAATTTATTTACAATTAAATATATACATTTTACAATTAAATTTATATAACTTTGATATCTTTTTGAACCGGTTCAATTGTTCGCTAAATTGACATAAGTTTTACTAAGGGTAGATCAGTATACTTAAGTTGGTTAGATTGAGTGCTTATGTTTATTAGTTGATTTTAACACGAAAAATGTGTTAAATTTACACAAATTTTCCGTTAAATGTACACTAACTTTCTGTCAAAAGAACAGACTTTATGTGTTCAATTTTATTTAACATAAAATTTGTGTTAAAGATCAACACAAACGCAATGTGTTGAATTAACAAAAAAATTTGTGTAGACCGTTTGTAACATACGATTTGTGTTGAATTTAACACAAAATTTCTAACCGTGTCGCGGCAATCGGAAGGACTTTTTGAGACTTAGCTTTGTTTAATTTTTAAGCAAATTGAAGAAGTTGCCGCTTTCCGTCTCCATCGAGAAAAATAGTATACACACTTCGGGAAGTAAATAAAAAAGCCTCAGATCAGAACCCACCTTATCACAGCTACAAGAATGTTCCTGTTGCAGCTACAAAAATAATCCTATTGCAGCCACCGGAACAATCCTGTTGCAGCAATAGTTATTTTTTTCCCATGTCGTTAGCCTGCTAGTAAAAGGAGGCGGATAATTATCTATCCCTATGCATTCGCGAATATGCTTCGTAATTGAATATTATTCTATCGTAGTCCATTGACCGAAGCACATTAATTTCTACTGTTTAAAGCCTATTTATTATAGAACTCATACAAACAATTTATTGTAAACGACTCTGTCAAAAATTTAAATGCGTTAATAAAATGCATTGAACCTTTTCGCGCTCAATCTATGAAAAAATTTTAATATTTTTTTATCACATAACAAACGAACTTAATTTTTCAACAGAAATATACTTTAAATTCAAAAGAAAATTGATTTTCGATATTTCGTTTGTGTTCAAGTATCACATGTTGTTTGAAATATTAGTACACAGCTGCCGGTTATTTTGCATAAAGTGTAATATTACAGTAGTATAATTATTTCATATAAAACATAACATACTAGTGAAAAATGTACAACAAACAAAAAATAAATTGAAAAATATTTTTACAATAAACAGCCGATAATTTCAAAAAATATTGTCACCAAATACAAACAAAAATTACATTTATTAAATTTAAATTTTATTTTTAAAATTATAAAAAAAATATTTCATACATTTACAATTCACAATTTACTTTCAATATTACACTTTTATCGTTGTAATTTAACAGGGATTTATCTCGGATGTAATAGAGTTTAACCGCAAGTTTCTATCGAATCCCTATATATCCCTAAGCCCAAGTACTAAAGCACACTCATTTTAAATCCAATCTCTCTGTATATCTGCCACACATCTTAACTTCAACTTTAATAAAACCGAGATTCAGTGGCACACACAATGAATTAAAAAAAAAAAATTGATTAATTTATTAATTACTGTTTTAAAAACAATCACTACACAAATACTCTTAAAGAAAAACCTAAGAAATATATCTCTATAAATATTTTTTCAGCTGTCCAGTAAAGTGGCACGTATCCACACTCTGATTCTTTAAGGTTTCCTATAAAAACATGTACAACACAAGAACAATAAGTAAAGACAAACTCTTTTCCAAGCTGTACGTGTCTCAAGAGAAAAACAAGAGTTGCGTTCCATTCCTAGCTCTGATTCTCCTTTGTCTGGATCTTTAAAATCTCAACTTACTTTCCGAGTTTCTCTCGAAAATTCCCTAAAGTACCAGCATACATTTATTTTTATTTTTTTTTTTTTTTTTTTACATTTAAATATTTGATTTTTTAATTTTTTTAAATTTTATTTCATATAAATTTAAATTACATCACTGCTTTAATCTGTAATTATTTGAAATTAATGGACTGCTTACATGGTCGATTGACTAATTGCTAAGTAAATTTCAATCAGTATGTTACCTAGAGATAGCGTATTGACCAGGTAACTTGGATTATCGACTAGTTGAGATAGACTTCAAGTTTATATATATATATATATATGCTTGTCGAGAATATAGACCCTGAGGGTTGAAATCGAGCGCTACTCGGCGTTTCTGTCACTTCTCGACAACGGACTACCAGCTACAGTAGAGACGCGTAACATCCGATCCGTTTCGACGAACGAGCTCAACCTCACCTTCCTTGTTCATGTGCCCCAAGCTGACGTTGTAATTTCACACTGCGTGAGCCCTACAAGCTCCATTATGTAGTTATATGCCCTCACAACCCACCTACGATCTTGACAACTTGTGTGTCGAGCTCATACACTAGTTTTTTTATTACTTATTATTATCATTTAAACTTATGTGTAAACTGTACAAAGAGCTGTGTTTAAAAGAAATAATAATGGTGTAGGCGGTGTAATTTGTTGATGTTAAATCGGTGTAAAAATCCACGTATAAAAATTAGATAAAAATTTATTAGATACAAAAAAAATATATAAAAATTTAATGAATATTTTCGGGAGAAAATTTCAATTTTGC
Source organism: Microplitis demolitor (assembly GCF_026212275.2). NCBI lineage: Eukaryota > Metazoa > Arthropoda > Insecta > Hymenoptera > Braconidae > Microplitis > Microplitis demolitor. Next base: position 19,255,613 of record NC_068549.1, on the reverse strand, counting down.
TGTGTACTTATTTGAAAAGTTAAATTTTTTTAGCATAGAAAAATATTTTAACACCGCTAAAGAATATTTATACCGGCGACGGTGTTGAAATTTAACACCGAAAATTAACACCCACACCACTTGGGCTTATCTCGTTTTTTTTTGTACAGTAATATATATCTACTTTCTGTTAAGATGATCATGAATAAATTTTTCAAAAATTTTTATTCTTGAAAAATTTTCTACTGCTCTGAAAATAAATGTTATTTTTTTTTTTTTTTTTTGAGACAATAGCTATTAAGAGATACACGTTTTGTTTAGTCCATTACCATCAATATGGTAAAAAACTAAAAATAAAGTAAAAGAGATAAAATGGCTTTGTACAATAATGTAATTCATCTATATGCATATATGGGTACTCAGTCTCTTTTTTTTTTTGAGCTGACTACTGGTTTCCGATTGACGTTAATAGACACATTCGCAAAAAAATTTTTTTTTATTATCGCATTATTATTCTGACAGACGTGAGATTTTTGCCATTATTTCATACATTATATGTATATTTCTATGCAAATTACGATATTCTTGGGAAAATTATTCAGCACTCTACGTTTCATAAAATAAAATCTCTTCATCCTTTATAAGCTATCAATGCAAAAAAAAAAAAAAAAAAAAAAAAAAACCATGAAACATTCAACACAATTTAGGTTGTTTATCAGCTTTTAATTAATCAAATAAATTTTCTTGTATTTAATAAATATTGAGAATGAATTATGAGTTGTAAAAAAAAAATTAATCAATTGTTGATGTAACTTTTATTTTTTATTTTCTATTTTTTTATATAAAACATTCAATTGGACAAATATATTGAGTTACTTCTGTAATCATACCATCTATGGGAATACTTTTTTATCCAATGCAGCCCTTTAAAAATATTTCATCAAATAACTTTTATAATTTTTAATAAAACAGTAAACTTAAGAAATCTATATTCATAAAAAGAAGAGATTGTTTTCTTGAAACGTTCATCAGTTGAAACTAAAGAAAATTTTTAAATGGGACTTTTACTATTCGATGTATAGTACACAGAAGGTCTTAAACAGCTTATCAAATTTTATTCTTGTACATGTAATTTTTTTTAAATTTACTTTTATTTATATATCTCGCGCCAATAAAAGCCAGAAATATGCCATTTATTTTTAATAGATTTCATAGATATCTATGTTTTGCATTTGTCCTCATGGTGGAATTTTCAAAAAACTTTTTTATTATAAAATTTTGTATACTAATTCTTTAGGCAAGTATCTTGATCAAGTTCAAAAATTTAAAAGATCGATTGAGTATTTGGGAAATGGCGGCAATTTTAAATTTTCAAATTAATAAAAAATTTTGCTTCTGTGATTTTTTTCTTTAAAATCTTTTTAACGGAAAATTGTATCTTTATTATGTACAAAGAACTTCATAGCTGAGAAAATAAGCTATATTTTCCTTTTTTTTTACTTTATGGTTTAGAATGATTTTTCGAATTTTAATGAAGGTTTAAAGTTACATGATTGATTTCTGTGTTGTGGTTAAAATTCCATTGTTTTATCTCTGGCAGTTCTCGACCTCGAAATTCATCGAAAATGTCAAAAAAAATTAATTTTGAACTCAATTCTATCCTAAAACTTCAAAATAAAGAAATAATGAGAAATTTACTCCCATTTCGAACGCCGAATGGCCTTTTTTCGAAGCAGTCGAAAAATCAATGGTATTAAATTTATCTATTCATTTTTTCTGAATCAAAAATATTTAATTACCTAAACGTCAATACGGAATAATTTTAAAAAATAAAATTCAGGTTTTAATAAAATGTATTAACTAAGAAAATGAATTTTATTATGGCAATCACGTATGTATTATGAATTTTAAAAAATGGCCACATAAAATTGGAAATAAATCTATTAGCAAATTTATTTTAAATAAATCTTTAAATTAATGAGACTCATACGAATTTTTTTTAAAATTAAATAAAAGTCTTTAGTGAATGATCTTTATCTGTTTTAATCGGTCAAGCAGATGGAAGATTAAATTTAATAACAGTGTACTTTAACACCGAAAACCAATCACAAGATCAAGGATTTAAAAATGTACTAACAATCATTTACAATTATTCCTGCGACAAATTTTTTTTAAAAATGTCAAATGGCTTTTATTTTAAAGTCCTCCGCTTCATCTGCTCTCTTTACTAATAAATAGGGAGACGTTTTTTTTGTCCTTACGAACCGCAAAAACTGATAAATATTTCTACATAAAACGGCTGTCATGTTCCGATCGTCTCACCCAAAAATGAATAATTTATTCAATCACTTTTTTTTCCACCACTCTTTAATATACAGTGAGAACTTCGTAATGAAGAATATATATTTTTAAATATAATTTGATCGAAGCTCAGTAAAGCAGGCGAGAGCATTGCTATTGTATCACACCGAAATAAATTTGCTTATATAAAAATAAAAGGTGACATCAAATAATAAAATCTAGGTAACGTCATAATAAAATCAATGTTTTTTCGCTAAATCAAATGAATATTTTCTAAACTGCAATATTTTTGTATAAACTAAAAAATTCCGTTATTAAAAAATTCCAATGCATTGTGCCGAGGGATTTTAATATTCAGGAACAAAAGTGCTAGTTTTATTGAACAATTACATCCAACGGTTATTAAAATAAATTTCTAATAAACTTAAACAATTTTTCCACATTTTATCTTCTTTTTGAATTCCAATAAATATTTTTTTTCCCATAAATATTTGCAATAGTTTTCACTTCAATAATTTTTTTTTGTTCACGCAGTTTTAAATATTTTTCAATTAATTTTCCAACTGTACGTCATTTTTTTTTTCTGTTAAATGAAATATTGAAAAATTTTTCAATGAAAGCACAAAAACTTGATTTATTGATGTCATCGTAGCAATTTATTCCCGCGTGATATTTAATCATATATATATTATATTACATATTTAACTCATAAAAATAATTGTATTTAAATTCATCAATTTTCCACACATTGATGTCAATTTATAAATACTTATAAATAATATGAAAAGCAAACAAAGTTGATTTGATTATGTTTTAATTGAAGTCATAGATTGCCAGTCCGTATATTTATCAAAATTTCGTCCAGTCAATTATTCAGCATTTTAAAAGACAATCAATAGAGAATGTGGATTGAAAATAAATAAATAATAAAAAAAAAAAAAAAAAGAAATATATTGATGAACTCGCACGTTTATAAATAATAGAAAGCGAGAAAAAAATAGAGATAGAATTTAAAAAAAACGGCAATTAGTGACTAACCCGGTTGAATTCGTGTGTGATGTGGTCGATTGGCTATTATTGTTTTTATTATATTTTTCTGCCTGATGAACTCAGCAGTTTTATTTTTTATTGTTTAAAAAATATACTAAATGCACGGGCTAACGATTGTTTTTTTTTACTGTTACACTGAGTGTCGTTTATTATTGATCATCATAAAAGTCAAAGATTTTATCATATTTATTTTTTTTTTTAAATTTACAGTTGGATAAAATATATGTTCAGTTTTATCGCTGACTAGGATAAATTAAGATTAAATAAATCTCTCAATTTTCCACAAGTTTTTTTTTTCTTTTATTCCATTCACATCGCGAGTTAATTGGCAATGATTGTCATCGAGAACCTTTAGTTATTATACGTATAGTATAATTGTTTTTAAATTATTCTTTTGATATAAATCCTATTGTCAACAATAGCTGATGAAAACTATAATTATCACCAATAACAATCTCTAATAACAGATGAAATATATACCGGTAATTATATTGTTAGCTGATATTTATTATATCGTCAGTAATTAGTTGCCACTGCGCATTAAAGTCATACGCGAAGTTTTTGGTGATTTAAATCCGAATAAAAAATTTTTTATTTAATCCTCGAAGTTTATACCGGCGCGGAATCGCGTCAGCTCAATTTGTAAAAAGCGAAAATTTTGAAAATACAATTTTTTTTTTGCACATATATCATTCAAGCTCAATATAAAGTGTTTAAAAATTTGGCCAGGAATTTAACCACAAAATCATATATATGTATATTTATACATATACGGGAGAAGGGGCAAAATGGGTCCCTAAAATTTTTGTTTAATTTAAATGATTCAAGAATAAAGAACCCTCGGGAGTGTTTGAGATTGTGCTTTACTTTTAAACTCGGGTAGATAAAAAAATTTTCTGAACTTAAATTTGAAATTAACTTTTTTTTTTTTCAAAGCTTGAAAATAATCTGCAAGTTGAACCGAGACCATGTCGGCTATGCGCCGAGTGCTTTTCCTGTTGAGTTATCTGAGCTCATGCCTTAGTCCGTTCAATGTATCTGTCTAAAAAACATTAAAATAATTAAGCGCGAAAAAGCAAAATTTTGAAAAATTTATTAAGTAGCTTTTTTACCATACCTGCACTGAAAGTTTAAATTCTTGCACTGTTTAAAGGGAAGAAAATCGTTCTTTTCTCTTATGAGAAAACAAATGATAAAAATTAGCGCATGCGCCATTTTTCTCATAATTAGAGGCAAAAATTTAATTTTTCAGATGCAGGTTAGGTGGAAAATTGTATACACTCAAGAGAAGAAAGTAAAACGTCTCAATCGGCGTACTTACCATTCTCTCCGAGTCAAAAAAAAATTTTAGTTTAATCCTCAAAAGCCTCAATTCCTTTGATGTTTTATTTGCCGCCCAGAAAGTAACTCTAGTACTCAAAATCCTCAATGAAAGCTATGAGCTCTAAATGCGAATAATTTATTGATTATAAATTATAAGTAAGACCTCAAAATCTTCAGCGAATGAAAAGTTATATTTCAGATTCTTAAAAATGAGACTTTTGAGGTCCAAATGTGGATCAAATAATTCCTGTATGTTTTGAGTATTTTGAGGCTCTAATCCAGATTATGATATTCCAGTTTTGTCCTTAAAGTAGTAAAATGGGTCGTAACTACTACTTTGAGGACCAAACAAGCATAAATTTCTATACTACTGTCAATCTCCAAATTCTGAATTGATCCTCAAAAACCTCATTGAGAACTTTGAGGAATCCGAATTTGATTTTGGAATCGAGTCGGGTAGGCAATTCTACACGCGAATTGAATTGTCCTACTTTCCACCCTCGTTATATAATATACTATTATACTAAAAAAAAACAAGTTCAATTCGGATTTCCCAAAAACACTCAAATTAAGATCGAGTTCCAATCGCCAAGACAATACTCTTAATCAACAAATTACCTGCATCAAGACATGACAGTAAAATAATTTCAAAATTTCAACTCTCAAAAAATATAACAGTCCAAGCTCTATCGTACTTTTCAATTTGTCTTTGCAGTTCCCCGCTCTTTCAGACGCTCAAATTTAATGTTTTGGTGATCGGTTATCACTCACTTATTGTTAAAAAAAATTTTTCAAAATAAATTTTTGTAAATACATGATATTTCAATGAAATATCATTTGTATGTCATTAACTTTGATTTATACACATGTAAAACGTGCAGCGAGAACTAGGATGAAGGGAAGCCTGAACTTTGAATTTTCCCAACAATTTTTCCCCCTTCAACCCTCGGCTGTTGCTTACCACGAGCTTGGACCGTATTAATATTTAAAATCATACTAATTACGTCAGTTACCTCTATTGTAAAAAAATTTTTAATTAAACCGCAATCTGATAATAATCATTAGCATTTAATTTTGAGCATGTAGTTGAATCCTAGCATATTAATAACATTACTCATGAAATTTAACAGATTAACTACATCTGAAAAGGTTAAAATACTATATAAATTAAAAGACCATTACTTGTTATTAAAATGGAAATTCATCTACTGATAAAATGATATACTTATATACTGATATATATATATATATATATATATATATATATATATATATATATCAGAATATCTCTAGATGAAAAGTATTGGGATGAAAAGTAATTTTAAAAAATAAAATTTTTAGCTTTGATGTTACGTATTTTAACGTTTATTCAGTTTACATATATAAAGCTACTGCACTTGCATACGTGAAATGCAATCATATGGACCGTTGAAAGAAATTCATTTTCACATATGCACTCGGCCGAGATATCGTAGATAACTAGTACTATCGGAATATGTACGCTCGAGTAACCATAACTGCGTTATTCATCCGTTTCATCAATTGCTATCTATCGATAGGTTTACTGTTTGCCGTAGGCTCGGGAATTTCAATGACGAATTTTCATCAAACTTTATTAATTTTTCTATAAAAAAGAAAAAAAAATAAATAAATAATAAAAAAATAAAATATTTATACGAAAAAAATAAAAAATAAAAATGAAACTGAAAACAAAAGGACGTAGTTTACTGCTGATGATATGCTTGCAAACTGTTTAAATGTTTGGCAAGAGGAACGTCCAGCTGCTGCAGTGCAGCAAACAGCGTTAATCGCTTGGAATAGACAACTTTTAGCAACATCAACCGGTCACCCTTCGCTATTACTAGTACTACTACTAACATAACATTTCCACTAGAAAGTGGTTATATTTATCTTAAACTAAATTTCGCTATGACTCCCATTAACAAGTTTGTGCAGTTTAAGTAGCTATAATTTAAATTAATTATTGATGTAACTGCAATAATCAGACATTAGTTATGTTGGATTACTTTACTTTATATAAATATTATGAAAGTTTTCTAAATTTCAATCGCTGGAAATTTCGGTTTGGTTTTGTTAATTGAATTGTTAAATGATAATTATTTATTTTCAGTAAAATATGCAGTCTTGAATATATCTTCACTCTTACATAGTTAAATATTTTCTATTAAATTCAACAGAAATCGAGTGTTGTAAACGGTCTTTACACAAATTTTATGTTAAATAATTGAACACATGTAGTTGAATTAGCGAGAGTTTGCGTTTCGGATATTTTTGGTTTTTACTCCCACGATTTAAATTTGATACCTGAGACATTGCACCTTGATGTTGGGGGTAAAAAACCGAAGCGCAAACTCTCACTAATCAAACTATAAAATCTGTTATTTTGCATTGAGAAAAAAAAAATCTTTTATTGAGAATATTTACTTGATATAAGAACATATATTCTTGATATTTTCAAGAATATATAATTTTGTCTCAAGAATTCGTAGAATCGAAGGAAATAATTTTTATTTAATTCAAGTAAAGCTATTCGTCTGTTTACTCGTAGTATAATATCAAATTCATATAATAACAAAAATAAATTTGATTCTCTTTTCTCAAGAAATTGATAATTAAAAATAATAAAATAATTATTTTGAACGGTTTTTTCGAACCAAGAAATTCTTGTTTGGAAAATAGTACTTTTTTTTCTCAGTGTGACAGAAAATTTGTGTAAATTTAACAGACTTTTCGGCTTAATATTAACTAATAAATATAAGCACATAACTTAACCAATTTCTAAATTATTTTGCAAAAAAAAAATTTTCTCATATAATAGGAATGGTTCCCATAACATAATGGGAATAGTTCCCATAATAATATAGGAATACTTCCCATACTATTATGGGAATGGTTCCCATAATATTATGGGAATGGTTCCCATAATATTATAGGAATACTTCCCATACTATTATGGGAATCGTTCCCATAATCATATGGGAATAGTTTCCATACTATTATGGGAATCGTTCCCATAATCATATGGGAATAGTTTTCATACTATTATGGAAATCGTTCCCATAATCATATGGGAATCGTTCCCATAATCATATGGGAGTAGTTTCCATAATGATATGAGAATGGTTCCCATAATATCATAGGAATACTTCCTATACTATTATGGGAATCGTTCCCATAATCATATGGGAATAGTTCCCATAATATTATGGGAACGATTTCCATAATGCATAGGAAAACTTCCCATAATTTTCTTTCCGTGCAGTTTTTTCTCTCGGTGCCAAGTTTCTTCAAATTTAAATGATAATATTTAATACTTCACTACGATGTCAATTTTTTTTTATCACCATCGATTTTTTTAAAGATTAATATAAGTTTAGCCCATTATTAATAATTCTATTGTATAAAAAACTACATAGTTGGCTATTATATAAAAGTAATAAACTTATTATTACAATGTATATTATTCAGTTATTTTTTTTCTTTTTTCCTATTTTCCAATTCTTATTACCCAGTTACTCTATTATCCATCTTCTTATATTTTTCTCTGTCGTTCAATAAAATAATTTTTCATACTTATAATCATTTTCTTCACTTCTTTTCAATTGAGCTTTTTTTTTTCCTTCTCTTTATTTTCACTGAAAGTTCAATTACGCGAGTATTAAATAAATTATTTAAAATTGTTATTGCAGTAATTAATTAAATTAAATTTAGTGAAAACAAGAAAAAAAACATTACAGTAAACAATGGGTTGTACAAACAATAATGTTAATTTATAATCAGGTTCATCATTATTATATGCATGTAGAATTTCGGGTTAAATTTACACCTTTGGTTTAAAAGAGGATGAGAAAAGCAGGAGACTCGCATTAAATCATACCTGCCCAGCCGGATGACTGTTATTCGCTTCTCATTCTACCTCAAAAAGGTGCACGACCATTAATTTTCATTAAGCACCAACGAAATTCACCTCGAGTTTAAATTTTATGCAGAATAAAAAAATTTACCTTCATTAATGCTAACTCAAAAAAAATAAAAATAATATGTGAGTTTGCGGTAACAAAAATATAATTAAAAAACAAATGCTTCTGCTCAATACTATATACGTAATGAACTCATAAATTATCATAGTAAAGAGATTTTTATTTTTTTTAAGCTTGTAAACATTACAATAAAACATTAGAAAGTACAAGACATGACAGTATTCCCCATGAATTAAAAAAAAAAATTATTCTTGAAATTTATTGCTTCTGAATTGGCTAAAAAACTCAAGTAGAGGTGGAGGGGGAAAGTGGGCCTTTAAAATTTTCTATACGTCAACAAATTCAGACGGATAATATGCTTATTGAAATTTCTTATGTAATAAGGGCTAAATAGGCCACCAAAACTGTTTATTAAATATAATTTATCAAGAAAGTTAAAGATAATGAAATTACGTTTTAAAGTTGTATCGCAGTAGATTAAAATAAAATTGTTTTATAGTTATTTGTAAATCCATACTTGATTTAGTGTGAGGGTCTTAACACGCAAATATATACTTACCCCAGATTGATGGAGACTAAATAAAATTTCTAACAGACCAGCAATCTCAAAAAATACACTTTTTTATATGATAAGCTTGAATAGTGTTGCAAGAATTTATTGTAGAGATTATGTCGTAAAGTAGTATCAATTTTTTTTATATTAATTTTTGCAGACTGGACCGTGACATTTATAGAAAAAGTTACAAGTCATAGATTCAAGCATGAGTGAAATATAAAATCTTTACTGAACTTTGGTTAAGATATAAAAAACTTCAAAAATTGAGACAATTCTGAACTTAATGTTGAAAATTTTTGTAACTTTAAAATAATTGCGTATGAAAAATTTTCAACTAGAGTGAACTTTTCCGCGGGTTTCTATTTTTTTTTTTTTGAAATTTTTTTAGAAAAAATGATTTGAATTGACAATTTTGTAAATTCATCAAAAGTTTATAAATAGTCCTAAACACTAATTTTTTCGATTATTTTTGAATGACGACGAAAAATGAAAAAAATATGACGTTCCCAAAAAGTTCTATATAATAAAAGTCAAAAAATGATCACATATATTTTCAAATCATTTTTATTTATTTTCTTTTTGCCTTATACTCGAAAAATTTTTGTAAGAGTTTCAAACGTTTATAATTCCTAAATTCCTTTATTTTTTAATGTTTTTCAAACCCGAAAAATTGTCGAATCAAATTTAGTCAATACAGTCTACACCAGTTCAAAATTTTTCATTTGCTAATTTTTTCAAAATTCCAAAAATTTTCTCACTAATAATAATAATTTCCGTCCATTATCTAAATTAATCACACAGAACATATATTTTTAATTAGTCACATTTTATTTTCGTCAAAAATTATACTTTAGTTTTTTTAATTATGTGAAAAATCGATATCACTTAAAATTAATAAATTTTCACAAAAATTTCTATGACAATTATCATGGAAAGATTTACTCAAAATAGATAAAAATAAGTTATAGTCTCTACTCGAAATCTAAATGAATTAATTACTCCCTAAGGTATCCCATATCCTGGCCGGGTCGTTCCTAAATATTTAGTAATTTATGACTGCATTAGTTATTTATAATCATATAGAGGATAGTAATTTTGGCGAAGTAAAAAATAGATAAAGTAGTTGGGAGATGAAAGCCGATATTATTGATTTAATATACTTGTATGCTTTCGCACTATGCCTTGATCTCAAGGGATAGGAGGATCGTGACCAATGATTAACTCGATTTCCCAGTACGCAGTCGATTGTCGTATTCAGTCCTTGAGTGCTGTACAAAGCCACACCCGAGGCCAAGTATCCTCTTCAAACTATCTACTCCACTGGTTAACTTGAATCCGTCGAATGCCTGAGGGATGGATACTGAGAAATTTCCTGTTGCAATCGATTTAATTATTTTATAATTTACCATACTTACTTGTATCTTCTCCTTTTACTTTACTCGTTCCCAATAGCCGTTTAATTTTAAAAATCAATAGTAATTATTTGTTTAGAAAATTTACCACCACTTTATACTCGAAAATTTTAATGGTGTTCTTTAGGAGTATGATGAAAAATTACAGATAACATGGAAATTTTTCAAATACATGGAACAGAATTTTCAATGTGCATTCCCGGGTCAGAAATAAAACTTGATTCAGGCTCACTTCACATTATCTTCTTTTGAAATCATCGATTTGCCGACGATTTCTCGATAAGACCTCAACTTTTTTTAACTTAAATTCAGTTTTTGTCAACTATTTGAGCTTTTTTCACCTTAGTTTCAACTTATTCGTATTTTTTGATCTTAATTTGAATTTATTCGCCTTCACTTCAAGTACGACAGTCATTCGCCTTTCTATAGACTTGCTCAACCAAGTTAAAAGAAAGCAGTATTTTTTAGTGTAATGTGTTTTTCCCATTTCACCTTAGTTTTGACTTATTCGCCTTATAATTCAAGTCAGATAAGTCTAAATCAAGTCAATTTCGACTTGATTCAGACTTTTTCGTTTTAAATCGTGATTAAGTAAGCGAGTTGTCTAATTCAAGACGAAAATTCAATGTATGTATTGTTGTCGTAGAAAAAAGTCGAGGTTATCTTGTGAAAAACGGCTCTAAATTTTGCCTCGGTAGACCAAATTTAAATCTAGTTTTATTTTGGACCTGGGATTTAGTAACAACAAATTATATATTTATTTATTTGAATAAATAACTGTTAACAATACACGGAAAAAATGAACTATATTAACTATATAATGATAAAGTGCTCAGTAAATATTATAGTATATGATATATCATTTTAAATAGTACATTGTAAAAAATTCCCATTAAATTTTACTATGGGTGCATTGTAACCCCGGACCATAAGAAAACTGGTACAGAATTTACAAGTGTCCCATAGTAAACGGTATGCGCAGACGACACAATTGGGACCTATGCGCATATGTTTACTATGGGACACTTGTAAATTTTGTACCAGTTTTCTTATGGTCCGGTGTTACAATACGCCCATAGTAAAATTTGTTGAAAATTTTTCACAGTGTAATTTTTTCATTTATGACTAAAATATGAATATTTACTAGATAAGTATGAAAATTTATTATCTATGCGAGAAAAATTGCCATTTAAATTTTAAAAATTGTAACTGATACTTAGAAAATTGACATCTATTGGAATGTTAAAAGTTCCCATATTGACACCCGGATTCTGGGTTATAATTTCAAACACTAATTTTTAAAGTTAGCCTAATCAATTAAATCAATAAATCAATGTGACCTATCAGTGAGTATTAGAATGAACGAAAAGAGCCGAATAACTCCGAACGAACTTGAGTTTAGAATATTTTCGATAAAATTCATACCATGCTGTAGAATCGAAGTATCAAAAAATTTGAATTTTTAAATTTAAATCAATGAATTTTCTATCTCACCTAATTTTTGACGTATATTTTATTGTGGATTTCAAAATAAAGTAATAAATTTTTGAATAGTAAAAATACTTATCCTCTAGAGTATATCAATGAAATCGTATTAAAAATTACTGACGCAAATAGTATAATTCTCAAAAACATCAAGGTGCCCCATCCCGACCCAAAATTTTTGGCTGATTTTTTACGATAAAATTCTCTGCGTGCAGCTTAATTTATTTTTGAATATCTCTAATTAAGACCAAGTATTTGAAATGATTCAAAATACTTTGAATCGACTAATATATAAATATACATTTAGCATGGAGTACATCATTTTTTAAAATCAAAGATATGTTCAACTCGTATTATAAGCTTGAAAAAAAATGAGTCAATCCTCACATAAAATCTTGACATCATTTATTGTTAATCGCAGTATAAATCTATCTATAGTCATTAGTTTAGAAAATATGTAGATGTATAATCGCAAATAAGCTTGCCTTTGAATTCGATGGTTTAGCTCCTTATTACGAGATCTCCAATTACGGAATCGGATTCGAGAGTTTTAGGCATTCAGAGACGTCAATAATAATCTACTTAAGTAGGATTTTATTTTACAACCAACCAATTATTTTAGGTCTTATTCATGAAGGAGTTAATGATTATATATCAGGTATCGGTAAATAAAACAAAATAATTAATCATAAACATCATTAAGTATATTTATTTTTATTATTATTATTACATTCATATGTACGACATCAAAAGACATAGCACTTTGAATATCTAAATAAATTATTTACACTTACTTATTATTTTTATATCATGCTATAATACAAATAAATTATTTTTAGATACCGGTGACTTATGCATAAATACTGTATACATTTTATATATATGTATATAAAAATCATTACCGTTTTGTTTAATATTTATTAATTTAAAAATTATATTTTCTCTTTCACCTAAAAAAATTTTTAAATTTTCGAAAATCATCTTCTAAAATCTATAAGGATCTATAAATATTGATGAGGATCTAGTTCAATCTTTATAGATCCTTTGGCAAAAATAATTTAGATCTAACGAGGTTTGATTAGATCACAGAAGATTTAATTTGGGTTAATTTGAAATCTACATTGATATCAATAGATCTATAAGGATTCATAAAGATCTGGATCTTAATTTTTTCGATTTTTCATAAGGCTTTGAAATATTTTTTTATTTTTACAGTATGATATTTTGCCTTCCTTTAGTTTTGATCTACATAGATCACAAATCTACATAAATCATGGATCTACATAGATCTAAATAAATTTTAATAAAATTAGATCTACTACACTCTAAATTTTTTTCTTGGGTTTCATAATGAACAAAATAAATAAGATCTATAAAAAACTACATAGATCTTTCTTTGTTTTAAATTTTTAGATCTACTTGTCTCTACAGAAATCAACATAAATCTATATAGATCTTCTCACATATACATTGAACTATTATTCACTGATAGAAGGATTTCTTAGTATTAAAAAAGATTTGTTAATATTTAACAAATTATTTCTTAACGGAGCTTTATTTAAGAAATATTTATTAATATTTAACAAATCATTTCTTAAACATCATTTTTTTGTATTTAATAAATATTTCTTAGCATCTAATAAACGATTTGTTAATATTTAATAAACGATTTCTTTCCATTTAAAAAATGATTTATTAGTATTTAATAAATCACTTTTTAACATTTAAAGAATCACTTTTTAATAATTAATAAATGAATATTTTATATTTAATATATTTTTTATTATTTGAACAAATTTTTTTTTTATATTTAAGAAATTATCTATTAACTTATTTATTAAAATTTAATTCATAAAATCACACAGTTCAAGAATATATATCTATATATGTTTTTGCATGCAGCTACACACATTCATTAATATTTGTATTTATAAACAAAAATAACTAAAACAACCATCGTATAAAATTTTCTGTTCTTTTAATTTCAAAATACAATTTCATAGTAATTAACACTATAACTAGAATAAACAAATTAAAATTTCTTATATTAAACTACGCTGAGAAATAACATAAAATCCGTTTGATAGTACATGTGTTTTTAATGGTTTTATATTTGATTAAAATTGAACTGAATAAAATTAACAAGGCTTCCATATTTTCATAGTTATAATATGGATGACAATTTACAAAATACTTCTGATATAAATATTATTTAAGTATATGAGAGCTTCAGTTGTAGGTTACGTTTAACCAACAATGCAAGCTAGAACGGAGTAAACAATATGACGTCGCAACGACACACACATATAGCTTTTTTAATACTTGTACACCACTACAGGCTCGTGTGTAGCCCTCTACCGACAAATTCGTCTAAGAAATATTTATTAAATATTAACAAGCCTTGTTTGGTGCTAACAAATATTTCTTTTATGTTAATAAGGCTTTGTTAGCATTAAAAACATTTCTTAATAATAAAGAAGTTACTTATTTCATTATAATAAATATTGTTAATAATTACTAAATATTTGTTAAATCCAAAAAAGTCAGTTGAGAAAAATTTAATAAATCAATTTATTACTCCTAAACAAATCCTTCTATCAGTGTTTTAAAATAAAATCCGCGTAGATCTAAATAATTTTTTTTCAGACAAATTACGAAATCAACTGTCCGTGTGAAAAAAAAAAATTGAGAAATATTCGACTAGTAAAAAAATTTTCAGACGATTCCGAAATTAGGTCGGATTTTTTCGAATTTATGAAAAATACCAGAGTATATAAATTAAGAAGTAGAATTAAGTGGAAAAATAAAAAAAATTTCATAACAACGTTTCCAGAAAATGTATCAATTTTATATTAACTGCAATAAAAGTTCGAAAAAAATTCAAAATTTTCAAATTCTCTGAAACTTTGTAGAGTAGAAAATATCGAATTTCATTCAGACAAATGTTCGGAAATTTCGATTTTTCAGAGATTTTTCGATAATTTTCTAGTACGAAATGCCAGAAAAGTTCGACTAAAGTAAAATTTGTTCTGAATTTCGAGGCTCAACTATTTGAATTTTTTCTAACTTTTTTTTTCACACGGGAACATATCTTTTATCTGGAAACTTTACATCGATGTTGATTAAAGTAAACGGTAAATAACCATATATTACAATTAATTAAATAAACATATATTTATAAATAGTATACGTATATTTTATACAATATAATACTCAATAATTTTTTTATGCCTAATAGGCAAAATTTAATTATTTCAGTAGCCCGGAGCTACGCAATTTTTCTACTTACTTATTACAATAATATATATACGGTAATTTTTATTAACAATAAGATAATTATCTGTGCATAGTTTTTCTTAATCAAGTCTTTTATAGTCTTATAAAAAATAATATTCACTTATTTAAAACGAATAAAAACTTGACTATTTAAACAATAAACTTTTTTTAGTTTTAAAATAACTCGTTAAAAAAAATATTATCAATAATCAATCACTTTTTTGTCTTTCCTCTACTCATTAACTTCTTCCTAAATTTTATTTTTTATATTTCCCCGATGAATATATATTACACAGGATATTAGTTAATTTTATCTATTCTCACGGAGAAAAAATTATGGTAACTGTCCATAGTACGTTCATGAAATATCAACCCATAACGTTATGGTTATAATTACTAGGAATTATGGACTATGCACCCATAATTTCTTGGAATTGTTTCCATAACTATGAGAATTTTAGGAACTACAACTACGGTAATAGTTTCTGTATCGTATGGTAACTAAATTGTGGTAATCATTACCATACATATGATTAAATCCCATATTTACAGTGTAACGGTTACTGAGTGTGTATGGGAATAAACTCTATACATAATAGTAACCGTTCCCACAATGTTATAAATTAGTTATCTTTCTTATACTATTTTGGTAATCCTTCCCATAGTATTATGGTAACCATTACCGTAATATTATGTTAATGATTGTCATAGTAATCATTACCATGAACATAATGATAACTATTATCATATACGACGGTACAATATAGTAACGATTGCGACACAATATTATAGTTATGATTAACATAATATTATGGTGAAAGTAACCATAATATTACAGTAATGACTACCGTATAGTATTGTAAAGGTTGCTATAATATTATAGTAATGGTTACTATAAGAAATGGTAATAGCTACTATAATATTATGGTAATCATTACCGTAATATTATGGTGATCGTAACCATAATATTATAGTAATGATTACCGTAGCATATGGTAACCGTACTATTATGATAACCGTTAATATATATTACGGTAATGATTACCATATACTACAGTAATGGTTACTATAATATACGGTAATAGTTATGGTAATGATTACCATATAATACAGTGACAGTTGCTATAATATCAAAGTAATGGTTACTAAAATATATGGTAATAGTTACTATAATATTATGGTAAAAGTAACCGTTATACTATAGTAATGATTACCGTAGGATATGGTAACCATACTATTATGATAACCATTACCATATATTTCAGTAATCGTTACTATAATATACGGTAAGAGTTACTATAATATTATGTTAATCATTACCGTAATATTATGTTTGTGGTTACCATAATATCATAGTGATCGTAAACATAATAATATAGTAGTAATTACCATGACTTATGGTAATCATACTATTACGGTAATCATTACCATATATTACGGTAATGATTACCATATAATAATCGTAATGGTTACCATAATATATGATAACGATTATCATAATATACGGTTACGGTTACAATAATAGTATATAGAAACGATTATCATAATTACACAGTAACTATTCACATATCATATAGGAATGAAAACTACATAGACGGGAATGGTTACTATAATTTGTATGGATGCCATTCCTGTAATCAATATTTAAAAAAAACCGGTTCCCATACGTTATGAGAGCCATTCCCGTAATATATTGTAATTGTTACCATAAATTTATCTCCGTGCTCAGATTTAAGAAAAAAAAAATTATTCGAGTTTAATAAAATACGAAAGTAATTAATATCATTACTTATATTTTGGCCAGAACCATTTGCTCATTTGTAAAGAGGAAAATTATAAAAGGAGTAAATTAAAAGTAAAACTCAAGAGCTTTTCAAGACAGACAACTCATTCACTACTGTCTCAAATAAACTCTTATATAAATAAAACAAACCTCTAAGATCTCAATATAAACGGAATTTTTATGAAGAACAATGAAGCTAAGAAAAGTAAAAAGCTAAATATTTGTCTTGACAACACTTAATCACGACAAGTACTAGTCAATTTCTTTTAATGATTCCATTCTATAATTATTATAAATTATTTTAAAATGCAAAAAAACAACTTAAAATTAATAATAATTATCGTAGCAACTAAAATGTATGACAAAACTTTTAACTCGACGGATATGAATAAAGTCAAGGAAATTTTTCCTCTGTATACTTTAAATGTATGTATATATATGTACATCTATAATGTCTAAAGAATTTTTTTTTATTTTAAAATTAAATATAAATGAAGTGAACATCGAGTGAATTGAAAAACAAAGTTTGTGAACACATATTATGAATAAGTTAATAGTTAAGTCGATCGCGATGAATATTTATTTTTAATTATTATAATAATAAAAATGATTTTTATTATTATTATTATCATTATCATAAACTATGTACAAGTCATATAACAGCTTCAACTAACGGCAGACAAGTGAACATTATTTCAATTGTTTGCTTATGAGAATAAAGTTAGTTGTGATTACTTTGAATTATTCACAAGTTTATCGTTCATCTGTCTTCCATTAATTTCATTACATCTTTAAACTTTTTTTTAGTTTGATGGTAAATATATATAGATATAGATATATGATGCTCAGTCATTCAATCTTCATTTACTATGCAGTCACAAAACCGTTGTTTCGTAACGTTTATTTTATTGAGAATGACGTCCGTAAATAGTTTTATAATTTTGTTGAATGCTGACTAATGTGTACAGTTTTCATCTATATATATGTCTATTTTGTTTTTTCGTTTGACGTACGCAGAAAGAACGGAAAGCAAAGGCACTTTTATGCTTCCGTCACAACACGATTAGACGTATTGATGGACTGATACCTTTACGTAAATAAATATTGTGCTGCTAGGACAAGTACCATTGTCAATTGCATTACTAATCCTACCTTGCTGCTTGCTGTCCCCGAATCGATGCACTCACTTTGGGTGTAAGGCGAACAGTGCACCTATAACACACATGGATGAACATCAAATATTTGTCTTCATGGTTTTATTGTTATTATTGTTGGTGTTACCAGCTGATTTAATTTAATTTCAATCCACACAGTGGAGACGAATTCTAATTATTTTAATTAAGTTTAGAGAACACTGAGAGAAAAAATATTAAATTTTAAAAAAAATTACTTGGCTAATAACATGAAAAAAATTTCTTGGCACGAAAAAAATTTTGCGTTATGAATTGAAAATAAAAATTTTCTGGACAAGAAATTTTCTCTTGTCTCGGAAATTTTTTTCTTGTTTCAAAAATTTGTTACTGTCCCAAGAAATTTTTCCTTGTCTCAAAAAATATTTTTTTTTGTCTCAAAAAATTGAATCGTTTATTTGAAAACCCCCATAAGTCAATGACTTATGGGGTTTTTCAAATAAACATGCAGTTTTAGTTTTATAGAAATAATTTTTTCTTTTTTATTTAAAATTCGCGCTTTTTTTGAAAAAAAAAAAAAAATATGACTAATTAAAATACTTGAATTAATTATTATTTTTTGTAATTTTTGAGTTTCAGAATTTAAATACATATTATATACTTCATTTTATCAGTCTAATAAATTATTTGAGTAGAAAAAAATAAAAAAACAATGATTTTATAACTTTTTCTTCCGTTTGGTTGAGAAACCCCATAAGTCAATCAACTTTAAATCATTTTTTTAAGTAGTTTCAATTAAAAAATTTAATTTTTTTTGTTTGAATATTTTTCAGAGACGCTAACATTATGCTCTTCAATTATTTATTTATTATTTCCATGGAAAGTTTTTCCAGAAACAGATTTTTTGTGTTTCCTAAAAAATTTTTTTTTCTTGACTTATGGGGTTTCTCAAATAAACGATTCAATTTTCTTTCGTCTCAAAAAATTTTCTTCTTGTCTCAAGAAAATTTTTCTTTTCAATTTTTAATACAAAAAATTCTGGAGGCAGGTCAAAATTTTCAATTCAAGAAATTCTTTTCTTCTTTGTACTTGAAACCAACAATATTTTTCTTAATTGAATTACAATATTTCTTATTTTAATAGCAACAGGCAATTAATTTTAATGAAAATTTCTATTGGTACTATTTAAGTAAATAAATACTTGAATTAAGAATCTTTTGTTGAAAATGTATATTTTTTCTTTCAGTATAAAAGATATGAGAGTTATGAAAGTAAAATGAAGACATGCTCACCTTAATTAAAGAATCCGACATTCGGTCAAGAAAATCTTTGGTGAATTCGGCTGTCTCTTCGCCACACTTCCGACGCACTGTGTGATGGGAACATTCCAAAAATTCACGAAATGCACTGTAACAAAGTTTAAAAAGAAACATTGATTAGCTTTAATAGGAATAATCAATTTTTATAAAGGAAGATTCAAATATGTTGACTCGAGCATTCTTGCAGAGATATTCCTTTCACAAAGAGCTTTTGTAGTTACATTTAATTATGAAAAAAGTTTTATTTTATTGAAATTCTTTTCATAACTTAAATATATCCGGCTATTTGGAAATATATTTTATTTCAATTTTTTTACTTAATACTATAGAAAAAATCCGGGAATAATTCATTATTAAAAATTATTATAAAAAAATTTCTATTTTCCCAATAATTTCAAATCATAATTTCGTAATTTTAAAACTACGTTTCAATAATTTCAAGTTCCTCAATTTTTTTTTTTTACCATTCTACTATCAGTCTACAAATTAAATTTTTTAAATTAAATTTTCACGGGTTTAAAAGGCGCGAAATTCAAATTTGATCGATTTCAAATGAATTTTTCATATTTTAAAATAAATTTAATTCCATAAAATCAGTTTACATAATTTCATTTATCAAAACTATAATAATTCATTAATATATTAAATAAAAAAAAAAAAAAAAAATATCGTAAAATGGGAATTTTTTTTTTTTTGTTTTCTTACATTTCGTATTTGTCCCATTTAACCCTGAGCTTTTTTGACGCCTCAAAATTCAAACTAATCACAAAAATTAAAAATTTTTTCCATTAAATTTTTCAAACGACCCATTTTACCTCAGGTTCTTTGTACCCGCTGGAATTTGAATACGAAAATTTGATGAACACTCGATAATAAAAAAATTTTCCAACTATTAGAGTGTCCCGTTTGCCTCAATGTACTGTCCATAAATCAGTTTTTATAAATGAAAATACATACATGTATACTATATGACTAATAAAATATTTCGCACTAACTACGATTAATATGAGAGGAAAATGAATTATTTATTTTCTACAGAATTTAAAATGAAATAAAAAAATTGAATAAAAAAACCAAATAAAGACAAAATGAAATAACGTAAAATAAAACAATTATACAAGAGGAGTGTAAAAAGAAAAATTAGTAGAATATAATTTTGAGTAAAAGTGTAGATACTTGGGTAACAACGAGTCATATTATCTTTTCGCTTTGTATATATTCATTACGAACACTTCTAACACTCGTATCCACTTTTCCCGCGGGAATGTGTCGAGTCCGTTGCTCGATGGTACAGTTGAGGATGTAACGTCATTAGCCTATCTGTGCTACGGTCTACTGCAGCTTTTGAACTCGTTTCCCGGAGGAAGACCAACATTCACTGGATCCTCCGTAGTCAGCCAAGAGAATGACTACCAGTAGAGAATGGAAAAAAATAACAAAAGTCCATGGAATTTGCGAAATCATACACGAGTATAGTCCGTATTATAACCGTTATACCAAATTCGTATTATTATATTTATGATACTTTTTTTAAAGGTAATTTTAAATATAATCTCATATTCTATAATCTGATTCAACGTTGCGGGGATTCCCAGCATTGACGCAATAAATAATTTTAATTAGTTGGACACAAAAGCCACTGGCGAATAAATGATAACGATATTAATTCATACTTATGGAAATTACTGTCGCAGTCAATACTTGACACAGTGTCAAGGCTCGATTTCATATGCATATTTTCAATTTCAATTCGTGATTAAATATTGCGACTAATTATTGGAAAAATTATAAAAGCATACTCGTTATTTTTATTAATAAACGACAATGCTCTCGATGGCTTTGCTGAGCTTCGATCAAATTTTATTAAATATATATATTTTTCATTACCAAGTTCTCACTGTAAATTTAAGAGTTATTGAAAAGGACGTGATTGAATAAATTATTCATTTTTGGGTGAGACTATCGGACGATGACAGCCGTTTTATGTAGAAATATCTATCAGTTTTTGCGGTTCGTAAGGACAAAAAAAACGTCTCCCAATTTATTAGTATAGAGAGCAGATGAAGTGGACGACTTTAAAATAAAAGCCATTTGACATTTTTTAAAAAAATTTGTCGCAGGAATAATTGTAAATGATTGTTAGTACATTTTTAAATCCTTGATCTTGTGATTGGTTTTCGGTGTTAAAGTACACTGTTATTAAATTTAATCTTCCATCTGCTTGACCGATTCAAACAGATAAAGATCATTCACCAATGACTTTTATTTAATTTAAAAAAAATCGTATAGGTCTCATTACTTTAAAGATTTATTTAAAATAAATTTGCTAATAGATTTATTTCCAATTTTATGTGGCCAATTTTTAAAATTCATAATATATACGTGATTGCCATCATAAAATTCATTTTCTTAGCTAATACATTTTATTAAAACTTGAATTTTATTTTTTAAAATTATTCCGTATTGACGTTTAGGTAATTAAATATTTTTGATTCAGAAAAAATGAATAGATAAATTTAATACCATTGATTTTTCGATTGCTTAGAAAAAAGGCCATTCGGCGTTCGAAATGTAAGTAAATTTCTCATTATTTCTTTATTTTGAAGTTTTAAGATAGAATTGAGTTCAAAATTAATTTTTTTTGACATTTTTGATGGATTTCGAGGTCGAGAACTGCCAGAGATAAAACAATGGAATTTTAACCACAACACAGAAATCAATCATGTAACTTCAAACCTTCATTAAAATTCGAAAAATCATCCTAAACCATAAAGTAAAAAAAAACGAAAATATAGCTTATTTTCTCAGCTATGAAGTTCTTTGTACATAATAAAGATACAAGTTTCTGTTAAAAAGATATTAAAGGAAAAAATCACAGAAGCAAAATTTTTCATTAATTTGAAAATTTAAAATTGCCGCCATTTCCCAAATACTCAATCGATCTTTTAAATTTTTGAACTTGATCAAGATACTTGCCTGAAGAATTAGTATACAAGTTTTATAATCCGTCGAAAACATTCAAGAGTATAATAATGACATTTTTACCATAACACATTAAAAAAAAAAATTGGTATATTTATTGCTTTTTTTCGCGCGAAGTAAATAAATAAAAGTAAATTTTTTAAATTTAAATCTGCAATAAAATATGAAACGCTGACTAAGACTTATCTGAACAATCCATCGACTGGTAACAGTCCCATATTAAAAAAAAATTTTTTTTTCGAGAGATAAACAAAAAAAAACTTCATGTCCTATAAATGATGGTCAATTTGTAATAAGTAATTTATTATTTATTTAAACTTACCAACACACAGATTTAATATTTTCTGAAGACTTTGTCTTATTCTTCGACTCCAATTCAACTACTGACTGTTGATATCTCTTTGAACATAGTTCATAATCGGTCTGAACCTTCTGCATACAAGGGGCGTGTTTCAAAAAAGCTAAAACAAAAACAAAAACAATAACAATAACAATAGTAATGAAAAAATATTTCCGTGTAAAATTGAATGAAATAAATGCATGAGAGTACTCGAATAAGTAATCGTCACGCTTGTTAAAATTTTTCACGATTTCATGTAGTTGATTGTTTTCAATTGGAATCCATGGGAGCTTCATTAAAAGTTCCATTAATTGTAAACTATTTTAAAAATATTTAACTTGAAGATGAGAGGCTGTACATTCTCCCGCACATTCATGTCTATCTTCAAATGAACAACTTTATTTTTTTTATTTTACTATCCATCATCAAAAAGATAAATAAATATGGTTACATTTTAATCTGAGTTTAATTTGATTGTCATATAAAAATTGTCATGTAGCATTACTCGATCAACACATGGCCCCATAGTCGCTCAAAGACAATATCAATTAAACTATCATAAGTTTATTGATTTGGACAAATAATTTATAAACTATACTACACGGAAAGAAAATTATGGAAAGTTTTCCTATGTATTATGGGAATGTTTTCCATAATGGTATCGGAATTGTACCCATACTACTATAGAGATGGTTCCTATATATTATGAGAACCATCCCTATACCATTATTGGAAACATTCCCATAATATTATAGGAATAGTTCCTATACCAATATGGTAACCATTCCTATTATATTATAGAAACCGTTTCCATAATATTATGGGAACCATTCCTATAATTATAGGGGCCATTCCTATAATTATAGGAACTGCTACTATAATTTATAGTCATAAATTCTATACTGGTATAGGATGGAATTTTACAAAATTATGGGAACCATCCCCATATTAATTACATAGAGGCCGTATACCACTAATTATATAGGTCAAATTATATGGAAGTATATATATATATATATATATATATATGGCAAGAATATATTGAGCATTATGAGATAATATATATAGAAAAATACACAACATTATATATGGGTAAATATATTATTATAAATATATAATCTAATATATCTGAAAAACATATATTTTTCAATATAGATATTTTTGCCGCTATATATTTATCGCATATTCACCATATATTTTTTTATATACTTTTAACAATATATATCTTTTCCATGCGAAAAGACGACATATTTTGTGTTTGTCAGTAATAGAAGTAGAGACAAATGTACATTAATTAAATTCAGCAAAACTTAATTACTCGCTTTATCCGTCATGTCCCGCTTTCAAATTATTTTACAAATGTAAATGTGTTGAATGAAAATTTTATCGATAAGATTAAACAGCGGATAGTGTATGATAGTTATGAGTAGATAACTGGCAAACTAGTAAGGGCTTTTCGGCTCAATAATGCATTCAGCACTCTCGAGATTACCTTCTACAGATATGGAATGGAGTGTAGACATAGGATCAGTCATCCTTTAGCAATGTCGAGAATCTAATATTGCACATTAATGGAAGCATCTAATTAGCGTTACACGTGTATATTGAGTTACTAATTCCAAGAGGGATTATATTCTTTTACGCATTTTTTGGCTTTTAAAATTTTTAATTATAAAATAAGTCTATAAAACGATTGGCAATAAAAAAAATTATACACCCTTTGGCTGAAGATTAAATTTAAAACTAAAAGGGCGTATAAAAATGTAAGCCCTGTTGGAATTAGTAACGCGATAATAAATACAAAGAAAGAAAACAATTATGTAAAATGAATTAGACATCAATATTTCATAGCTGATAGTTATAGAATACTTCTCTTCAAAATTGACGAAAAAATTGCATGAAAACAAAATTTTATTTTTAAAGTTAATTTTACCCTAAACTCAGCTTTTTTGCTGAATTCTAATAAAATAACAGATAACAATGAGAAAGAATTTCTTTTTTCAAAATTTCGAAATCGTACTAATTGAGGTCACCAACACACCCCCATATTTTTCCATGTTATAGAAAATCATTAACTATAAAAATAATTTTTTTTTATTTTGTTAAAAAGTGGAGTCTCATTTTGCCCCACTCTTCCTTACATATATACGTGTGTAAGTAATATTTACCGTCTTGATAACTTCCTTCTTGACACAACTCCTTTATCGCAATATTAACACCTTGATAAAGAGAATAGAAATTTTGTCTCTGTTCATCAGGCATGCAGTTCTTGGTATACGAGTTTATGCACTTCATACTCGATTGTAAATCTCTGGAAGCATAAAATTACCATAAAGTTTTATTTTATAATATAGTAACTTTATTCATATAATTATTATCAGACATTTATGAAGTTACTTATTGTAAATTGAATGTTAACAAAGAACAGAATTATATGCATTATAATATAACTATAATTATAAATTACTATGCATTAAGTGAACCTTAAACAAAATTAAACATCGCTGCAACACTTGGACAAAAGCGCATTATAGGTAAATTGACTGTGAACCACTTAACATCAGTTGTCTGTTTTCTATTATGATGTTGACTCGATCTTAACTCAAGTAGTAGTGGCCAGCAGCTTCTCGAGTAGACTTAGCTATATATTTTGAGTATCTTTGTATAATAGAGGAGGAAGATGGTCAAACTTGTTTAACAAGAATTAATAGGTAGAACAAAGTTTTACAAATTTACAAGGACTCTCTACAAGCATTTTTAATTAATGATATATATGTTTATTATAAAACTTTTGTACTTCATTTTAATAAGTACAGAATTTGTGATCCATTTTCGGCCAATTTATAGTTTTTAATATTAAAAAAAGAAAGAACATATTTTATGTTCAATAATTATTTTCCCGGGAAAAAATTATTTAGACTGAGATCTATATTATGTTAAAAATTTTAAAATATGTATATGAAAGTGATTCATTTCCGCAAAAATTTTTTTTTTTAAGTGCTCGAGCAAAATCTCAATCTACATTGAAAACAAAAATTCTCACTAAATATGAGCTCTTAATTCCAATCCTAAGTACTTTCCATTTGATTTCAAAGATTTCCCATTTAAAATACGCGTAAATTGAATTACTTTTTTTTTAACTTTCTAATACTCAGCTGCATTTCATGATATCAATGCGGTTTTAGTCACAAATTTTAGGGCATTTGGTGTTTTTCAAAAGTGCCCATAGTTACTTAGCTGTAATTCCAGTTGTTTTACTTATTAGCGTCAGTTTTCAGCATATTAGTACATTTTATACAAGCCATACTCTTTTTTGAATTAAATAGTTTAATATAGAAATATGAATATGAAGTACGACAACTAGTTAATAGCCAAGAAACAATAAATGGATCGAGGTAGAGAAGATATTATTCTTCACATAGTCATATCTAACCGAATATCTTTTGATGCTGTATGAAAATTCAGTTCCTAACAAACTACACAGAGAGAAAATTATGGTAACAGTTACAATATATTATGGGAATGGTTCCCATACTGCATGGTAACCGGTTTTTTTGAAATGTTGATTATAGAAACGGCACCCATATATATTATGGTAACCATTCCTATAATTATAGGTATAATTCCTATATGGTATTGGAATAGTTCCTATGGAATTATGGTAATGGTTACTATAATATTATGGGAATAGTTACCATAATATTATGGGAAAAGTTACCATAATATTATGGTAACCATTACCATATACGCTTAGGAACCGTTACAATGTGGTTATAGGATTGGTTCCTATTTGCTTATGGGAACTGTTCCTATGAGTATGGTAATCATTACCATGATTCTTTCACATGCGATATGGGAACTGTTACCATAATGATAGGAATTGTTCCTATACTTATGGAAACTTTTCTCAGAAAGTATGGGTCTATATCCCATAATCCCAAGTAATCATTACCATAACGGTATGGGATGATATTTCATAAACGTACTAGGAACAGTTATTATTATTTTTTCTCCGTGTATCTTACGTGTATTGGGTCTCTTAATAACAGAATATAATATTTAATAAAAACTGTCGGTAATTGAAAAAGAGTTTTATCTTCTATTTAAAACAATTATTTTTTCCAATAACAGCAATAAATATTTTTTTTTTACTTGAAACAAACTATTTTAATTACTTAATCAATCTTTTTAAATATATTTACGTAAAATCTACAGTAGAGTTAATTAAATTCAAAGAGACAGTATAAGCCACAAACTATCCACTAAAAATAAACAGAATAAATCAAATATCGAGTAATCTGTCATCGCATACAGACTATATTGTAAAAGTAAATCGACACGGATATTGCCAAAGCTCTATTTTCAAATTCCAATTTTACGGTCAATCCTCTACAATTTATATACTGCTGCATACCAGTGTTATATAGAGACATACATTTATTCTTATAGTATAAATTTTTTACACAATATATGTTGCTTAGTTAATGTCAATTACAGCGAAAAATGAAAATGTTTTTAAAAAATATAATACTTACGGACAAAGTGCTTGCAGTTCATTTTTCGTAGTGACAAATCCCAGATTGTTGTTATCTGTAATTTTTCCGAGTGGCCTTGCACACTTTATAAGATTTTCTTGGCCGCATTCATGTCCTCGACAACTTGCAAGCACTAGAATCATAAATGATGAAAAAATATCATTAGTTATTTTTTAAAAAAAAATTAATAAAAATAATGTTATTTGAAAATTTAATCAATTACGAAATGACGTCATAAAAAAAGTAATAATAAAGTTAATTAAAAAAAAAAATAAAGAATAAGAAATAAAAAAAAAAAAAATTGATATTAAACTAAAAACATCTCTGAATTACACAGAGTTAAATGAACATTTCAGACGTCTGACCAATCTCGAGTTTATCTACTTCGGTGTGTTGCTTGCCTTTTTACTAGATCAAAAGGATTACCGTGACTAACGATGGTTAAAAATAAAAAATAAAAATATAAGTGAATACACTGAAAAAATAACTGATGAAATAATTGGATCTTTTATAGATAGAGAACTAGTAAACATTTTTTTAAAATTAACTTAATTAATTGTTTTTTACGATCGTTAGTTTATTTTTATCACTGATACAAATATTCGATATAAAAGATTTTTTTTTTAAATTCTTTAAGGTGAACTTTAAAATGTGAGACGAACGGAAAAAAGAAAATAATAATTTTCACAGGGTATTTATTATTCAAGTTGCAATGTACAAATTCGTAAATTTTAATGACTTTTAAATCTTATTGAAAAATTTATTCAATAATTAGCTTAATGTTTATATTACACTGTAGAAATTTTCGAAATGAACGTGGAGTAGATGATTTTTCATTTATTTAATTTCTTTGGAGTTAATTTCACTCTGAAAGGAAGTTTCAAAAAATATTGATGATAAAAAAACTACTAATATATAGTGAGCTTAAATCTTTGATATTTTGACATTTATGTTGAGTACGTAAGTAATTACGGGATCCCTTTCCATATATTCACGAAAAATAATTTTTAAAAATTATAAGCAGCTGCACTGAAAAAAAAAATCGGTAGCAGCTACCGATTATTTTTCGGTGGCCGCTACCGATTATTTTTTGGTAGCTACTACCGATTATTTTAGTGACAGTTACCGAAATAATCATTAGCTGCTACCGATTACTTTTCGGTAACAGCTACCGATAATTTCAGTAGCAGTTACCAATTTTTTTTTCGGTAGCTGCTACCGATTTTGATCAGTAACGGCTATCACAATAATCAGTAACAGCTATCGATTATTTTGGTAGCCATTACCGATTGAAAACGGTACCAGCTACCGATTGCTATCGGTAGTGGCTACTGAAAAATACTCGGTAGCGGCTACCGACTGCCAATTGGTAGCTGCTACCGATTTTTTTTTTATTGTATAATTCTATTGAGTGTAAACTGTTGTATGACATACATCAACCATACCATGAGATAAAATTTCATATTGTACCTAATTATAAAATATTCCCATAAAAACTATAAATGAAATTATAACTCAGAGATTCACTAAAACATTGTATAAATTAAAAAACATACTATTTCAAGTTTAACTATTAATATTTCAATCATCTATTCATTTAAATACTTATGTTTCTAATTAACAGCTGTTTCTATTAAATGCAAACTTATTTAAGTATTAAAACTCTGGACCGTAGTCAATTCGGATTAAAATAAAATCCGGATTCGCTCTTGATTTTTTGCAGTGTAGAAAATATTTTCGAAACGATTACTTTTTACATGAGATGTTTTAATAAAATAAAATTATTAAAAGGACGATTTTATTTGAAGATAAATTTTAAAAAAATAGCTGCCCTCAATTCTATAATGGACAAATTAACCGGTTGATCAATCATGATATACAAATCCAATGGAAATCCTGTCCGATTCAGAGCATTGTTAAATTCAATTACAGCTTGTCGAAATTACCAGCATGGACGGATATCGAACCACAAGTTTCTACGCTGAGCTTTTGGTATAAATCTACCATAAAGTTACTCAGGATGTTCAAACTAAAGTTTATTCTAATAAAATATTTCACAAGACGTCAGTTTGCTACATCATTGACATCATAGAAATAGAATAAAATAATACAACTCGGAGTTGTCAGTTAAAGTTTGCTAATAATCATGATAGCTAATGTGATGGATGTAAAAAATTGAATATATAAATTACTCAAGTTAATTAATTAATTATTAATGCAACGACATTAATTTAATTTAATTATTTTGCTCTTCATACTGAATCAGTAAATGTTTATCTGCAATTTAATATAGAGGATGTATTTTACATATTACTATTCATTTATCATAAATATAAATTGTTTGTAATGCATGCTATTAATGAATATTAATTAATTAGTAATTATAAACGAAGCATATTAATATTTTTATTAATGGAGTTTGATCATTACAATATCACATAGTAGAAAATTTAAAATCTTCAAAACTCGTTTATGGAAAGTTCTTATAAAAAATAAAAAAACGTACATAATTGGTTTCACTCTCCGACGATTGGGAACCAAGATTTTTAAATTGGATTATTTCTTTTTTAAAAATCTTAAAAAACGGCCGGAAAAAGTACTCAGTTGAAAATTATTTTTACTCTGGAATGTTTTCAAAGTTCAAAGTTCAGAAGTGTCCCAAATTTAAAAGTTCACGGTTATAAGCTGTTTTGGAACATTTTGTAAACTTTTTTTTACATATCGATACTGTCATTCTCATATGCTCTATCCCACATTTGGGAAATTTTTCAGGAGACGATAAAAATGTTTCGCGGTCGGCAAAGAAAAATTATTTGTATTATGCTTATATTGGTATAACCTACAAATTTATTTTCATGTTTTCATAAAATACAGGCACTTGTAGTGAATAACTAATTTTGAATTATATGCTGTAAGAAGAGTCAAAAATTATGCATCATTACCTTTTTACTCGTGTCATTATTTGCTTCCTTAAAATTAATTTAAAATCAAAAATGTTAAGCGTGACTAAACCCGTACGAATGTGGGATACGACATATTAGAATGCGCGAAAGTCTGCGCGTGGGATACGACATATCAGAATATTTATTTAAAAATACTAAATAAACAATTTGACCTCGAAAATTTTTACATAAGCTGCACACTGTTACAATGATTCCATTTTTCAAAAAAAGTGAAAATATCAAATTTTGTGGGATACGACATATTAGAATGCGCGAAAGTCTGCGCGTGGGATACGACATATCAGAATATTTATTTAAAAATACTAAATAAGCAATTTGACCTCGAAAATTTTTACATAAGCTGCACATTGTTACAATGATTCCATTTTTCAAAAAAAGTGAAAATTTCAAATTTTGTGGGATACACCGTATTAGAATGGCAGTATCGACATGCTATTATAGATTCAATTTTTACCCTTTTATGGTTTCCGATAATTCTATCCAATAATTTGTTTGATATTTCCAGTATTTTGAATTATTTCAAAAATACAAAAATTTCGCGTTAAAAGGTATTCATTCATTCATTAGTTTTATTGTTTTTAATAATACCCTGATATTACTAAAAATTGGGATGCCAAAGAGAAACATAAAAAAAAAATTTTATTGTTGGATATTTTTTTTTCTTTGCCTCAATTACTATACATACTTTAATTTCACATATTTTACTAATCTACAATAATCGATCATATTTTCAATAAAATATTCTTTTGTCCGAAATTTGAAATTTAATTTTCCAACCGCTCCGTTGTACCCCGAGAGCTTTGATCCGCTCTAAAAATTGTATTCGCAAATCCCATAAAAATATATTACTTAAAATAAAATATTTCAATAAAATTCAGAAAATTTATCATCATACCTGACCTCCACAATCGAAATCAAATAACAGCTATTGTTTAACCAACACAATACGATAAAAATTTCCATCAATTAATATAAAAATGTATTCACTAATTATTAAAAATACTATTATTATATATATATATATATATATATATATATATATACTTATATAATACTAATATGTAATAAAATAATAATACATTAAACCTGATGAATAAAACTTTTTAATAAAACGCATCCAAAATAAATTAAATCCCGATTGTTCAATAAATAAATTTATGATAATTATAATCGATCAATCTGATAAAATAAATATAACTAATCTAATACCACATTGGCTACCCCACAACAAATAACTATATGTTTATATAGATATTAACAGAAATTGATATCAATCCAATCAAATCTATAAATGCTTATCATTTATATTCATTATTTTCTCTTGTTACATCATATATATATGATATATACATATATATTTTAGTGGTAGTTAGCTGTGATAATTACATTGGTTTACGTTTCACATATTGAAAGATAAGCCAAAATAAATTGAATTAAATTAAATGTTGATAATTGTCACAGCCATTGATTAAATAAAATTGATTTTTCGGATAAAATATAAAATATAAATTGTTTCTCAAATGATTTTAGAGAGATAATAAATTATTGTTATATATATATATATATATATATATATATATATATATATATATATATATATATATATATAAAGCAGCTTATGATATATTATTAGAGAGATTAACAATATTAATTATTTCATAGTAAAATTAATATTTCTGTTATCATATTATAACATCAATGAATTTATATGACAATATTATATTATTTTAATTAAATATTCTCATTATAATTCTGTATACTTGTATTTCATTGCATCAAATTATTTTTTATCACATTATAAATCGAGTAGTTAAAAAAAAAAATTAAACTTCATACATATTTATATTTAAGGTATAATATAATAAATTATTAACTAAAATGAATTTAGTAACTTGCCGAGTATACTCCATATGGTCTTCTACCTCCTATAAATTTATGGACATTTTCCAAAATGGACTACGTTGGTTATAGTACCCCGGGGATAGAAATTACAGAGACATTACGCTCGGTCGTTAGTTAATTCTACTAGTCTCTTCTGCATTAGCGATTTTCGTGGTGACAAAAAAAAGAAAAAAAAAAGTTTATAAAATAAGATTAAAAAAAAATTTTGTTGCTCAGCTACACGATTCGGCTGTTAAATAATACGTTTATTTAAATAATTAAATAAAGTACAATTTTAAACAACGGTTGCTAATTATCTTTTGATTTAATTAGATACTTTATTTCAATTAGTCGCTAATTATAAATTTTTTAAGTATTACTGGTTAATTAAAATTAGTTGTGTAAAAATAATATTGGCAAATATTGTTGTATAAAATTAAATTTATTGATTGATTATTAACTGAATAAGTAAATAGGACAAGCGAATATATATTTTTTGTTAATTAACCGGCTTGTATATAAAAATTAAAATCATGGATTTTAATAATTGACGAACAATTTTGATAGATTGTTGTTTTAATTGGGAAGTAGATTGAAATGCTAAAATAATTTTGGTTTACCAGGTGACATTTGGCTTTGATCAGATTTAAATTTATTTATTTTTATATGAAAATTTTATTGTAAAATATTTTTCAGAAATGATGCGAAGGAAAAAAAATTGAAAATCAAGTTACAGAGTTGCAATTACAATGTTATTCAAGTGCTGATTAATTAATATAAATTTTCGTAAATTTTGAAAATTTGAAACAGCTGTCATGCCCAAACGAATTTACTATTTCTCATTTTAAAAATCGATCGGAAAATTAACCCAGAAGTTTCTTGAGTTATTTCACGTTTCAATCGTTTTAAAATTGTAGGAATTTTCATCTGTGCATAATTCCGATATCACGAAAATCATACAGGTGCCTTTCCTTTGAAACCCCATAAAATGCAAAAGACAAATTTTCTAACAAAGTTATAACAGTGTTAACCAAAGCTTACTTTCTAAGCTACAACATACATTTTACAAAATTTAATTATGACGCGTAATTCAATGGATATCAGAAGATAAAGCTGCAGAAGTTAATTGTTTTTATATTTTTTCAAATTTTAAAACCCATCGAAAAGTTTGAAGAAACATTTGTGCAAGCAAGTTGAATAACGAAAATTACAGCTAATTGCGCGAACTTTGAAATGCATTTAACAAAATTGAGCTACGACTTTTTGTTTAATAGTTGTTTCAAAGATATTTCAATGGAAGTTCATTTTTTTTTTTTAATGAAAAAAAAATTCTTCCTGCCCACTATATATAAACTAACCGATCGATTCTGCTCATCTACAAACTTGATTAAGGTATTGGCCTAAATAATAAGTAAACGAAATTTCATTGTAATCACATATATTTCGAGCTAATGGTATTTTTCGATACGACCCGACGAAATATAGCATATTATAGAAAAATTTTTTCAAAGCTGCCTCATAAGGATCCAATACATTAAATAGATTAAAATTAGAAATTCACCTGAAAGTAATAAATAAAACAATGGACAAATAAATATAACTAATACTCTCGGTAATTATATTAATAATAGTATTATTGATCACGGAAAAAAGTATGGTATCGCTTTTTCTAACGATTTAATGGGAAACAATTTTTTGTTACTTTTTTTGTCGATACTGTTATCTGAACCACAAGTAATCAAATACGTATCGCTTTAGCGAAAAAATAATAATAAAATATAAAAACCGCAGCGTAGAGTATGACGACAAAGAGATGAAAAGAATAGGATTAATTGAACGTTGCTACTGTCGGTGAATGTACATCTAAAGCAATCAGACCGAGCGATTAATTTCGTATTATTCTACATGCGTCACTGTTCTTCACACAACAGGCCACCAGCCGCAAGGCCAGACCACTTCTTGGCTTTTCATTGGTCAGGTTTCCATCGTACGACGCTCCCGTTGTGTGTTATAAATAAATATACACTCTCACATCGTCTGTGTACTCATATATATTCTCGCTCACTAATTCCCTACTCTTCTCACCTGCAATTATATTCTTTAACAATACCTAAGTACTTACACGTAATACCTCTAACGTCTTTACACACTTCCTTATTAATTTAAATGTTCAAACAAAATAATTTATGTTTGTTATGTGTTAATATTTATACTCATAATTTATATTTATTATTTTTATTTTTTCAATTAATACGTATTTACTTTTTGATAAATAAAATATTTTATTAATTTTTGATTTTTTATTTATTTATTTTTTTTTTCAATAAAAATGTATGTATTCAATTTTACTGAGGAAAAAAAGGACCACGGACTAGTATATATTTTTTTGACTCAAAAATTATTTCGCTCAAGCTGATAATTAGGGTCAGGATTTTAGCTTTTAAAAATAACAATTAATAATAAATGATGTCAAATTTTTATATTACGGCGGGAATATTGGTCGTATAAAAAAATTTTTTCAACAAAAGTTATTAAGAATTTAATTATACAAAAAAAATATCTCTTATAATTTTTTCTTAGGACTAATACGAAAGTCGTGATTTCAAAATTAAGATTTTTATGATCAACAAAAATTTGAATCATTCATTATGAATGTTCATTTTGAAATTACGGTGAAAATATTGGCCATATGAAAAAAATTTTAAGACATAAGTTGTAGGAAATTTTATTTTCTAGAAAAAATGTCTCTTATGATTTTTTTATACGTCTAATATTTTCACCGTAATTTCAAAATTAAGATTTTCATGATCAATAAAAATTTGAATCATTCATTATGAATCTCAATTTTGATATTACCGTGAAAGTATTGGTCGTATAAAAAAATCATAAGAGACATTTTTTCTAGGAAATTTAATTTTCTACAACTTTTGTTTGAAAACTTTTTTTATAAAACCAATAGTTTCGCCGTAATATTAGCCATTTGAACCATTCATTTCAAAATTAATTTGAAAACAAAAAAAAAAAAATTAATTCTATTAGAAAAAATTAGAAAGTAATTTTTTAAAAAATAACAACAAATTGTTGAGACAAAAATATATTTAACTAACGATCATCAGTCTCATAATTTTCCTTAATTAAATAAAATTAAATCTGCCTAGTGCAAGTATTTTGAAATCTTATCTAAAATAATGACGTAAAATAAATAAGAAAATCATCAAGTCTAAATAAACTACGTAACGAATGCAGTTACGACTAATTGGTCATTACATTAAGCAAAGTAGTAGTTGACATAATAATGACGTAGAAAAGACAAGTATCGCAATTTACAATTTAACAAAACGGATACAAACTTTAACGCGACATCTCTTGAGAGGATTGTGATATGATCACCGAATAATAATGATCACAGCGACGACAACGATAACGACAACGACGTTGACCCTGCTTAAACACCTTCTCAGCATCTCTTGCGTGCCAGTATGCCCGTCGCGTGACTTTGGGTCACGGTGCCTTTGCTTTACCAATATAACAACGACACCATTAACTTCGACAACGCCACCACTTATCAATGTATACATACATATACATATATATATGCTTAACACAACCATCTCTCTCCTAATTTATTTTCAGTCGCGCTAATCGAAATTTAAGTATAAAAAAATACCTACTCTGTAAAAAAAATCGGGAATGATTTCGGAGTGATTACGAATTATATTTAAATTCAAATTTACTCCGAGTAAATTTCACTCCAGAGGAATAAACAAATAAACAGTCATCTGCTTTACATTGACTCCATACTTAATCCGCATTGACTCCGAAAATAAATAAATGTTATATATAATAAATTTTTTGTCTTTGATTACTTAAATATCAGTGGAGTTGTAACAAACTTTCTCATTTGATCCTTAAAAAGTATAAAAAACGAGTGGATTGCCTCGATTTTTTATTTAAAAAGTGCATTGACACTTAAAGTACATACAAGTAAATCTGTGTGTTCAATGTCAAAAATATAAAAACTATGATTTCTATATATAGAAACGAGCATATAATTTAACAGAAGCATGTTATCTAAGAGTGAAAAGTATAAAGATAAAAGTAAAAATAAGAAATAAGGATAAGAATGAGACAAAAGTTTTTAAAGATTCCCGTCAATGCAATAGTGTAATATTATAGTGGGAAAGTTTTGTATGAATATATATGTAAGTTGAAAGGTATAAGGACATGTGAGAGTGTTGGACAAGAATGTAAGAAGTATGTGAGTGTTGTCTTGCTTGGCCGATACGATTAACAGAAGGGGAACCCAACCAGGCTTATAGACTCGCGGGCGACGATGAAAGGGGAAAATTTGCGAGAAACGCGCGAGCGATGCACGCCCATCTGTTCAGCCAATCGCGAATTTATACGTCATCTCGTACGATGTAACGGAAGAGACGTGCCCACGTGGTGACTGAAGTGAGACACGCGTGCTATTTTCAGACGCAATGAGAAGTACCTTCTAACGCATCTTAAAGATCGTTCGAGAATATTTTTTAAAATGAATTAATGTTCTATTTGTTATAAATAATTAGACAAACTGACGTCTGGTAAAATTTCGGAAAAAAAAATTTTTTTTTTTCCGGTAAAAAAAATTCATTTTATTAAAAAAGTTCTTTTAAATTCTGTAACACGTCACAAGTATGACAGAAAAATTTATGTTACGTGATAAGTTTTCTTTTAATTGATACCAATGACCATATCTTTATATATTTATGGAATAGTATCATAGTACTATTTTTATCAATGAAAAGATTACTCATCATTTTTATAAACTTCGATAAAAAATGTATGTTGATAAACATTTTGTTTTTTTTTTTATTTATATAATTTATGTATATATATTTATGACATATG
Organism: Microplitis demolitor; assembly: GCF_026212275.2. Lineage (NCBI taxonomy): Eukaryota > Metazoa > Arthropoda > Insecta > Hymenoptera > Braconidae > Microplitis > Microplitis demolitor. The sequence continues at coordinate 19,218,404 of NC_068549.1, read as the reverse complement.
CATACTGACATATAGTGAATGAGATGCAAAAATAGTTTCAATGAGTACTGAAGGTTGTAAACAAATAATTAATTCGCACTACGTTTCAAATAAACAACATGACGTTAAGTTAATAATTATATAGTTCATTTTTAAAATTTTATATTTTTAAATCTACCCATCAAATATTTACTATTACTTCCGCTCAATTAATTATTGATTGCCCATCCATCTTTACTTTTAAATTGACGTCAAAGTTGACAGATAAAAAAAAAATTTTTTTCCCTTAAGTTCAAAGAATTAAATTTTTTTATACTCACAGGAATAAAATGCCGCTAAAATTATGGTGAACCATGACAATGGTTTTTCTACAATACTCTTCATATTTTATTTATTTATTAATTAATAAATAAAATTTGTTGTCTAGAGTAAATCACTTGAAAAAAAAAATTTTTAAAACACTGGTAACTAGAATAGATTAAAAATACTTTGCTGTTTTAAATAAATAAATAATTAATTGATGAATTAATATGATTATTTAAATAATAATTATTGTGGTAATATAACGCGATTGATATAATTTAGCCGGTGTTGGATGTAAAGAGACGGTAAAGACACTGCGTGTAGACTGGCCGGCTATACGCGACTGAATCTCCTCGCAGTAGTTCAAGTCACAAGCACGCGTTTTCGCGGTTCTCTACTTTGAAGGTATCCTTATAGTATTTGCGCATGCGTATTACGCTCACGCCACTGTTTCTCCTAGTAATTTCAAAGAACTCGGTTACAATTACAACGAATACTTCACTTTTCCCCTCGCATACCCTCATTCGACATCACGCGTTAAATTGCATCTTAGACTGTATATATATATATATATATATATATATATAAATATACATATAAGTCTTAGTCTATGACTCTTGTATACAAAGTACTTGCTCTTGTCGACTTTTATATCATCCGATCTGATCTAATCGTCAATTCAATATCTCTTATTTTATCATTCATATATATATATATATATATATATATAGATTTTTCTCGCATATACTTTATCATATATTAGTTTTCAATTCTTCCTTGATACCTTTCATTCTCAGTCATATTACTCTCACTTCAATTCCTTACACTCAAGACGTATTTATTATTCATATAAAAGTAGTCAATATGTATATGTATATGTATATAAATATATAACAAGGATTAATATTACTGGCGCCATTATTTATTACCACATTTGTTACGTTTAAATCATAATTAAATATTATTACCAATAATATTGTACAAAAGGGCTTAATGGAAATAATTATTGACAAGATATTATTTTATTAATTAATGTTAATTTAATCACACGTTTAATCATCAAAACAATTGACGACGTAATTTTTTTTTTTTTTTTTTTGTGATGACGTGAACAAATGCGTCAATAATGTATACTTGCCATTTAAACTTTTAACTGCACAGAATTGATTTGTTTACAGAACTGACGTTAACGTTTATTATTTTGAGCTTTCAATGTTTAGTGTAAATATTTACTTGTATTTATTTATTTTGTAAATTATAATTAATACTGAATTTGTATAATATTATTTTGTTATTTCAATAGAAGAGAAATTTTCTGAATAAATAGTGAATTTTTTTAAATTCATCTATAGAGTTAGTAAATATATTTAAATTTATTGTTTTCATATATTTTTTTTATTATGTTATTAAAATTGAAATTTTTATGTGACAATTTTATACGTTAAGGTATAAGACCTTGTACTCGATCACTCATGCACTGAAAAAAAAAAAATCGGTAGCAGCTACCGATTGGGAATGAGTAGCTACTACTGATTATTTTTCGGTAGCCGCTACTGATTATTTCGATAGCTGTTACTGATTGGAATCGGTAACAGCTACCGAAAAAAAATCGGTAGCTGTTACTGAAAATTAGGTAACTTGTACCGAAATAATTGGTAGCGGCTACCGAAAAATAATCGGTAGCGGCTACTGATTGTCAATAGGTAGCTGCTACCGATTTTTTTTTTCAGTGTAGTTCCCTGATCGAGTACTAGGTCTTTTATCTTCGGTTGAATAATCTAAGTCTAATAATCTTGGAAATTACAAATTTCGAGAATTTTGTTTATTTTTTTTTGTTTTTAATGCAAATAGACAATACTGGAATATGATGTCATCTAAGAAAGTCATTAAGTTTTGGAGCTATTGAGTATCGTATATTATTCATTTTTACCTATTTCGAACAAATCTGTGGGAATTTTACAAATTTAATTTTAAAACAAATTTTTTTTTTGTGACAAAATTATGAAAAAAATTTTTTCATCTAAAATTTTTTTTTGCCGGTTTCAATAATTATTCAATAAATCTATAATAGATTTATTGAATAATTTATTAATTTTTCTCATATAAAACTTTTTTTTAACAGGATTAAAACTTTTTTTTTTATTTACTTAAATTTTTTTCGGCCATTTTATTCTGAGAACTTTGTCTCGCACAAAATTTATAATAATCGTAAATTAATTATATCATAAAATTTTTTAGGTGACCGCTTGTGTCTTAGTCTCTGACATTAAAATACATATTTTAACTTGACTGAAAAATAAAAAATTTCTGGTTTTAATTATCTCTGAAATTTTTTCGCTGTTGATTAAAATTAAATTTTTATATTTCTAAATAATTTATTTAAATTTTTTTAATAAAAAACTAATTGCATTTTAAAACTGATAAAACTTTAAAACCAAACAGTTTTTCGATTCAGATTTACTTCGAAAATTTAAGATAAAAAAAATTAAAAAAAAAAGTGATCATGGTTTTCATTCTCTTAAAATAACTTGTAAACTACTAAAGAAAAAGAAAAAGATTATACAAGGAAAACAACTTCATACGCAGTATATCTCGGATCTGAACAAACTTATTATTTAATGAATAACAATACTGAGAATTCATGTTTTTGAAATGAATGTTTAAATAATTGGTTTTAAACCACGACATTGAATATTTTAGATATTTTTTTTTTTATGACAAACCTGAAATTCATAGTTTTTGATAAAAATTTCAATTGTAGAAAATTCATGTTTTCATAATTTCTTCTTATAAATTTGCATCACTATATTGCTTACTCTCTTTCTTAATATTCGAGTAAAAAAAAATTTTATTATTCATAAATTTGAAAAAATCATTTTACTTCTATTTCCTCTGAAAAAGAGAGTTGCCTACTGAAAAACTTACATTTTAATAATATATATTCTAACGTAGGTTATATTTATGGGTTACATGTGTTTACCAACAGTAAAAAAACTATTATTCACTGAAATTTTTCTGTTTCAGTGTGAAAAAGATTAAAATATTGTTATTCCTATTTCACATCACAGCTATTATGATAATCAAAAATGTCTATTTTTTTTTTAATGCAAAAAAAAGTGTGATAAAAGTTTATATAAAAGGACTTAAATAATGTAATATCACAAGAAAAAAAAATGTCGCGCTTGAGGTGTGCAATTTGAAAGATAGGGTGGGGTGGGGGGGGGGGAGATAAGGCCTCTGAGAAAATAATGAATATTTGTCTATTTGAATACAGTCAATTTCCTGGCAAAAAAAAAACTTGATTAGACTTGATTTCCCGATTCAAAGTTTAAACTGTAGATTGAACGTACTAGACGTTGAAAACGTAAATTCGAGCTTTGAAGATGTAAATAGCTGTAAATACGGATTTTAGACATAGTCGACGTACGAAAACGTAAATGAGAATTGCGTAATCGTAGACAAAACCTTTCAAAAGTTGCAATTTAAAAAATTAAACTATATTGGAGACATTTCATTTTCAAAAAAACATATTTCGTCAGAAAACAAGAAATAAAAATTTTTAGTAGCTTTTGAAAAATATTTTGGGCCTTGTAGGAAAAAATATCTATTTCAATTTTGAGCTTCAAAACAAGTCTCCAAAATGATCTGCAATAACAAAAAAAAATGATAAGCCCTTTTGGCTCAAGGAAGCTCTTTTAAGTCAAAAGGGTGGATAATAATGAGTACTGTTGAAATTAGTAACGCGATATATGTATGTATAATAATAATAATAATAATAATAATAATAATATTAATATTAAAGTTGGGTATCATATATTATTTTCATAAATGTTTTAATATATATCTTTCATATTGTTATTTAATATGACGAGTATCTAAACAAATATATATTAATATAATATATGTTAACTGATTATATAATCAATCAAATTTTTCGCATTTTAAACCTGTAAATTCAAAATCTTTTTTTAAATCGATTATAGTTAAATATGTCAATTAGTTTGATTACCAACCAATAAACTTCTTATAAGTAGATCATCATCTTGATACCGCTTATCAAATTTGCATCACCTACTAAATTTAGTACTCATGGATGAGTAATAATGTAAGTAGAATTGTAAACAGTTTATCGAATAAATATTATCCCTACTCATCTCGTTGCTCCCAGCTCTTATCATGTATAAAACCGGATACATTCTAAACCTCATATATTTTGTATCAAAATTTTTACACACTTACATTTTCGTTTTACGCTTCTGAATAATTTAATCTCCTTTATTTCTATGATTAAATATTCTTTTTGAAAAAAAACTTCAGTCATACTTCAAATATCTGTATTATTTCTACCTTTCATACTTTGTACTCTACACTATTTATATAGAAAGGTAAATAGATAATATTTTCTTTTATTACATGAGCACACAGATGTTTTACCATAAGATTTTTATATAAATTTCTATTTTTTTTATGACATATTTTATTTCAGTATTCTTTGGTATGTTAAATAAGCGTTTCTAACGTAAATCTGCATTTAAACTTTTTTCCTATTCTCATTGTTTACGTTTTAAATTTAATTTTTATTTTCAAATCATTAATGTATATATAATGTATATATATTAGGGTGGCTCAAAAAATCCGACAATTTTTTTTTTTCGAGTCTCTTATGAAAATTTGTTGGTTTACAATGTTTCAAGAAGCCTCTCCAAAAATTAGCTCGATAAAAAATTTCCAAGAGGTCGTTCACGAATTTTGATAATATCAAAAATGATCGAAATTTGAATTTTTTATTTCAAATTTTTTTCTTTCTCGTAGCAGCAATAGTTTATATTTGTGAAATCATGACTACGCTGAAAATATAAGCCCAAAATTTAAATATTTAAACCTCGCTCAAGAATTTTGAATGTTTACGAGTTTAATGCTGTCTTTTGAACGTTTTTGAGCGACCCTTGAATATTAATAATAAAGCTTCTTGATTTTTTTTACCATCAATTTGCATTGCAATGAATGAAAATATAAACCGAGAAATATAAATAATAAGTTATTCACATACTTTTTTATTTTTTAATTCAATTTTTAGGTTTTTTCGCTTATTCAAAAATTACCAAATTTTATTGTTTAAGACTGTCCCGTATATTTTTGGTTATGCAAAAGTTATATTCAAGTAAAATGACAATAATTGAGTTATAAAAAAATACAAAAACTAATTCAAAGTATTCATGACATATTATCAGTTAATATTCAAAATTCTTGAGCGCCGGATTTTTGGAGAGGCTTCTTAAAACGTCGTAAGCCAACAAATTTTCATAAGAGGCTCGAAAAAAAAAAAGTCGGTTTTTTTGGGCCACCCTAATATGTATGTAGGAGAGAGAGAGAGCTAAATGGTGTACCTCCAAAATTTTATGAAAAAACTTACAATTTTCAAAAACTAATTGAGATTTTTAAAAAAAAAGTTACTGCTGTATTTCGAAAATTCTTTTAGTAAAAATTAAACTCAATTTTTCGATTAGTGACATAGACCAGATATTTTTAAATACACGGATAAAATTTTCTGTTAAAATTTATCCTACAATTTAGAGTAAACCTGGGCCAAAAACGAAATAAATACAAAAAGAATAAAACTGATTCCCGTTGTTTTATTTTTACTTTTTTTTTATTTAAAAGTTACTCGAAATTGGGTTTTTCCACCCCATAATTGAACACCATCCAGAAACGGAAGAGTAATTATTCATCGTTCCAGTTTTACTCACAATTAACGAGTAAAATTTATCAGATAATTCTTTCAGTGTAGTCTTATGTTATTTTCATTGAAAATGATCCTTTCATTTTTTAAATTCGCGAACAAATCGATATTCATGTAAAGTTTATAAATTTTATTGAAATTCCATGACAATTATCTTTAAAAATCGAAGATATTTTTTACCGTGTATGCTTTCATTTTTATCCATTTTGTTATGTAGTATAATTTAGATCGTAAAATTTTAAAGTGATAGAAAGTATTCAAGTTAAAAGAGAGCGAAATACATAAAAATAAATATTTTCCTGTAAAAAAAAAAAAAAAAAAAAAAAAAAAAAAAAAAAAAATTCCTGATTACAAATATTGGTAAGGCATTATAGATTCGTTATATATAACTTGAACAAAAGCATGTACAGTAATTAAAACCAGCAGAAAAATTATATAAAAAGATTATTATGAAGCATAGCGTCATATCCTGAAAAAAAAAAATATTCTGTATTACAATCTTTATTTTATTTAAATTATTTGAAAATCACTTTTTAACAAAAAAAAGATCATTGCATCGTAAAAAATTTTCGGAGTGAATGTGGATTGAAATAAAATCTCTCTAAACATGAATAAGTGAAATAAGAGAATATTCAATACTTCAAAGTGCAAAATGAACTAATACCAAAAAGTGGTTCAATTAGCACTCGAAATTAAGGAATATTCACTTATTTCACTTATTCATGTTTAGAGAGTGGGGTACCGGTGGGTAATAAGGCCTAGCTAAGGGAGATTTTGAATAGAGTCGAAAATATTGCATTTAATTATCGAAATATATCATTAATCTTTATTTCAATACATTAGCCATAGAATGTAATGAAGTAATGGTAATTTTTACCATAAACAAACGAAAAATTATACTTTTACAAAAACCATACGAATAGGCCTCATTTTACTACGATAGGGTAATAAGGCCTACGGGTTAAACAAACTGGAATAGTTTAACTATACTTAATAAAATTGGTATTAGAGATGAATCATCACTTAAATTTAGCAACAATACTTTTTAAAAATCAGAAGACTAGATTGTTTTGCTCAACAGCACTTAAAATTATCAGTATTCTTTTTAAGAGTCAGAAGACTAGATTGTTTTTTATAATTTCTTCTGCGCTACGACAGCATGACGGATGATGAAATATAGAAGACAGAGAACGTGGTATCGGGACTCTATAAAATTTTCGTAACATCTCTATGCAAGACCCTTCTACTAGAGAAGCCTTTAGTGGAGGCGATTATTTTAAATATCATTTCTGTCACTTAGGCCTTATTACCCGACAGGTCTTACTACCCGCGGGTACATTAGTTCACTCTGAAGTCACTCCGCTGAAAAAAAACGTCTTATTTACTCCTTTTGCGGAATGATCTCTTTATTATAAAAACTCCGGAACTCTGAGTGATGCAGGGAATTCGAATTTAGATAAAATTTGTAATCAACTCCAATTTTTTACAGTGTAATGACCAACTCTACAAATTCAAATATTCTAAAGATTTTTTATTTTTTCATCGAAAAATGAATTCTACTGCAACAATAAAATCTTTAGAATGATAACTTCTGATCAAAGATTTTACTTACATTATTTCTTTATGCTTGGAAATACGAGTTGTTCAAAAAAAAATAAAAATGATATAAAATATGTTATATGTCATAGTAAGCTCTTTGTTGCGATACTACACTAAATAATGAAAGTTATACGTACAAGATACTTCTGTAACGTTTTCAAGTTTCTCAATGATTATCGTTCAAAGAAAAAACGTTATCATTTAACGAGCATAAATAATTCATTTTTAACGATACCTATCAAGAATAATAAAATTAACATAAATACATTTTTGAAAAATTTTTGAACGATAAATTTAAAAAAAAAAAAAAAAATATTTTGTGAATAGCAATGTATTATATGTATTCTATTAACTCAGATATATTATTAAAAGCATTTAATACAAGTATAAATTTTTGTACTTCATCCGTATTATATTCAATTGATGCTAAGTACTTGTTAACAGTACGCTTCAAATGTTTCACATAATATAGTTACTACATTATATATACTTAAGCGGATTCTTCGCGTGATAAGAAGATTTTATTCTCGTCTCTTCCATCTCATATAACAATAATAATAATAATAATAATAATAATAATAATAATAATAATAATAATAATAATAATAATAATAATAATAATAATAAAAATAATCATAATCATAATAATAATAATAATAATAATAATAATAATAATAATAATAATAATAATAATAATAATAATAATAATAATAATAAAAATAAAGTGTAATATGAAAAAAATATATATTATTTTGATCATATAAATATATCGAAAAAATATAATATAAACGATCGATAATAATATACAGAAAAATGTACTCTACATACAAGTCTTTAGAGAAAATCAGTAGTATATTTCTTCACACATTTCAATTTTTTATATTCTCTTTATTTTTTTTATTTTTTTTTCCTTATTTGCGTGACGTTAACTCGTCCTCGGAAAAAGCTCATTCGTAGGGTATACGATATATAGAACGCGGTAAAATTTTTCACAGATGTACATGAAGGCACAACGTGCTCATACACCCCTTTACTCTATTCTACCCTTCCCAACTTTACGTTACTCTTTACTCACTCTCATTCTTCTTCTCTTTCTCAATTCACGATTTTTTTCTCTTTCTCTCTCTTTGGAATGCTGCCTACGTGTATGGAAATCGGAATACCATTTCATACTTTATTCTATTTCACAGAATATGCTCTATCGTCAATTCTACCGAAAACCGCTTCAATTTTTTCGTCCTTTATTCACAATTGCTTTCATCCATAATACTATTGATTTTAAATCTTATAACTTGATTATCATTTTTAAATCATATATTTATCTTTAATACTTCGTTATAATAAAATTCAATGGATGGATTAAAGGAAAAAAAAAACATTCTTAAACAAGAATCGATAACTATAGATTATAAATATGAGAAAAGTTATAAAAAATTTAATGATACAAATAATAGTAAATGTGATACAATATAATGGTAGCTTTTACTAAGGCCACAAGGCTAAACTAAAAACTCTACTCGTCTCCTAGTACTCTTCGTGCAACCAAGGAAAACGAAACTCGTAAAGTTTTATGAGCTTAACACACTAGTCTCCGAGTTTCCAGCGGATTAGCGTTTGCGTTAATAAAAAATTAACGAAAAAAAAAAAAATTGTTAAGTTCATAATAGAAATTATTTTTGTACTATTAAACACACATTTTTCTATATGTATATTTTTTTTGTTCCCGTCAAAATATTATGTAATTGAAAAGAAAACTTAAATTAATACAGAAAATGATATAGACTAGAAAATTTATGAAATTAAAAAATTTAACGTGTGTTGTCTGTATTTGATATGTCAAAAGTGACAGGAGAAATGTCACATTTTAAAAAAAAAAAAAAAAAAAAAAAAAAAAAAAAATGTGTTAAAGAAGACTAGGACCCTCGAGTTATTTCGGGAAATTTTGAAAAACGTCTTAATTTCTCGACAAAAAAATAAGTTTTGGACACCTCGAACGTGAAGTGGAGAAATCATGTTCTATTGTCGACAGAAAAAAAACCGTGACTCAGCTTAAATTTTTTTTTTATCTAAAATTTCAAGTTGGGTTATCGTGACCCAGTCTCGATTAGACGCAAATTGTATGAGTACTTTAAAATAAAACAAAACTTTTTTTTTTTTTACAAAATTTTTGGGTATGCCATTGTACCCTAGTTTCCTCTACACACATGCAGAAAATTTCTTAGTAAAAAATTACCCAAAAAGTTTGGCACCATATGGACATCTGGCCAGGATCGTAATTTTTACTATGTGCTTACTACGGGTCGCACATAATACTAGTGCTATCGATTGCTATAACATTTTATAATGTGCGTCGTTGTTATATTTAGATGCATACTATAGTACCAGTCTTCGGATGGTGTACTAACAAATTAATGATAACACTTTGTTGAACTATATAGAAAAAACATTAATTATCACAGTTAATTAATATTAATTTTTACTATGCCCTTATTCATAATTTTCTACTGAATTGAATAAAATAATTCGGTAAAATTGAATAATTCGAAAATTTTCAAATGAGGGTAGAAATACGATTTTTAGTCACTTTAGGGCTAGTTTTGGCCACTGAAAAATTTGAAATAAAATAATTTGGAAAATACACATTAACATACTTCATTTTTTAAATGTCTTTGAGAATATGTACTTTTATCATCCTATTGCAATAGAATTTTTTTAATACGTTTTTATCAATTAAAATAAAGTATTAAATGTCCAAAAATACAACAGTAGCAAAAAATGGTACTTCGACCCTATTTTTAAATTTTCGAATTATTCGTAACTTTTCAAGTTACTCGATTCGAATCAAGAAAATTATGATCAGCTTTCAAATATCCAGTTTTTATTTTATAGAGAGCTTTGTTTTGAAAATAACCAAAAATAATGTTTTTGTAGATTCGTAATTCAGCTCAATTTAGTTCTGACAAAATTTGAAATCATTCAAAAGGTACCCGACCTAATGAACTATGAAAATTTAATTTTACCAATTTGAACTTTGGTAAATTTGAACTTTGGCGATTTGAACTTATTTTTTTTCTCAGGTTTGTAAATTTGAATAATTGAAAATTTGAATATTTTATGTGTCCACGCACACAAAACCCCTGAAAAAAAGGCACCATACTATTTCAAGCGTATAGGTTTACATAATTTATATTTCCGCGCACACAAAGCCTGACAAAAAAAGGTAAGTTTAAATCGCTAAAGTTCAAATTTTCGAAGTTCTTTAGGTATGGAACCGTTCAAAAGAAAATTTTCGAATCATTCAAATATTTACAAATAATAAAAAAAAAAATTGAATTATTTGATTCGAAATTAGAATCAAATAGTTATTTTGATTTGATTTGATATTAATAATTCGCATACCCCTAATAATTAGTAAATGGACTATTAACCATAAATTTTTTGAACAGTGTATTCATATAAATTTTTCAACTTTGTATTCTAAACTCAACTTTCCTATCAATCATAATTTTATTAAGCTTGTCTAGACTACTGTATATATATACATATATGCATAATATAGATATGCAATAATTTGAATACGTTTGACTCGATATCGAGTTGTCGAACGTCAAAGATGGAATAAAAGTCACGAGTTAGCATTAATACCACTCCATTTAATTTCCATTCATACATACATATATACTCCAATATTTCATCTTAAATATTTTTTCATCATATAAAATATCTCGTCCAAAATTGTAGATGCGTGTCATTTTACGTCAGGATCTCTCCCTCCTCCCTCCAGCGACGTAATCCCGGCGCCTGACGGTCGTTGTCCTACATTTTTTTTTATTACCACCATTATTATTATTTTTTTTTTTTTTGTAAACTTATTCAATTTCATAAAAAGACTTTTCTCTTTTTCCGTATAATTATTTCAGGTTAATTTAAATATATAAATCTCACAATTTGTATATTTTTGTATTTATTTACGTAACTAGAGTTGAATACAGTATAAATTTAGATTACATTTTTTTTTCATTCTATGTGTAATTTTTTTATTTCTGTTTTTGTAATGCAACAGCCGTAACATGTAGATGTAAAATGTGATGTAAAGAAAAAAGAATAACAAGTTTTGTTGTAAAATCCCTAACTAATTTGTCAACTTTTTAAAACCGTTGAGTTCACACGAGTAGATGGGCTCGGAGTATACGATGTAATGCCCGACATACATGTATGTATATATATATATTTATATATATGTTAAAATGTTTGAGTGTGGTCAAATGGCACGCGGGAAAGCTTCAGTGAATGTGACAGTAGTACTACTGGTAGTTGCATGTTTGTCACAAGCTCCAGTGTTCCGTGACGTGGAAATACGAGCTAACAAAGTTTTTTGATATTAGCTCATTCGTTGGTGGTACAATCTCTCTTTACTTTCCACACTGAATTTCTATCCTTTTCGCATCGTTAAATCATTGTCTACCTTATACCTATTCTCGTAGTTATAGCACTTGGGGATATGTTAAAGCTTGCAATGCTTGCAAACTCAACCGCATTTCTTGCGATAATATGGATAGCTTGATAAATTATCCAATAACTTCTTGTTGAATTTAACAAGTGAAAAAACCTCCATCATTCTTTACTGGTAAATAGATATATTGTTTGGTATCTGAGGAAATAGACTATTTCTAACTCGATTCGTACCCATGATGTTTGTAAGTGGTTACGAGAACGAAACTTTGCTCGTTTATCTTTTTGACTCTAGACCCAGATCGGCACAACTTGAATAAATAATGAGACAGTTGTGAATTATTTTTATTTTTTCTTAAGAGTTTAAGCGTATTTTAAACCGGATGTAATACAATTTTATATGTATGTAACTGTTATATCAATCTAATGTTTATTTCAATTTTTTGTTTTTTTAAATCAACGGTCACAAGGGTTCCAAAATACTCCAGGCTATTTTCGAAGTTAAATATTTCAGTAAATATTGGTTTTTTGAAAAAATACTACACAATATCATCCTATACCGTTGTGGTAATAATTACTTGAAATTATAGGACATAGGCCCTTACTTTGCGGGAAAAGTTCCCATAAGTATGGGAACAATTCCCATCATTATGGTAATAGTTCCCATATCGCATGCTATATAGAATTATAGTAATGACTACCATACTCATAGGTACAGTTCCCATAAGAAAATAGGAACAAATCCTATAATCACATTGTAGCGGTTCCTAAGTGCATATGGGAACAAACTCTATATATTATGGTGACTATTCTCATAACATTTATGGTAATAATTACTATACATTATGGTAATAATTACTATACATTATGGCAATAATTACTATATATTATGGTAATAATTACTATACCTTGCGATAATAATTACTATACCTTACGGTAATAATTACTATACATTATGGTAATAATTACTATACCTTGCGATAATAATTACTATACATTATGGTAATAATTACTATACCTTGCGATAATAATTACTTTACATTATAGTAATAATTACTATACCTTACGGTAATAATTACTATACATTATGGTAATAATTACTATACCTTGCAATAATAATTACTATACATTATGGTAATAATTACTATACCTTGCGATAATAATTACTATACATTATGGTAATAATTACTATACCTTACGGTAATAATTACTATACGTTATGGTAATAATTACTATAATATTTAAAAATTAAAATCATTAATCATTGATCTAATGTGTACAGATTAATTTAGTGTATTATGATTATGATAATATTATGGTAACGATTACCATAATATTATAGTAATACCTACCATACACGCTGAAAAAAAAAATAATAATACTTCCCATCTTAACGAAGTAACTATTCCTATTACATTTTAATGATTCTCATCCTGATATGTTACTTTTCCTATCGAAGATGGTAATCATTCTTATCTAGATAGTAACTATTACTATCGAAAATGGTACCCATTCTTATCCGTGATAATAATCATTACTATATTCATAGGCAAAATCAAAAATTTTTCAGGCATAAGAAATATTACTATCTACATGATAATTATTACTATCGGCATTAGTAATTATTATTATACGAGAAACGAATAGTTAACATAGTAGCATGATAATTATTATTAAATACAGATGGTAATCATTCCCCATTACAAGATAGTGATAGAATTTTTTTTCAGCGTGTACTATCATAGGAACCATTACCATAGCTGCATAGTAACGGTGACCATAATTCTATAGAAACTATTCTGATACCAGATAGGAATTATTCCCATATTTATAGGAATTATTACCATAATATGTATTGGTGCCTTGCTATAGTCGACATTTAAAAAAACCAGTTACCGTGTGTTATGGGAACCATTACCATAATATATTGTAATTGTTACCATAAAGTTTTCTCCGTGTTGATATCTGAAACGCTACATAACAGATATCTTGCATTTTTTTGAATCTCAATATTTACCGATATTTTTGGTAGAATTTTTTTTTAACGGGAATGCTTTCAAGTAAATCAATTTTTTAAATAATTTATTTTCTGACTTTTTCATTTTAAAACACACGTTTTTAGGCATCCGAAAACAATAAGTGAGAAAAAATTAGTGATCGATGGTTTCGAAGGGAAGAAAAATTTTTTTTATTAATTTAAATATTTTTCTGGTTTCTTATACTTGTGGACTGAAAATACATCAATCAGTAAAATTAAAATTTTTATACTCCCCTATTACATCTATTATGTAATAAAGTTTATTGGAAAAAACGTTTTCGTACTGAAGGAAAAGTTATTTGCTTATTTTCACGAATTCAAGTAAATAAAAGAATTATGATTTTGATTTCGAAAGTGATGATATTAAATTTTAAATTAATTTTTTATTAATGATAGTCTTGAAACTGATATTTTTTTTTTTTATGATCACTCAAAAAATGAATTATTTAATAAAAAAATATCATAATGTTAAAATATTTTTTTTTTACCTCAGTCGACTTGTTATCAGTTATTCAGCTGTACATATATTTTTTTCAATGTTACCTTAGTTTTTACAAAATTTTTCAATTTTGAAAAATTTTTTTCTGGATATCCAGAAATTTGAAAAAAAAAAAATGTCTATTGTAATTTGACACTTCTACAATTAATTAAAAAATTTCATTTTAATGAGTACAATTTTAGAATGAAAAAATTTTTATTTTTAATGCATTACTTATTATAAATTTAACTACTCAATTATTCCGATGTAAAAAAATTTATTATAAAAAAAAAAAAAAAAATGATTTCAAAATACATTGAAATAATTATCTAATTTATTTAAAGTCATTTTTCTAGTCCACATGTAAACGTTGATAAGAATAAATTAAGTGATAACTTAATTAATTGTTATGGCTCAAGGGCTCACACGTCAGTTTGATTTAAATTTCCGTATTATCTCATACTATTAATATATATAAATATATATGACTGTATAAACAACTAAAGGCTTAAAATCACATACTAATCCGATATGATTAACGTTGCGATGTATATCTATATATATAAATATAAATGATATCAGCGTGCGCCGTATTCAAACATCGTACAGGTTTATTTGATTTCCAGATTTACTCGAATAATCATTAATTTCGATTATGGTATAGGGACAATTATTGGTCACTGTAGGACCAGTTTTGGATATTTCGAATCATTAAATTAAATAATTTGTTAAATACGCAATGACATAATCTATTTTTTAAATGCGTTCGATATACTTTTATCGCACCATCACAATAGATACTTTATTTTTTTTTTATTTGTCCATTAATTAGAAGAGGGGGAGGGGTAGGTTTTAAAGGCGAAAAAAGGCATATTTTTATGATTTTTTTTTTTGGAGATATTAATAATGTTGGTTTATTTATTCCATATACATCTTATAGTATGGCATCTAAAGCATCTTTGGAAAAATTTTAAATTAAAAATATCAAGAAATAAGTCCTTGACAGCGAATCTCTGGAGACGTCTTGAAAAAAAGTTGATTTGTGGCGAACACCATAACTCGTTACCGAATCATTTGAAGGGAAAAAATCAAGATATGCTTGAAAGGTGATATGTTTTCTTAGGTAATCAGGAAGTTTTTTTTTTTACCATTTTTTTCCATTTCATTATAACAAATTTACCGAAGTTTTTTTGATAATTTAATAATTTCTGAATTGGGGTATTTCTTTGTGATCTGTGAAAATATTACTACACAATTTTAGGGTTAATTAAATTAAATTTTAATTAAGATTAATTTATTTTTAAAAAAATGAAAGTCACGATAAAATTTCACCTTAATTATATATGAACATTGATAAAAATAGCCGGTAGCAGCTACCTATTAGCAATCGGTAGCGGCTACTGAAAAATAATCGGTAGCTGCTACCCATTAGCAATCGGTAGCGGCTACTGAAAAATAACCGGTAGCAGCTACCTATTAGCAATCGGTAGCGGCTACTGAAAAATAATCAATAGTAGCTACCTATTAGCAATCGGTAGCGGCTACTGAAAATTAACCGCTAGCAGCTACCTATTAGCAATCGGTAGCGGCTACTGAAAAATAATCAATAGTAGCTACCTATTAGCAATCGGTAGCGGCTACTGAAAAATAACCGGTAGCAGCTACCTATTAACAATCAGTAGCGGCTACTGAAAAATAATCAATAGTAGCTACCGATTATTTCAGTATCAGTTACCGAAATAATCGGTAGCGGCTACCAAAAAATAATTGGTAGCTGCTACAGATTATTTTTTTCAGTGTAAATTAGAACATCAATAAAATGTAAAAAAATAATAGACTTAGAGAGACTAAAAACTGGAAATTCGATAATTTGTCAAGGGTTGAATCAGCGAAAATAAATTTTTTTGGTGATTTTCACTCTCGGAAATTTTATTTCTAAAAAATTTTACTGATCATAATGATCTGTGAATTAAATCAAAGTATTTGTCAGAAAAATGTATTTCTAATATTTCAGTTCAATCTTGGAGATTTATGAATGTTATCACAATGATGACAAATCGCGTTGTATCTCATATGTGTATATATTAAAAAACAATAAAAATTTAATTACTCATATAGAGGAGAGGCACGACGGGTGAGTAATTAATTCTTGCGACTTCTGAACGCTGAACGCAATTTATTTTTATCTCTTTCTAATGTTCTTGTTTTATATTTTTTTTTTCCCAGATTTCGATTACTTTTCATACTTTAATTTTATTTTTTTGACGATTCTATAATGAAATTTTTTTTTCTAATTATTTGGTCCAGGATAAGATGAAATTTTTTTTTCTTTTCTTTAATTTTCTAGATGTCCCGTTTTAGTCAAAAATTGAAAATAAATTAAAAAATTATCAACAAAATTTAAGCATTTTTTTTTTCACACAATTTATAAGATGCCCATTTTGCCCCAGATATTGACTATTTTTTTTTAAGGCTGAAGTATTTAAAAATTTTAACAAAAAAAAATGAAATTTTTCATGATGACGACAATCACAAACAGGTAAATTACCTTTGAATTTTAATTAAACTATTCGTTACTAATTAAAAGATTTAATTAATTTTATAATTAAACGAAAAAATTATATTATTAATTTGTTTTTTCAAGTAAAAGTTTATTAGAAGACATTATAAGTTTATTGTCATAGAAAAATTAAAAAAAAAAAAAAAAAAAACAAAAAAGTAATTTAGATTTTTTTTAGATAAACTTAGAAACATAGAAACAGAATAAATTCTTTTGAAGATTTGTACATTATATAAAACCAGAGTTTGTCTTTCGCAAAAAATTTATTACTATGAGTAAAAATAAAGCACCGGGCAGATAATCAAATTCTATACAAATGTTTAAGCTTTATATGAAAAACGATTAATTTTAAGTCATATAACAGCATGATGGGATCAGTACGATGAATTAATAATTAGTTTTAAATTATTATTATTATTATTATTATTATTATTATTATTATTATTATTATTATTATTATTATTATTATTATTATTATTATTGTATTGATAATTTCATTTTATAATACGGTTAAATTAATTCGTACTTATCTGTTTTAATCAGATGAAATTCATTAAAATAGAATTTAACATTTGTACCTATGAATATTTTGTTTATCCCTTTGTTAAAATCCTTCTTTGTTTTCAGAGTACGTTCGTTATTAAAATTCTCAAAATTTGTGACATTGTTAAGCATCATTCCAAGAATATTCTGATAAATTTTCATAAAAAAATATTGAAAAGTAAGCAAGTGGTCGTGGGGAGAGACACCTTAAAAGAAAGTATCCATGCCGTAAGCAGCATAACTCAAGACTGCCTCATCTGAATTCCAAAAACTAAAAAGATTTCTTCAGTACACAAGTTTGATGGATTTAAACGAAGGAATAAACAAAATATTCATTTTTGAATTTTTGGTAAAGGTGGAATCAAAAAACTCTGATTTTTGCCACAAATTATTCCTTTTTTTAATTAAAAAATAAGTAGTTATTGAAAAAAAAAACCCTTCATTTAAATCTAAGATAAACTTATGTACTAAAGAAATCTTTTTGGTTTTTGGATTTCAGATGAGGCAGTCATGAGTTATCCTGCCTACGGCATGGAGACTTTTTTTTTTAAAGTGACTCGTCTCTCCCCACTAACACTGGGTTATTTTTCAATATTTTTTTATGAAAATTTAGTAGAATATTCTTGGAATGATGCTTAACAATGTCACAAATTTTGAGAATTTTAATAACGAACGTACTCTGAAAAAAAAATCACAAAAATATCCTTTTTTTTTTTTTTTTTTTTTTTTTGTATCTCGACCCTTTCCCCCCTTAAGCGACTAAAAATCATAAATAATTAGAGGTTCAAAACAAAAAATAAAAATTCATAATAAATTTATTTATCATATTTTATTATTGGTCAAAGTATTTTATTGACAGTAATAGTAACAATTGTAAACTACTGCAGATCATATTTATACCGTGTCTTGGTATTTTTATTATCAGCTAATATACATTTATTTAAATGCTTCAGCAAATAATTTTAAAAATAATAATAATAATAATAATATAAATAATAATAAAGATGTAGTATGCTCTTATAATTTCATTATTTTTGTTCACAGACAATTTATCAGCTCAAATTTATTTCCAGTATGTGCGTCTTCAAATTCATTTAAATTTATTATATATATATATATAAACTAATGTTGTTATTTTTTTTCTATTTTCTCCTTTCCTCAATGTGTAACTTTAAGATAATGAATAGACATACGCAATATGTACTACTTATTTATGCTGTCTTACGTTTTTCTTCTAGAAAGCATAATTATAAAACTCATTGAAAATTTATTTTCAATTTGAAAAATCATTCTATCATTCAACCAACAGAGCCGGAAATTATATAAACATTCACTGAAAATAATCTCACATTTTAATAACACAATAATGATAATAATGATAATAGTCAAGTACTCAAAAAATAATAATAAAATTTAAAATTTTTTTTAAATGTAAGCTACGTTACATTATCATTTGTCATTTTTTTTATCATACTTATATACATATATTTAAACTGAATACTTTTAAAACTAATAGTTTATGTAAATTATTTTCGTATTTTATTGATGTCCTATTTAAATATTTAATAACTACAGTTTTTTTTTAATGAAAAATAAAATGATTTTAATTATTCGATATTTTCTACTACAAAATATTAACATTTTATGTCTTAATTTATTTTTTAGTTGATCAGATTTTAAATTATTTTATTAGAGCTGTCGTTGAAATGGAAATTTTTTTTTAATTTTTTACGATCACTCAAACATTTTCCAAATGCGGAAAAAATTCCCTTAGGGTTTCAGCCTTTAATTCCAAAGGGAATACGTGCAAATTTTTTTGATTTTTTTTTTTTTTTTTATGGATTAAACTATCGTTTTTCGCCTAATAAATATTTTATTAGACTACATACCCTGGAAGATCGTTGGAATGCCTCTCTGGGGTCAATTTACTGTTTATATTTTTCTTTGCCTTTTTTAAAGAAATCTAATTTATTTTTAGCATTTAAGAAAGTTAAAAATCAAGTATAAAATGGACATGTGTAGATATACTATTAATGTAGAACGTAACTTTTTTTACAGTAGGTATGAAGTCGAAAAAAGTCTTAGAAAAATCACAAAAAAAAAAACACTGTAAGTGTACACTTGGAATGAAGTGTTGATACCTTGGGATATTTTTCTAGTATTTGGAACCGTTCAATAAAAATTGATGGTAAGAAATTTAAAAAATTACCCTTTTAACGAACACTCGAATAAATATATATTTATACATATTAGGGTGTTCCAAAAAAAAAAATAATTTTTTTTTCCTCGAAAACAGGTGCGAAAATTTCATTTAGATATAAAAATATGCTTGTAAAAATTAGAGCTCTTAATATTAATATTAAGAAGTTCCGCATCGCACTTTTCAATTTTCTATAAGAATAACATGGAATTTTTTTTTGCGTCTTGTGTTTCTTTATACACTAGCTAATGATGCGTCGTATGAAAAATCTTAAGACATAATTTTGTAGGAAATCACAGGTTCTATAAAAAAATTCTCTCATTTTTAAAAAAATTCAACTGTTGAAAAGTTATTGGAGCTGAAAGTCAAATTTATATTAAATTACGAGATCTTTTTCCTTTTTCGGCGAAACTATCATACTTATCACAAAATATCATAGAACCTTTTTTGTAGACACTTTAATTCTCTACAAATTATGTTCAATAAAATTTTTCAAAATTCCGCATTGTTTTCTAGTTATTTTCACTTTAATGTCAAGATTTAAAAAAAAATTAAAAAGTTTTGATCGATTTCAGAAGCTTGGCAATAAAATGAAAATAACTAAAAAACAATGCGGAATTTCGAAAAATTTTATCAGAGATAATTTGTAAGGAATAAAATTGTCTACAAAAAAGGTCCTATGGAATTTTGTGACAAGTCTAATAGTTTCGCTGGAAAAGTAAAAAGATCTCCAAATTTACTGTAAGTTTGACTTCAAGCTCCAATAACTTTTGAATAGATAAATTTATCAAAAAATGATAAGAAACTTTTTTTGTACAGCATTTGATTCTCTACTAAATTATATCCTGAGCTCGTCTGCACAATGAGACATTGTCAAGGTATTAAATTCAAACTTAAAATTTTTTTCTCCCATGTTATTTAAATGGGAAATAGAAAATTGCGATAAGTGATCTCTAAATATTAAAATTGTTTTAAGAGCTCTAATTTTCACCTGGGTACTTTTATATCTAAATCAAGCTTTTGAACCCGTTACCAACAAGAAAAAAAAATTTTTTTTTTAAACATCCTAATATTTATATACATAAATGTAATATTAAATTTATATTATTTTTAATAATATAATGAGATAAATACTAAATATCCACTTGATTTTTAACGATTGTCAGAAAATATGAGTTCTCCAGTTTTAAATCTATCGTGCAATTTATTTTATTATTTTTAATTTATATATATATATATATATATATATATATATATATATATATATATATATATATATATTATGTAAATATACAGAATATATTTTTCTCAACTTTTTAATTAGAAAAATTTAATATCATTTTATTTTTATTATTTTTATTATTTTTATTAATCACAATTATTGTACAATATTTAATGTGAATAAAAGTGCAGTCATAAAACATTGCGATGTCAAAGATTTTTAATTATTTTTTTTTTTTTTTTTTTCAAAAATCTTCAACATTTCTTATTTATTTTATTCGAGCCTTGTACTATGATTTTGTTATTTATAAAAAAAAAATTTACCAAACACCCGACTAGCAAAATTATTCTTATACATTATTATTATCACTATTATTATGTAAATTATTGTTACAACGATTTAAAATATTCGTGTAAAAAAATTTTTGATATTGTTTAATTTTCAAATTACGCCCATGAAAAAAAAAAAAAAAAATTCCGGAAATGTTTTGTCTGAGGAACTTTTTTGTGACTTTTTTGACTTCAAGAATAAAAGTAATAATTTATAAGGATTTTTTGTTTTCGTATTTTTACGCCCGAAGCTCAAAAATTTAGACCAGTTTTGAAAAAATGTCACAAATAATAAAAAGAAAAAATTATGATATTAAAATTAGCCGTCTAATAGATTTTGTTTTTTTATTTTTCTACATGCGCATATTTTTAGTTTTTTTTTTTCATTGATTTGTTGAAAAAAAAAATTCAAAAATTATTAATTGTCTGCTAATTAAAATAAAAGAAAAAATGATTTTTTGTAGTGGCCATGAAAAAAAAATTCAAACACAAGTTTGAAAATGTGCAAAACAAAGACGATTTTTTTCCTTGAAATTTTCACAAGTCTCAGAAAAGTTATCAGTTATCTAAAATTTTAATTTTAGTCTGATGACGTTTTGAAACATTTTTGGAATAAATTTTTTTTACATGAGCAGTGTGTTTTATTTTTTTGAAACTTGAAAATTAAATAATTTCAGTACTAAATTAATAATCGAACTTATTTCCAGTTTTTTACCCAAAAAACAAAATTCAACTTTGCAATAAAAATTCTTTTGTCGCAAAAAATTAAAATTTGTTGAAAAAATATCAAAGTCAACAATTTGTAGTTTCTCCAAGCAAAAATTAAAAAAAAAAAAAAGTCAAAATACAATTACATGAATTTTCATTTTTCCAGTTCCAACAAAATTTAAAGCTTAAGGGGGAAAAGCGCCTGAGATACAAAAAAAGAGGATATTTTTGTGATTTTTTTTTCAGAGTACGTTCGTTATTAAAATTCTCAAAATTTCTGACATTGTTAAGCATCATTCTAAGAATGCCCTGCTAAATTTTCATAAAAAAATATTTAAAAATATGCCAGTGGTCGTGGGGAGAGACGAGTCACTTTAAAAAAAAGTCTCCATACCGTAGGCAGCATAACTCAAGAATGCCTCATCTGAAATAAAAAAACCAAAAAGATCTCTTTAGTACATAAGTTTATCTTAGATTTGAACGAAGGATTTGCTTTTTCAATTACTACTTATTTTTTAATTAAACAAAAAGAATAATTTTTGGCAAAAATCAGAGTTTTTTGATTCCACCTTTGCTAAAAATTCAAAAATGAATATTTTGTTTATTCCTTCATTCAAATCCAAGATAAACTTATGTACGAAAGAAATCTTTTTGGTTTTTTGAATTCAGATGAGGCAGTCTTGAATTATCCTGCTTACGGCATGGATACTTTCTTTTAAGGTGACTCGTCTCTCCCCACGACCACTGGCATATTTTTCAATATTTTTTTATGAAAATTTAGCAGGACATTCTTGGAATGATGCTTAATAATGTCACAAATTTTGAGAATTTTAATAACGAACGTACTCTGAAAAAAAAATCACAAAAATGTCCTCTTTTTTTTGTATCTCAGACCAGCTTCCTCCTTAAATCTTTTGATGCCAAATTTTTTACACGAATATTATTATTAATAATTAATAGATATTCAATATTAATAATTACTCATTTATAATATTAATTATCTTAACTTCCGACAATATCGAATCTTATCAATGACGGAAATAAAATCTTAATTCTCAGCTTTTTAAATCGTTTATATTTACTAATAATTACTGTACCATTACTATTCATACCTAATTAATTAATTAATTATTCAATTAAATAAAATATCATTTCTCAAACTCACATCTCAATCCCATTTAAAGTAAATCTCCAATAGTCTCAATAACTAATTACATCAATTAATCAAAATGTATGCCAATTCGGACGCAAATTTTTTTTTTACAATCATTCTTTACAACTAATAATTACCGCCGACATTTATCAAATTTTTCAAAATATTTATTCGTTTTCTATACGAAATTTTTCGTAGGCCGATTTGTATTTAATTTTAATTTTTTTTTTTTAATAATTTTTAATTATACAATGGATTAAATTTTTTTTATGAAAAATACTATACGGTAAATACACAGTGACGTATATTTATTATTTTTATTAATTAATAACGACTTAATAAATTTTCATTTATTATATTTTCGTCGCATATATTTTAATTATTTACAAAATTAAAAAAATTAATAATCAATTACTTTAAAGTATCGTCATAATTTTAAATGTCTAATTATTTTTTTTTTTAATATATATATATATGTATATAATATAATTTTAATTAATGTACATATTACACTCACGCAACTTCAATCTCTTAAATTACTCATACAATTATTGTATTTTTTTTTTTTTTTAAATTTGTACTAAATTGTATTTCCCATAAATTTATTTAGTTATTTTGCCAATTAGCCATAACTATTTTAATCTACACTATACAATTATCGAATCGGTACTCAATATAATTATTTTCAAAAATTAATTAATTAAAAAAAAAAAAGAAACCAAACTTGACATTAAAAATTTTCTCTTTTAATTTTACTATACAAAAATTATTTATAAAAAAATTATTCTAATTATTCATATATATATGTTGCACATTTTACATGGGTTTAATTAAAAATCCATGTAATTATTAAAAAGAATTAATAAAAATTTTTTTTTCGCAGTGATAACAACAAAAAAAAAACAATTAAATTTAAATTTATGTAAACGTGATAGTGCATCTCATATTTAGTATATTAATATAAACAGCAATTAAATGTGATTGATTACGTAGCACCGCATATCTTAATATCACTTATTAGTATTTCAGGTGTCTTTTTATTTTATTTTTTTTATTTAATATATTTACTGTTAATTGTAAAGTTTATTTTTTAATAAGTCTATGGAAATATTATGGACCTAGTGCGATAAGCAATGGATAGTATTAAAAAAATATATACATTATTTACATATTAATGACTATTATTAATGATAATTAATAATAATAATAATAAAATAGTAATTTATTATATTTAATTAGCCGATAGTTTTTAATTATTGCATTTAAATTGCATTGACTCGACTTATCAATGCAAGTCGCCGTAAGAGTTAACTGCGGAACTAATCAATTATTTTTTTTTATCAGTTATTATTATAAAATATTATTGAAATAGTTGTAATTGTAATTATAATTATAATTAAGTAAATGTTAATTAGATAAATTATTTATAATATTTTTTTTAAGCAACGCCAGGCTGCAGAGTCAGTAGATATGTCGTAGGATCGTAGTATCCCGCGAGATAGTAAATGTCGTTGTTATCGTAAATGGTGAGATATCGATGGGGTTCTTTGCCCAACTTGGTTGTGTAATCTTGTAGTGGAAGTACCTCACATTTGTGAGATATTGTCTGCACGTCATTTTCATCCATGTGTGGCGATTCGAACAACGCGCCCTGCAATTGACAGTTTTAATTATTATTAATTACTGGACATTATGTAATATCGTGTTTTTTAGACAGGTCTTTTATTTAGGGTTAGACTACCTTTAGAAATTATTAGAAAATTTTTTGAATTTCCCGCTTTGAAAATGTAAAATTTGAAAAAAATTAAAATAATAGTCTGTGTAAAGAAAATTCATTCTAAAAATATTACAAAGAAGTTTGACATGTAGAACTTGTAAATTTGAGGCAGATTCGAATTTCAAGGAACTTTTTTTGAATTTGGGCAATTTTGCAATATGGCAGGGAGTGCGATGAAAATGACATCTGATGGTTGCAATAAATCATGCTCGAAAATTGTAAGAGATATATAAAATCAGTGTAAAAAATAAAAATTCAAGAAAGCAAATGAGTGTGAATCCTGATTAAAAAAGTTATTTTCAACTCAAATTTTCCAGTGACACTCAATTTAATTCTACTAATTTTTAATTAAAAAATGCCTAAAAATTATCTTATATTTTTAAAATTCAAATTTACCGCCCACATCGAATCATTTTTTTTTTTTTTAAATCAATAAATTTTATACAAACGTATAATTATAATTTAATTATTCAACCAATAAAAAATAAAAAAGGTGATAAATTTTACCGGATACTTCAAATTCGCCGGACAGCCAACAGTTTCCTCTGGATGGTAAAACCATTTGACTTTGACAATCATATTCGAACTAGTGGTCTCCCACATCGATTCAATCTTTCCAATGTAGGGCCGATCCGGTCGACCAGTCGAAAGAAAAACGGCACTATCTCCAATTTGTATCGTCTCAGTTCCTCGTTGTATAGCCTTGAAAAATTGTTTCTTAGCTCTACCTTTAGCTCCAGGTCTTCTGTAGCCTTTGCCAGCCCACCCCCACAGCTGCCTTGCTGGCAAGAAAGCTGCCATTTTACTTCTACTCTCAACCGACTCTTGTCTTTCTCTCGCCTTGGTCTTTTTATCAGACTTTTTCGTCTTGTCATTTTTCTCCTCAACCGCAGGTTCTTCATCAACAACATCCTGCACCTGGACTATTTCATTTTCAACCTCCGATTCTTCATTAATAAAATCTTTGCCACCACCAATGACTCCATTGGTAGCATCCTCATTCTCATCTCTGCCTCCATCTACATTTTTATCTTTGTCTTCTTCATCCTCTTCTTCATCGGTCCTCAAACCAGAGCAACTTTCCCCGCCACTAAAGTGACTGCTTTCATTGTGACTTGAATGATGAGCATGTTTGTGTTTATGCTTGCGATGTTTTCTGTGCTTGTGCTTTCGATGTTCTTCACAGCACTTGTGTCTTTTGTGTCTCTTCTTACCATCCTGAAGTTGTTCAAGTCTCTTGAGTTTATCGCGTCGTCGCTTTTTCAATTTTTTACGCTCTCTATATTCATTAGCGCTCTTTTCATCAAACTCTTTAGTATTATTTTCGCTCTCCATCTTATCATTATCGACCAAACTCGATGTCACTGCTGACACAGACTGGTCCGAACGTTTGTCATCAGACATCGAAGTAAGTCTGCGTTTTTTACCCAACGTCAACAGTGGATTCGGATCATACTCGACGACCGGGTAGTCAGGAAGCAGTAGCCTAATATCATCTAACGCAATCCTACCACTATCGCCGTCATCAAATTCAACACTTACGAATTTATCATCAAGATCTGAATCCGGCTCCGAAGATTCAACGGAAGTACCGGGATAGAGACATCGGTACTGTTGGCTCCAGTAAGCGCAGAGTCTTGTACCCGGCAGCAATTCTTTAGTAGACGTAGGACAAATTTCGACAATTGCGTCCCGTAAAATTTCCTCACGTGAATGGATGTGAGGTCTGTTGCCTCTCTCCCCATCTAACGTTATCGCGTAAATGTCTGGGGCCTGGACAGCACTTAGTCGTCCAGCGTAAAATAGCCCTCCCATTGCCGTCAAAACTCTCAGCTGATCGATTTCCAAGTGCGCGGACACGAGCTTGCATTTATTTGCAATGCTTTCAACTTTTTCAGCTTTGGCTGCTTTGGCGCATTCTTTGCATTCTTTACAATCCGATGATTTTCTACGTTTAGATTCTTTTTTATCATGTTCACTTGATTTACGTCTCATCGGCGATGAAGATGACGATTTACGTTTTTTCTTCTTTGATTTTTCGTGATGTTCAAACTCATCTTTCTTATCATTGTCGTCATCGATATCATTGTCTTTAATAATCGATTGTTCCTCAGTATAAACATGAGGAAATTTATCAGCCACTTGGTCATTTATTTCCAACTCGGGTTTATCAACAACAGTATCAATTTCCGATGATATTTTCTCACCAGAATAATCCCATTCTATTTTATCATCATTCCAGTCTTTTACTTTACCATGATTTTTAAATTTCGGCTTCAATTTAATAATCTGTTTTTCTAATTTAGCATCCTGACTTAACTTGGCTTTCTCAGCAATTATAGAACAAATAACATTTTTATTATGCAAAGGCGTTTGTTTAATAGGCTTCATTTTCGTCTGATTTATTTTATTTTTAGAATTTAACCCACATGTTGTCTTACCATTTAATTTATTTGAATGCCTGTTTTTCGAATTAATCAAACAACTGACAAGCGAGCTTTTGCTTCGCGATTTTTTAGCAACAATTGTTTCAGTTAAATGACGAGCACTCGTCGACGTGCACATTAATTTTTTCGGCCGTCCAACTTTACGTTTCTTCGCGGAACTCGAGCTCCTGACCGTCGGCGACGAAGAAGATGTGTCGTAATCAACAGCTGGATTTTTATTGTCATCATCTTCTGGTTCTGAAACAATTTTATTAACCGGTGACGATTCAGGAACTGGTACAGGTATCGATATACTGGGAATGCTGTCCAATAATTTAATGTGACTCCTAGGCTCTGCAAGTTTCGTCAAATTTTTATTGAACCTCGAACTCGATATACTGTCACTGTGCGATGGAATGTCGTCGTATTGTTTCAATTTACCATCAAAATTATCCAGAGAAGATTTTAAATCTTGATCCAGAGGCAACGTCAATTCATTTTGTTTTTCTTTGTATTTCTTCTTAATATCCGCGAGTCTCTCCCTCATACTGAACTCTACTGGACTCAAATTACCATCATCTTTGTCATTATTTCCCAGTGTTTTGGTCTCATCATTGTCAGAATCAGTGCAATCATCATCAGCATCATCAGCTTCTTCATAATTATCAGAATATTTATTTTTAATTAAATCATCATTTGCATCGTCATTATTTTCAAATGAATAAAATAAATCTTTGCGTGTTTTCTTTAAATTAATGGCGT
Organism: Microplitis demolitor; assembly: GCF_026212275.2. Classification (NCBI taxonomy): domain Eukaryota; kingdom Metazoa; phylum Arthropoda; class Insecta; order Hymenoptera; family Braconidae; genus Microplitis; species Microplitis demolitor. Next base: position 19,190,135 of record NC_068549.1, on the reverse strand, counting down.
ACGTGTCATCAACGGAGTGACGGCGTTTCTCACATTTTAATTTACTATCATTGTCTTTATCATTATCCTTATCCTTATCATTATTATTATCATTACTACCCGTAACTTTACCGAGATTTATTAATAGAACGCCAGCATGAGAAATGTCAGCGTTGTCACTATTTACCCCTTTGGGTACATCGTCACCGACTTCTTCCATAAAACGCTGCTCGGCTAGCGCACAGAGTAAACCTAGAGGACTATCGACATTATTATTATTTTCTTGAGATCCTTTAACTTTTTGTTTCACTGGTGAATTTTCAATGTCAGAACTACTTGTATTGTCAATAGCATCTGGTTTCAAATGCTCTAATTGCGCAATACTGTTTGATAACAACTCAAGACCACTGAGATCAACATTTGATTTTATTTTTCCCGTTTGATTGTTTTTATACTGCTGAAGAGTTTGTAAATTTTTTAAACGATCAGCTGATGATTTAATATTTAATTTACATGATAAATCATCATCAGAACTTTCACCATCAGTATCTAGTTTTGATGACAAATTTTTTATTTTTTCTGATATTACTGTCGGATTTACAACTTGCGATAATTTATCATTATTGTTATTTGATAAAAGCGCATCTTCTTTAAAGATATCATTATTTTTATCATCAATATCATCATTTTTTATTGAGTTACTATTTACATTTTCCGAAATTAATGATTCGGTTTCGTAAAATCGTAAAATATGTTTTTTTAACCCGTTGTTTAGTGTACGGGGCAGGCAACGACCGACTGATCGCACTACAGGTGTCGCTGTTGTTGTAGTTGGTGTCGCTGCTGTGGTGGTGGCCACTAAACTATTAAAATTATCATCTATTTGTTCTTTATCATTTGATTTAAAAGTTAACGAAGAATCTTGTTGAGCAGCTGCTGCATTTTTTTTCAACTTTTCTACAACATTTTCAATGCCCGCGTGAAATTTATCATTATTATTTTTTTTATCACGATTTAATTTATCAGGAAGACTTTGCTTATTATCAACTACTGGACATTCGTCATAATTATTTGACTTTACTGATTCTTGTTTTACTTTTACATTAACGTGTTGATTAACTTCATCATCGCAATCAATCGAAGGCATGTCCAGAGATTTGCCGCTGATCGGAGGGTCATCGATGATTTTTTCACAAGGCGAACAACTTGAGTCGACTTGATCTGAAGACTGCAATAATTCAATGGAAGAACTGCTGGGTATTTTGACATTTTTGTTTACATCCTCAATATCTTCAGTCTGCTCTGAAATTACGAGTGTTGATGACACTGGCTGCTGATAATCTTTATCAGCATTTGCATCATCAGTTACGTCGACGTTCTCATTGATACTCAATTCCTCACAGCGCAACTTTTCTTTATTGAACATTTCCTCAGAATACTGAGGCTTGCGATGCAACTCAACGGGATCTTTGCGCCGCCCGAAAAACTCTAAATTTTCATGGAAACTGTCACAGTTTTCTTCTGTTATCTCAATTACTCGTGAGGGACGTCGGCGTATCCTTTCTTCAATTACGGCTTCATCAGCTGCTGAGTCGAACACTTCGTCATCTTCTTCTGTTGATTTGCAGACTACACTATCTATCGCCTGGTCAATTGAACTGATCGCCTCAGTCTTGAGTAAATCGTTGGACAAAGGTGCGATCGAGGCTTTGTCAGCTTTTGCCGGTTTTTTATGTACATTTGAAGCTGAGTCGTTGACGCTATTGAGCTGCGGTCGTTCAATGCTTGATGAGACCACGTCAAAAATTGTAAAATTTCCTGGCGTTTGATGACACGAGGAAAATACTTGCTCTTGTTTGATTGGCAATCCGTCAATTTCAATTGAAGGATGGTCGTCTTCAGTATCAGGAGCGTCGGTTTGATTCGAAGCGTCTTGGACATTTAGCACATTATCAAGTGTCTCGATCGCGTGAGCTGGCATCACTTCCGGTGGGGGTGTTAAACATGACACTGGTGACGTTGCCTTTGAGATAAATGTATTCCGTTGCTAAAATAAACAAATTTTCAGTATTTATTTATTTTTTTTTAAATTGATTTAGTAATGAGTGATAATTTAAAAATGAGATTTTTTTTATAGAGATTGAGATAACAGACTCTACCTGCTCACTTTTTATGGAAGTGAGATTGAACAACTCAATATAAATTTTTTTTTTTGTAGTTATTTTTGGTAATTTTGGACATTAGAATAAAATTTAAATTTTAAGAATGATGTTGATAATTAAGTATTGTTAATTTTTTAAATAAGTTAAGTGGACCCATAGTCGCTCACTAAAACTTATGATGTCCTATTAATGGATCAACATATGGTCCTTCCCTCGCTCAAAGACAATATGAATTGAATTGAGAGAAATTTCTTTGTTCAAGAAATCCATTCAAAATATTTATTTTATTATTATTAATCCTCGGAGTACACATGAAGTCAAATTGACCCCACCTCGGTTTTGAAGAGTTATATCTCAAAAACTATGCATTTTAACGGAAGGCAAGTCATTAAGTTTTTTATAGGTAAAACAATGCTCTTTTGAATACCACTATCATTATTTCGAATAAACTAATTTTTAACGGTGAAAAAATTAATTAAAATCAAACCTAACTTGAGAAATATTTTAGGATAAAAAAAAATTCTGGGGTCAAAATGACCCCTAGTGTACTCTGAGGGTTAATTATCAATTTCTTGAGAAAAGAGCATCAAAGTTATTTTTGTTATTATATGAATTTGATATTATATTATGAGTAAACAAAAGAATAGCTTTCTACGAATTCTTGAGACAAAATTATATATTCTCGAAAATTATCAAGAATATATGTTTTTGTATCAAGTAAATAAGAATATTTATTTGATTTTAAGAATAATAAAAGTATTTTTTCTCAGTGTATGATAAGTTTATTTGGAAAATAATTTATAAAATATATTACTTTATTCTTTTATGATATCAATTTTAAGAAAGTCGAAATCTTATTGGAAAATCGTCGACAAATCGGGATCTTCAAAAGAAAATAAGGTGTAGCGAGTCTGAATCAAATTTTATTTTTGCTCCAGAATATTTTGATACGTCATATTCTGTAATATATTTTTCGTGACAGATACTTTAAATGTACGACATTTAGCGCCTATAACTGGCAGCTAAAAATATTAAATAAGATACAGCTGGTAAAAAAGATACCTAATCGTTCTAAAAGTGACGTCATCGTTGGATCAAAAAATATTTTTTGGTTACATGTGCGATAGCAAACGACCAAAAAATATCGAAGTAACTCAACGAGCCATCTTGTGACAAAATTTATCATCATATTAATTCGTACACTTACCGACTTTCCGGGTCATGATATCTAGCCTCATTGAACCTCAATCTAGCCTCATTAAATCCAAGTATGCCTCAATCAAGCCTCACTTAGCTAAAAAAGCATTTTGAGCCTCAAATAATGCTCATATAGCCTCAAATAATGCAAAGGGCCTCAATGAGCCTCAAATAATACAAATCGAATTTAAATTACATTTGATCGAACTCGTAAAATTATTATTATTATTATTATTATAGATTCATTGAGTCGAGACTAGGTTCATCTGAGGTTAATCGAAGCTTATTGAGGATCTGTGAGCATCATTTAAAGCTCATTGGGGCTATATGAGCATTATTTGAAGCTCAAAATACTTTTTTAGCTAAGTGAGGCTTGATTGAGGCTTTCTTGGGTTTAATGAGGCTAGATTGAGGTTCGATAAGGCTAAATATTATGACCCTTCTCTCTAATTTTCAACGAATATTCAAAACAATCTTACCAAATAAACGCGGATTTATAATCTGCCATTTATAGGCACTAAATGTAGTACATTTCGAATATCTGTCACAAAAACTAATGTATTTATCTCGCCTTCGGCTCCGGCACCAATCTTCACACCTCGCGTCTTAAACACGATCGCACTCGATAGATAAACTACTATTGATTCACAAATAATTATTTATCAATTCTTAACTTCTCGCTAAGAAAGTCGATGATTTTAAAAAAAGGTGAGAAGTTATTCTTTTCTTTAAACATTTTTCTATAAAAATTATAAAAACGCAGTAAAAAGTTCAAGTGAGCGACCAATGGTACTGATTGGGTTAAGGGTCTTTTACCTTATATTTATTAAATATATTTATTTTGTTTAAAAAACAAAAAAAATCTCCTTTATAAATAGTACCTAGATGACTGAATACAAACCTGCGTTCGACATTGCATTGATTCAGACTGACTGATTTGTACAAGAGCCGGAGCATGAGGATAATAGTGTAACGTTGTTAGAAGTGGAGTATCTGTTACCAATGAACCTGTCATTGTTGTTACCGTTTGTAATGCTTTACTCGATTCTGCGGAAGCTGTTAAAACAAAAAGTAGTATTACTATTGTGTATCTTTATTTTTAATAATCATTTTGTTTTTTTTTTGCAATTAAAAAAATTTTTACTTTGTATTTTTTATTTTTATTAATTTATTTATTTTTTACTCTAATAAATTCCCGCGTACAAATATCGGAAAACAAAAATAAATACAATACTCATATCCTATAAAAAAAAAATAACTGAATGTTTTATACAAATAATTGTTTGAATATTTAGTTACTTATTTCTTTGTTTTTTTATTTGTAATAAAATTTAAAACGAAATAATAACAGATTTTGATCGTATAAAAAATCTGTTATACAAAACATATATATCCTGATTTTTCATGTAAATATATATGTGTGTGTGAACTGACGGTATTTTAAATAAAATAATTTTTGAATCTGTATCACAATTCAAAAATATATAAAATAACAATAAAGTTTTGAGATAAAAATTGGTAATAAAGTCATGAAAAAAAAAAAAAATATGAAAAGCTATTGATTTATGAATGTATCAGAGCTCTATATTTTAAGTATAGTAACAAGCATTAATTCTTGTTATCCGTCAGTATTTTAAAAGATGGATTTTATGACAGAGATTAATGAGTTCAAAAATAGTTAATTGAATAATTATTATTATAAGTTTCACTAAGTCTTACTTTATAGTCTTTTTTTAATATCAAATTATGGTAATTCATTGCGTGATTTCAATGTTGTCTGTTTGTAAGGATCGCAAAATTTGATCCTTAAAAGTCACATTGAATTCAGAAGACCTTGAGTATTTTTAAACTCAAAATATCTCAATAACTATTCAGTTTTAGTAAAAAGTACAAGATACCTTTTTTGTAGAGAATTTAACGCTCTACAAAAAAGATATCTTGTAATTTTTTGTACAACTCAATATTTACATCGATATTTCCAAAAAACTAATCACACTGTTTTTGGTAACTTCCAAATTTTTGGAAAAAAATTTTCTACTTGATTTATTGGAATAAACATCCATATTTTGGGTTAAATCTAACCTCTTTAACGATTCTGTGTCATAGTGCATTAATTCCCCGATGATTGGTCACAAAATTCAGTAAAAAATATTAAAGTTAACAAAAGTATAGCAATTTTTATTTAAAAAGTCTTATTTGTACATTTTCTTATCATCGTTTTGTTTATAATTCATACTAGTAAAATTTGCGGTTGTTATAATTTATACCGGAAGTGGATCTTAGAGAATTTAATAGAGTAATTAGTCGGGGAAGCATTCCGGAAATTTTGAACGAATTAAGGAAAGAGTCTTAAAATATTTGTTATAACGAGGCGATATACTTACGTCATTTTATACCTATACAAATATATAGTAATTTTATAATGAAATTCAAAATAGTCTTACCGATAATAGTAGTATTTGGAGTGGCACAATCAGCTTCAATTTTAACAATAGGAACATTATTTTGCTGCTTCCGTTTGTTCTCTGTTAATACAAGTCTAGCACCATTGATATCACTGAGTAATTGAAGTGATGGTGGAGTTGTAGGCCCTGGTAATAATAACGGTGGAGCACCGATATTTGGAGCACTATGGACTGATGGATAGTTTGGCCAAACCACTGCCTGTTGCATTTGTTCTGCTAATTATTTTATTAAATATCAATTTCAGCGATTTAAACTTTTTACAACAGTAATAAATAATTAATTTAATGAATGTATGCTATTTTTAAAATAAAATTACCAAACACAGCTACAATTTGCGTTACTAATTTCAAATTTCTTTATATTTTTATACGCCCTTTTAGCTTTAGTCGCTAAGTTTAAAACCAAAAGGGCGTAGAATTTTTTTTTAATGCTAATCATATCACTGTAAATCGAAGTGTTTAAATTTAAAACACCTGAGTGTTTAGTTTCCATTTAAACACTTCGATTTATAGTGATTGTAGAATTATTCTAAAGCTAAAAAATTTTTTTTTTCAATTTTTAGCTATAAAATAAGTCCACAAAACGATTGAAAAAAAAAAACATTGTACAACCTTTTGGCTTTAGAGTTTCCTAAAGCAAAAGGGACGTTTCAAAATATGTCCTTTTGGATTTTGGAATTAGTAACGTTATATATATAGGGGTTTTAAAATTCATAATGATGGTTTTTTAAATTTTTGAATTTAATGTGTTCTAATTATCTAGATATTTTATGCTGTATAAAACATAGTTTTGTATTTTATGAATATAATTAAGGATTTTATTTTAATCAGCTATAAAATTTTATCCTGTCCTTACAACATATACATATTTTTTGATAAAAATTTACAATATTAATATTATTTTACTAAAAATCTCAATGGTTTAAATACAGGGACTAGCATATATATGTATATAAACGCATAACCATACATGGATACACACAGACAAAAGTTAATAAAATGATATGAAATGAGGGTGACGAGAGTTGTATCACTGTAAAACCAAATGTGTGGTCAAAATTTACACACTTGCCAAATAACATTGAAACGCCATAAGCAATCTATAGATTTTTGACACACCGTGAAACGTGTTTCAAATGACTACAAAAAACTATAGTTTCGCTTATGGCCTTAAACATAGAACATATTTAATATGTGTTAAAATGATACGTTTGTAACACTCTTGGTTTTAGAGTGATGAGGCTCAAAATTTTGCCCTCATTTCACCTTCTATGGTATTTTTTCCGAAAACTACTGCATTGAGGGTCGAATTAGGAGTAAAGTTTGTATGTAATTTCATCCTTAATCGACTCTGCATAACCTCACCAAGGCTGGTTATTTGAGGTTGAGGTGAGGGCAAAAATTTCGATTCAGCTACTTAGTAAAAAGTATATTTATATATGTTTGTATATATTACGTTGTTTAGAAATCATACCGGCTGCATGGATGAGTAAAAGATGACCAGTTGTCGGATCTCGAACCAATTGAAGGCCACCTTGTAAACCAACACCAAGCTGTGGAAATCCAACGGGTTCCAAAGAAGGCATTGCTGCTAGACATAAATAAAAATTTCATGGATATTTATAAAATCCATTAAATTTTAGATAAAGATCTCATTATGTCCAGAAAGACATTATACGGTAATTAATAATTAAAATAAACCAGGACTTAAATAGACATTATTGTTAATTTGATCGAAATGTCATACTCGGTCATAATCCAAAAATAGACTAAGCTGAATAAAACATTAAGCTCTGAATCGAACACAAGATCTATTGAAATAAAAATAAAAAAAAAAAAGTTGTAAAAACGATTAACAGATAAGGCAGTCTTAAAAATATGATATCATCACATAGAAAGATATAAAATTACCTGTAGTGGGGTATTGCCATAATGTTGGAGGCCATGTGCCCGGCGCACTTGGTCCAATGTTGCTGAGGCCCGAATTTAGGGTAGCACTGAGAGAGGGTGCTAAAGCAGCACCCGAGGGAATGGCGAGATGGGCAGGACGATCTTCCCCACCAGTGCCACAATGTACGAGAGTTGCGCCGCCCATCGCCATGGCCGTGGTCGAACCTGTAAAAAGATCCAGCCCATCTGTCAGTCGATACGCTAAAATTGCCATGACTTTCCCCTGACACCCACACGTCGATATACTGCCTCTCGCTCTATACTGATTCTTTACTTAAAATATAAAACATACATATATAGATAGATATTCATATACATACACATATATACATAAATATATAAACATGAACAATACGATACGAGCCTCACCATTTGATATGTTCCTACTGACTCCACAATTTAACTCCTTTCTGCCACTTGGTACGGCCTCGCTTCTCTCTATACATATATATATGTATATATATGTACTATTGCTATATTGTATACATGCCGCGTCATTCAGTGAATGTTAGCCGCTCTTTCTTTCTCTGCGGCAGAGGCAACCATGGTTGAGTCCGCAAAATCAAACTAAAGATATAGACATGCTGCAGAGAGGAGCGGCCTCACACACTTCATTTTTTCCTACAATATATATGCGGATCTACGCGATTACTTAAACTTCATAAATAAATCGATTATGTTTGTTTATGTCCACAGAAAAGTGATTTTTTGTAGAAAAAATTTTTATTCGCCCCGAAAAATTGTTACTTACCCCCAGAAATTTTTCGCTTTATAAATTGAAAATAAAAATTGTCTTGAAGCAAGAAAAATAACTTTTTGTCTTCAGTTTATAATGAAAAATTAGCAAAGTTGTTGTGCATTGATAAAAAAGTTGACTTGATTCAAGAGTGAAAATTTTGAACCAAGAGAAATTTACTTGACCCAATAATAATTTCTTGGCTCAAGAATTTTTTCTCTTGACTCAAGAAAATCATTTTCTTCAAAATGCAATTCTTGGTTCAGAATTTCCATTCTTGAATTAAGTCAACTTTTTTATCAGTGTACTTACTATACATTTTTTATAAAATATCAAATATTTTTCCTGTCCTCTTAGTGTCTCTCTCATATTAATACGCGAGTCTGGTTAAAGAAAAAGAAAACAAGCCGGACATAACACTGCTCGACTGTCTTAGTCTTTGGCTCAGGTAGGCCATTACACACTAGTGCTGTAATACCCTATTTTCCTACCTTGGTGTATAATATACTATTAACAGTGATCATGTTTAAAACTGTCCTCTGATAGTTTATTTAAGGATATACGAGTACTGTAGTTTCAAAAAAATTTTATTTCTATCTGTGTCCAAATGTATATAAATTGATTATCAAAATTTGAGGCAAGGTAACCGGATATGTAATAAAATATCACTTTTAAAAAATGGAATTCCACACATTGATCTTATGAAATAACCTCTAAATATTGATCCATTTTCATATTTTTGAGGTTTAATTATAAAGATGAATAAAAAGAAACCATGGATTTGAAGGAAAATTTACTAAGGATTATTTTAGCTAAAAAATAATCATATTGAACCGAACTAATTAAGAAGTTATGAGTAAAATAAAATGAAACGCAGCTATAAGTCTATACTAAATATATAACTATATATTCCTAAATATCACGTGACTATGGCTCTCTCTTTACCGCGCGCAGCTACTGTCGATCCCCACTCTGAGACCCTGCTTTACATCCTTAAGCTCAGATAATATATTTTGAATATTTTAAAATATCAACAGACCGCCTTAAGAAAGTATATTTTTAAAAAACAGTATATAGATAATTTTTATTAAATGAAATTAAACAAAAATATGATTCCTAATAAATTGAATTTGAAATTTACGTTTCATCTCGAAATCTATTTAAATCAAATATGTAATTAAATAAAATAATTATTGAAATCAATTAATCGATTTGATTTTTTTTCTTGATTTAATTTATAAGTATTTTATTATGCGATTAGAATAATAAAAAAAAATTTTTTTTTATTTCAAGTTTCGAGGATAAAAATTTGATTGAATAATTAATTATTTCTCTTATTTTAAAAAAAATATATCATAGTTTTTATAAATATATTCTCATCAGTTCTGTTCTATAGCACTACGTTTGCCCTCGTTAATATTCCGACTCGACATTTATCCTGAGCGGTCTCTGCGTTACTGCGCGTTGCGTTTTGCCTCGGGAATTCCGATGACTCTCCCCTGTTCGATGGCATTAATGAAAACAGCATAGTATCGAGTACCGTTTATCCGCAACACTATATTCCTCGCATACTATATGTACAATAGGATTCAAGATAAAGACTAAATCGCGAATGATATTACAGATATGTATATTAGTATATAACTTTCTTTATACATCATACATATATGTACATAGAAAAAAAAAATTTTCGACTGAAGGTAAATATTCTTGATTCAAGAAAATTTTTTTGGAGACCTAAACTTTCTCAGATAATATAGAAATCCTCTCTGACCAAGACCAATTTTTTTTAACCAAGACAAATTCTCTTGGCTCAAGAAAATCTTGACTTGGTTCCTGAAAACGTTTGTCTTCAAAAATATTTCTTGACTCAAGATAACTTTTTTTTCTGTGTAAGTATGTATATACAATAATTTATGATAAATTTGTTTAAACTTTTCGGATTTTTCTCATCAATTATTGAATATTTCAATTATATGCTAAGAGTTAATCTGCTTTTATTTCACAGTTTTCATTCATGACTTTTCTTAAGACGAGTAAAAAATTTTCTCGCCTAGAAATTCTTTTTTCTGGGTATTTATTTAAATATACATATATATATGTATACATATACATATACTATTAATGAAATCGTGAGAAATTACACTTTCACAAAAAAAGCAATTATGGATCAATAAATAAGAATGATTTTTAAGTCAATTCAATTTGAATTTTTAATTTCATTACCGTCAATATCGATGATCTACAGTTATATATATTGTATATATATATTATGATCACAATAAAATCAAAAAAATAAAAAGTAATTAAACTTAATTCTTATTGGATTGGCTTTAGATGATTACAGTGTAGAAACTTTGTGAAAATAATCGTTATTAAAATTAGTCTCAAGCCTGGATTCACGAACGTCAGTTAATCTAACTGCAGGTTTAAATTAACTGCTGGTTATATAGATGCCAATAGTTGATACATGTGCAATTTGTAAAATATACAAATCACTATAAAGTAGAAAGGATATAATTATATATGATATTCGTAACGAGTAACGGTCAACGATTTTTGATTAATTTAATTTACGACCAAAGTTTGAAATTTCAGAAGGAAAATTTTTAGTATTTCCTGAATGTATCTATTGAATTCACTTCTCTGAATGTAAGTTGATAGTTAATCAGAATTTATCAGAGAATATCAGACATTTTCGACTGTTATTGTCTAATCTACCAAAGTGCGCTTTAATTTTTTCATAACATTCGTTTGTTAAGGGGAAATACACGGAGAGAAAAATATCGACAGAATGAGTATACGTATCGTCATTCTGGCTATACACTGTATAGTCAACTTACTTGAAGATGCGCTGTATAACCAATTCAGCTATACAGAGTATCCTCACAGTGAATCGTCAAAATGACGATCCGCATCCTTATTTTAGGCATTTTATGAATCGCTGACATTACTATTGCACAAACTCTGTATTTAGGCATACAACAACCGAAAACGATGAAACGTATAGCCAATTTAGTTATATGGATCGTCACATATCGTTACAAAGGCTATTTGTCGTATTGTTAAATTAAATAAACGAATACTCATCCTAACCTAAATGCATATCTTCAAATTCACGATACTATAAATTGTTAAATTAACATGTAAGTATTCATAAATTAAGTATAAGAATCGTTATTCTGACGATACGTCATTTGAGGATACATTGGATGCGAAAAGAAAAAAGTAAGGGTCTCTGTTAACTTGAGTTTACACAGCGTCCGTAAATCGGGATAAATTGCAATAAAAAAAATTATCAGACTTGTTTTATAAATATGCTCTCATTAATGATATGCTTGTGATACTATTTTTATGCATTATATGAAGCGTAGGTATAATTAAACGTTAGAGAGTCGATCAATAGAATTCCAAACAAGAGCATGATCGCATCGCCCTTAAGGTGTGCAATAAATTGATAAACATTGAATGTCTCTACCAAACATGCCACATGTTAGTTAGAAGAGTAATTAAAATTTCATTATGCGTGGGCTGATGGGCAGTCGATTTCAAAATTACTAACCAAGTAGAAATTATATTTCCTGATAGCCAACCAAACTGCAGCTTAACTAAAATTTATGGTCTAAATTTTACGTCAAGTTGACTGCAAAAACTTTGTATACAAATAGTTGACGATAACTTTCTGTCAATTTGAAAGTAACTTTTGTACTTTAACTTTTTCCTCGCAACTTTGAGGCAACACACATTCTGTTAACTTGCATTCCAGATAAAGTGAGTGTAGATTTACGCCAATTTGTGGTTCATATTATACTCATACTGTAGTCAAAAGTTGGACAGCAAGAACTTGACGTCAAATTGATCGGATCCGAGTCAAAAATAAAACTTGATTTAGACATAGTTTCCCATGTTGAAATTTAGAGATATGAAATACATTGAGTTTTAGCCTTAGTTTAGACTTAACTGGCTTACTTATTCACAATTTAAGACGAAAAAGTCTAAATCAAGTCGAAATTGACTTAGATTAGACTTTTTCGAAATGAAATGGAAAAAACACACTTTACACTTAAAAATACTACTTGCACTGAGAAAAAAGTGATTTTCTGAACTATGAAAAACATAGTTCAATGAAGCCTCCACTATTACCCTCAGTTCAGATAACTAATATATAGTTGTAAAATGTACGATGATATCATAGTGGTTTTAACTGTGTTATAGTTCAATGAACAATGACAATAGCGAACGTAACTGCGTAAAAAATGCTATTCTTATTACAAAAAAATAATCAAGAAAAATCTTTAATTATATTCGTCGACGACTTAAATGATGCTAAATTAATGAAATTATAATCGTACAATTGTTGAAACATTTGTGATTCTGCTGAAGTATAAGTTCTGAGAAATAATATTAAACAGTTACGACAACAAAACAAATGCTTAGTTAAAACTACTACTTTCAAATAGTTTCGGGCACTATGATATAGTTCAAGAAACTAGAAATATTAGTTAAGATGACTATTTTTTCATTCCCATCCTTTTCTAGTTGCCACAACCATGCACTTTTCTCTCAGTGCTTTTGACTTGATTGGGCAAATCTGAAGTAAGGCGAATAAATAACTTTTTCCAACTTGGTTTTGCAAATCAAAAGTAAGGTGAATGACTGTCGGGCTCGAAGTGAAGACAAATAAGTTCAAACTAAGATCAAAAAAGCTCTAATAGTAGATAAAAATGTAATTCAAGTCGAAAAGTCGAAATCTTATCAGAAAATCGTCGGGAAATCGATAAGTTAAAAAGAAAATAAAGTGAAACGCAAGTTTTATTTTTGACCCGGGAAATCACTGAATAGCAACTTTTCAAGAGAAAGTGGTGCCTATCAGGAAGTTTATTGCTCACGATATTATTCGTAATCTCGTAATTTAAATGACTAATTACAATAGTTCTTAGTAGTTTGAGATTTATTATATTAATTTATCTCTTATTATAAGAATCGAGATTCTCCTAGAGAAATTTTCTTTTATATAAGCGTATTCTGTGTGTATGACAACCGAACAATCGAATAAACGGTCACCCTTTCATAGCACATGCATGGATAATAATTGAGTGGGTGATAGCTATAGTCGTATGCAAACTGCACGTTAGTTTGTCCAATGAATTATATTATTTGTGAAATTTATTAGTTTAATGCATATGTACACAATAACAATAACGTATTCATAAGTTTTAAGAATAAACTGAATAATATTAAAATTCGAATAAACAATTGAAATTAAAGCGAAACCGCATCAATCATCTTTCTCACGCTCAAATAACTTAATGGAACGTTCTTTGTTGCGAATATGTTCGTACAATAAGTGATAACTTTTAAATAATTTATGTGAAAGACAAATTGTAATTTTTGAAATTACGAAATTTTCATCATTCTATTGAATGCTATATATTCCAAACAAAATGGAAAATTTTGTTAGATATTTTAAGTCTTTGGCGGTGAATTAAAAGGAACAACAAATTATTTTTTTATAATCCGTTCTAAAAAATTTTTAGGTCTTAATTAATAAACTTAATGATTAATTCGAACTTTACGATGCCATGGAATGTTACTATAGATTCAAATACTGTAATTATTAATTTAGTTTTGATTTTTTTGTTATGAAAATGTGTGAATTTCAAGCAATATTTGATAGGCCACAAGTAAAAGATAAATTTATTTTTCAAATAAATGAATCATCAACCTCACAGTCTACTGGGAATCACTTGAAATATCTGTGGGAAATCGATGTTTTTCCCTGTAGTATTCAAATAAAAGCTCCCAATTACTGAGCTGTTGTTTTTTTTTCATTTATTCAAATTTTTTTCGGTATTGAATAAAAAATTTTACCATAAAATATAGTTAGCGAATTGTCACACCGAGTTTGTTAGTTATTAATCTACTTTGAGAAAACTCCAATTAATTAAAAAATAATATTGTCAATTAAAGTACGAGTGCAAAAACAACTTTTATTTCTGATTCAACCTTATCTCAATATATATTAAACTGAGCTAAAAAAATCGACTATTTCTTTTTCGATACTGTAAAATATTGTTCCTGATGACTAAAACAAATTATTGTGCAAGTTTGAGTCCTTAAGGAGGTTCGACCGAATCTAATGTAAAAAGGATTTTCCAACTTTAAGATTTGAAACTTAGTATACATGTAAAGAAGTACCTTATCTATGTATTCTCTAAATTTGAATATGGTCCAACGGCTAGTTTTTTAGAAAAAAAGATTTAAAAATGACGTTTTTAAAGTTCTTATACACAGACTCTTATAGCGGACAAGCTTCAGTCGTGACTTATTCGATTTTTTTCATTATTAACCTCCAAAGTTTAAGAAATAAAAATCCACATGCCATAAACTTGAATATTTTTAGAATATGATAAGATTTTAACAATATAGTGTTACCGTTGTAATTATTTAAATAATTAAAGTTAAACTTTATTATTTAATCTCGTTCATCGACAGAGATACATATTATTGAAGGTTTGGCAACGTCGCGGAAGCAGCTGAGAGAAAAAACAAAGATAGAAATACATTAATATGAGAGACGAGATTAGGAATAAATTTTTCCCGCTTAAATTTGAATATCGATGTGTAAGAAGTTAAAAGGCGCTGTTGCCAAATCTTTTTATTAAATTATATGAGTTAAAAATAACCAAGTCATTTAATTACTTTCTTTAATTAAATAAGTTATAAATATTAATTTATGAATTCGTTATATTATAAATTAAAATAATGAATTTTTATAACTATTAGGAGATTTAGCAAACAAAAAAATTCAAACACTACTTTGACTCACTAGTTTCGGTCGAACCTCCTTAATAATGATATTAAGAGGTGTATCATTATGACTATTAGTTTTTTGACAGAAATTTCATTTTTTACCCAAAATTCGTAAACTATCA
This sequence comes from Microplitis demolitor, assembly GCF_026212275.2. Lineage (NCBI taxonomy): Eukaryota > Metazoa > Arthropoda > Insecta > Hymenoptera > Braconidae > Microplitis > Microplitis demolitor. The sequence goes on along the minus strand of NC_068549.1, from coordinate 19,174,711 downwards.
ACTTGAAAAATTTGAGCATTGTATAATTTTAAAGGAAATTGAATTCCCTACAAAAAATTTCTCTTAGTAAATTGACGTAAAACTAGCCGTTTCCTTGAGACCGTGCCTTAAACACTGATTTGTTTTTTAAATTCTTTGTTTCTATTTTGGATTTTTGTAACTACTAGAAATATTAAAATTTTTTTTAGCCAACATACATATTTTTGAAGGAAATTTTATGCTCTAAAAAAAAGGTCTTTTAGCATTTTTTGCTAAATTCACTCCTTCCAAAGTTATTTAGGTTATTGAAATCATTTTGATTCAACTTCTAACTCGGTTTTTTTCGCTGGTCAATTGTCTGACAATTGCCCAATTTCTCTACCTTATATCACGATTATATATATCTATATATACATATATGCGCATAAATACTCTACTTACAAATTGATAAAATTTTTTTCGACTATTGTTATTGTTATAGATTTGAAATAAAAATAAAATAGAGATTTACGATTGAAGAGCTTTTTAAATTTTCCAGGATATTGAATTAAGATGAATAATGCAAAATCAGCAATATACATATTCAAGTACATTGATTGTATCATTTTATTGTTTCTCTAGGAAATAAAATTCTTTTTATAATGCTTTTATTCTAAGGCTGGTAGTAGACGTAGAGTATTGATGTTTTCCATTGAAAAATAAATTTAATTGAGTGAATACCCAAGGAATAAAAATTTCAAGCTTGAACATAAATTCGTTTGTGTGTTAAAAGTATATATTAGACATTTATAGCATGTTTCGTCAATGTGTAAAAAAAAGCCTATTAAACGTTTAACACTTTCGTGTATTAAATTTAACACAGTCATTATCTTTTTGACGAATTTAACACAGTAATTTTATTTGACACAAATAAATAACAGTTTTTGTATATTACTATGAAATTAACTTTCAAGACAAATTCGACTTTTTTTACGGAGAAATGAAATACACTGAGTTTTCGCCTTCATTTAGACATGACTGACTTACTTAATCATGATTTAAGACGAAAAAGTTGAAATCAAGTCGAAATTAACCTGGTTTAGACTTATTCGACTTAAATTATAATGCATGGAAAAAAATGATTGACAATAATTGTAGTTCAACTTGTAATTATTTATGTTATGTTCAATAACTAATGTCGTTTCAATCAGTAAAATTATGATTTTAATGTTTAAACTGTTATAATTAACAGTTAATCGTTGAAATATACTGCTTGACTATTTAAAATTACTACTTAAACCTTAAAAAACTACAAGACACTTGTCAAAAAAATTAATCTGTTATTAATTTTTTACGTTCTACTCCATAATATTTACTAATGTTTTTTTTCGGTGATGCGAAAATGTCCAAACTAAGGTGAAACGGGAAAAACACATTTTACACGGAAAATACTGCTTTTGACTTGGTTGAACAAATCTACAGTAAAATGAATGATTAACTATGTTTCGACTTGATTCTGCGAGTCAAAAGTAAGACCAATGACTGTCATGCTCAAAGTGAAGACGAATAAGTTCAAACTGAGATAAAAAATACGAATAAGTTGAAACTAAGGTGAAAAAAGCTCTAAAAATTGACAAAAACAGAATTCTCCTCGAAAAATCGAATTTTTATTGGAAAATAGTCTGCAAATCGATAACTTTCAAATACAATACGGTGAAGCGAGCATGACAAGTTTTATTTCAGACCCGGGAAAGATTGCGTAAAAGGCAGTTATGTTCTTCGTAGTCTATTACATAACAAACATGACAAAATAGTGTGATACTGACCAAGATTGTCCGGCTGAAAGTGGTGATAGCTGGCATGATGGGAAGTATGATGACTCAGAGAGACATTTCGCATGGACGTAGACGATGTTTCCTGATGATGTTGTAACCTCTGGCGAGCAACAGCAATACCCACAGGAATGCCACTGGCTGCAGCAGTAGACACAACTATTCCTGAAAACGCATTTAAAAAAAAATTGAATAAAAAAATAAAAGAACTTGTATATAAATTACTGCTGCCATTTATTACGATGCACGTAGGTGTAGAGAAAACGTATCGTAATTTGCTCGATGCGTTGCGGTTACTCTTTGGTAGAAATACATAAATATATATACAACCTAGTGTAGTCAAGACTCGTTTTGAGCCACGCCTTGTATTTACGTCGCCATGCGTGCCACGCACCTCCTACTTAACCAACAAGCCCCTTCTTATTCTCTTTTTAAACTTATAACATCATTCACCCTCTTTTAATTTTTTTCCCTATATACTTTACATTCATTCAAATTATATTAAAAATCCACTTTTCTAGTACTCTTCAAGACCGAGATCAATTCTTTTAAATCTGTATCTATATCATCTTTATAATTTTATTTAATAAAATATTTTTTATATTTTATGCAACTCAATTTTTTTTTACAGAGGACTTTTTAAAATGCTAAAAATTCACCCTCATCTTCTTGCACCGCCTCTTTCATTCTCCCCTATATGTCTCTCATTATACGTAAGAAAAAAATTGGGGTCCGTAAAACTAAGGCTCTCATTGGTTGAACTTTGAATGACAAAAAAAAACGGAGATTCAATTTTTAAACTCGATCATTAAAACTGTTATCGACTAGTTTTACTATTTAATGTTTTATTGAATAGTGAGTAAAGTAAAAAAGGAATAAGATGATCATAGCAATAAATTAATAGATAACAAGTGAATTTACCATTCTCAGATTTAGGTGGAAGCGGTTCAATTTTAACAGCCGTAGTCGTAGCGTGAAGAGACGTTGATACTTCGGCTACTTGACATGGCACCGCAGCAAGAGGTTCTCGCTTGATGAGATTAGTCGCGGCACTCTGGTTGAAGGTATTCGCGCAGGACGATGTGTCTTGACCGTTCCAGGATGAGACGACTGGTAAAGTCCGGCTGCATCCCGCCTCTGAATGGACAACTTTTGTTTTGCCTTAGTAAAAAACATTTGATATTTTTAACGGGGGACAAAATAAAAATAACAACAAAAGTATAAAAAGAGTTTTTAGTATGGAGAGTATAAGCCTGAGTATGGAAAGAAGTAAAAAAAGAGGACGAAGAGGCAAGAGGTAGGGGGCTAAATTGAGGGAGGAGGAGAAGAAGAAGAAGGAATGGAAAGAGTTAACGCCGTCCTATGTACCAGCGATAGACGTTAAAACCGTCGGAACGATAAAACGAGCGACGAGACTGCTTAAATATAGAACAGAAAAGAGGAATAGAGGACTTGTTGCGTAAGCACGTCTGTCATCTACTTCTACTCGTGCAGTCATAACGACCATCATGTATGTAAAGTTTAAGTCGAGCTAAAGGCTCATATTCCACTATAAGAATTAATAAAGGTTTCAAATTATTACCACTACTGTTGACGTTGGTGCTTTTACAAATACAAGACTGCCGTGTTGTTTTATTCTCAAGTTTTATTGATGTTTGGGCAGCAGCCTGAGCAGTAACAAATGATTCACGTTTTTTCATGGTACTCTGTACAAAAGTACTGCCAGTTTGAGCACCTTGGACTATTACGGTGCTGACTGTACAAGCAGCTGTAGCTGTTGGTATTGATGATGATCCGCTAGTCGATGATGGACAAACAGCTATTTGATTATTTGGCTCCCCAGGCTGGTACTCTTGGACTAATAGTCCACCGTTTGTTGGCACAACGCTCGCTTGGGTGTTTGGTGAAGAAAAACTGTTTATGGTTAGCGTTGGTGTACCCGCAGTTACGAGGGAAAGTTGGGGTGAAAAAGTTCCCTGATGAAGACCACCTTTAGTTAAAAAGAAAATTAAGTTTAAATTAGATAAGCCTACTCTAATATTTAACCGGGAAAAAAAAAAATTCAAAACAACTATTTTTAAATTTTGTTTAATGACCACAGTTTATTTCTTCATTACTTACTGAAACTCAGGTCAAAGAGAAAAATTCTCGGTGCATTCATGTGGAAGATGGAAAAAAACTATTTTATGAACATGCTTTTTTATTTTGACCGAGTTCTATGCATTCAAAATATCATTAAAATGCGATTTTATCAAGAAATTTTTTGTCATCTCTGAGCAGTTATTAGTTAGATTTTTTTTATTGATACGAATATCGTTTAAATGTCAATTGGTTCGTAACCCTAGCGGATGATATTTTTTGAATCGCAGACTTTAATACTTTTAATTGTGAATAGATGCTTTCAATTACTTTGAACAATTTTATGGTCAAAGAACTTTTCAAACCTTATTTTCATTACATATAAAATCGATTGGTAATTTTTTAATTTTAATAAGAAAATAAAATTTTTTTTTATCCTAATTACCGATAGTTTCGAAATTTTAACGAAATATTACACAGAAAAAAAAGATTTCTTGGCGCAAAATAACTATTTATGATATAAGTCGGATAAGTAACAGATTATGGCATGGTTCGGTTCCAGAATAAACCGACAGGTTGTGCTTCGCTAAAGCGCTGATCCTCACTCGTTCTCTTGTGATACAACACAACCATTATTTGTCACTTATTAGATAAATAAAAAATGATCAATAATTAATAACTAATATTACATATATATTGCACTATTGACAAAATTAGGAGGTTGATGTGCGGTACACAGAACGCGCAAGTCCTCACTAGTAACCTAGAGCATATAAGTATACATCATTACGACGGTCGGTAAAAGAAATTTCATTTTTTTAAGCATGTACATAACCAAAACTAACCACAATATTTGTAAATAATTGGGATAAAAGTATAGATAGTGCTGCATTAAATAATAAAATGATATAGTATAGGCATCAGGAATCTGTCATTTCTCCGACGCTTTTCGATGCTCAAATTGAAATTTTGAGACAGGGATTGCATAATAGTAGTTTATCTATTGAGTGCGATCGTGTTTAAGACGAGGTGTGATGCCCGAGCCGAGGGCGAGGATACCAACACACGAGCGTCTTAGACTCTATTAAACTAGATAAATACATTAGTTTTTGTGACAGATATTTGAAATTTACTACATTTAGTGCCTATAAATGGTAGGTTATGTCCGCGTTATTTATTTGGTAAGATTGTTTTGAGTATTCGTTGAAAATGAGAGAGAATTCGGTAAGTGTACGAATTAATATGATGATAAATTTTGTCACAAGATGGCTCGTTGAGTTACTTCGATATTTTTTGGTTCTTTGCTATCGCACATGTAACCAAAAAATATTTTTTGATCCGACGATGACGTCACTATTAGAACGATTAGGTATCTTTTTTACCAGCTGTATCTTACCTAAAATTTTTAGCCGCCGGTTATAGGCGCTAAATGTCGTACATTTAAAGTATCTGTCACAAAAAATTTTTTTTTACTCAAGAAAATTTTTGTTTTCAATTCATAATAAGTAAAAAAATTTTCTTTCAGCAAAAAATTTATTTGCAACAAGAAATCCTTTTTTTGTGTATTATTATTATTGTTTCGTTTTATTTTGATCGGGATTAATTTGCTTCGCATTTACACCATTTTAACACCGATTGTATAACACTGCTGAGTAACACATCGCGACACGGGTGTGACATTTTAACACCGCTTTTTCAAAGTGTAGAGTAATGGGGGACAAATGTGCGCAGTAGGTAATTGTGTGCAAGCCCATGCATTTGAGTCCAATGAATGGGCTTACGCACACTGACCCAGAGCACACCTCTATAGTAAAATCGCGATTTTGAATTATTTTGTCTCTAATATATAAAAAATCTTATAAGTTTTCCTGTTTGATATTAATTTATGTATTTAAAATTATATCCTGTAAGTAAATTGACCTGCACTGAAAAAAAAATAATAATACTCATGAATAGTAATCATGCAATAACTCCTCTAAACCCTGTTTAAATTTAAAAAATTTCTATTTGAAAACAACTACGTCACACAAATTGTTTGTTGCAACTAAAATTTGTAACTCAATATCATCGATAAGCACACGATGAATCTTATAGAAGACTTTGGTCCGCACTTTAAAATTTATCCAAAGAGTCTCGTTTCATCGCAATGTGCCAAACTATGTGCCATTGACCTCTGTTACATACAAAACGCACACAACCAAACGATGAGTAATATAGAATAAGTTGTTTTTGTATGGAGAGTAAAAAAAAAGCCGAAGAACAATAGAAAAAAAAAATATTTGTATTAAGGCAGAGAGCATTCAGTAACATCGAAGGATGGATAAAATTCTTTTTTGATGACTAACCGAGTGTTAATATACGTTCGTCAATAAATTTTGACGTAAACGAGGTCGTCGATGTACTCGTCACCATCGACTCACCGTGATGAAGATGATGAAGTCCAGCGAGATTTAGAGTATGTTGAGTATGCTGAGCATGGTGGACACTGGCTCCAACATTGACCCCCACACCCTGGAGAGTAAGCGGCTGCTGGGGATGATGAGGCGCAAGACTCGCCAGATTTTTTGCCAGCAATTCCAGTTGAGTTACTCCCGGTACAGGACTGTAGGGTGAACCTGGTGGTGGAGTAGGTGCACCCCAAGTGTACCCACCAACTCCAACTCCCACGGCTGCTGAGAATACACTTTCTGAAACTATTTAATATATTTTTTAGTATCAAAGAATTTTTATATTATATATGTTTATTATTATTCATAAATACGGCCGATATATATAGTTCTTATTAATATAAAAAAATAGTTTATTACACACCAAGAGAGGAAAGTCGGAAATTTTAACCCACGTGCATAATTGCCTACCCGAGTCAAAAGGGAGATTGGTATCAGATTTTTGACTAGATCTGCCTGAAAATTTAAATTTTTGCCGCGGTTTATGGGAAGAATAACGCGTGCGTTAATTTATATAATTTGTTTTCTTATTAATAATAATATCGACTTTCTTCTCTCTAACCAGGGTAAAACTTTCAGGTACAGATCTGGTAAAGAATAGTATTCACACCATAGAGGAAGTATCGATCCGCGTGTTTACAACGATCGCGGGTCAAAATCTCCTACTTTCCTTTCTTGACATATAATATACTATTTAAAGCGATAATTGATGATGTACGAGCTGCGTTCCAAAGTGGGGATAGACAGTAGCTACGCGCATTAAAGGGAGAGCCATAGTCACGTGATATTTAGGAATATCATAGTTATACATTTCATATAGGCTTATGGATGTATTTTATTTAAATTTTCATTCAATTCGAATAGTTATTTTTTTTTGTGGCCCTCTTATGTTTAAGACTGAAAAATACGACGTCTCAGTATTTCGAGGTTAGACTATAAGACTAAGGTATGATATCCTAATTTTTAAAATCGATTCCTCATCACTAAAGTCAAATTCTGTTAAAAAATCTCTTTTAAAAATCAAAACATCGATTGTCTTATAACGAGTTTTGGACGCAAAACGGTTCTTAGGATACTGGTGGGAGACGCGAATTATTAAATTTTTATCCCGACTTAGTCGTAGTCTTATAACGAGGTTTGACTGTATAGGTACAGCCGAGGAAAAATCGAACACCATTTCGCCCCGGATTACTCTTAAAAAGCGCAAAAATTGACATCTGACCTACAAAGAATGTAAATTAACATATGTCATTAAAAAACCAGTTACTTTAGCTGTCAAAAAATTTATGACAGATCAATAATTCCGACATAAGTATAGATGAAATATATGTAAATTATTTTAATCTAGATGCATTCAAATACGTTATTGTTAAACAAAACAAAAAAAATATTTTTTTTTTCACATGAAAAAATCAGTAATTATAAATATACACGATTCCGTTGAATTGGTTCAATGATTTTAAAAAATGAACCTTGTTATGCTGAAGTAAATAGAATCACAATATTGATAACATATTTTTTTATTTTTTTTTTGTTTTATCATAAAAAAATATTTGCTCCTGTGAAATTGAAAAACAATTTAAATGTATTTGGAATTAAAAAAATTCTATATATATTTGTAAATGTTTCAACCATATTCATTTTAAACGAAGAATTTTTTTTATTTTTTTTTTTTTTTATAATTCTGAAAATTTAAAAACTTTAAATAAATTTTAAAAAACGTCCATTTAAAACAAGTTTTCAAATTTGATCGACAATTCGCAATAAAAATAATGATTTTTTTTTTTTGAAATAAAGGTAGGGCAGGGGCAAAATGGGCCCCTTAAGAAAAAAATTTTCAAATCCTTAGTTTTTTTTTACTTGTTTTACTTTTTTTACTCTCTTGTCAAGTTTTTGACCTTAATTTGTTCTGACCATTAAAAAACAAAATAAAAAAATGTGGGGCAAAATGGGCCCTTCTCAAGAAATTAAAAATAGTGTTTTTCAACTCCTGTCACTTTTTTCCGTCTGCTGAGTTTTTGGTGTTAATTTACTGTGTCTTAAAAATTGAAAAATTCTGAAAAGTTGGGTAAAACAGGCCCCCAACAAAACTCAATGTTTGTTTCTCGCTTGCTTTATGTTGAAACTTTTTGCTATGTGTTTAGTATAAAAGAGTTGATAATGAAAATTTGGACCTTAAAATAACCTAATTGAAAGTTACTGTTTAATTACTATTCGATTAATTCAAAAAATTTTAAGAACTCGTTTGGCTAAAGAATATTTGTAAGTTTTCTAAGTCTAAGCAGCCCCCCCCCCCCCAACACTTTTCATGTTAAAAATTTTGGGGGGACCATTTTGCCTCCGTGGCCCACTTTGCCCCTCCCATTCGCCCCAAACACTCTTTATGTTAAAAATTTTAGGGACTCATTTCCCCCCTCCCCTTCCCCTATTTGTTGTTCAAATATATGTACATATACATAACATCCATGATTTTGTAATTCGATATAACAAAACCTCTAACAAAAACAACAACGAAAGTATAGTTTTCATTACTTATATAGTGAACAGGTGCAAGGTTCACATAAATATAACGATAATATTTTACTATTAAAACGTATATATAAATAGCTTCCTGTGAATAATCTGTTTTGAAGGCTAAAAGTATAGAAACTAAATAGAGTCATTTATTTTCATAATATGACATTAACAACAGTTTTTTTTTTCATGGCTTCATTCTGTTTTTTATATAAATTTTCGACAAAAAATATGGATTAAAATTAAATCCTATATATTTCTGGCACTGGGGGTAGAAATTGAATAGTTGATACACTTTTTATAAATAGCAAAGCTAACAATAATAATAAAGTGTGTTTTTATTATAAAATCTCTAACAAAATAAATTTTCATCATTTTTTATGGCTCAGCTCATATCAAGCGCGAAGCTTGAAAATAAAATTTAATTTTTAATTTCGTCGTTGTCGACTGGTCTGGTCGTGTGTTTGTATATATATGTATGCAATGCTACGCCCAAAATATGCAATAAATCGATTTAATTTTTTTTGTCTTTGGCTTTAAATTATTCTGGAATAAAACCCTGTTGGAAATTGCTAATTCATTTTTTTTTTATTAATTATGAATGGATTAATTAAAAATTTACGATTTTTAGTTCACAAATAATTTGTCCTTTCTTTATATTATCAACTTTTTTAAATAAAAAATTAACCAACTCGCGGATCCAGACTTGAGTTAATATTTATTTTAAATTTTCAATCAATAACGAATTTTATTTTCAATTTTTACTTTTTGTAAGGTAATAATTTTTACCTCTTTTACATTTGTTCACTATAGATAATGAATATCAATTAGAAGTAATTCAAGTTTTATAATCACAATTCCCCTTGAAAAAAATTCCATGCTGAAAATTTTCAGCTTTCATGTTTTAACGTCGCTTGAAATGTTTAAAGGTGACTACTCGTGTGAAATTTAAAAAAATCAATTCATTTTTTTTTTTTTTTTTGCATGTTTCGATAGTCTATACATTTCAAAATGACATGCTGCAATTTCTAGTGCATATCTCGAATATTTTTTTTGAGTTACAGTCATCTGAAGAGCAGCCACTCCAGTTTTTCGATCGAATAAAAAATGTAATTTTGGCAGGCCAAAAATCATCAATTTTTCGCGCAAAATTTGAAATTTTTTTTAAAAAACCCCGCCATTTTGTTAAATTAAAATTTTTTTTCTTAACCCGAGGGTCATCATACGGAAAATACCTTCTAGTTTAATAAACTTTTTGGTTTTTTTGATTTCATACACTACGAAGGTCGCTATCATGCAGCAGTATGAGGACATTTTTTTTTTTTAGCATTGGGAGATTGTGAGTAACTCATTGAATTTTGAATTTTTTGATTCAAAAATTTTATCTGGTATTTATCATATATCCACAGATATATCCTTAAAGTATGAAAACATTCCATGCAGAAGTTTTTTTTTTAAATTCCCAAAAATCATCTTTTTTTCAGGCGGTCACAATAATAGTCGCTTTTTAGTGATAATATGATTTTTCAATCACTATAAATTTAAACTCTTTATTTTGACAGGTTAAAAATTCGACCGATAAGGGATGAGGTTCTAATTTCGTTATTTTAAAATTTTAACCAATTTCATACTATTTGGTTTTAATTTTACGGGTAAGTACGAGAGATGAGGAGGGAACAAAGAGTGCGGCAACTCTTTCACCTTTACCCTATATATAAGCTAAAATTAGGGGAGATTTGGGAATGATGGGATACCTACGCAAGTAATTAATTCTCGTAACTTTTAAACGCCAAACCATTTGTTTTTATCTGTTTCAAGCGAATCTGTTTCAATTTCTTAAAGTAGCACTTCATGCTCTGGTCTATCCTTACTATGTTTTTTATAACCTGGCTATTTTTATAAATGGCTATTTTTTTGATATCACATAGAAACTTTTACACTATCGACATAAGAAATTTCACTATGTTATTAACACAGAAATAATTTCAATATTAATATAGAGATTATTCCTCTGTTGCCTGAAATAACGGGAAGTTTTAGGGCTCTTCCGCAGGTTAAATCGATTTCCGGGTTGTTTTTTTCTAGAATGAGCCAATGAGTCCCGACTTTTTATATAATTTTCGTAGAATTTCTTAGGAAGCGATTCTGGGCAAAACTATACGGCCTTTATTGGATGTTTGTATACAAGCTATAGTCTGTGGGGATATCAGACATGTTATTTGAAAAAATGCTTGCACATGAAAGCATAGAAAAATATTTTTAGCCCGATAAGAAAATTTAAAATTAAAAAAAAAGGAATTATAGTTTAGGTCCGATTTTCGAAAATCCAATTTTCAACAAATGTTGAAAATTCTGAGGTCTTAGTATGAGTTTGAAAATGTCTTATCTATAATAACGTTTTCAAGGCCATGGGCAAGGAGTGAGATTTTTTATGGCTGATAACCCGCAGAGTCAACCGTTTTCCAGATTTTCATCTCCATGTATGATATTAAAAAACTTTTCCAACAAACAATTGTTTGATATATTTTTTTAGCTGCTCTTACATCATAAATATATACTAAAATTTAGTTTCATATTTCTAACACGTCATTCTCATACCTCACAATTATCAAAGAAATGTATTTAAGAATACTTGTGTGATTCTTATTCACACTTAAAAGCTTGTAAACGTAAAATGTAATATATCGGATCACATAAGCTAAAACTCGGTCGTTTAAACTTTAAATCTTTGAGAGTTAAACGAAATTGTTTTTTTTTTTTTTTTTTTTTTTTTTTTTCAGATATTGCAGGAGCAAACATTTTTTAATGGAGTAACCATGTTATACACGAAGAGAATAAAAAAGGTTATACTCTTATACTCTAACACTCTTATACTCAATTTGAATTTCGTGAGAAAAATTACCGTGACAGATAGTAACACCTTCTTTCAACTAAATGTGTGGTTTTATTATTGGAACTGCAAGGAAAATTAAATAGGATCTGATAATTTTTTAAGTGTTCGTAGCCTATACTTTACGCTACTCACAGAAACTCATCTAGTATATAATTAACTACAGAAAAAAAGGATTTTTTGGTGCAAAAAATATTTTGCATTGTAAGTTGAAAACAAAAATTTTCTGAAGACTGAAGAAAATTTCTTAGCATTAGAAATTTTTTTTTTTGAGGCAAGTAAATTTTCTTGAGGCGAGTAAAAATTTTTTGTGTCAAGAAATCCTTATTTTCGTCTGTGTATTATATAAAAAATATGAATATGTAATATTATTAATGGTCCGACATTTTGTCTAAGTATTTAGACTTAATAAATTTCTGGAATAGTAAAAAAAAAAAAATTTACTGAACAACGCATCTTAAATTTTTTACTTGAAGAGAGAAATTTGATTATTGCTTACATAAAATTTTATTGAAATAAATAGTTAATTTTTTTCTAAATACTCCAGCAGTACCGCAACTGTCACGGTAATTTTAGACCGAATTCTCTCGGTGTATAAAATATAATTTAAAATTTTATTACAATAAATTACGATGATTATAAATGCCAGCATTATAGTCTTGAATTAAAATAAACTCGAAGCATTATGTCGGAAAAAAAATTTGAATTAATTTAATTTAATAAAATTATTTCTCATGTACACCAGACAAAATCTGATATTACTCACCTGTCCGTTCTGCTGAGAACGCGTAAGCATAACATAAATAAGTTCATGAGTATTTAATTATAACCATTTAATAACTATTGTTTTTACGCATCGCTGAATAAAAAAAAATAATACACGTGCCACAAAAAAGGGTATTTGTGTATTCGATCCAGTTAATGGAGATAATTAAGATATGAAGATGAAATTTCTATTACACTTCAATACACTATTTAGAAAAATTTAATCAAAAAATATGTGAAAAGATTTTTCAAAATTTTATTTGATTCGAATCCCGCATGAAAAAGCTATATATTGTTAAAAATATATAAAAAAATATCTGGTGATCACTAAAAAGTACGTGATAAATATATGTTTTTTCCGTTTATTGGATGATATATTTCTTATACTTTATATATATTTTTTATATTTTTCTCTATATATTGAAAATTATATTTTTTATAAACATAAATTCTTTGACAAACTGTGCGATAGCATAAAAATAATAATTGCAAGTAAAAAACCATGGACACAGATAATATGTTCTATATTTATATTGTTTTTCAGTATATTATCATGTATTAATACGGCAAAAATATAAATATTATTTTATATATTATTCAATATATTACATTACAATATTCATATATTTTTTTCATATATAAAGTTTTTTCATGGGGGATTAGTGTATTTGAATATTAAAAAAAAAAAAATAACAATTCTTTAAATTTAAATTCATTATCCAATAAATTATAACCTCAAATGAGAGCATCGTTTTAGGTTACACCTACTGGACAATGAGGTTATTAAAGACCTCTCTGAGACGGTCTATTTTAGCTGGCAGTTCCGCTAGGACAAAGTACATCCCTCTTTTTCTAGAGTTATATAGCCTGGCTCTTATTCAGAATTTTAATTGCATAATTGCGGCATTGTGAACACTACGTCGGATTGTCAAAAAGACCGATTCGCAAGCGTTAAGTAAAAAAAATAAAGAAAAAATCTAAATTAGGCTATGTGAGAAAAAAAAACTTTGCATGGGTATAATATGTAGGTGTCATTCATGTGATCTTTTTAGTATCATATAAATAAATATTATAATTTTCATAATCTAATAAAACTAAATTAATTACCTTTGTGTGTCGTCGCATGATATGTTCTTCCGGGGGTAGCTGAAGGGGTGGCTGGTGTTGTTGCCACATAACTACCCCCGTTACTTCCTGGAAATAAGGAATACAGCTCGTATCGATTAATGCCTGCAACATTAATAATAATAGTGTTAAAAAAAACAAATAAATGTAATTTTAATTTACTGTTATCACATTATTATATACTAGGGTAAGCCAATCTGCCTTTGGCACCCTCTTCTTAAGTGTTACGCAATTAGTATTTTCAATATTTTTAAGCTTTTAAAATTTCACATTATTGTTAATAGTACTCTTTTAATATTAATCAGTGAAAAAAGTACTGACGATCAGATAAAAGTTACTGAAAAGATAGTCTTGAGTCAATCACTGATGTATGTAATCAGTGAAATACTCAGGACTGTTTTTGAGTGATTTTTCACTGACTGTCACTGTTTTTCACTGATGCATTTTAAAAAAGTTACTGAACATAGTACTGATAACTCATCTAATGCAAAGTCAATGTTGTAATTTTTTATCAGTAAAAAGTACTAACACTTAGTGATATTCACTGAGAAAGAGTTCTAACCCGGGTCCAAAATAAAACTTGATTTAGACTTGGTTTACAAATTCGAAATTCAAAGCCGTTTTCCACAAGACAAACTCAACTTTTTTTTGCGGAGGTATGAATACATTGAGTTTTCACCTTAGTTTAGATAACTGGCTTACTTAATCATGATTTAAGACGAAAAAGTCAAAACTAAGGTGAAATGGGAAAAACACTTATTACACTATAAAATACTGCTTGCTTTTGACTTGGCTGAGAAAATCTATACAAAGGCGAATAAATAACCTTTTGTCGACTTGGTTTTGCAAGTCAAAAATAAGGCAATTGACTTGGTACTTGAAGTGAAGATGAATAAGTTAAAACTAAGATCAAAAAATATGAATAAGTTGAAATTAAGATGAAAAAAGCTTTAAAAAGATGACAAAAATTAAATTTAAGTCGAAAAAGTCGAGATCTTATCTGAAAATCGATCTTTAACAGAAAACAAGGTAAAGTGTCTCTAAATCTGAAACAGTGAAAACCACTGAAAAATAGTGTATATACACTATTTCACAGCTATAAGTACCACTTGGTATACTTATAACTGTGGGACAGTGAATGGTCACTGTTTCAGATTTAAAGAGTGAGCTTAAATCAAGTTTTATTTTTGACCCGGGAAATCACTGATTGAATCACTGATGTATTTAAGATTTTTTGCATTCAATTTTTATGGAAGCCATAATATATCAAAAAATTTACAGATTCTTAGTAAAAAAGATACTACTCTCTTGAAATGAATCAGTGAAAAATACTCCAATCAGTGAATTCATTGCACAAATAGTCTCAACTATATCTCTAACTCAATCAGTGATATGCTTGGCGCTGATTGGCAGTGAATATTCACTGAATCACTGACTTGCACTACTTTTCACTGATTGATTCTAAGAGAGTAGAAATTAATTTGCACTGAAAATTAATTATCTAAATTTATTTGACTATTTACTAAAAATGATGTAAATGTGCATTATTGTTATTATAAAAATTATTTAACATAAAAAAAATTCTCAAATACATCGAATATACAATTTCAAGTTTTGGTTTATTAATAATAAATAAGAAAAAAAATTTAAGTGTGATTAATTGTTTTCGATAACTAGTGAAGCGAAAAATCACTTTTAATATATTGTTTTTTGTGGTATAAATATGAAACATGGAGAAATATAATTTGAAGTAAACGATTAGACATTTTTAATCTATTAAAGTACCCGCAAAAATTTAAACAGCTTAAAAAAATTGTAAAGTTTTTAAAAAATTCTCAATTGCTGAAAAAAATTTAAAATAAATCTGTTCAAATATTGGTTTGAAATATTGGTCTATAAATCTGGTTTATATACTAAAAATAAATAAATAAAAATATATAAAGGGAATCAGCGAAAAACATAATCTAACCTTGATTGTGTGGTGGTCCAGGGGTGGCAGCTAAGGGTGGCGTTGCTTGGGACTGATGATTCCCTGGTAGATTAGTATGTGCAGGCGCAAGGGGCCACAAAGCTGTGGCTGTACCAGGGACGGAGTTATGTGCACTCCGAACCCCGGGATCGCCAACCTGGCGGCTGCCAGTTCCCCCTTGGGCCACGGGAGGGACCAACATTGGACCACCCCCTCCCGAGGCTGTAACATATAAAAAGAAAAAAAACACCTGTCAATTTACGACACTAAAAAATTATACCGTGATATATATATACATGTATATGTAGTTTTATTCGCACGAATTAAATCTAATTATAATTCCATTCCATCTACTTAATATGTAATAGTGTAACTAAATTTACATATGAAATTGCTTTTTTTGTAACAAAAAACACACATTGAAGTTGAGCCGACTACCTATCGGAAGATGTGTGACCAAGAAAAGGTAGCGGACGAAAGAGAGAGTCGCAACAGGTCCTTTAAAACATGATGAAGTTTCAAACAATATATATAGGGGTGAGTGAAGCAAAATTACAACATTTTTTAACTAAAAAAAAAAATTGTTTTTGTAAATTTTTATATATAGTATCCAGAAAAATATGGAGTAAGGTGATCACCTCCAATAGTGTGACCATTTTTAAAATTTGCGCCAAATCATTTTTTTCTGTATATTTCTATTACAAATCAGTAAAAAGTCTGACCTGAGGGTAAAATTCAACTTTAAAAAAACTATGAGTGAAAAATAACTCAGCCCGTATTTCTTCAGAGACTATAGATAAATGTCTCTATAAATGAAATTTTTTTCGTTGAAAAGTGGGTCTCATTTTACCCCACGCTTCTCTATTTTTTATAAATTACGAAATATCAACTGAATATATAAATTAAAAAATAATTTATTTAACGATTTATGTTTATATTTAATGAATATAATCTCACAAGTATTGATATATTGATTAAAAATAAAATTATAATAATAACAGAACTTGGATGTGTCGAAAAATATTCGACATGCATCTCATTACAGTAATACATTTAAGATTGCGATATAAAATAAGCAAATTGGCGTAGTTTAAATTATTAATTTCATGCTCTTCTAGTAGCTGATTCAGCCAACAGAAATATTTATATCGAATAATTATATATTAAAACTTATTACTATCAGAAATTAACATGATTGTGCGCTTCACTGGCCTAGTTAATTATAACTTTAAAGTATATACTAAAAATTTTGTTGCTAAGTTTTATAGAAATTAGTATTTTATTTAAATTAATTCAATGAATATTTTGCATTATCATTTACTTATATTTCGAAACAATTCGTTTTAAGTAACAGATTTATTTATATTCATTCGCTTTTAAGATAAAAATAAGTGGGTGTAAACCTTGATGAATTTTTAAAAAGTGCTAATATATTTTGTACAACAAGAAATAAATATCGGCAATTTTCATAAATTTTTTTTTAGCTCTAGTAATAATATGAACGTGAAAAATATTAAAAAAGTAAATAAAAAATTCAGTGTGTAACTAAAATCAGCAAAAATACATTACTGGTTACAAAAAGTTGGAATTTTTCCAAGATATTCTTGATATATGATTTTTCCGGGTGACTTTGAAGAAATCCAAGTATTGGAAATAAAAAAATTGCAATCGAATGAATGCGAGCGCATTATATAAATATTAAGTAGAATAAATTTTAGTAAAGAAATATGCATATGTATCATGAAAGTAATACGTATTGGATATTCTTCACTTATTTTTATTAAACATCAATATTCATGATAATTTAAATTAAGATATATCCCAGGTAAAAATATTTTAACGGAAGTAGGCTGAAACAGCTTAATTTAGCCGAAATCATGCCGGAACTGTAAAATTTTATTGAAAAAAACCGAAAACAGGCCGAAAAATTTTTGTTCTTCTTAAATCGATATTTGGCCGACGATTGAATATATGTATAGCTTAACAACTTTTATTGAAATTTACTGAAAGATCACTGCTACTGCTGTAAATAATAGCTTTTATTATATTTTTCGAAACTATAACAAGTTATTTCGACTAAAATTATATGCAAATTACATTATCTTATACTCAAGTATATGCTTTTACATTTACGCTAAACTACAATATAAACTTATTGAAGTTCATCGAAAGTTTTCATAAAAGGAGACATCGATAGTAGGTCTTTCATCATCAAAGACGACCACTATATGTAATATAAGTTCATAGAGGTTCATTTCAAGTTCGAAATATGAGGGTCAATTGATGTAGAACAAAAGAGAGTATATGTGATATTAGAGGTACTGAGGCTCAAAACATCTCAAATTTAGACGATTCGTAGAAGGTGCAGTCGCACTTTTTTAAAATATTCAATAACCTTTAACTGCTATCGTATTAAAATTTTAGTTATTATTTTGGAAGAATTAAAGCGATAGTTGAAAAAACAACCATGGAGTTATAATATCACTAAAGTATGTAATTTTTGAAAAAACAGAAAAACAACAAAAATTAGTTCATTCATAGGACAGAAAACTGGAAACATTCAGAAAAATTCTATAAAAATTAGTTTTAGATAACAATTTCTCTGGGTCAAAAAAGTGTTGCAATCTATACATTATTTGGTCATTTTTAACTACGATTATATTATCAGACAATATTTAAGGTAATAACACCGAATGGTGCGAAATCACTCATACCGTGTTACAACTACACCGTTTGATATTTTACACCATAAAAATTTCACACCATCAATTCACACCGAGCAGGCCATACAAAGTTCTCGGGGACTATTTTCACACCTAAAATTTTTTACAGTGTGCAAAACACACTCATAACCAAGTGTATTGTTTGAACACTAATTACATGTGTTCCGTGTTTAAGACCATAAGCGATCTATAGTTCTTATGTATATTTACTCATATTTTCAAATTTTTTAAGTTTTCTATTCGAAGAGCCGCAATACTAATGTGGACTTTTTGAATAACCAAAACTAAAACTTTTCCTTTCCCTTTGCCCATTTTTTGTAGCATACCAAAAATCTTTGGTATCTATTGGAGGTGTTACTAGAATTCGATGCTACCAAATATCACTTTGTTATCAAAAACATTAATAGAATTTTGTAATAAGTATATGACTTATTTATTAGAAGTGAAGGAGAGAAAAGTGGACTAGTTTTTGGTGCTTTAGATTCTTCATTGTTATCAATTTTTGTAACATATGTAAGATGTTGAAGATTGTTGGTCGTTATGAATGTCAAAGGAGGTCTGAAAGTTTAAAAGTTTGGTCGATGAGACCTTTTTGCAATGAAATGTTCTTAAATTTTTCAATGATATGATGAAAAGGAGCTTTAGCTTTAAGATCAAAAATATAAAAAATGAATAAGCTAATAAAAATTCAACGTTAAGTCTATTCATTACTTTTTCAAAAAATAATAAGTAAACGTAAAATAACCAAGAGACGGGCAATGAAAATGAACAAATATAACAACTTAGTAAAAAAATAATAGCGAAATAGGAAGTAAAAAGAAAAATAAATTTTGGGTTACTGAGGCGTAATCTTGGTGATGACGACGTCGTTATCCTCGTTCAGTTCATCCGACGAGTTTTTACGTAACTCGCACGACTACCGGAATCTGTTCTTCCCCCTCAGTATAGAATTCGCCAACGCGTTCGTCGCGTTTCATCTTTTCCTTTTTCTAATTTACTCATTTTTTTTTCTTTCTTCTCTTTTTTTATTCTTTCATCTCAATTATGTACGAGTGACACATTTTACCATTACTACTATAGTAAATTTAAATGCTTACTTTTCATTTTTTATGTTTTTTCCTTATATATGTATTTATATAAGTATGATTTATATATATATATATATATATAAGTACTTTTACAGTCGGTTGCAATTGTATCTTAAGATATTTGATACAAGAAAAGGGTGGAAAAAAGTTAAGATCACGTCGAATTTTTTACGAGCACCTGTTTCATCATTTTCCACTCGTGTGCCCGAGGCAGTAAGACTACGTCGTCAGGTAGTCACGCTTCGTAGACCCTTCTCGTGTGTACTATACGTACATATATATCCCCAGTGGCTTGAAAAACCTGTTTCTCATTCCTGATGTACCTTCTTCTTCTCATCTTCCCTGTGTTTTTTTTTTGTTTATTTTTTTTTTTTTTTTTTTTAATCTTCCGATTCGTCCATCGGGTTACCGAATGATGAAATTTGAAATTAGAAGGTCATTATCATTATAAAAATTTGCTCTCAAGACAATATATTATTCATATTTAACATCAGTCTATTTAAATCCATATTTGAGATAATTAATCCGAGCTAATTTGTAAGTAATCAAATATATAATGCCACTCATTTTAATTATATGAAAAAATGTAGCTATTAATAATACTAATAAGATGAATCTTTCAATTTTTTAATAAAAAATTTTGATCTTACTTTTGGCTTCAGACACAGTTAGAAGTTTTGTGTTAAATTCAACACAAATCGTGTGTTGCAAAAACCGGTCTACAAAATTTTTGTATTAATTCAACACTTTACATTTGTGTTTATCTTTAGCACAAATTTTATGTCAAATAATTGAACACAAAATCTGTTATTTTAACAGAAAATTTGTGTAAATTTAACAGAGTTTTGGTGTTAAAATTAACTAATAAATATAAGCACATAACCTAACCAACTCAAGACTGATCTAACCTTAGTATAACTTATGTCAATTTAGTGAACAATAAGTTCGATGTTCTGTAATTTTCCTGAAAAATGGAGCTGAGAATTATCCTTCCGTAAAATGGGAGTAAAAAAATCATTGAACCTGATCATAAAATATGAAAGTTATCTATGATTATATTTAATTGTAAATCAATTATAATTCAAGTTATCTTGCAGACAATGCTGCTACAATGCGTTGCTTGGTTATAGTAATGAAGAAACGCGCGGAAGTGTTTCGCTAAGCAACAGATATTTTGCGTTAATTTTCGGATAACACAAGAAATGTCTTACATTACAGATTTTCTAATCATTGAACATAAAAAATATATTAAAATACAATAACACAAATTTGTGTTGAATTAACAGATTTCTGTGTTGAAAATCGACACAAAAAGTTTAAGCGAATCATGTTTTAACACGAATACATGAAATTTTCAACTGCGTAATAAAGAAGATTTCAATTGAATTAAATGAATATCGGTTTTTTTATTTTAGCCAACTTCTTCCTTATAATTTAATATTCTAATTAAGACAACTTTATGACCAATATTAATGATTTCATTAAAATAATTTTATCAAGTCACGGAAAAAATGAATGTAACTGTAGCTTTAAGCTCGCTATGGCGAGTAATCGCCTCGAGCTGGAAAGAGTAAAAATTACATTACTTTTGCAGTTTTACAATTTCAAATAAGATATCTTTTAGTCAATTAAACTAAAATTACATTACGAATTATGAAATCTATTGTTTTGAATTCTTATGTCTTCATTAATATAAGTTTCAATAATAACGTATTGGCTACAATATGTAATTCAAACATTCGAGTTTGAAAAATTATATTTACTTATCAAATCATAATTTTTCATTCTTTTTTATATTTTATAATTTGTATGTGACTAGAAAAATGTATAAATTTCTTAAGAACTTCTAATCACTGATATCTGATTGTATACAATAGCTGTCTATTGATAGAGCTACTATCTTTCAAGTCAATATATCTGAGTTTTAAAATCACATACAAGATACCTGTGAAGCCTAAAGTTACACAGTTATCTGGGAGTAGATTATAAATACACAGAATGTACAATAATAAATATATGAACTTTGAAATATGATGCTTTTATAATGAAAAATATCGATTTCAGTAGAAAACCTCTGGGTCCATTTTTGCAAATTATACAGAAAAGCTAAAAACCAGTGAAAAAGTCATTTTTTCAACTAAAAAAAAAAAATGTGTAATACACATGTTTATGTTCAAGATATAATTTCTTTTACTAACATGCATGGAAAAAATATTTTTTATCTTAATTTTTTTAAGTGTCGATTCCTTCTTACGTTTTTTGCTGAAGTTAGGCAGTTTTTGAGTTTAAAATTAAATACTTAGTATCGAAATAATCAAGAATTTTAAATAAATAACTCATAGATTTACATCATCGATCGTGGACTCAAAATTTTTGACACTGGAGCTGGTTTTCTACTGAGAACGAAAATTTATCTATAGCTACTTATTTTCCTCAATTATTTTACTTCATTTTTAGATTTATTTATTTAAACATATAGTATATATATATATATATATATATATATATATATATATATATATATATATATATATATATACTATATAATTATAGACATGACGGCACACGCGTGCCTAAGTCCAGGGTTACACTTATCGTCCTAAATGCATTCTGTCGTGCTGAAAATTACTGAACCTCAATCACACGAATGGCATGATACCTGAAGAATTATTATGATAATAAATTAAACCACAAAAACTATCACCTGCTGATGTACTTTCACCATTAAAACTTCTAGCAAAAACATTAATATTTAACACAGTATTATTTAAGTAATATTTTAATTTTTGCAAAATCATGTAACTTCAAACTGAATTTCTTCAACTTGTATCAATTTAACGTATGAAAATTTCCATATATTAGTATACATTTTCGGCGTTAACAATAAATTGTGTTAGTAAATAAATCTATTTCTGTCTATCTTTATTTTATTAAAAATGTTGGGTCAATACATCAAAAGAATAACGCCAATTTTCATTACAATGTCGGAAAGCCGTCACGTGACTAAATACAGAACCATGTTCGATTTTTATGCAAAAGTTTAGGACGCGCGCTTGCACATGAAATTAATTAAATTATTAAAAATAAAAAAAAAAAAAAACGTTACATTGAAATTCAATTTTTATTACATTTTATCTGCAAAACTGATATCTAATTTTCCAATATGTAAAATTTTTCTTTTTAAATTATAGCATTTTAAATTTCATTTCAAAGCACTTTGAAAAAACTGTAAAGCGCACGGTTTTTAATAGTGTTCTATTCTAAAGTCATTTTAGCCAACGCAAAAAAAATTGAATCGATAAATTACATCTTTTGGGCTTTATATATTGCGTTCGCATGCATACGAGCTAAAATAAACACATCAGACCAACTGAGAACACCGAAATTACAAATTTAACATGATTTTTTAACGTGAATATCAAAGCAAATCGATCTAAAACTACATCACTGTTGTTTATCAAAATGTCCCTCTTTGGGATAGAATGCTTTTTACGTCAATTTATTATACCATGGGGTATGGGAATAGCAATTTAAAGTGAAAGTATCGTCGAAAATTTTGAAGTGAGTGAAGTATACACTTACAACGCCCTGCGTTTGAAGTATGCAATCAGTTAATTTTAAAAAAATAAAAAAGAAAATTAGAATTTATTTAAAGCATTACAAATTATATGACTCGTGTAAAATAAATCTACAAAACAATAAATAATTTTGTAGACTTTACTAACTACTAATGAAATCATATCTATTTATAAAACGGTATCCGTTAAAATAAGCCTAAAGTATTTAGATCGTAATGAATTTTATCTCATAACAAATATATATTGAATTTTAATTGTTAAATTTAATAAATAAATTAATTTCCATTAAATTCTACAAAGCGAAATTGATTTACAATTTTATTAATTGAGATAACACTTTCGTGTGGTTTAACCAAACTGTTATTGGATTTATAAATACAAAACATGAGCTATTGTGGCTAATCAATTATTTTACCCTTCTATCAAATAAACATTATATTGAAGTTCAAAGGATTTTCACGCATAAAGAATATTGACATTATGCCACTCAAAACTCTTTTTTAATAAAATTTTTTCTCTACCAAGTTGTTCATCTGTGATATTTAACTTCAGTTTGTTTTCTCGAATTTTAATTTCAAACTCCTCTCACAAAGAACTAAACAGCTAGTGAAAACATTTCGTCATACATGAGCTTTTAATGGAAAATTTATACACAAATATGCTTCTCTTCAGACTAGAAATTTTTCATAACAGAGCTTTTAAAAACACTTTTAGATTTATAGCTTAGACACTAATTGATATACAAAATAATATTATATGACCCGTTATACCCTCAGTATTTGGTATTGATCAGAAAAATTTGAAATCATCGCAAAACAAACAAGATTTTGATAAAAACTCAATTTTAATTTTTACCAAATTTTTGAGTCGGGCCATTATACCCCAGGTATTTTATAATATGAAACTTAATATACGCAAATTTTATGAGAACACGACTGAAAAAAAAATAACCCCGAATTTTTGAAAATTTTCAATTTTCATAGCGGGAAGTCAAAAATTTTGAGTATCAAATTTCGGATAATAAATTTGATTATACGTTACACAATAATTGTTTCCCCTTCGAGTAATTGCTTATTAACAAGAAAATTTGAATAAAATTAGAATATTTACAAAAACTAATTTTTTTACATAACACAGCTATTATCAACTTTTTTATAAAAAATGTATGAACACACATTTTATATGCGAGTTCCACTTGAAGTCTTCCTTACTTTTATTATTCAAAACTGTACAATATTGTTAAGCGAAAAAATGTTATTTTTCAAAATGAATTACCTTAAATATACGTTATAAGGTTGAATACGGCAGAAGTAATATGGAGATTAAATCAAGTATACTTATGACGATGATGCACTTGTTGAGAAAAAAAAAAATACTTTCCGTCAAGTGAAGAGTTACAGTACATACAGGAATCAAATTTACTTAAACGAAGAATTGTGAATTCTATCTTTTGATATTAGTCATTTAATTTTTTATAAATAATAAGTATTCATATAAATGTTATGGTAAATGAAGTGTTGCATTAACGAATATAATTATTCGTAAAATTGATTAAAAAAAAATATTTTTTTTTTTAAATATTAATATCTTAAATTTTATACAGATATTTTCAGACCAGTTTTCTTTAGAAAATTTTTTTTATTTAACATAGTATTGGTTATAAGAATATCTAGTATTTTTATTAACATTTTGGTCATAGTAAAAGTAATCGAAAACAAAGTTTTCGTTTACAGCGATGAAATTTCTGAGTAGTTTCAAAGTTTACTCTCAATATTCAAAGAAATGTGGGGTAGACTTTTTGAACTTTAAGTTGTCTGGTATAAATTTTGAATAAATATGTCAAAAACATCAAAATTAGGTGTTATACGATAACGTTTTCACTTTGACGCAAAAAGTGACCAAGAATTTTGAAAATTTTTCTTTCAACAAATTCTGTAACATATTTCCTACTTTTACCAAGAAGCCTTAATTTTGATCTTAGATTATTTTCATTAAAAAATAATGAGAACCCGTTACAAAATTTGAAAATGGTTTCGGAACAAAATAGCACCCAGTGTTATTTGAGGATTAATATTCTGTTCTTTTAATCGGATTATTATTATTCTAATTTAAGCTTTTTGGTTAATTCAACTGTCATAATTTACTCGAAACACTGTTAAAAACCGGAAATGGATTCCAGATATGAAATCCGTAGTTTTAATGTCGAAATAAACTTTCCTTAGGAGTAAATTTCAAAAATTACTCTCTTTGCATTCACTCTGAATTTACTCCCGATTCAATCCACGCTTGCTTCGCAAATTTTTTTACAACGTAATGACATGTTAAGAAAGTAAAATATTTACAATAGTCTAAGATAAGGTTAGTAAATTACCTTCACCTTAAATCTATAACAGAGTACGTTTTTTTGTCCTAACTTCAGTGAAACTCATTTAATGTATTCATGAGCGTAATTATGCGTTCGTTGCCTCAAAACAAATTTGCTTTCCACGTCACTATAAATGAGTTTATATTTTAAAATTTGTAGAAATTTATGTCAAAGTTAATATAAAACAAAAAAAAAAAATTCCTAAATTTTATTATTTTGTGAAAAATTTTCCGAATGAACATGGATTAAATTTGGAGTGAATGCAAGCAGATATGATTTTATTCATTTAATCTTCTCAAAATGAAATTCACTCCGAAGGAAAGTTTATTTAAATATTAAAATTCCGTATCGGAGTGAATGTGGATTAAAATAAAATCCGATTTACTCCTAATTTTTTACAGTGCATCAAATATCATTATCATTATTTATTTTTAACATAAAATAATATAACTACTTTCGTTATTTTTTAACTTGCAACATCATTGTGATCCCCATCCTATTTTCTTATCTCAACGACTTCAACAATGCTCATAGCATTTAAATGTTTTTCAGTAGAAATCTCAGAGTATAAATTGAAGTGAAAGATAAATTTATTTTATTTTATTTTCTTGATCCATAAAAAAAGTTTCTGCTAAAACCGTGCACTTCAACTCACTTCAAAAGGTTATATATCAAGTCCAGATCTGTTTCTAAAACCTATACTATCAGGGCATGCCGTCATTTTATTTGAAAATTCATTTCAAATTAATCGACAGTAAAAGAGGCAAGTACTGAGAAAGAACATACTTATATTACATTACATGTTTATATTATAAAAATAAGAAGGTGGGGAGAGATGGTTATCAGTTTTTTTTTTGGCAATTAAAATATTTGTTAATACCAGAGCATAAAGAAGCCGGTCGAAAAAAAAGGTGTCAACTACACTTGAGAGAGTTATATTAGTGAAAAATGAAAAGTACTTCGTAGAAACTAAAGTATAGAATATAATCAAACGTGTAAGCCATACGGCGTATACACACACGACGCTCGTCGTGGGAGGGCCTCGGGCTATTCTCTCGCCTTCCACCTCCACAACCCTTCATTATCTTCGTCATGCTCTTACTACTCACGCTCTACTCGTCGCGCATAATATATATTCACTCTAACTCAGTCCGCTCTTCTTCATCGTCTTCTTCTTCTTCTTTATCTTTCATTAATCACTTTGTTATTTACGTGTTTGCTAAAATTCCAACGACAAAACTTGTAACACTACTTGAATTAAAACGAAACACTATAAAGTCTGCTATATATATATATATATATCTATATACATATGTATACTAAGTTTTTTGAACTAATATATAGAGTTCTAAAGATGAGAGTCATAGTATATAAGAGCTGATTTTTAAAATATGTATATATATATATATATATATATATATATATATATATATATATATATATATATATATATATATATCGAACTTTAGAGTAGAGAAGATTCAATCTGATAATTTTTAAATACACGGAAAAAAATGTCATGCTGTTATTACTATGCTCGGTGAAAAGTAATGTAATTATTACTTTGCTGTATAGTATTTAATCGACGATAATGAAAATGACGTAAATTTTAATATATCATGTACACTGTAAAGACCGGTGTTAAAAATGGACTCAATTCAACACTGAGTAGTGCTAAAATGAAATAACAATGGTGTAGGTGGTGTAATTTGGCGGTGTCAAAATACCGTTCTTAAATCGGTGTCAAAAAAATTCTACGTATAGAAATTAGAAAAAACAATGTATTACATATAAAAATACTTTTAACACCAAAAAATATTTTAACACCGGTAAAGAATACTTACACCAGCGGCGATGTTACTACAACACCTCTTTTGGTGTTGAAATTTAACATCGGAAATTTTAACACCTATACCGCCTAGACTTACACCGTTTTTTTTACAGTGTAGTAAATTCTAATGTTTATAGTAATATCTTATGCTGTCAAGTACTTGTTTACAAGTATTTCTTTCTTTTATTTTCAGTAAATTCAGCATTGCTGTACTGTAGTTAGGCCTATGCTGCCTAGTAATAGTCCATTATTATAGTGTACAAATTACTTTTCTGTTAAAACGACATCAAACAAAAAGATGCGTTACTGTTCATGATTTAATCATTACTAAACTCGCAAAATAATATCAACTATACTTTTTAAATCGCATAGAAAGATTTACTTGAAATTTTTCTCCGTGTACGATACTGTCAGAGTAGTGTATTGGCAAATTTTAGCTAAGTTTATTTTTTTTTTTTATGCTATTCCTTTTTGAAATCGTACAAGAAGATAAAATATCCCGACGGATTTAGTGCCTGGACCAACGGTACTTTTAACAGCTTAAGGACGTCCCGTTGAGGTCCTATTTATTACTTTTAGCCTACGTATTTCCCAGCTACGTTCATTTTCACCCTTCTTTCTGTCTCTTTTCTGCTTAAAGGTCTCTTCATCTGCACTCTACACTAGTCGTTAATGCCACATGCTGAACACGCGTGTTGTGTGCGTCAGCCAAATCCTGCCCGCACGCTGCGGTGACCCTGAAAGCATTCTCTCGTCCTTCTTCGTATTGTTGTTTACTAATTGAGCATTTGGAAACGTCGGAATTTTCTCTCGGTACTATTCCGTTATTCTTCACTTATTTATTATTGCCAATTTATTTGGTGTCTAAGCTTCATGTTATATCCTACTTAGCAGTATTGATTCATGGAAAGTTATTGAACTAAATAAAATTGAATTAAATCTTCGGGAAATAAAGTCCATATCTCAAACACGCATTACACGAGCAAAATATCAATTATAACCATAAAAATATTTAAGTTTTTAAATTTACCGCCATTTTCCTCAATGATTAACATATTTAAAAAGCCGCAATTTTCGACTAACCTCAAAAACCACAGAAAACAAAAATAAAACTTGACTTTTTGACATGAATACCAAAATTAATTTAATGAAAACATATCAGAGTCATTACATAATTAGAATGCTCTTTTTATAAGTCTATTTATTATAGCACTTTAATGTATTATATAAATTATAGATACAATTTAATGTGCGGGAATCAGTTTAAAATTTCTAAGCGAGAGTAAAAATTACTTAAAGCTTAGTTTTTGAAGTGTGCAATAACATTAAACTCAGCTGGGCTTTATTGCCAACTGATGTTACAATAAATTATAATTAATAATTGAATCTGATTTTTTATTATTAATTTTAACTGTACTTAGTGTTAATACATAAGGTTGAGTTAATTTTTCATACAATTTTTTTTTTTTTTTTTTTTTTTTTTTTTTTTTTTTTTTCATAATAAGCATTACTTGAATAAAAAAATGTATATATGCTTTTGTAGAATCTGTTTATAGTACGTTAATAGATAGGGTTCTATTCTCGGCAAAGACAAAGCGAATAAAGTAAAATTAAGTCTATTAATTTTAGTTTTCGTATTTAGTTCATATAATCGTACCTTATTCTTTGTATATTTTTCAATGTGTAAAAAAAAAACAGATTAGATTTATTTGTTCGTTTTTGCTAATAAAACGTTTTTCAAACTATGATTTCATTGAGCTTTTAGTAATCTAATATTTTATCAATTTATTTAATCTTTGTACCGTTTACAATTAATGGAAGATTTTATTTTTATTGAGTTCAATCCATTATTAAATTAGCAGAAAATTTAATATGAAGTTTATATTAATGTATATTTACTATATATAGTATATGTATATACATATATATATATATTGGGTAATTTAATTGACGCGCAAGCGCGCGTGTTACGTTTTTGTACTACAAATTCGATACATTTCGATTCGATACTTTGATGAAAAGAATATTTTTGCCAATCATAAAACGAAATAATATTTCATACTGAGATTTAGTACAGATATATCAATCATTTATAATCAAATATTAGCATATTACATTATTGTATAAGTATACTTTATATTTACTAAAATTTTATAGGAACATAATTGTGTATAAAGTATCAAATATGTTATTACAAACCATTAATTTGGCTGACGTTTTCAAATCCTTACAAATATTCGAATGAGCCTTTATAAATTGAGGATTTCTCGTTAAGATGTTATTAGGTTCTCTGAAATATATATCAGACGTCTATTCACGAACAACCGATTTGATTGATCGCATATTATTTCCTCGACTTTGAACACCACGAAATCCGATTAGAATTCACTTTTTCATTTTTTTCTCCAATCGAAATTTATTTTCTACAGGTTTCTGTAATACGTCCATGATGGATCACTTATGGGATCTCTCGGAAATTTGTTTCTTATCGATTATTATTAAATATTTTCTTGTGGGTCATTATCCAATTCAACCAGAAATCGACATGTGAAGCAATTGTCAAATTTTTCAGAAAAAAGTATACTTTCAATAAATAGTATGATATCTGAGAAGTGCGCCTGCGAATTTTCGAAATCATTCACTGCACAGTAAATGTAAAATTATTTTTTAAATTTCCCGCTAAAAACATTGAAAACAAAAAAAAAAGAGTTATTGGTTTCAGTCAGATCTTCGAAAACCATGTTTTCAACAGATTTCGACGTTTAACATCTAATTAACTCTAAAACTTTATAAGTCGCGTTGAATGCTACCTCGATCATCAAAATCTGTTCATTTGTTTAAAAAAAATTTTGTCAGCAGAATTTCGAAAAAGTATTTTTTTTAATAAAAACCAAATCGTTGAACTAATTGATGAAAATTTTTTCAATGTTAGAGATTGAAAAACTGCTTGAAATGCTTTTTTGAACATTCAAACCGGTTCTTAAACCGATTTTCAAATTTTCAAATTTTTTTACAATATTAGTCAAAAATGTGTTTTATAAAAACATTTCAGAATTTCGTAAAATTTAAACCTGTTAAAATATAATCGGGATAATATTTCTAGCATTGAAACGAAAAAATTTGAAACGATAATTGAGTATTTTTGACCTCGGATTGCGGGTTCTGGACTACCTTTCAACTATCCATTAAAAATAACCATGACCATGAAAAAATATGAAAGTTGTGTTTGTTTACAAACAAATATAAACTTACATAAATAAGATCTAAAAATTTTCAATAAATATTTAATATTATTATTGAAAAAATTCCCAAGCATATTAAATGTATTATGTGCACTGTTCTGAAAAATTCCAAAACCAAATAAATACTGGAGTATACAATATTTGAAATAGATAGTATACTTAGATATATATATTGAGATGCGAACTCGAATGTTATTGCTTCTTGTTCTGCGAAAAAGTTAAGATCGAAAGAATAAGTAAAACGAATAGAAAGACCTTACAAATGTGAGTGTATAGTTGACGGTGGGAGTTAGCGATGCCACGCTAACGGCCCACTTGAGTCAACAGACCGACCGATCGTTAAGGCAAACTATACAAACTCAACTCATCCCTGTTCCTTTATTTCTCCTGTTATTCTATTTGATATTCTCAAAAGTTTTCTCTAGTCTAGTCCTTTTTTTTTAAATACTATATACACCTTTATCAACTCATCACTAGACATTTCTGCCCTTGAGCATCCCGACTAATATCAATAATTAATTCTGACATTTTCCTTAATGTTTTCACAATCTCCATTATCGAAATTTTGATATTGCGCCAAATCTTAAATATTGCACACCTCGAACACGAAGCAGAGAGATTAGGTCTTCTTACTTCTGTCAACTTTTTCTAAATTTGCCATGTACATGGATAATTTTTCAAGTGAGTTTACAGTACCAGACCAGTAAAGCTGGGACACTAGCATCAGCTAGACTTTCTATAATGCTCTTTGTAAAATGGATTTAGTCTGTAACATGCTTTGAGACTTAACATTTTATAGAGAGGACTGCGAATACTCCAGTCGGTCTTGGTTACTTCAGTTTCATTAAATTAACGTTGAAAATTTTAAAAAGAAATTCTGTGTACAACCCGTGTAAAAAACATCCTTTTGAAAAATGTTCCAAAAAGTTACACGACGGAACATCGACGTCGAAATTATCCACGAATCAGTATTCATATCAAAAATATCAATGAGACATAACGTCCACGACAAATTTAATATTATATATGTCACGTCTCTAATTCCAAAAAGACATTTTTATACGGCATTTTAGCTTCAGTCAAGTTCAGAACCAAAAGCGTGATCATTTTTTTTTTCATTGCTAATCATATTGTAAACCTATTCTATAGTTGAAAATTAAAAAAAAAAATTTTGGGCCAAAAGGACATATAGCTTAAATTATGCGCCTTTTTGGCTTTCAAAAAATTGTTTTTTTCAGTGTTCAGCTTTAGAATGAGTCTACAATATGATTAGCAATTAAAAAAAAATGATATGCCCTTTTGGTTTTGATTTTACACTGAGAGAAAAAAGTGATTTTCTGAACTATGAAAAACATAGTTCAATGAAGCCTCCACTATTACCCTCAGTTCAGATAACTAATATATAGTTGTAAAATGTACGATGATATCATAGTGGTTTTAACTGTGTTATAGTTCAATGAACAATGACAATATCGAACGTAACTGCGTAAAAAATGCTATTCTTATTACAAAAAAATAATCAAAAAAAATCTTTAATTATATTCGTCGACGACTTAAATGATGCTAAATTAATGAAATTATAATCGTACAATTGTTGAAGAATTTGTGATTCTGCTGAAGTATAGTTTCTGAGAAATAATATTAAATAGTTACGACAACAAAACAAATGCTTAGTTAAAACTACTACTTTCAAATAGTTTTGGGCACTATGATATAGTTCAAGAAACTAGAAATATTAGTTAAGATGACTATTTTTTCATTCCCATCCCTTCCTAGTTGCCACAACCATGCACTTTTTTCTCACTATAATGACTGAAGCCAAAAGGCCGTATAAAAAATAAGTCCTTGGAATTAAATATTAGGAAGGGAATTATTAGTAACGCGATGTGTTTGAGCCTTTTTTCATGAAATTACTGTGAATTTTATGTCTCATGGATATTTTATTGTCTCATTCACTCTAAATACAGAATTGTCTGAAATTTTGAAGTTTACTGTTATCAACTTTTTCGAAACATTTTTGGAACGATCTTTTTTTTTGCAAGAGTTCCTAAAATTAGGGCAGTTAAAACGAATCAGTGAAAAATACTAACAATCAGTTAATTTTAACTGACAAATAATCTCACTTTTTACTGATTCATTTTAAGAAAATGCTTACAATATATATACATCGTTTCATATAAAATTTAGAACACCAATTCTGGACTTTACTAGAATAGTTCAGCATAAATATAAAATTTGAGTAGTGTTCGTAAATTATGAATAAGGAATTTTCTAATAATCTAGAGTATTCTATAAACTTTACAGAAATATTTCATAAAATTACAAAATTGAGGAATTCCAAAAAGTTCAAAAACATTTTAAAACTTATAATTGATCATAAAAAAATTCAAAAAAGAACCACTGGACAGGTGATTAAAACTCTAGTACTATAGTATAAAATTTCTAAATATCGAATAATATTTTTGATAAATAATATATGTGAATTCTAGTTAACACTTGTTGAATTATAAGCGAAATGAAAAAAGCCAATCAACTATAATGTATTATTTCTCGTTATAAAGGGTCTTCTCACTACTCGTAAGTCGTGAATAATTCTCCATTCGCGGGCCACGATGATCGTGATGCCGTGAATACGACTGGTAAAGATATGGAGACCCCCGTATTCGGGGTCTCTTCAGTCTCTTGGTTGAGTCTTTGGTCGAGGTTCTACAAGGGAATCGAGGGAAGGTGGTGCGGGCGGTAAAGGGCGTCCAGGTCTTATACGGACAGGGCCAACCTCTTTCCTCTCGTTCTTTAGCTCCTATCATCTTCTTATTTTCGCAATGTCTCTCCCTTACTCTTAAAACCTTTCACAGAATCTATCCTCGGGTATTCTTTTCCTTTCTCCCTCCTGTATCTCTCTTACGCAAACACCAACTCATTCAGTGGTTCTCATTCAAAATTATTTATCTATTCTTTTTTCACGATTATATAATCCATATATTTCTAGTATATACGATAGGCACTTTTTTTAAAATTTACATATCTATTTACTGAACAACAGTCTATATAACCTTGGACAAATATTTCTAAGGTCAAACAATAAGCAACTGTTACATTCTTAAGCTAAATAAATACAAATGATTAATTGTCCGGTGATATTTACAATAACAATAAATTCTAAATGGATATAGATAAAAAAAAAGTATATAGATATGAGTATATGTGAATGACATTTTAGTTGATTTAATGGTTTAATTTTTTCAACTAGGATATAATAATTTACGAAAGTAAACATGAGAACCTTGAGGGGTGGAGGTAGGGTAGAAAAAAAAACCGAGTAATGTACGATACGTGGGAGTCAAGAGGGATGTATATGCACATATAATGTCGAAGAAAAGGAAAGCTGGAGATTCTTTCAGTAAGATGTGAATGTGAAATTGACGTAAGAGAAAGATAGGAAGTACGAATGAAATTGGGAAGGGAGCTATATGCTAGACCTGGCATTCCGTAGAACCGGCCGTGCGCTTCTGATCGTTCGAACCAAGCCGCTAGTCAGATAGAAGAAGCGAGATATCTATAAGAGTAGAAAGAGTTCTACTGGGAGATATAGTTTACAAAGAAAGGAATATATATATATATATATATATGGAGGAAAAAAAATAAAACGGATTGCGTTCCTCCCCCGCTGAGCATTTGGGCCAAGCAACTTTTTTTCATACGAATTCGTTTAACCTATGAATGTTCCAATATTATATATACTTTGCCTCAGAAAAAGTTTGACTTTTATTGGTAAACAATATTTTGTTTGAAATTTAAATGTTAATTTAAATTAGGAAGTTTCTTGATAATTACAAATTTATAAATTTTGACACTTATTTGATATTAGATATCCTGTGAAAAAAACTTGTTGAAAAAAATTGACTGTTCTAAGCTTCAAAACGTGATAGAACGAAATTTTTTGCAATTCAAAGGGAAAATCACTGATTGACAATACTATTAAAATATGAAAAAAGTTATGAAATAGTTCAAAATCAGTTTCTTTGACTGATTTTGCACTGAAAGAACACAAATTATTTTCGTTTGAAATGCTATGGTGTCATAGTAAAACCAGTCCATGTTAGCTACCTTACGGAAATTGAAGAAAACACATAGAAAAATTACTATGGCCACAGTAAAACCTACAATGTTTACAGTAATGTGGGATACAACTATGGTAATTTTTGCATGTATTTATTTTAATTTCCGTCAGACCAACATAGTCCGGCTTTACTATGACACCATAGTGTTTCAAACGAGAACAATTTCTCTGTGAAATAATCAAATTTATCACTTTTAATGAAAAGTCAAAAAAAGGTTTACAAGAGAGTCTAAAAATGTTCATTCATAATTGTTCAATTGTTTTCTTATTCGTATTTTCAGAAGTTTAAAAAAAGTTGGTCATTGTATCAGGTTTTGAAGCTTAGAATAGTCAACTATATTTTTTTGCAAATATTGTCATTTCTTCTATTTTTTTTTTTTTTTTAAACAAGACATAATTTGACTGTTTTCTCTAAAAAAAAAAAAATGATCGCATTATTTTTTACTAGCGATTTCGATAAAACGCAAATATAACCTATAGAATGAGAATTAATGGAGTAGAATTCAACCAAATTCAGTCAAGTATATTTATCAAAGCTATACGTTGCTCATAAAAACAATACAATTGCATTTTTCTCTAAGCTAAGATATGGAATAAAATGTAATAACTGTAATGCGATTTTTTTTTATGTGTAAAAAAATAAAAAATAAAATCTAGTATATATAAGCATAAGTGAGCCAGAAATTATGATAATAAAAATATAAATGCAGTAAATTAATAAATAGAACGAATGCACCTGCATCTATTTTTCAGTTTCATGGATGCTTTTATTTTTTAAATGCATTGACATTTTACTATGCTAGGTACTAAATGAACAAATGGAGTTTTTCAAATAGGATGCTATAAAATTGAAGACAATAATGGAAACTGCATACACTTCTCCTCGACGATAAAAGTAAATTTAATTTCCGCTTTCAAATTATATATGTTCGAATAAAGTTACGTTTTTGTGAATATTAAACATAAAAATCTGAAAACAATTAACTCTGCGGACTTATAATGGCTTCAGTTCTCAATTTCCTATGAACAAAATCAGAGAAAATCCGAATAAGAAATATAAGACTGAAATACTTTAGTCTTGTTAAGACAAATCGCGTGTAAAAAAGTTATACACTTTGGAAAAATTAGGAGTGAATTCGGGGTGATTACGAATTTTATTTAAATCCACATTCACTTCGATTCGGAGTTTTAATATTTAAATAAACTCCCCTTCGAAGTTAATTTTACTCCGAGAGGATTAAATTTGCATTCACTCTGAAAATTTTTCACAGTGCATGTGCGTTAAAAGTAATACGATTAAATGTTAAAATATTGTGTTGAAAAAACGAAAATGTTTAATATTCAGTAATTCAATTTTAACACGCGCGTTATTTTACATCTTGTGAAATATCTTTTACTGTGCAGAAAGTATTACAATGCTAACATAGAAACAATGGCTATACTGAAAAAAAATATGGTTATCGTAACCACCTGAATTATTTCTAATGGTAGATAGTCGCCATAAAAAAATGTACAATAAAATCTCCGTAATATTAAAATCCTGTCCAGGACCATTCCGTAATGTTAACAAATCCTGTCGTCCCCACCATACCAATACTCGTGTCTTATGTGCGCAGGTCTACACCATAAAAGTGCGTAATGTACGAAAAAAACTACTTTTTTAGGTTAGGATTTAATCGTGAAGATGTAGGTGGGAGGATTTGAATTTCCCGCCACTAAGCTTTTTTTTTTGATTAGGCGCGTGAAAAAACGTAGTAGGAGACAGGATTATTATCATTGGGGAGAGAATCTTGTTAAATTTAGAAAGAGTGTAACACTACGGAGTCACATTAGGGAGATTCTACTGTATCGTTAACTTGGCAATACTATATTGCTGCATTAACTATCTTCAATTTTAAATAAAAGTATTGTCAAATCAACCATTTCTTTGGTTATATGCTTCATACTTGGTATCACTATTTTAACGATTCCTATAGATTATTAATTAGCAATCCAGATGGTTAATATAACAATCCGGATTATAAATATATCAATGCATGTTGTTAATCTAGCAATACATATTGCCGTAGCAACCATCTATACACTGTGAAAAATTCCCATTAAATTTTACTATGGGTGCATTGTAACCCTGGACCATAAGAAAACTGGTACAAAATTTACAAGCGTCCCATAGTAAACGTATGCGCATAGGTCCCAATCGTGTCGTCTGCGCATACCGTTTACTATGAGACACTTGTAAATTTTGTGCCAGTTTTCTTATGGTTCGGGGTTACAATGCACCCATAGTAAAATTTGTTGGAAATTTTTCACAGTGTATAGATAGTTGAATTAACAAAACATTGTATGGGCAAAATAGCATTATAGCCTTTTTGTAAATAAAGTATTGCTATATTAACAATCTACGATTTTCCATGTATCTGAAAATCGGAACGTTTTTCGCGCAACGAAAATGAAAAATTTATGTTATTTGACTACTTAAGGAGTATTTAAGGGTGATCTCTAATTTTCGGCTTACATACTAGTGTGCATTTTTTCGAATTTTTCAGAAACATTTCAAAAATCTAAATCTAGTAGATGGTCACTATAACCTAACGGTATTGCTATTACAAAACTATTTTAGTTTCAGTCTAGTTTTTTCGCCATGTAGCTGAAAAATTTCTACGTACATTTTAGAAATATTTGATGGTAGCCTTTACCACAATAATAATTTGAATTCGCACAATCAAAATGTGGAATACAGTTATTGATCCAACCCGCCTAATGGAAACACTCCAATTATGTAATGCTTCCATTACTGTTAAATCCATAAGCTACTTATTGTTTGAATCTTTGCCGGAAATTCTTTAACAATATTTACAGAGTATTGTTGAATTGAGATTAACAAAAAAAAGTCGAATTTTTTTCTATTTTAATAAGGAATGTTTTCAGATATTAAGCTCAGTTAAAATTATGGGTTTCAAGGACTAATTGTAAAAAAAAGTAGTTTCATCATTACTCTGTATATATAACCTTATATTATTGCTGTTGATTGTGACTTTTACTGTACCTGAGCCCCAAGTTTTAAATTTCAGTACCATGTTATTAACTTTTATAAAATCATTATAAACAAATAGTATATTTCTTTTATTTTTATTTACTCATTTAATCTTAACTCATAAAATCGACGAACACTAACGAATATTATAACCGTATTGAGCATGTTCATTTCGAGAGTATAATATTCATAAAGTGTTAACGCACTGACGTTATGTGTTAGCATATTTGTCAAAAAGAAAAATAAAGAATATAAGAAATACATAAATACTCAGCTTTAATATATACTTTAACAACTGGGCCTGCGGGTTACCCTCGCAAATGTAACTCCATAAAAAAGGTCGAAAATCTTTTATACAATGAATTGAGATGTAAATTTAATGTTAAATAAATTAAATGTTAAATGCCTTCCTAACCCATATCATTTTATAAGAAATAAAAGGTACGCAGAAAATTTTTAAATTCTTATTTACTCGGTTATTTTTTATATAACACAGACTTTTATCTAAGAACAAGGATGTTTGATTGAAATTCTTTTAAATTCGACACATAATGAGACATAACATAAATTAAGTTCTTAATACAACGATACAATCACTATAAATTGGCTATAGATTTTTTTTTTTTCAGTGAATAATGGACTGGTCGACATTACCTAATGATCGGCGTTATTATCTCTTCTTTCCTTAGTCAAGATTTCGAGTGCATAAAAAAATACTTTTACATACGGCTATGGCTGTATTTGGTTTATCTTAGAGCTCATTATACATATATTATATTATATCGTATGAGCAGAAATAAATTTTCAAACTTCTGACATTTCTGATCCTGAATATACATGGAGATAATTTACAATGCTAACTAGCTGGGGTTTATGAGTTTGAAATGAGGTTCAGTTTAGTCGAATGAAATTTTTGAGTATGAAATGAGGTTCAGTATGAAATTATGGAGTATGAAATGAAGGTCAGTATGAAATTATGAAGTATGAAATGAAGTTCAGTTTTGTCGAATGAGATTTTTGAGTATGAAATGAAGGTCAGTATGAAATTATTGAGTATGAAATGAAGGTCAGTATGAAATTATGAAGTATGAAATGAGGTTCAGTTTTGTCGAATGAAATTTTTGAGTATGAAATGAAGGTCAGTATGAAATTATTGAGTATGATATGAAGGTCAGTATGAAATTTTTGAGTATGAAATGAAGGTCAGTATGAAATGAAGGTCAGTATGAAATTATTGAGTATGAAATGAAGGTCAGTATGAAATTATAAAGTATGAAATGAGGTTCAGTTTTGTCGAATGAAATTTTTGAATATGAAATAAAGGTCAGTATGAAATTATGGAGTATGAAATGGGGTTCAGTTTTGTCCAATTAAATTTTTGAGTATGAAATGAAGGTCAGTATGAAATTATGGAGTATGAAATGAGGTTCAGTATGAAATGAAGTTCAGTTTTGTCGAATGAAATTTTTGAGTATGAAATGAAGGTCAGTATGAAGTTCTTGCGTATGAAGTGAAGGTCAGTATGAGGTTATTAAGTATGAAATGAAGTTCAGTTTTGTCGAATGAGATTTTTGCTTTAGTTTTCAAAATTCATATTTTATAATGATAATTTATTTGCATCAGTATTTTCAAACTTAAAGATATTATTTCTACAAGTATTCGCGTGTAAATATTTGTTTTGAAGTTGAATGATAAGATAGACATACATTTTTTATTTTATAGGCCGATTACAATGACTTCTTTGTGTATTGAAATATTTTATTTCTTAGCTCAGTGAATTCAAAAATTTTAAATAAAGTGAGCATAAATAATAATGGTACGCAGAACGTTATTTAGTACAAAATTACCCAAATAATTCGCTATCAAGGACATGTAATTTTGCATTAAAAATTGTATTCTTTTCTGTCGCCTACATGATTATTATCAACTTTTTAATCGCATCAACTTGTTCAATTATTTTTCCAAAATAATTTTTTGTGTCAATGTTCAACATGAATTCTGCAAATCTGTTTCCGAACTAATTCAAAAATGACGATCACCATTAATCTCAAAAGCTAATATTTCAATACAATGTGACGTAATTCATTAAAGTTCTTAAAATCGATCCGCACCTTTGTTATGCTTCGAAGAGAGACTTGAAAACAATAAAGCTATAACTTTAAAACATAGAAATTATGAGAAATCGATCGAAATTGCAAAATATCGTAATTCGCACTAAAACAGAAAAAACAATGGCCTAATGAAATTTGCTCTGTAGCAGTAAAATTGTTAGTGTTTTAAGAAAATTTCAGTTATTGAGTGTCAAAATCTTTGAAAATTTTTACCATACTTATAATTTTACTCTATTGAGTCAATATAATGGGGAATACTATAAAATTATGAAAATTCAAGTATTCTAATATAAAAGTAGTCTTTATCATCACGTGATTAATCAGCTGTATCCATAAACCCTGACTACTTCCATGAATTCATCAACAGTGTAAATTTTACAAAATACACAAAAGCTAATTTTGGCTTAATCACACAAAAAAAAATTCTCATATGATTAGTAATCATCACAAAGTATATAGTAAATTTATTTATGTTTGGTCTGTATAGGCAGCTGTCTAAGGAATTTTTCTCAAAATTTCGGGGTAAAAAAAAATTCAACTAATTTGGGATAACAACGATAATCGATGGGTAAACAAACTTGATAAAATGAATGCGTGCTAATCAAGAGCAAAAGTACATATCGACGTTCTAATTAGCAAAGTATCTAACCGATTATTTTTCGTAGGTGATTGTGTGCAATTTTCAGATGCTAATAGCCAGAGAAAAAATCATTTGAGTATTCTTGACAAAAATACTATACATATACTAGATATATAATTGATTTTTAGATGAAAATAAATTTTCAACTTCCTTTTTTTCGCATAAATGGAGGATTTACTGAAATGAAATTAGACCATTTGCTTATTAGAACGTCGATATGATTGTTAAATAAAAAAGAAGGCTTAGCTAATTTAAAAATTGTGTAATAATCTCTGGTTAAAAGAGCTAGAATTTTTATAACATTTTATTGTAACATGTGTGGACAACAAAACTCAGTATAGATCCAATGCACGTCAACGTAAATGCATTATTGAGTGCGAGTATACAGAGCACACCCATAACCCTCGCAATCAGGGCATGCAATATATTTTCGTCAGCATAAAAAAGAAGGGAAACATGAACAAAAATCTGTGCAGTCGTAATAAAAGTAACGTCATTGGCTATTTATATAGTAATTATTATCATAAATTATAATTATCATTTAATTTTTAAACTTTAGTATTTTTTAGAAATTATACTTTTAGAAATTTT
The DNA here is from genome assembly GCF_026212275.2 of Microplitis demolitor. Classification (NCBI taxonomy): domain Eukaryota; kingdom Metazoa; phylum Arthropoda; class Insecta; order Hymenoptera; family Braconidae; genus Microplitis; species Microplitis demolitor. The sequence goes on along the minus strand of NC_068549.1, from coordinate 19,133,809 downwards.
TTGAACTATTAATTAAAAATGAAAATTTTCTCGCGCCAAGAAATTCTTTTTTTTTTCTTTGTAAAAAAATTAAATACAATTATTAACATTTGAATAGTAATAATTACTTTCAGACGTCAAAATTATTTCCAGAAAAATTTTAACATCAATAAATAAAATTATATAACATAATTATTATTTATTTAAATACGTAGATATTATTTTTTTACGTTTACTTGGAAGGTAGTATTCTGTGTTGAAGCTATTGATGCAAAGTTGATGCTAAAAAACAAGCCACTCCTTATATATTTATACATACATATATATAGTTTATATTAGAGATTGTCAGTGAAAGTTATGCAGAAAACTTCACGCGGGGTTCCTTGATCCTTGATCCTATAATTCTCGAATAATTTTAAAAGATATAAAAAATATATATTTTATATATACAGATATAAGAATATAAATAATAATTAGTGATAAATTCTTTAACTGTTTTTTCTTTAATTTTTATGCTAATCCTACGTACTATAAATAAGCTCCTACACTATACTGCCCCTAGTCTTACCTATTAACACACATAGCTAGCTTTATACTTTTTTTTTATATTTTCACTTTTATATTACAATAGATATAACTTTATCGTTTTTTAAAACTTATTACTATTGCAATATCTATTTTCTACTTATAAACCGCATTTTCATGTTACGCAGTGTAAAATGTTTTTTTTTATCCTACAGTTTTATATTCTATCGTACATTAAAGGTCATGCTGTAATATATTAGTCTTTTAAAAATATATATAGATATTCAATATTTAGTTACAGAGGAAAAAATAATTTTTTGGCACAAGAAATTTTTTCTTACCCTAAAAAAATTTTTGTTTTCAATTTAAAATGCAAAAAATTTTTCTGCACCGAGAAATCATTTTTTCTGTACAGTATAAATAATGTATGGCAGAGAAATTGACGTCAATTGACTAGCAAAAATTAACTAATGATTATTTTTTGAATTATGTCAGTTTTCGCGCCAAGTTGAATTTGCCCAGAAAATCATTCTACAAAAAATTGTCCAAAATTTTTTACCATCACTTCGCATGTGATTAGAAGTGAAGAGAAATTTCTCACACAGAAAAAAATGATGCTCAAAATTTTAATAGTTTGTAGTTTATTTTCGACTTAAAATTAGTATATTCGATACTAATATCAAACTAGGATCATTATATATATTACAAAATGGCTATTATTTATATTAAAATTTGATACACATAGAAGAGCTAAATTTGTAATTTCGTATATTAAAATTAATATGAAAAAGAACCGATAAATTGCTATCTACAATTATTAAATTCAAATAAACATAGAAAAATTTAAAAAAATGAGGAACCGAAAAATTAGTAAATGTACATATTAATATATAAAAATCTAGTATACGAATTTTTCATTTAATTATTTATCACTTATTCGATATATGTACATAATAAATTAATTTATGATAACGAATAAATAACATTTTATATTAATTATTAGTCAATGGGATAGAATTTATTAAATAAGAGTTTAAAATTTTCGGTATTTTTATGAGCAAAAAATCAGTATCTAGTATACGAATTTTTCATTTTATTATTTACCACTTATTTGATTTATGTATATTGTAAATTAATTTATAATGATGAATAAATAATATTTTAAGCTGATAATTGATCAGTGATATCGAATTTATAAAATAAAAGTTTGTAACTTTTGCAATTTTCGGCGGGAAAAATCAGTATCTCAGATAGCAATTCTTAATTTGACCAATCATTACTTTTTAATAGATTATGCCATAAATTGATTAACTTTCATTAATAAGTCACGTATTATACCTAAAAGTAATAATATTTAGTTACTTTTTGAAATAATTGATAGTAGTTTTTAGGAATCTACAAAAATTAGTAAGCTACTCTACATTAAGCACATAATAGTACTAATTATTGATAACAGATTCCACTATTTACTATTGTTTATTAATTTTGAATATTCTGTTTTTCCCGTACAGGATTTTTTTAAAATAAATAAATCAGTTGTTATGTCGAGTGATAAGAAACTGTTGTCCAAAAAATTATTTTATAAAAAATTGACCGGATCCAATCATTTTTGACGTCAATTTACGAGCAATTGTCAGCCAATTTCTCACGATCTGACTGAACACAAAAAAGACAATTCGCATCATTAGTTAGTATTATAATTTAAAAATTTTAATATGTTAGTTGACGGGAGTCTTAAAAGTTGTGCGTTAACGAATTATCTAAAGGAAAAAATTAATCGCTGAAAATAATTTTTTTAATCACAAAAAGGATGAGCGCCTGTGAAAGACGTCATAGTGTGAATATATAAAAAATTTAGCTCTTAAAAATTTATTAACTCTCACTGAGTTTTGAAATATGACAGCCGTAATGGAGACAAAGATAAAGTCAAGCAGAAAAAAATTTTCACTGGGATAATATAAGACAGTTGTTATTTCGAAATGTAAGAAAATTTTTTATCTTTTAAAACATTTTCTTACGAAATTTTTTATGGTTCTAACTTCCTGCTACATAATTGGTAGTATGTATGCAGAAAACATTAATGAATTTAATTTAAAATTTTTTAAAATTACACATCAAAACTTTTATTTTTTCTTTGAAAATTTTCAATTTTCATTAGTGAAAAATCTAAACCATAAAAATTTAATAAAAAGATTATTTTAACCATAAATAAAATTTATACATCATCGATAACGGTCTATTTCAACCCCTGCAAATTTAAAATTTTTCAACGCTTCACATCATTTTACCATCCCTACACTACTCAGTTTTAACTAAACGATTTCAATTTTACTTCTTTCAAAATTTCCGAAAAAGTTTATAAATTAAAAGTAACGAATTTATCTAAAAATTTCTATTCAAATTTTTTAACAAAACCTCAATCGAAAAATACACAGAAAAAAAAAGGCTTCTTGGGTCAAGAAATTTTTTCTCGCCTCGAAAAATTATTTCTTGCTCCAAGAAAAATTTTTTTTTAAATTATGATATAAAAGATTTTTTGGATCAAATAAAAATTTTCTTGATGCGAGTAAAAATTTTTTGCACCAAAAAATCCTTTTTTTCTGTGTACGCTTACACATGTGTAAGATCCTGCCAATTTTTAGATTTAATCATATATAAGTAATTACATATGATTAGACGAAATAATTTTTTCCCGGGTATATTTAACTTTATATGATTTATATACGATCATATAAGAACTTTTTTTACCACACACAAAAAAAAAATTCTCGACTGAAAATATTCTTGATTTAAAAAAATTTGGAGACCTACATTTTTCAGATAAAATAGAAATCTTGTCTTCCAAAATATTTTCTTAACTCAAAATAACTTTTTTTTCTGTGCACACAAAAAAGAAGATTTCTTGGCACAAAAATTTCTATGCCAAGAAAATTTTTGTATCATAAATTGAAGACAAAAATTTTCTTAAGGCAAAAAAAAAAAATTCTGACGTAAAAAAATTTTTTGTCTTCAATTTATTGTACAGAAAATTTTTTTTCTTAGTGTAGTTCGATCAGAGGGTTTAGATTTTGTTTCTTCAATAACGTAATAAAACTTGAAAAAACTTAAAAATAAAATAGTAAAAAATGAAAACGAAAGGCAATACGTTGCGTAAATATTCGATATCGCAAAGTAACCTTTTTCCAAATTACGCATGTCGTAATGCATCATGTAGAGGATTGAATCGTTGAAGCGTATCGTCGTACGCATCACATCACAGGCGGAACACGCCAGACGCTTGATACGCCAACGCCAGTAATTTATGATCAGTCGAGTCGAGACACCGCTCAACATTCTGGCCACTTCCGGGCCTCTCTCACTTATTCGTCATTTTAGTTTTTTTCCCCTTATAATCCGTATACAATTCATGCGCACACACACACACACACACACACACACACACACACACACACACACACACACACACGCACACATCATTACTCTATCTATTACACTGATATATGCCATAATCTATAAAACAGTAATGGAAATTTCATGAAATATCGTATTTTATATTTTATTTTTTTCATCAACTAAAATATAAATAAAAAATAATTATCTCAATCATAAAAATTTTTAATAGCTCCACTTAAGTTCTTCAATTAATGGACGTCACCGATAATTGAGAATCCACACCCTAATGAAAACATCAATAACACATTGTCTTTTGGCATATTCCAGCACCAGAGGATAAGAGAGTTAACTAAAATCAGCAGGAAAGCATGAAAATAAAATAGAAGAGCCGAGAAGAGAAGAGCGAGAGAGAGAGAGAGAGAGAGAGAAAGAGAGGAGAGCAAAGGAGTTGAGAAAGCAGTGTCAAATTAATCGTTGAAAAAACAGCGAGCAAAAAGCTTTGTACTTTGGGTCTCATCCAAACAAAGAGACAACTAAAGCCATAGCATGGTATATGACTGGACCGACTGCTGCTATCCCATCCATACCAGCCGACCCCTGCAGTCGTATCATCCTTCTCTGACTCAACTTTGTATTACTATACAACAGCTATACCTATATTTCTCTACATTCAACCCCGGATCCTTCACGTATGTGCGCGCAAGTGGTTGTACGTTTGATGGGGGTGTTTTCGTCGCTAGGCAACTAGCGCCCCCATCGGCGGTCGCTTCCCGAGTAGAGCACAGAATCGCGAATACTCGGCTCTTTACTTTACTTTATCAAAAATACGCCGTGTACACTACGATTGCACAGCCACACTTTTACACATCTTATCTCACTCTTCACTAACGGCAATGCTTCCAAACTCAAGGGCTGTCTTTTATATTTATTTATTTTTTTTTTTTTTTCCGTTTACGATCCGAGAATATAATGAACCCCATTGATGTCATATTTATAAATAAATATGAATAATTTAAAGGATTTAAAGTAAATTAACGTTTTATTATAAATAGATAAAAAGTGAGTAAACTTAATTGAGCTAGAAATTGAAAATTTGTTTTTCCATCCTTTTTTTTCTTTGTAATTTTGTTTGGCGTTAAAGAAACAAATTACGTCATGCGGTAAAAAACTATTTTAATCAACGTTTTAATTAAAACAAATTTTGAGTGCTTTTGTAATAGTAGTAATTTAATGACATAAGTTAAGTTTATGGTACTTTAGATATTTATTTATTTTTTTTAAGTCAAATTTAGGCGGAATCAAAAGACCAACCAAATGAGTTTATTAATTATTCGAAAATCTAGTGATCCCTCGTTTCTATTGATTACTCTTTTAAATTTGAAATAGTGAAAATAGTGACTATTCACTGTTTTCGACACAGTTAGAAACTTTGTGTATTTGTGTTAAAAAATTATTTGGTTAAATTTTTTGTGTTGATTTTTAACACAGAAATTTGTTAATTCAATACAAACCGTTTGTGTTATTTTACTTTAACAGATTTTTTATGTTAAATGATTAGAAAATCTAGAATGTAAGACATTTCTTGTGTTATTCGAAAATTGACACAAAATTTGTGTTGCTTGACTAAACGCTCCCGCGCAATTCTTCATTACTATAATCAAACAAAGCATTGTAGCAGCATTGTCTGCAGGGAAATTTGGATTATAATTTATTTACAATTAAATATATACATTTTACAATTAAATTTATATAACTTTGATATCTTTTTGAACCGGTTCAATTGTTCGCTAAATTGACAAGTTCTACTAAGGGTAGATCAGTATATTTAAGTTGGTTAGGTTATGTGCTTATGTTTATTAGTTGATTTTAACACGAAAAATGTGTTAAATTTACACACATGTTCTGTTAAATGTACACAAATTTTCTGTCAAAAGAACAGACTTTATGTGTTCAATTTTATTTAACATAAAATTTGTGTTAAAGATCAACACAAACTCCATGTGTTGAATTAACACAAAAATTTGTGTAGACCGTTTGCAACACACGATTTGTGTTGAATTTAACACAAAATTTCTAACCGTGTAGATGAAAAAAAATTTTTAACTTCTTTTTTTTCGCATAAATTGAAGATTTTCTGAAATGGAGTTAGACAATTTGCTAATTAGAACATTGATATATAATACAAAGTGCAAATATTAAATTATTGAATAGCTATAGTGGCATAGTTTTTATGGAAATATTTGATATTTTGGTACAATATGAATTGTTATCTCGTGGAATGGTTGATGTAAATCATACTACAGTTCGTCACTCAGTGAAATTAAAGAAAGAGAGCTCGTAATTATTTACATACTCAATATAAATGTTTAAATATCAAAGACCTAAGCTAACTATGTATTAGTAATTTTTTTTATAATTAATATTTTCCGAAACTCCCCTTCGGAATAAAATTAACTCCAAGGGAATTAAATGAATAAAAAGTCATCCACTCCGGATTCACGCCGCGTTCACTTCGAAAACATTTTACAGTGTGAAATAAACTCGCATTGTTATTTTTATCAACTATTGTATTGACACTATCAGTATTAATAGTCAACAGGAAAACTTTCCTACTAAATTGGAGTTTTAAAAAATGAACAATAATTTGTAAGTAGAGATAATGATTATTCATTATAAGTAGCAATGTTTTTACTATAACTAGTAATTTTTTTGTTAATTATATTCTTTTTCAACTGGCTACTGTGATTATTATCAACTTTTTAGTCTTATTTTTTCCGTGCACAAATACTGAGAAGTTGTACGTGCATATTAATTACAGAACTTATTAAATTTAACACATATTAATTACCTGAGAAAAGGTTAAAGTATGGATTAAATTATAATTGACAGAAATGTTTTATGTCAAAGCAATATAATTACAAACTGAAAGTAAGTGGTATTAATTTACATTGTAATTTTTATCAATTATTAAATTTTTTATCAATGCACAGAAAAAAAAACTTATGTACGTACGTACATACACGCATACATACTCGCAAAAAGCAAGTAAATTACTCAGAATAGTTTCCTAGAACCTCAAAACGTTAAGATCTGTCAGAAATTCGATTTTTGAAAATCGCGCCTAAACCAATAATCTCTTTTTTTTTTTAAATTTTCAATTTTCTTAGCGGGAAGAAAAAAATTTTTGACTGAAGGCAAATAGTCTTGATTCAAGAAATTTTTTTTGGAAACCGCAATTTCCTCGGATTAAGTAGAAACCCGTATGAAAAAACAATATATGTTTAAAATATATAAAATCATATATGTTTGCAAAAAAAAAATATATGATATATTATATTGTATATTATAAAAAATCAGATAGAGATTTTGGCCGATTCAATATAAAATTATATGTAGTAGTAAATATATGTAACTTATATGTTTTTTATATTAAGCTATATATATATATTCATTTAGATATACCTTATAATATATTGCGTTGATATATTTCCTTTTATATTCAAAAAAATATAAAATTTTTATATGAAATGAAATGTATGGTAGCATATAAATTATATTATATATGGCACCATATATTTTCTTCGTTATATTTAAGCATATATTTTATTCGGTGTATGTATATGTATATGGGTATATATATTCGCATCGAATTAACTAATTTTGAAAATTTTGATCTAATTTAATTGGAGTTGGTCATACTAATAAGAAACTTTTTTTTTCCATACACAATATAAATATATGTTTTTATATATGATCAGAATATAATTTTCGTATATGGTAGAAATATATATTTTTATGTATGATAAAAATATAGTTTTCGTATATGACAAGAATATATATTTTCATACATAATAAAAATATATTTTTTGTATATGATTGACATATATACCTTATATATTGTAAACATATACGGACTCGTATATGATGAATATTATATTTTTTAATATAAAAAAAATATATCAGAAAATATAGTTAAATTGGCCACATATATTTTCTGATATTTATCATATATTTTTACATATATTTTGACCATATATGTTATTTTATACGGGAATCTGCTCTGATCAAAACAAATTCTCTTGGCTCAAAAAAATCTTAACTTGATTTCTGAAAACGCTTGTCTTCTAATATATGAAAATTTCGGCTGTAGTCACAAATTCACTTACGGAAAACAGAATTATTAAGAAAAACTGAATTTTCTATGCTCAAAAATTCATCTGTCAAAAATATTTTTTTGAAAAATGTTCTATGTATTAAATTCCTATTCGTAATTAATTTATCGATTCTTTCTAATCATTAACGAATATACATTTTGTTCATAGAAAAATTTTCAATAGAAACGTTTTTTAATAAGAAATAAATTGTTAAAATAGTTTTGTTTTTTGCCATTACAAATTTTCAGTATAAAAGTAATAATGCCAAACAAGTAAATTTTCATTTAAAAAAATATTTTTTTATTACCTACTGTCATTATTTATTTTTTATCAAAATAAAATATTTTTTCCGTGTGTAGAATCGTAAACAGAAAATGTAAAAGTCGTCAGATCCACCCGGTATATATAATTTATGACCTTGGCATGTACAAAACCTTAGGATTATACATTTCAAATACAGTGCGTCCAGTCGTGCGTCGATTAACATTTCAGTTTCAGTTTCAGTTGTAGTTTTAGATTCAATACAACTTTTGACTGGTTCCAAAGTTCTTATACTTGCTTTTAAAACCTATACAATACTATCTAGTTCAGTTTCAAACAAATGGAATAATTTTGAGAATACTTGCTCCCAATTTAGTCTAATTAGCAATACTACGTGGATTAAATATAACGAAGGGTAAAACGGTATAAATGGTCAGAGGTAGAGAAGAACATGAAAAAAAAAATAAAGAAATAAAAGTATTAGCTTGTATAATTTACACGGTAATTTATACCAGTGTCTTTTACAGCCGATAAATTTATTTGCCTTTTTTTTTTTTTTTCAATTTCCGATAAATATATATATGAATCTTTTTTAACTTATTGTCTTATTTACTTTTTATTACCTTACCTACTTTACTTAAATATACTGTTTTTAAATTCGCCCTCCTATTTTCTTTGTTATGAATAAAATTTGGTTTAATTAATAGATTTAATTTATTTTAAGTATTAAGTAACCGCCTTTGAGTTAAATTAACTTTTTTTACTAAAATCCTGTATATTTCAGTTCAAGTTACGTAATATATATATATATATATATATATATATATATATATATATATATATATATATATAAGCTATCAAACATACGAAAATACTTAATATGTAAATATAATCTTGTATATAAAAATCTCTATAAATAATTTTTTTACCATTTTTCATAAACAAAAAAAAAAAAAAAAAAAAAAAAAAATTGGAAATTTTTTGCTGCAAAATGTAATTAAATTAAAAAAAAAAATTGGAATTTAAGATAAAAATTTCTCGTCACTATATAAAAAAAAATGTTTCATCGTTACTGCGACACCTGGTAAAGTAAACTCAGTGCGGCTAGATTAGCAATACCGTTTATAGCCATATGAAAGCTAAGAAAACTTTTATGTACACTCATAAAGTATATATACATATATATAATAAACTTTTTATATTTTTATATCTAAACTTGTACATATTGCTTATATGCATACAATCATGTTAAATTTTTTTGTTCGTGCACTGAATCTAACAAATCTTTTTGTTTATAAATAAAGTTGAGCAGTAATAGTAGTATATAACTCATTATAATGTATACATTCTGATGTCAATGAAAAATTGAAATTTAATTCAAACTGTGCAAATTATTTATAATAATTTAACAAAAATTATTTCAAATTTTTGATTGAAAAACAAAAGTAACATTTGAAAACAAAGCAGTATAACGTTTTTGAATATAGAAAATACATTTTATTTTCAAAGCGATTAACAGTTTTTGAATATTGATACCTGGGTGACAAAAAATAACAAATTTGACTTTTCTAAGTTCAAGTCAACTATGTCAAAATCACTCCAAAACTATACGCAGATAAATTTTTAGTAAAAATTATCATAAAAATATGATACTGTGAGGACATGTGGAAAATATTTAAATTTTTCCCATGAACATTGTTAAAATATATTACTCAACACCATGTAAACGAATTAGAATTTCTATTATAACAACATAGTAAAAATTTAGTTACTGGTTAGATGTCCTCACAGTACCAAATTTTATGGGTAATTTTAACTCAAAAACTCTCTGCGTGTAAGTATGTGCTCGGGTCAAAAATAAAACTTGATTCAGAATCGCTTCACTTTATTTTCTTTTGAAGTTTTCGATTTGCTAACGATTTTCCAATCAGATCTCGACTTGAATTCAATTTTTGTCAACTTTTAGAGCTTTTTTCATCTAAGTTTAAACTTATTCGTCTTCACTTCGAGTATGTCAGTCATTTGCCTTACTTTAACCAAATCAAAAGCAAACAGTATTTTATAGTGTAAAATGTGTTTTTTCCATTTCATTTCGAATAAGTCTAATCTAAGTCAATTTCGACTTGATTTCGACTTTTTCGTCTTAAATCGTGTCTAAGTAATCCAGTTAAGTCTAAACCAAGGTGAAAACCCAATGTATTTCGTATTTCCGTACAAAAAAGTCGAGTTTGTCTGATGAAAAACGGGTCTAAATATCGACTTTGTAAATCAAGTTTTATTTTTGACCTGGTAGTCAAAATTAACACACTTGCCAAACAACATTGAAACTACATAAGCAATCTATAGATATTTAACACACCGTGAAACCTGTTTTAAATAACTACAAAAAACATACACTTGGTTTTAGAGCGCGAACGGGTTTTTCATCCATTTTTCACTTGCTGTTAGCTGAATTTAACCTACTAAGTATCTGTTAGTCAAAAAAGTAAAATTTCATTTGGTTTTGGCTTAGACTTAAATTTGAATAAAAAGAGCCAAACTTAAAAGTTATTTTTTGGACCCAGATAAACCGAAATTTTAAACACGAAATCAAATACAAATTTGGAAGAACTCAAAATTATATATAATATATATCGATACTGCCATTTTAATATGCCCTATCCCACAAAATTTGACACTTTCACTTTTTTTGAAAAAAGGAATCATTGTAACAATGTGCAGCTCGTGTAAAAATTTTAGAAGTCAAATTGTGTATTTAGTATTTTTAAATAAATATTCCAATATGTCGTATCCCACACGCAGACTTTCGCGCATTTTAATATGTCGTATCCCACATTCATATAGGTTTAGTCACACTTAACATTTTTGATTTTAAGTTAATTTTAAGTAAGCAATTAACGACATGAGTAAGACGGTAATGATGCATAATTTTTGACTCTTCTTACAGCATATAATTCAAAATTATTTATTCACTACAAGTGCCTGTATTTTATGAAAACATGAAAATAAATTTGTAGGTTATACCAATATAAGCATAATACAAATAATTTTTTCCTGCCGACCGTGAAACGTTTTTATCGTCTCCTGAAAAATTTCCCAAATGTGGGATAGGGCATATTAGAATGGCAGTATCGATATGGTGACGACAAAAATTTAAGTTCAAATATAGAATTTTAAGCTCTTTTTGGAAACTCATCAACCTCAAAAATACATATTTTTAAAAATTCAAATTCGTCTCCCAAAATAATTGTTTTTGAATTCTCATTCACTGTAGAGTGCAACAAAAAAAATTCCATTTACTTCTTTGGGTACGAGAAAGATTACGGGTGACGTTTCACCCTCAAATTATTTTTTTTTGCTCAGTGAATGGGAATTTGAATTTTTTTTTATTTAATACAATCAAAATACTTGCTAACTAGATATAACTTAATTACATTTCAAATTACTGTTTATTTTATTGATAATTGCATAAAATATTGGCATTAATTTAAATATCACACTGAAAAAATTTTCTGTAATAATAAACGAAAAGTTGTACGGAAGTTCGGTAGGGTAAAAATTAGAGGCTATTCCCGATCGATTAACGAGCCCCTAAGTAGGAATTCAAGTGCCGAAACTTTCGAAAGCACTTGAAGAAACTTTCGCTGAGTTCAGAGCAATTTTCACATGAATTTAAATCACTTTTTCTTTTTAATCAAAGTCTAATGAAAAACAAAAATTCAAGCAAAAATTTACTATACATCCAAGGATTATAGAAAGGATTCCTTTTTCCTCTAAGTATAGTCCAATAAATAGAGATAATAAACCCGTTAAATAACTTGTGTACTAAAAAAAATTTAATTACACACTTCACATATTACCGATGCAATATTCATGTTATTATTTCTTAATTACACAATTTATTTATGCATAATGAATTAAAGTTGAAATAAAAATAAAAATAAAACTATTTATTTCTTAAACGTCAAATGTCTATTCAAATTTGATTTTTTCGGATCAAGGAAAAACAATAAAAAAAAAAGAAAGTTGTATTAAGTCCATCATAAACTCATTCGAAATTACACGCAAACGGATGTATAATCGGAAGAGGAAGAAGAGTCGGTGGGATGATTTAAAGGAGATTGTCGTTTGTAGCTCGCAAAGTATTGTGAGACTGGGAAGAACATGAGCAGAGAGCTGCCCGAGGGAACAGTCTATCGGCTTTAACCCGAGATAGTTCTCGTTCTCGTGCCTTCTCTGTCTCTCTTTAACTCACTATACGATTTCCCCTTCTGTACCTTCACCTTCACTACTCGAGCTCCTATCATTATATCCTTTTTTATTTCTCTTGGTCGCCCTTACCCATGTATAGTGTAGCCAAGCCGTCGTACGCTCCCTGTACCTCCTGACTCCTCCTTCGTCACCTCCTTCGACTATCGCGGCGCCTCTCTTTATTTTTATTATTTCACATTTTTTATTTCCTTCCTTTTCTTAATCTTTTTTCTTTCATTTCATTTCATTTATTTTTTTATCATTTTTTGTTTTTTTTTTATTTTTTTGTTTATATTCTCCTCCTTTTTCTTCTTACATCGTCGTGCTGTTCGCAGAAGCACGCGCGAGGGGCACGCGCTTCATACCACAGGTTACACATATTCGGGGAAGCTTTTGTTATCGACATATTCTTCCTCATTATCTTTTTCTCGATAAAACTTATTTATTTTTATCTACTATTATCAATGTTAACAACAATGAAAAATTTTTTATTATCAATGTATTTACTAGGCTTCAAAAAATTGTTTTTCGTCTTTACTTTAAATATCTCAATAGTTTATCTTTCAAAGTTATTCTCATATCTAAGGATTCTTGTCAGACTTCTTTCTATAAAGGACTTTCTATATATACATCTATTTATAAAAGAACCCGTGCAAAATGGGACACCATTTTAATGACAAAAAAAAAATTTGGAAAACAGTTGACCCTGCAAACCAGCTCTGAAACTTTTGCTGTTTTCGAGCTCTTTGAGCTCAATAATACTTTCAAATACATTGAGATTTTCGAACCCTTCGAGCTCAAAAAAACTTTGCATTTCGTGTTAACTTGAAGAATTCAAAAAATTGAACATAAGCAATAATTATTGTTTTTTGAAATTTTGCCCGCGAATATGCTTGACAAATTAAACATTTTTGAACAGACATTTTTAGAAATGATCAATAGGAAGATTCATATGAACTTTAAATTAAACCAGTGAGTTAATATATGAAACATCTGGAAAAAACGTAAGAAATAGTAATTTTTCAAAAATTTTGATGATGATATTATTCAAAATAACGAACCGATTACAATAATTTATGTAGCGATCATCAAACACCACAAAGCCAAAGGGCGGGCATGAGTTTTGGAACATACGATAAATTGTACTATGAGTTATCTGGGAAAAACGAAGTAAATTTTTTATTTTTGAAATTTTTCATCGATGATATTCTTAGAATTAACCGATTTTGATGTTTGAGACAGCTTCGACGCAGTTTTTTAACCTCACACACTAAAACGTTATTAGAATCGATAACTTTTGCGATTTTTGATGAACACCCTTTTTTTTTGCAAATTGTAACTAATAGTTTTTAACGAAAAAGCAATTTCTTTTGTCACAAAAATTTTGTCTCATTTTGCTCCAGGTTTCCCTGGGGAACTTGAATCCGTAAGATGGACGGCGGAGATAACAAAAGTACATCCAAAGTATAAAAGTAAATGATATTAATTTGTAGCTTTGATAATTTGAAACTCTAGCTATGGAATTTAGTGCAGTCAGCATTTGATATAAGGAGAACTTAAAGAACTGGGAGGTCCTGGAGGACTGGATAATTTCAGAAAACCTTAGAGACAAAAGAACCTAGAGGATTTATCAGGGAACCGGGAAATCTGAAGTCGGTATGACATTACACTTAAATCTTTAATTACTCTGTTATTAATTTAAAAATAAAAAAAGATTCGTAATTAAAATAGTATATATATATATATATATATATATATACATCTATATATGTAGGTAAATAAATTCAGTAGCACGGATTCACAAACCACTATATGTACATTACACTGACGTAGGGGAATCAATGGAATTTGCAAAGATAAAGAGGGGAATAAAATGAACGTCAAGCATCAAAGGGGAAGTTAGACAAGAGACGGGAAAATAACACGAATCGCCACTCACCCTCTGACTTCTTTAGGGCGGGTCAGTTAATGATGCCTCAACACACGAGTCATCAACAATAGTATGTATGTACATACATTTATAATCCGTACAACAGTATTGTACTCCAATACTGATATTCCTTTGTGTTAATTCATCATAGGTCTTTCCTTATACTTCGTTTTTTTTTTTACAATTAAAAAATACCTAGTCATGCGGAATGGAATTTAATAAGGAAAACCGTTAGATATATTAGGGTGAGGCTGGAGTTTCACATTCTATGAAAAAATCTCGATTATAATTGAAAAGGATTTATGTACCGAGACAAACTGTAATTATGGCAATTCGAGAGCTCGTAATTATTGATTTAATTTATTGGGATTTTGTTTGAAATTTACTTCTTTTATTGTAAAAATTTAATTAATGTGATTATTATTGCAAAGACCATAAATATTTTTTTATGCTTCAAGACGGAAAATTGACTTATTCAGTATATATTTATATTTAAAATACGAACACAGAAAAAAAAGATTTCTTGGCGCAATAAATTTTTGTCTCCAATTTATAGTGTAAAATATTTCTCGCGCCAAGAAGTTTTTTTTCAGAACACCGAAAATTTAACTTTTATATTTTATAGCAAAGTTGGAATATTATTGTACTAGAGTACATACTAATGTATCACTGCAGCTCGTATATGAATAGATTAAAGTAAAAACTACTTTATTTAACTTGAATATTTATCACTATTTTATAGTGTCAGCCCGGGTCAAAAATAAAACTTGATTCAGGCTCGCTTCACCTTATTTTCTTTTCAAGTTATCGGTTTGCTGCCAATTTTCCGATAAGATCTCGACTTTTTCGACTTAAATTAAATTTTTGTCAACTTTTAGAGCTTTTTTCAACTTTGTTTTAATTTATTCGTCTTTACTTCGAGCACGATAGTCATTCGCCTTACTTTAACCAAGTCAAAAGCAAGCAGTATTTTATAGTGCGAAATATGTTTTTCGCATTTCACCTTAGTTTTGACTTTTTCGCTTTATTATTTAAGTCGAATAAATTTAGACCAAGTCAATTTCGACTTGATTTAGACTTTTTCGTCTTAAATCGTAACTAAGTAAGCCAGTTAAATCTAAACCAAGGCGAAAACTCATATATTTTCTAATCTCCGGAATAAAAAGTCGAGTTTGTCTTGTGAAAAACGGCTCTAAATTTCGATTTGGTATTCCAAGTTTTATTTTTGTCTCAGAAAATCAAAAAACTCGCAGTGTAAGTAAAACTGAAAAGCTCACTGATATAGCAGTAAAAAAGGATTCATCAAAATCAACATATATCGTGTACAAAACGAACGTTTTACACTTATTTATATGTTATTTTAACATGTGAGTGTTAAAAAATGTTACACATGTATATGTTAAAAGTAAAAATTTTCGAAGAATTTTTTTGTGACGGTCGACATTATTTGCAACATATTTTGAGTGTTAATTTGACAGTAACATATGAAAAGTGTTACTTTCGAATAAAATAAAATTTTTGTGTGTTGAAAAATCAATCTATTGCGACAGTTTAAACAAGATTAATACTGTGTGTCAAATTAACACAAAAAGTGTTAAAAATTAAACACACAGAGTTTTAACACACGCTGTTTTTTACACTTTGACGATTCGTTTTTTACTGTGTTAACTATTGATTAAAAATAGCTAGGTCATTATTTTGAAATTTAAAATATTATCAAGTGATACATGATCGTACAAAATCACTTTGGACGATAGCGATAACTAAAAATTTCAAAAAATTATGAAGGAAATCACTGTGATATTAGAAATATTTAAATATCGAAATTAAATTTATACAGTAAAGATATAAAATTAAAGTAAAACTCTTGGGATATGTTTTATATATATATGGAATAATACTATAAGTAGTGTAGCAGTACGAGAAAAAAGTATACATATGTTGAGCTGAAAAGAAATAGAAAATATATTTTTGTATTCATGCTCTCTCAAATTGAGAAATTAAAATGAAAATTGTCCCGACAAAGAGAACGTGGATGAGAAAATAAAGTAAAACGATCTATCTACCTAAGATCTTGCATCTATTTATCCTGGAACCCGCTTGAATTTAATCCCAAATCAAATCTACATAAAGGAAATTTTTTATATAATTTTAAAATCTCTAAGGCTCATATTGAATGACAGTGTAATCTTTCGTACAAAATTCTTGTATTTTACTCTTTTTTTTTTTTATTACTTTTTTTCGAAAGATCTAAATCTGACATCAAAAGATCTATGATTAAATTTAAACAGCTGGTTAATCATTAGAAAACTTTAAATAATATTTTTTATAAACTGCGATGTCGAAGCGAAATCAGCATGAGAAAGTTTTAGATAATTGTCTAAACCGAAACGAACGTGAAATCTTTGCTATTGAAATTAAAATCGAAAATAAAAAATACATAAATAATATTTCATAGTTCAAGAGGTTTAGCCCAAAATTTTCAATAATTTATTATATATTATTTTATTTTATAAAAATTAATTATTCAAAGCATGTCCCGGCATATTATAATGTAATATTATAAGTAAAATCTACTTAGATATACATATTTTAAGCATTCATATTTCTTTGATCTTATCTCGAGTATACTTTTGAATAGTTAGCATCTACAGTAAAATTTTCTAAATGTGGAATATGACCTTTCAAAACCAAGGCAGCAAAGTATTATTTCATTTTCAGGTATAGTAGTAAAATCTTTTCAAAATATTTTTATTAAAGATTATATATATATGCAAAAATTTTAATCAAATAAAAGAGTAAAAGAGACCGAAGCAAAATGGAATACCTAAGCCAGTAATATTAGATTCCGAATTTAAACAGTTAGAAATTTTGTGTTAAATTCACCACAAATCGTGTGTTGCAAAAATGGTGTACACAAATTTTTGTGTTAATTCAATACACTGCGTTTGTGTTGATCTTTAACACAAATTTTATGTTAAATAGTTGAACGCACACACTGTGAAAAATTCCCAACAAATTTTACTATGGGCGCATTGTAACACCGGACCATAAGAAAACTGGTACAAAATTTACAAGTGTATAGTAAACGGTATGCGCAGACGACACGATTGGGACCTATGCGCATATGTTTACTATGGTACACTTGTAAATTTTGTACCAGTTTTCTTATGGTCCGGAGTTACAATGCACCCATAGTAAAATTTAATGGGAATTTTTTGCAGTGTAGAATATTTTATTTTAACAAAAAATTTGTGTAAATTTAACAGAGTTTTGGTGTTAAAATTAATTAATAAATATAAGCACATAACCTAACCAACTCAAGACTGATCTAACCTTAGTACAACTTCTATCAATTTAGCAAACAATAAGTTCGATTTTCTGTAATTTTCCTGAAAAATGGAGCTATGAATTATCCTCCCGTAAAATGAGAATAAAAAAATCATTGAACCTGATCACATAAATATAAAAGTTATCTATGATGATATTTAATTGTAAATCAATTATACTCCAAGTTTCCTTGCAGACAATGCTGCTAAAATGCTTTATTTGGTCATAGTAATGAAAAAACACGCGAGAGTGTTTTGCTAAACACAAATTTTGTGTTAATTTTCGAATAACACAAGAAAAGTGTTACATGACAGATTTTCTAATCATTTCACATAAAAAATCTGTTAAAGAATGACAAATAATTTTTTTAAAACTAATACACAAAATTGCTAACTGTGTACCCAAAGTAATTTTCCTTCTATACTTCATAGTAAAATTTTATATAAATTTAGATGAACCATAGAAGAAATTAAAATATCCTTAATAAAAACTAGTTTCTTTTTTTTTTTTTTTATACAAATCAAATATTTGAAGTAGTCTGTCATACTCTAACTTTTTTTTATTATTTTCAATAAAACAAAAAAACTGTCTAACTGATCAATACTGAAATCTTATTAAATCTAATCTATAATGGTATCAGCTGTAATAGTGAAAAAAAATTCAACAGTATATTTATTTAAGATATACTGTCTTCATCGTATTCAGAAAAAAGTTTTATGTGTATATTTATTTTTAAACTGAAAAATGAAAATTTTCAAAGGAATAAAAAAAATTTTATATGATTCGTGCAATGATAAATAAATTAACATTTTTCAAATCTTTTCATACAGTAGGATTGAAAAAAATAAAAAAAAATATTCTTCTAACTCAGGGAGCTGGAGATATCGATTTACATAAATGATGGCATCAAACTCGTACAGCTCCAAGGCAGACTAAAACGGAGTTTAGGGTTTGGGCTGGTGCAGAGTCAGCCAAAAAATCAACAGCTTGTTTTTTACTAATACTAGTACTATAAATTGAATTTTATATAAATTCAAAAGAACAATTTTTATATATTTATATCAAATATTTCAAATCGATTCTTATAAATTATTGTTATTATTATTTTTTTTTTCGATAAATAAAGTTTTCAAAGACAACAAAATACGTAAAGGAAAAAATGAATTTTCTAAAGAAAATCTATTCTTAATTCAAAAAATAAATTTATTGAAAATTTTCACTGAAAAAATTGAAATATTTTTTGTAATCTTTTGTGAAAAAAAATTAAAGTCTACGAAATGAAACATTTTATTAAAAAATTCTTTCATCAAAATATGAAATGTCTGTTGAGAAAAAAAATTTTTTATACATCGACATATTTTATTGGTTTCAATATATACAAAAAAAAGGAAAATTTTTGACTGAAAGTAAATATTCTTGATTCAAGAAATTTTTATGAAAACCTCAATTTTTTCAGATAAAGAAGAATCTACTCTGGTTAAAACAAATTATCTTGGCTCAAGAAAATCTTGACTTGGTTCTCGAAAACGTTATTTTTTAAAAATAATTTTTTAACTCAAGACAAATTTTTTTTCTGTGTATGTAAGTTTTGATGGAAGAATTTGTTACTTATATTTTAAAACATTTCACTTTGTAAAAGGCAATACTTTTTTTTTTAACAAAAAGTTACTACAAAAGAAGATAGTTTACAGCAAATAAATTTCTTGGACCAATAATTTTTTTTTTTTTTTTTATAAAAGTAATTTTTTTTCAGAGTATTATAAGCCCGGTTTCATTTGAAAACCTAAAAAGTAATTTTATCTTCCTCACATATGTAACTATCTGAACTACACGCCAGATAAATATGAAGATACTCTTACTGTAAATATAAATATCGTATGTAAAATATATATATACATTTTTTTTTTTGTAGCAAAAATGGTTGAAATTCAATAAATTGGAATGAATTTACATATTTTTAATAATACGTTTGCAATTAATATATTAATTTTTAATTTAATAAATTTAATATTTTTATATTCATATTTTTTTGCATCAGAAATGAAAAAATAAATGTGAAAATCGACTAAGCCTCCAGGCAACCATTAAAAAGGGGAGATTCCCCCTATCTTTCAGTTGAAAAAGTTTTAAAACACTATTTTTTAATATACTATAGTTTAAAAACATTATTTCGACATTTTCGAGCTTGAATTTAAAAGTATTTCATTTTCGTTTGAATACAATTAAAATTTTCCGTGAAAATGAAGTTATTGATTTATGTCTGGTTTATAAAAATTGCTTTTACAGCAAATGCTGACGTTTTCAAGACTGCAGTTATCCCTGACTATTTTTATTGGACATTAAACTACGTGTAATGCAAATAATAGTATTTCTTAAAAAATTTTTCGAAAGAATCACATAATTAGATGGTTTAAAAGTCGAAAAATTTAATAGAAAATCTAATTTTGTCAGATTTCGATATCAATTATTTCTCAGTAGTCGCCCGCATGAAAATATCATATATAGTAAACATATATTAAAAAATATATGTTACAGATATAAATATATATGTGACAATACATGAAATCTTATATAGAACTGTATATAGATTTTTGCCGATTTTATTATATTTTTAAATATGTTTTCTCTTATATGATTTCATATATTTCCGTATAACTTTAATATATTATTTATATATTTAGAAACTTATAATTTCAATATATTCAAACATAAATGTTATTTATATATGGAAACAAATAAGAATACATATATAATTCATCATTATATGGCACGATATATGTACCATGTATTCAACTTTATAAATTTTTATATATTTTTCGATATATAGAACCATATAAGTCTCCCCATATATGTAAGAATAAATAAAATCTATTCTTTTCTGTCTTTCTCTCTCTGTCATAAGATTCAAACATTGTGTTCAGAATATATATGTGTGTAAGCTTACAAATTTACATATATAATTATCAATATATGTAATACATATATGTGCTAACTTATAAGTTTACATATATGATTATAAATATATATAATAAATGTATTAATTTATAAACTTACGTATATAATTAATTAAATTAAAACTTACTATATTATATATAAGAAAATATATATCGTTTTTGGTCACTTATATGCTCCCATATTGATCATATATTTTTCCATATATATTTATCGCATATGGTATTTTCATGCGGGCGTCAATAGTGATTTGAAAGTTTAAGTGCAAAAAATAAATTACCATTTTTTCAAATGCTTTGAAAATAACTGAAAATTATTTGAAAAATTTTATCAGTTTCCAACTAGACAGAATAGTTTCCTAGGACCTCAAAAAGTCAAGATCTATTGAAAATCTGGTTTTCGAAAATCTGACTGAAAAGCAATGACTTTCCTTTTTTTTTTTTTTTTTTTTTAATTTTAAATTTTCTTAGCGGGAAAAATTTTTGCATACTGAAAACACTTTCTTACATGAAACATTGAAAAGTACTGACAATATGTGAATTTTTACTGACTGAAATACTCTTCTCTGATTAATTTTAAAAGAGCAGACATAGAAATCTTTTGACCCGAGTAATATGAGGGCGAACTTTTTATCGAAAAATCTTGGAAAATTGAACAGCATGATCACAATAACCTTTTCTTGAAAATTTATTGATAACTTGAACAAGCCACTTGATTGATTGAACTTAGAACCCCATCTCAAAGTTCAATAGACCTATTGAATTTTCGCAAAAGATTCAACCAAATCAATCAATTCGTTCGAAGGATAGCGAAACAAATTTTTATCCACATACACTAACACACTTACTCAGACATCTGACAAAAAAAAGTCGTACGTGACTTATAAACATATCCAAAACCCACGTGCAAAAAATGAAACGAAAAATTTGTTAATTTCAACAATTGAAAACTGGAAAAATTTGAGAAAATTTTGTAAGAATTGCAGTTTCAAAATAACTTTTGGCTGAATTTTTAATAAAATTTTGAAATTCTTATAAGAAATTGCGATTTTTCAAATTTTCAATTCGAAGTGCCGCGTTAGTATACAAAACTGTAACTTTTCCTGTTTTCTTTTTTTCATGCCTATAAAATAATAAATTTATTTTTCATAAAAATAAATTATTAATTTTTTATATCGTTATATGACATCACATACATCCCGAAGCTTTAATGTTTTTAATTTAAATTTTTATTAATCATAATGAGTACTAACAAATAATATGCCTAATTTATTTATAGTTATTGCGTTAATAAAAAAAAAATATATTAAAATAAATATGTAATTGCAAAAACAAAGATATTTTTTTCTGTAAAAATAAAAAACAATAAGTTATAAATAAAGATTAATATTTCAACTTATCTCTAAAAAAAGAAAAAAAAAACGCGAAAACCGGTTGTCTCTGAGCCAACCCTATAGCACTTCAAGCTGTCTGCGAGCTCAAAGAGCTGTAAGAGTTAAAAGACTTTGAAAATACAATTTACTGTTCAAAAATAGTCTTGAAAATTTTCGTTTTTGTGATTACAGGCCTAGAATTTTTTTTTTATCACCAAGTATCTAATAAAATTGCGAAATCAATAACTCTCCTAGTTTTTCAGTGATCTAGATAAAAAAATCTCATAAATTATTTCTAAAAAATATCTAACCACTAAGGAAACTTTTACAGCGAAACGTTAAAAATTCTAGAAATAAATAAATATAAAATTGCACATTATGACGTTTTTACTCGTATACTTTTTGCTCGGTTTTGTAACATACTATTACATCTTACATCTTTAGTAAATTTTTCTTTTTCACTCTGAACAGAAGGAAAAATGCTGTATGTACTCTCTACTTATTTTTATTTTTTTAAATCTTTCTGGCTCATTCGTTCAGAGGATCAAGTCCGTTGCGTGCTGAGAAGCGGAAAAACAACTTGAGGGAAACTCGAAAAGAGCATCTACCTCACGCATTATCACCCCTATTCGTAGCTTTAGTTATAGGGTAGTTAAACCTTATCGGGTCATCGGTCAGTTTAAGAATACAAGTGCAGCACAACTATATAATCATGCCAGTTGCATGCACTTTAACCCGTTAACACACAAGCTTAAATTATAAATTATATAATATGTGTAAGCAAAGTGGTCGATATTACGTTAATCTACACAGAAAAAACGAGTCTTGGAAATATTTTAATATTTGATATATTTAAGTATCACAGTTAGAAATTTTGTGTTAAATTCAACACAAATCGTGTGTTGCAAACGGTCTACACAAATTTTTGTGTTAATTCAACACATTGCATTTGTGTTGATCTTTAACACAAATTTTATGTTAAATAAAATTGAACACATAAAGTCTGTTCTTTTGACAGAAAATTTGTGTACATTTAACAGAACATGTGTGTAAATTTAACACATTTTTCGTGTTAAAATCAACTAATAAACATAAGCACATAACCTAACCAACTTAAATATACTGATCTACCCTTAGTAGAACTTATGTCAATTTAGCGAACAATTGAACCGGTTCAAAAAGATATCAAAGTTATATAAATTTAATTGTAAAATGTATATATTTAATTGTAAATAAATTATAATCCAAATTTCCCTGCAGACAATGCTGCTACAATGCTTTGCTTGGTTATAGTAATGAAGAATTGCGCGGGAACGTTTAGTCAAGCAACACAAATTTTGTGTCAATTTTCGAATAACACAAGAAATGTGTTACATTCTAGATTTTCTAATCATTTAACATAAAAAAATCTGTTAAAGTAAAATAACACAAACGGTTTGTGTTGAATTAAAAGATTTTTGTGTTAAAAATCAACACAAAAAATTTAACCAAATAATTTTTTAACACAAATACACAAAGTTTCTAACTGTGTAAGAAATACTAATTCAAATCAATGAGTGCATTACTTTTACTATTTATTACTACACTGTAAAAAGAGCGATGTTCAAAATGAACTCAATTTAACACCGCGAGATATAGGGGTGTAATTTGGTGGTGTTAAATCAGTATAAAAAAAAATTCAACGTATAGAAATTAGAAAAAAAAATGTATTACATGTACAAAAATATAAAAATTTAATGAATATTATCTGAAGGAAATTTCAATTTACGCTGGGAAATTTTTTTAACACTTTAAAGAATATTCACACCAGCGGCGGTGTTATTTTTACACTATTTCGTTGTTAAAATGTAACACCAAAAATTTTGACTCCTACCACCTGGATTTCCCCGTTTTTTTTTTTTACAGAGTAAATGTACAGTAAAATTCACGAAACAGTAATTA
The DNA here is from genome assembly GCF_026212275.2 of Microplitis demolitor. Taxonomy (NCBI): domain Eukaryota; kingdom Metazoa; phylum Arthropoda; class Insecta; order Hymenoptera; family Braconidae; genus Microplitis; species Microplitis demolitor. Next base: position 19,109,721 of record NC_068549.1, on the reverse strand, counting down.
ATACTACATGTTTATCTGCAAAATTACTATACTATCACTTTTATTACTAATTCATTCGCATTCTTTATTAATCAAACAGCAAATTTTATAAAGAAAATATTAAACTATTACTAAACCACTAATACATCTTATTATACGATTCAACGATTTTTACTCTGTACAAATATAAAAATTATCTAAAAATATGCATTAAATACTCTACAGTATGCAAAAGTTACAATCTGTTTAGTATTTTCTATAAGTTGTCTGTAGACGAGTAGCATAGTATGATGTATTGTACAGCAACTTCAAATTACAAAACGACTTGTAATTTTTCCAAAGCAGACTGATAAAATTAAAAGTTGGTGGGGATTGCGTGTACAAATATGTAACAAGTTCAGAGATCTTCGTTCAAAGGAGACAACGGACAATCTTAGTGTATGATTATAGTTTGCAAAAAATAGACTTCTTCATAAAAAAAAAAAAAAACTGACAGTCTAAGGAAAGGACTCGCGCGTGGAAGATCAGGGTTCGAATTTCAGTCAAAACAAGTGATTTTTTAAAAATCCGATTTGACACCAACATAAATACAGATGACAAATAATAATAAATATTTAATTTTATTTATCTCCATTCTATATATAGTAATATAGTAAAATTGACTACATATATATAATAATGCAGTTTATACTTAACTCCATATTTAAATATTAAAAATAACTGCATATAATTAAAAATGCAATTTTCAAGATAGTAAAAGTTACGTAATTTCGATATGAATTTAGTAATTTTAACTCATATTTTTAAATAAAAGTTGCTATATTTTTTTATCCATGTAGAAAAACTGTTTTATATATTTTCCTATTTTTATATTCTTATCTATTTGCTCTCTTTTTATTATTTTTTTGTTTGCTACTTAAATCGATTAAAAAATAAATAATTAATATTTGTTATCAGCAGTAAAATTTTGTTGAAAAAAAATAAAAGAAAAAAAAATTAATGAATAATAAAAAAAAAAAGAAATTTATGGGAGACGGCGCCAGTAAGATGTTAGATCAACTCACGAGTTCGCACGCCACACAATTTGATCTTAGATAAAATGCACAACTAGGTTACTCCTCACTCGTTATGCTATTCCATTTAATTGGCCAATAATAAACGAAAGAAGGCAAAATAAAATAAACGACATGATAACGTTTTTTTTATTTATTTTTTTTTTTTTTTTTTGCCAAAAACTAGAGAAAATTTTTTGATAAAAAATGAAGCGTAAAAATTGAAATCTAACACAAGAATATTTAAAAAAAATAAATCGCACATGTTTTTACTCTGCTGGAAAATAAGACGCCCCTTCATCTCTCGGCAACAAGTGAATTAAACGAGACAAGAACAAAATAAGAAGGATAGAAAAAAGTAAACGATGGTTTCGTGATTATTTTCAGTCACACCAACTCCCGTCTGCTTAATTGCTAATTAGTTGACGTAATACCGGTAATGAGGCATCTTTCCCGTTATCCCTATGAATCTCTCCTACATGCGCAGCTTTATAAACTTCCTTCTATATTATTTATTATCATAAAATTCATAAACTTGTCAACTTTTAAAATATAAGAAAATATTTTTTTAGTCATGTGTGGATAAAAATTTTGAAACTTTTCATAAAATTTCCAGTATTCTGTATGTTAACTCAAAATATATATTAATAATGTTAGGCAGAGTAATTGCAAGACTAATAACGTCAATTAACAAGCAAAATATTTACCAACGGTAATTTTTTAAATTTCATGCCAGTTTTCACACAGAAAAAAAGGATTTCTTGACACAAAATATTTTTACTAGTTCCGAATTTTTTTAATTATAATTTGAAAACAAAAATTTTATTGGGACAAGAAAAATTTACCGCGCACAGTACAAAATATTTATTTCGCTAAGAAATCCTTTTTTTCTATGCAAGCCAACTTTATTTTGCCCAGAAAATCATTTTAAAAAACTGACTGAAACATTGAGCGGGTTTTTGCTGTCACTTTGCATGTAATTAGAAATAAAGAGAAATTTTTCACGAATTTTTTCAAATAAACAAATCGGTCTTCACTCTCTAAACATGAATTTAGTAAAAAAAAGTGAATATTCACTAGGTCAAATTGCAAATCGAACCACTAATTTCAAAAAGTGATACGATTGGAACTTTGAATTAGTGAATATTCACTTATTCCGCTAATTCATATTTTTAGAAAGCATGTTGAGTGTTAAGAGTTGCAATTTACTCACAATTATAAGTTTTTGTACATTTAATATTGTCCAGAAAATTATTTTATAAAAAAATTGACCGAAAAGATGACCAAATCATTTTTGATGTTAATTGACAGCCAATTTCTCGTGATCTGACTGATCATATAAATGACAGATATTTAGCATTCCTACTATATATACATTAGGTACAATTTAACTCAAAAATATCTTATCATCGAAATAGACAACTTCCAGTTTTGATTTAATGAAATAATTTTCGGAGGTTACTCAAAATTGATAAAATTCTGATGATTTGCTCCATGTTAAGTGTATATCTATATATTAGTCGATTCAAATTGTTTTAAATAATTTCAAATTGTTTTGAATTATTCCAAATCATTTTTTTTAATCATGGATAGAATTTTTTCAAATTTTCTACGAGGTGTCGCCTTAATCAAACTGTAATTTTTTTTTTCGTACAAAAATTGCTTATAAATTGAATCAAATATATAAGAAAAAATATGAAAATTTTCTCAGGTTTTACTTAATATTCAAAATTATGCATTTTCAGCAACTTTTTTTCAATTCATGCAACAAAATTTAGCAATTTTCATTATTTCAAAAATTTTTAAAATTCTCAACCAATGAATTTAGAATGAAAAATAAAATTTAGTTGCAATATTTGAATAAGTTAAAAAAAAAATTTATAAATTAAAAAAAAAACGAAAATTCATGAGATATTTCGTGGAAATGATTTTTGTATAGAATAAAAATGTAGATAACTACATAGTATTTAGACAAAAGGCTTAAGAGTAAAAGAGACAGTAAACGATAAATGAAAAAAGAAAAGGAGAGAGAGTTAGAGAAACGGTGATTTAAAATGAGGGTTAATCCGGCCTCGTGACGGGACAAGAACCATCAGAGAGGCCGAGAGGAGGAACCGCATCCCTGAAATGATCGACGATCCCAGAGTGTTCGCTCGGTCGAGCCCGAACTCAATTCCTTGACAAGCAACAGTGACTATCAACTAACAATCATCCAAACCTTAATCCTATATATCTATACATACATACATACACATATATATAGATATATATATATAGACACATAAGTCGAGTTAAAATTTTACACTTAACTGCCACAACCTGATTTTCTATATCGGATCGACATTGATTGCATCACTACCCAGCTAATAGCGTGGCCTATACCTACACAGTCTAGGTCAATAACGTACGACATTAATTCTTATTCTGGACAAAGAGCAAACTCTAGTTCCATATCATCATCTCGCTAAAATGGTAATTTATAAATTACTATTTAGCTAACCCCCATGACAAAGAAGATATATATGTATATAAAATATGTATAAAAAATATATTTTTAATAGCTAACTCTTAGCTGATTTTTTATGAGTGTAAATGTAGCGGACTGACAAATTTAAAATTATAAAATAACTAGAGTAATTAATTTTAAAAATAATATTTATAAAAAATGCACTTATTAATTTCAAAATTTTGTAAATGCCCATTTTTTTTAAATTCTATTTTTATTAATTATTTACTCTATTTATTAATAATTTTTAATTTTATGTCTGCTACATTCACACTCATGATTTTTGTATATATTTTATGTTTTAAATTTAATTTAAATATATTTAGAATTTATCTTGAAATATAAAGAAAAAATTAACACAAAACTATGTGTTAAAACAATATTTTACATAAATTTTTATATTGTTTTGACATTATTCATTTGTGTAAAAAAAATAACACAAAAAAATGTTAATATTCTCTGTTACTGGTTCTGAAAATTTTACACATTCAAATTTTACTTGCAACACATGTAAAGTATTAATTCAAAGTGTTTATTTGAGTTTTTTTGATACTCATAAAAATGTATATATATATATATATATATATATATAAGCTTAACAAGTAGCTACGGTTAATTCAAAAAATTATTTGTGTTACTTTAATGAAGTAACACCTTCCCAATGTTAAAGTTACATTTTAAAAGTGTTAACATTTGTTTGAATTGTAACACTGAGTAAATGTTACTTTTGTTTCATTTAACATTTTTTTGTGTTAAAAGTCAACTGATCAAACAACAAAAGCAATATATTAAATTAACACATTAAAATGTTAAATCTTTAACACACATTTTTTTTTTTTACACAAATATGAAAATTTTTTTTACTGTATATATGTATAAAAAAAAACATATTAAATATATGCTATATACATATTTTTATATATTTTTTTTTTATAAATTTTTTTCATGGGAGTATTAATTTAAATTACAACTAAAATCCAAAATTCTTTTTTCATAAATTATTTTTTCTAAACTTTATCTCTCCCCTGTAAGTAAATAGTTAAATAATCCTTGGATCTGTGGATTTGTAACTGAAGCTTAGACATTTGTTGAAGCTGTCAACCCAAGGATTTTCATCGCACTTAGAGTACCTGAGGTACATAATACAAGTGTTCCAGGTAGTAGTTTTCTTACTATTGAAAAGATAAAACTTTCTCAAAAACAACAAGTTTTCTTTTTGAATGAATTGTGAAAGTGTTTCTGCAATTTCACTAAATTCATCATATTTAAATAGATATTTTTTTTTTTTTTTTTTTTTTTTTTTTTTTTTTTAAATATTACATTAGCATAAATAAAATACTCGCATTCGCATCGGCTTTATCGGGTTTAGTGTAATAAAAAAAAATGATGTTTTAGTATATTACGAGTAGATATAACAGGCGGGGGTGCCTAAGGCAAGTAGTAAAATTGTGAGCTAAGAAATAGTCTGATGGTGATTGGTAGATTTTTAGCAAGACTCAACGACGATTGGCTGCAACCGGTTCTCCTTGGCACAAAGGAAAAGACCGGTGAAACGGTCACTCCCTTCTCAACCATATTCTCATCTCTTGGAGCCCGATTTTCAGATCCTACAGATGAGAGTTTAGTAAAGGAGAATAGCACACAGCCCAAACAAAACTTTAAGTTTTGAATTTTAAGTTTAGACTTTAAATTATAAACTAAACCGACCTATACTGGTTACTAGCTATCCTGTCATCTACCAGGTATACTCTTATCCTTGTAAACTTTACCCAGAATTCCTCCTCCCAAATCCTCCTTCGAATACATTCAATTATTTACGATGATTGTACTATTTTTTTTTTTTATCACGAAAAAAAAAAACAATGCACTAAAATAAATAAATGTTACTACAGATTTTCTCTACTCGATAATTATTTTTAGCCGACTGTTTATTTTCTATAAAAATATTTTGAGCAAAATAAAATTAATTGTGAACTTAAAGTTAGCAGGCAATTAAAATTAAAAAAAATTTTTTTTTTCAACAAATCGACTACAAAAAAAGTAAACAAAAAAAAATGCACATGAAGAAAATTAAAAAAGCTATTGGTGGAATTTTTGAAAAATTTTATTTTTGTCAATTATCGTTTTGAAAAAATCTAAAAATTATTGCGTTGGCTAACTTCAAATAAGTGTGAATGTAGCAGACACCAGGCAAATTTAAAATTATTAATAATTAAATTAAATAATTAATAAAATAAACTTTTAAAAAAATGCACATTTGAAGAATTTTGAAATTAATAAGTGCATTTTTCACAAATATTATTTTATAAATTATTTATAATTTTAAACTTGTTTGATATCTGCTGCACACTCGTTAATTTTAGTATCATAATTAATATTAATTTTTTCAAGGCTTTAAATAAAATAAATTCACTTAATTAGGAAGTAACGGTTGGCAATTTTTGATTCAATTTACCAATAAAAATTGGAAACCTCAAACAGAAAATTTAAACGATTTCCGCAATCTTAACATGGCTCAAAATTTTTCATTTTCAAAAAATTCAAATTTGTCTCCGAGAATAATTTTTTGCTCTTTACTGTATGAGTGCAACAGAGACAGTCTTATCAATTTCTTCAGTTATGAAAAAGAGCTTAGGTAAAATGACCTTGAGCTGTTAACGTACTATAATTTTTTTAATTAATTAATTAAAAAAATTCAAGCACTAGTTCAAAAAAGGACACCGCAGTTATAATTTCTCCAGGATGTAGATTCAAAAAAAAATAGCAGTTTTTTCAAATTACCCTTTTTTTTTTAGTTAAAATTTATCAAAGGGGGTTTGATTTTTTTTCTATTTCGTACTTGAGGGGGCGAACGGTACTTTTCTTGTTGCACTTGTAAAGTAAATAGAGACTTTGTCCAAATTTTTCTTGCAACCGAATGAAAACTTGCTATAATTTAGCCAAAGGATCACTAGATGATAGAGTAGTGCATTGAGCCCTGGTACGAATCTTAAGGCAAGAGCTTTCATTTGAAAGAAAAACTTTAAGAAAATTAACTGCAAACTTCTTTCAAGAAATTTAATTAAATATTTGATTTAAAACTGAGTTATTTTTTTTTTTTATTTATCCTGGTAGAATATCAACAACGTTGTCCTTTTTTTAATTAATGCTTCAATTTTTAATAATTAATAAAATTTAAATCCACAGAAAAAAGATTTCTTGAAGTAAGAAATATTTTGCATTACGAAATAAGAACAATTTTCTTAATTAGGACTAAAAAAATTTTTTTTTACACCATGAAAATTTTAGTTTTCAGTTCATAATTCAAAAATTTATTAGGACAAGTAAAAATTTAATTGAAGCGAGTAAATATTTTTTGCGCTAAGAAATCCTTTATTTTTTGCGTACGATTACGAAAAGTCATTTAAATTCTGAAGAAAGCGGTCTAAAATTTCCCTTAATTCGAATTAAAAAAAAAATTTTTTCATCGTTAATAAATTTTATAAGCAAAATAATTAACAATATAGAAAATTCTTGTCAATAAGTATTTTCATGTAAAACTATGATTTTCCCTCAGTATGATGTTATTATTTATTTACTCATAAAATATATATTATATTTTCCTAAATAAATAAAATACTCCAAAATGATAATATTCAAAATATATATAAATGCATATCCTACTTCTATCTCTCATATTACCAACTCATCTCTTACAATAAATTAAAGTATGTTGTTTACTCAGCTTTTTATTTACTCAAATATCTGTTGGTCATTCATCATTTTAAATATTTTTATCAAGTACATACTTAAACTTTGGAATATTATAAACTAGAATTTTTTTTACGTTTTTTAACCATCAACGGTAATAATATTTATTCAATCCAATTGATTATTTATTTAAACAGTAAATTTGATATCTTTTAGTATTTACTACTAAGCAGAAAAAAAGGATTTGATGCAAGAAATATTTTGCATTATAAATTTTAAAAAAAATTTTATTAGAACTAGAAAAAATTTCTTGACAGAAACAAGTGTGAATGCAGCAGACAGACAAATTTAAAATTATTAATTATTAGAGTAAATAATCTATTAAATAAAATTTTTAAAAAATGCGCATTTAAAAAATTTTGAAATTAATAAGTGCATTTTTTGTAAATATTGATTTTTTCATTATTTACTCTATTTAGAATTTTGAATTTGACTGATGTCTGCTACATACACATTTTATGACAAAAAAGTTTTTTTTTACCCAAGAAATTTTTTTTTTGCCTGAGAAAATTAAAATTTTCAATTTTTAAAAGAAAAATTTCTTAGAACAAGTGAAAATTTCCTTGTATTAAAAATTTCTTAACGCACGAAAAATTTTGCATTACGAAATGAAAGTAAAAATTTCCTCAATAGAAATTCTTTTGACAATAAAATTAGCGATTATCTGACAATTTAAAAAACTTTTAAATAAATTAAATTTTATAAAATAAAAATAAAAAATTCACGTTTAGAAAATTAAAAAATCTGTCGATGACTTTTTTTAAAAATTTTATTATTTTAATTATTTAATTTTTCATACGTAATTAAAAAATTACAAATTTGCTACATTTCGACTAATATTTACTTCCGCCTAAAATTTTTTTCTTAACTCAAGAATATTTTTATTTTAAATTTATAATGCAAAAAATTTCTCAGGACTCAAACTTATCTTGAGACGAGTAAAAATTTTTGTTTCAATAAATTATTTTTTCTGTGTACTACTACTTCTACAACTATTATTATTATTAAAAATATATAAACATATTAAGAAAACTCACCAGCAATAAAACAGAACTCCACTGTGATGATTAGGCGATTGATATTTTAATAATGCGGGATATCATCCCGCTTTAATAAAAGAGGAATTACAGACTTATCCTCAGTTGTTTTAAAATTCACTGCCAGTTTCACCATCAGCTTATATTTTTAAAAAAACTATTTACTTATTTACCAAATTTTCTCACACTCCCACTTAAACTCACTCGCATTTATATCCATAAGCCCAGAACCACACGTAATTCCTTTCCAATGATTAAACCAAAAGTAAAAACCCAAATATAAATTAAAAAAAAAAAAAAACAAAACAAATGAACCGGGCTCTGGTTTGATTAGACGACAAATCGTATGCTCGGGACAATATCCCTCGTCAAAACTTTTAACCGTCGGTGGTCTACATCTTTATCACTATTTAATTATACACGTGTCAATAACATTCAAGTTTTAATAATTATTCAAAGCTTATTAATGACACTATTGTCATATATTTAAATATCATTTCGTCGTTAACTTTAAACGTCACAATATTTTATCAAAACTTTTTTTTAAATTCAAAATTTTAAATTAATTATTATTAAATAAAATCTTGAAACAAAACGCGTTAACAAGTGAATATAATAACCAAAAATAATTAAAATTCAAATTAAAAAATGAAAAGTAAAAAAACGTAAACTACGTAGCGAAGCTTCGGTGATATTCCCTTTAATTGTGGGCGCCGGCTGGTCGAACTTAAAGAGAGGTTATGCCTTGTATCACTATTATTATTATTCAAATAATAATATCCACTGATTTAATTCACAAAATAACTTAAATTAATTGAATTAATGTTTAAATATCAATAAATTGATTAATTCACTGATTTAATATAACAATAAACACAAAAAAATTTAGTGGAGAAAAAAAAAGTAGCACTAGAAATTTAGTCAATACGGATCCGACGGTTCTAGATGTTTCTGCACTTAAAAAATGTTTATTCACTCACTAAAACAATTTAAATATTATCACTGTGTGTTGCTAACGATTGTTAACAATTTATAACAATAAATAATACGACAAGTGTTATTTTGTCTTGTTAATTATTTATTAAACTGTTTAGGAGTAGGACGCAACATGTTTACCGTCCGACGGTTCAATTGTGACTACAATAAGTCGACTCAGCTGCTGCCATCCCCACCACTTGCTCTAAGAATTTAACTGTAAGGGAGTTGAACACACCCTTTGGGCGGGATTTTCATAAATCCCACCTTAAATATTTCTTTATATCACTCAAGTAACTTCCCATTTATTTTTAACTCCGCCTGTTATTTAATTATTTTATTAAATTTGTTATTTTAACAATTAATTATTTTATTTATTTATTTAATTGGTTTATAATTAGTGATATTAAATATAAACAAATATCGATATTGTACTGATGCAATTGATTTGGATAATTTAATTTTTTAAACAAATTACCGATTGATTAATTGAATTAATTTGAATTTTTATTTTAATAGATTTAAATTTACGCGGGCTTTTATTTATTTTTAAAATTTTACTTTATTGGTTTTAATAATTTAATTTTTTAATGTTTAATCACTGGAGCTTTTAATACTTGAGTATTAATTTTACGAGAGAAAGATAAATAGTTTTTTTTATAAATTAAGTGATTGATAGTATTTTATATTTAGTGGATCATTTAATGGTTTTTTTTTTACTATTTATTTATGTTTTATGCTCATGTAATAAAAACTCGGTAATGGTCAATAAAATCTTCTTTAATCACTTGTGTTGTTTTAATTGCAATAAAACCGGTATAAATATATACGGGTTAATGATTTTTGGTTTGTTATTAGATGAAAAAATGTTTTTTCAAATTAATTGTAGATTGTACATGCAGGTAATTAATAATAATAAAAATAGTTGGGAATTTCATATTAATCTTATTTTTCATTTCATTTAATTGTTTGGATCGTAAAAATTCATTTTAAGTTTAATTGTTTAATATCGAAATTCGAGATAAAAATTTGTATTTGTATTTTAATATTTATTAGTAAAAATTATTGTTATTAAATATATTTATTGAGAAAACCTATGGTGTAAAAATGAATTAGTGAAATTCATCACTGGGAATCAGTGGATGGTTACTATTTCTACAGCTATTATATCACTAATTCAACTAATAATATACTTATAGCTGGTTCCCATCAACGAATATTCACTAATTCGAAGTAAATTTAACTGATTCATTTTTAGAGAACAAGCTTAATTATCCATACTCTCTTAAATTTGGAATATTGACTATTCGCTGCTTATTAGTGAAAAGTATATCACTAATTCAAATAGTGGTATATACTTTTCACTAGCAACAATGACTATTTACTGCGAAATAGTAATTATCACGTAATTTTCACTAATTTATTTTTAGAGAGTACACATAAAAAAAAATTAACTTGGTTCAAGTAAATTATTTTCTTCAAAATATCATTTTTGTTTCAAGCAACTTCTCAATTCAAAAAAAAGTTCAATCTTGAATAAATAAATTATAACTCTTCAATAAAGAATAAAAATTTTTCTTTCAAGAATGATATTTTTGAAAAAAGCGTTTTTTGTGTTTAAACAAGATGCATATTTATTTCTTCCAAGAATTTTTTTCTCTTGGTTTGAGGCCGATAATATTGACTCAGGATGATACCGACTTAGTTTGAGTATGGCGCATTTTTTGAATCAGGATGTTATTTTTATTATATTTTATTACTACAATAGTTACTTATACTAATTTTTAATTTGGAAGTTTAATACATATTTTTATTTAAAAAAAAATAAAAATTATTTATGCTAAAAATTTAAATAATATTTTCATTCAATGACTACATTTTCAATAATAGAAAATTTGAGGTTATGCAGTATATAGACATTGACAATTAGATACATTTACTGTGAAAATCTTTAAAGTTTGAACACAGTAATTATTTACTACTTTAGGTATTATGATAACGAAATTTATTCATATTTATATCCATTAAACACAAATAATTATTAACGGCGAAATTTATGTTTTGATGTTCATACATAGTTATGAACTTACAATTCAAATCTAACTACACTAACTGAAAATTGAGAAAAACAAGCAAATACGCTGGACTCATCGAGGCGCCACCTGGCGTCAAAATTTTACTTCACCCAAGTAAATCTGTTACTTGGTTTGATAGCTAGATTTATTGTGTGAAAAAAATATACTTTTGAACCAAGCATTTACAAATCATGATTTAAGAATCCTCAAACTCCTTAAGCCAAGGAATAAATTCTTGAAGCAAAAAAAGTAGAATTTTCTAAACTAGTATTCTTGGTTCAAGAATATTTCACTTGAATCAAGTCTTCATCAATTTTCTTTCTGTGTATATATACTCTCTAAACATGAATAAGTGAATATTCACTCATTCGGAGTGCTAATCGAACCACTTTTTGGGAATAGTGGTTCGACTTGCACTTTGAATTAGTCCATTAAGTATTCCGTTTATGTAAAATAAATTATTTCAATCCACTCTCTAAACATGAATTAGTGAAACAAATGCATATCTACTAATTCATACTTAGAGAGGAAGAAAAACCAGTGCTGTTTTAATTTTTCTGTACGGATCTTTGAAAACGCACAGAAAAAAATTTTCCTTTACCTCAAGAATATTTGATATCGCCGCAAGAAAATTTTCGTTTTCAATTTATAATACAAAAAAAAATTATTAGGGCAACTAAAAATTTTCTGGAGATGACCAAAAATTTTTTACGCCAAGAAATCCTTCTTTTTTGTTCACGATAAAAACGACAAAAATTTCTAAATTAAATTAATATAAACTCAATATAAATACTATTCTTACAATTTCAGCTGAAAATAGACGAAAAAATTTTAAAAAATTGCCGAAACCCGGGATCGAACCGGGGACATTTAGATCTTCAGTCTAACGCTCTCCCAGCTGAGCTATTTCGGCGCCTTGGTCACCGCTTTCACCTAGACATATATATATATATATATATACAAAATGGTTATCAAAATGGACTTTGTATTTTTATAACGTCACCGAAATTTTAAAGTAATCATCAACAACACATTAACACGTGAATAATAATCCGTTATTAAGGTCATACACAAGAATTCTATCTGCTTAGTAATATGATAGCAGAGCAGACGAAAACAATGTTACTATTACATATATACAGCAACTTTTCGTCTGCTCGATAATAGATTAGTCATTATTTTTTTATACCTTGAACCTTTCATTTACTCTCATAAGTATATTTAATACTTGGTGACCGCACATACTTTTTAGTGTACCAATAAATATTTGGTGAGTTAGGTTTTAGTCCCAACTATTTAATTGATAAATTTATTATAAGTAAATAAATATAATTCAGATATTAATCTAAATCAGTATTAAGCTACGTTCTGGTAAAAAAATATTGAATTAAGTTTTGATAAATGATATTTTTATATAATTGTAATATCAAATAAAATAAAAATTATTATTGTTGTATTAAGTAACAATTAATAATTTAAATAAATATTTAAATTTACTAGTAAAACATAACCTGCATTTTATATATGACGCAGTTTTATATGAACTTCGTAACTGACGTTTGAATTTTTTTGTTTTTTTGTTTCGTTTTATTTAGAAAAATAGAATTTCAAAATGCAACAGGCAATGCTCCAGTGTAATGGAGTCCATACTCATATAATAACTGAAGGCCGGTGGGTAGAAGAAGGTCTCTCTCCTACGGGTTCTAAAGATCTAGTGTTCGTAATACCGGGAAATCCTGGAATACCGGATTTTTACGTTGGATTCATCAAGGCATTGAAGTCAAGACTGCCACCAGAGACTCCAGTTTGGACAATAGGTCACGCTGGTCATGTACAACCACCTAAGCATTTACGTTATCTATCCAATGGTGATTGCAAGGAACCAGTTTACAGTTTGAAAGATCAATTAGAGCACAAGGTATTTAAAAATTACTAAATTTACTAGGTGACGATATACTTTATAATTGATGGCGCGTTTTTTTTTTATACAGATTGCATTTATCGAACAATACATTCCTAAAGATGCGAAACTTCATCTGGTAGGACACTCTATAGGCTGTTGGATGATTCTGCAGTTATTGAAAAATGAAGATTTTGCTAAACGTGTTGTTAAATGTTATTTGTTATTTCCAACGATTGAACGTATGGCTGAGACTCCCAATGGAAGATTTCTTACCAGAATTGTAAGTTTATTATTTATTGAGGGGGAAAGGGGTCTAAGACACAAAAAAAAAGTATATTTTTGTGTTTTTTTCTCAGAGTAGCTTCTTTATTAAAATTCTTCAAATTTATGATATTATTGAGCATCATTTCAAGAATGTTCAGCTAAATTTTCGTAAAAAAATATTGAAAAATAAGCCAGTGGTAGTGGGGAGAGACGAGTCACTAAAAAAAAAGTCTCCATGCCGTAGGCAGGATAACTCATAACTGCCTCACCTGAAATCAAAAAACCAAAAAGATTTCTTTAGTACATAAGTTTATCTTAGATTTGAACGAAAGATTTTTTTTTCAATAATTACTTATTTTTTAATTAAACAAAAGAAGCAATTTTTGGCAAAAAATCAGAGTTTTTTTATTGCTACTTTACCAAAAATTCAAAAATGAATATTTTGTTTATTCCTTCATTCAAATCCAAGATAAACTTATGTACTAAAGAAATCTTTTCGGTTTTTTGATTTCAGTCATGAGTTATCCTGCCTACGGCATGGAGACTTTTTTTTAACGTGACTCATCTCTCCCCACTACCACTGGCTTATTTTTCAATATTTTTTTATGAAAATTTATCAGAATATTCTTGGAATGATGCTTAACAATGTCACAAATTTTTAAAATTTTAATAAAGAAGCTACTCTGAAAAAAAAAAAAAATCACAAAAATATTATTTTTTTTGTATCTCAAACCCCTTTCCCTCCTTAATTTTTGATAAGAAAATATTTAGATATAAGATATTTTCGACAATTTTCTGATAAGATTTCGACTTTTACAACTTAAATTCAATTTTTGTCAACTTTTAGAGCTTTTTTCATCTTAGTTTCAACTTATTAATATTTTTTTATCTTATTTTTTCAACTTATTCATCTTCACTTCGAGCACGACAGTCATTTGCCTTACTCTTGATTTTCTGAACCAAGTCGAAAAAAAAGGTTATTTATTCGCCTTACTCTAGATTTTCTCAGCCAAGTCAAAAGCAAGCAGTATTTTTTAGTACCAAATACATTTTTGCGTTTTACCTTAGTTTTGACATTTTCTCCTAATAATTTAAGACGAATAAGTCTAAACCAACTCAATTTTGACTTTTTCGTCTTAAATCGTGACTAAGTGCCAGTTAAGTCTAAACCAATGCAAAAACTCAATGAATTTCATATCTCATTTGCACCATAAAGTTTCTACAGAAGGTGACATTTTATTTCGGTTGTTAATTTCCGTCAACTTGGAATCAAAATGGCTGTCAGGAGACATTTAATAAAATTATTTTGAATTCACTTGCGAGTTTTAATGCCCATTTAGCCGGTCGATTATAAAATGAAAACTATAATACGCGATTCTAAATAATTTTCATTAAAAATAAATAAATCTATTTTGATATTATTCTGTTTCCAGGTATTGAGAATAGCAGCTTTATTAGTATTTTTATGCTGGGTGTTTTCATTCTTCCCAATGATACTGCGATCAATTTTAATCCGTATTTTCGGAGGTTATTTTGCAGGAATTACAAGTAAAAGTCTTAAACCAGTTCACCAACTTTTAGATCCACCAGTACTAGACAGAGTATTCAAATTAGCTGACGATGAAATGATTAAAGTACAGGAATTAGATTATGAAATAATCGAAAAATATTCCAATAAACTGTGGCTTTATTACGGAGCAACCGATGGTTGGACTCCAACACATTTTTACCATCAATTAAAAGAAAAATATCAAGATATAAATGCCGAAATTTGTCAACGTGGTTTTCGGCATGCATTTGTACTGACAGATGAAATTGAAGTGGGTAAAATGGTCGGTGATAATATTAGTCAAACAATATCGAATAATTCTTAAATATTTAATCTTTTAAAATTTAACGCTTAAGGCCATTTACAGACAGTGACCCCAACTTTTTAAAAATATGCAATGATTTTTAGCTGTGATAGCCGTACTCAAATTTGATTACAGTCATTCACAGACAGTGTCTCCTACTTTTGTAAAATTTTTAATAATTTTCAACTGTCATTAGCATATTAAAATTTTATTAATTAATTTAAAAAAAAAATTAAAGCATTAATTGAAAAAAAGACAACGTAGAAGTAATTTTACCGAGATATGGAATTTAAAAAAAATTACTTACAATTTGTAATTGTAATTATTGGAAGTTGAACGAAGTTTGTTAAATAAATTTCAGTAAAATCTTCATGTCAAATTTATAATGAGAATATTTGTTTAACTCCTAATTGATAACAACTGTAATTTTTTTAAAAATTATATATCTCGGTGAAATTACTACTACGTTATCTTTATTTCAATTAAAGTTTGTCTTTTCAAATTAATTAATAAAATTTGAATACGCTTGACAGTTGAAAGTCATTGCTATTTTTAAAAAATGGGGAAGCACTGTCTGATAATGGTTTTACAATAATAACATGCATTTACGGGAATAGATATGTGGGTTAGGATTTGTTTTATAATTACGTATAATAATTTTGTATAATTAACCTTGAAATATATTGATTTGATTATTTAATAAATTTTATTATTTTATTTAATATAATGATGAAAAAAGAATGAATTTAATTACCTCCGTGAAAAAACTCATACAACGCACCGAAGCGTAATGTATTTATAATTAATATTATTATCATAATTTTAAAAATCAGAGCTTTTGTTTCTCTTTCTTAGATTGCTCGGCAAGTGCTTCTAGTCGGTCATGCTCTTCAATCAAAGCTGTTACTTCAGCGGCTGCTAAAATTCTTGTTATTGTTTTACCATTTTCACGAGTTAGTGTCGCCATTTCAACTGAAAATTTAGTATAAAAAAAATTATATACATATAAATAAATAGTTTATTAATTAAATAATAGATTGTGTGACGAGAGATTAAATAAGACGATTTTGAAGTTTGATAGAGCCGAAGGCAAGTGGTGCCATCATACTAAGTTTGAAATCGTGTTTTATTTTGTATCGCATTCTGCATTTTTCATAATCTGCATGGAAAATTATAATTTAAATGGCTTGAGTCAGTCGAAATCAAGAAATTAATTCAAAGGGTAAAAAAAATTCGTTCCAAATAAGTTCGACATGTAGAACTTTTTTGAACTTTTGCAATTTGAACAGTAAAAAAAATGTATCTAAAATTTTATATGAGCGAAATTTGAGTAAAAAATAACGTTTTTAAAAATTTGGAAACTTTTTTCGCGATGGTTTTTTTAGGATTACTCTGGGACCGGCATAATAAGACAATTTAAAGATTAGATCTGAAAACAAGACACTTGAATGAAGCTGAAATCTAGCAGGCGTAATTAGTAGCGGCCAACAATTCTTTGCGTGGCCGCTACTTATTACGGTCGCTAGCTTCAGCTACATTACACATGAAGCTACAATTTGCTTTTTTTATTATTGTTGTACGACCATTTTTTTTCGAGTTTTACACCCTGTTGAAAATCATGATTAAGTGCACTTAAAAATTTGAAATTTCTTAATATCCTTTAATTTTTGTGACTAATGTATTATAGATAAATTTTAAAATTTTGAACTGTCGCGATTAAACTCCCGGATACTTTTCGAAATTTCCTGACATTTACATACTTCCCGGTGGCATTTAATTCTCTTATAATTCACGGTTTGTGGCCACGTATTTGTTTCTAATGTCAACTTTTTTAGAGCGAGGTTAAAATGTAGTAAAAAAGCGTTATAAAAATTTTTTTTTTTAAACTCTTTTTTTACCCAAATCGGACACAAAGTCCTAGAAGAATTTTTTCTTTTACTATAAAAATTACAAAAGTTCTACTCGAAGTTCTAATCGGTCTCAAATTTATAACTTCTACGTCAAACTTTTTTTGAATCTTTTTGGAACGAATATTTTTTACACAGGTTGGTCTGGAATTGTTTTGTTCCACGAACTAGAAAGACATGAAAACTGAGTTCCATTGCAGGTTATATGAAAACAATTAAAAATTACTAAGTAATTATAAACATCGCACCTTTTTCAGCGGTAAGTTTAGTCATGTCAAGAGTTTTAGACAAAACTTTAATAGCTAATGCCTGAGCATCTTTCAAAGTAGTCTCTCCTTCTTTGTACTCTTGTTTCAATGATGAAATGGCTGCTGCTGAATTATTGCCAATACATGTAGCCTTCCACCCACCATAATTACCACTCGGATCGGACTGGTACAACTGGTAGCCGTAATGTTTGTCCCATCCCATGTAAAGAATTGAAACACCGAAAGGTCTTTTACCACCGAATTGAGTGTATGCCTGCTTTACATCACACAACCATGATACCAATTGCTCGCAAGGTATTGTCTCGCCATACTGAAGTAAGTATCTCTGGCCGATCAATCTCAACTCATTTGTCAGTACATTTGCATCAGATGTTATGCCAGCAACTGAACAAACTACATCTTCATTGAGCTTGTAAATTTTTTCCGAAAAAAATACTTCATCCAGAAGTTTATTTGTGTTTCGTCTTTCAGCTGCCAATAGAATTCCATCGTTTGCTAAAATTCCAAGACAGGTTCCGGCATGACTGATTGCTTCCATGGCATATTCCACTTGGTACAAACGTCCCTCGGGAGAGAATATTGTCGTACGGGTATCATATCGGCGAGCCTATTAAATTTAAGATTTAAATTCAAAAATATCAAAAATTGACAATCATGATATTGAAAATATTGAAAAATAAATTCATATGATAAATAATTGATAAAATATTGCTATTAATAATAAATAATTCATAAAGTTTATGTGAATGACAATGCATTATCGAATGTAACCTAACTTTTGACACTTGACAATAAATAAAAAATAAATAACGACTTTTAATTTTATTTATTGTCAATTATTTTATTACGAATATTTATTTAAATTATCACTTACCATTTTATTTAATTACTCGATATATTTATGTATTTAATAAATTGTATACTAATCACTGTAGTTTTTCGTATCACGATTCGTGATGAGTTTCTACGAGTATACAAGAACTATATGGAAATCAACACTAACGCCTGTCTTCTGTCACTTTTTGCACTAAATTTGAACTTTGATTGAATTTTTATTTAAAACACGTAAAAATAAAATTTAGGGCCAGTTTTATAATATTAATTGAGTCCGAATAAAATTGAACCTGGTTTTAAAAACTGGGCCTTATCACGATAATTGTTGATACAATTTTATTTAAATTTTTAAAATAAATTTATAGTAATTACCCGCATGTAGTAATTTTTCTTTTTTTTTTAAATAATTTTGAAAGAATATTTAAATTATCGTTTTTTGTTATAAAAATATAGGTAAAATTTTGTTTAATTTTCAATATGTGCAGATTTTATGAATGTATATGTAGAAGACATCAGACAAATTTAAAGTTATAAATAATTTAAAAAATAGTATTTATAAAAAATTGCGCTTATTGATTATAAAATTTTTTAAATATGCATATATTTTATTCAAATTTTATTTTAATAATAATTTATTTATTTTTTAATAATTTAAAATTTGTCTGATGTCAATATAAAATGGCGGCAGAACCTCATAGAAAAATATTTAAAAAATTAAAAAAAAAAACACTTGAGTGTTTAAACAAACCTTGGTGGGGAAATAATATGCAGAAGGGTATCCTAATACATTTGGAGATTTGAATTAAATTGCTCCAAGTGTATTGCAGCTAAAATAACGTCACTTAACTGCTATTTCCCACCAGACGATGCCAGATGATTTTGCTCAGGAACTTGGAAGTTATCAGCATCAGCAATTCGCAACACTTTACACTAGGACTGAACACTCAACACTTAACGACACCGCAGGCACTTTGCACTATTTTAATTTTACAAACACTGCATATTTTAATTAAACAATCACTATGAGCATAAATTTAATGGATAATTCCGCGAATTAACTGCAATACTGTCTTTCAA
Organism: Microplitis demolitor; assembly: GCF_026212275.2. NCBI lineage: Eukaryota > Metazoa > Arthropoda > Insecta > Hymenoptera > Braconidae > Microplitis > Microplitis demolitor. The sequence continues at coordinate 19,090,240 of NC_068549.1, read as the reverse complement.
TTTAAACGTAAAGAAGGATCTGGACTATTACTGCCGTTGTTGATGATACTGACTGCTGCTATTGGACCGCCAGTTAATACAAAACAATCGATTTTGCGATTCATTCCCCCACCCCCACTTTAGCAAAATGAACGTTGAATACAGCAACGCGCAGTAGCGCCAACTTGGCGCGAAATTTCAAAATTGAAATTTAATAATTTCATTAAAATCTATGTGTTAATAATTATATTAATTAGACCTTAAAATATACTCGAATATTTTTATTTTCATCAATAATTTATTAAATATTCTTATTCTTTGCGCGGTAAATTTAAATATTCGAAAAGCTATTGATAAATAAATTTTAATAAAGTTATTAAATTTCAATTTTAAAATTTCGCGCCATTGGCGCTACTGCCCGTTGCTGTATTCAACGTTCAAATTTTTGCTAAAGTGGGGGGTGGGGGAATGAATCGCAAAATCGATTGTTTTGTATCAACTGGCGGTCCAATAGCGGCACTCAGTATCATCGACGACGCCAGTAGTCCAGATCCTTCTTTACGTTTAAATTGAAACACAGTATTGCAGTCAATTCGCGGAATTAACCATTGAATTTATGCTCATAGTAATTGTTTAATTAAAATGTACAGTGTTTGTAAAATTAAAATAGTCCAAAGTGTCTGTGGTGTCATTAAGTGTTGAATATTCAGTGCTAGTGTAAAGTGTTGCGAATTGCTGATGCTGATAACTTCCAAGTTCCTGAGCAAAATCATCTGGCATCGTCTGGTGGGAAATAGCAGTTAAGTGACGTTTTTTTAGCTGCAATGCACTTGGAGCAATTTAATTCAAATCTCCAAATGTATTAGGACACCCTTCTGCATATTATTTCTCCACCAAGGTTTGTTCCAACACTCAAGTGTTTTTTTTTTAATTTTTAAAATATTTTTCTATGATATTCTGCCGCCAATTTATTTTGACGTACGGTTTTTAATTTTTCTCCAATTTCTTATAATTTATTTTTCAAATATTCAAATTTACCGCGTAAGTAATAATAATAATTAATAAGAGTGCATTCCGAAATGCGTTTCGCTACAACTGCTCGCAGCGCGTATAGAGGGAGTTGATTGTTATTCCATATTTGTTGTGAGTTCTGACACGTTGGATTTGGTTAGAATCGCTCGATCCGCCTGTCAAAAATAATTTACAAAAAATAGTAAAAAGAAACAATAAATATTTTTATTTTTCTTTGTTTTCTAATAATTACATCACTAGTAAATTGATTTATTAATACAATAATAATGCACAATGTCAGTAGACATATTAGAACTATTGCAAGCACCCGAAATGACAAGAGTTTGTGCGCCAATGGTGCGATACAGCAAGTAAGTATTATTTGTTTTTAATTAAAACTACAGTGAGTGATTGCAATAAAAATTAATTTTAATTTTAATTTTAATTTAGATTGGCTTTCCGAACACTAGTAAGACGTTACAACTGCGATATTTGTTTTACACCCATGATCTTGGCTGATTCGTTTGTAAAATCTAAGGAAGCACGTGATAATGAATTTTCAACAAATGCTGGAGATAAACCTTTGATTGTTCAATTTGCTGCTAAAAATACTGATGATTTTGCTGATGCAGCTGAACTTGTTGCTCCGTAAGTATAATTTATGTTACAACTTATTATTATACTTTTGTAGTTTATGTACGTATTCAGTATAACTTTAATTAATTAATGGGAAATAAAGACACTATCTGCAATTATTTTTTATTATTGACGTGAGAGTATGGTATATTATGGTGGATATTAATTACAAAAAGTCAATTTTGAAATTTAAATTTTACATCATTAAAGTTAAAGTTATGTGATGATACTGCAATTAGCCAACGTTTAATTTTTGAATTTTTTTAGAAATGATAAATTTAGAAAAAAAAAATTTTTTAAAATTGCACCTGTAGTTTTTTCAATTTTCTATATGTGCATTTTTTAGTTTTTTTTTTTTTTTTTTTAAATCAAATTATTGAAAAAAAGATCCGAAAGTTTTTGTCCGTTAACCTCTGGATCATAAATTAGCCACGATACTGAAGTTAGCAGACAGTTCAAAGTTTTCGAATTTTTGTTTCGAAAACTTATTTAAAAAAAAAAAAATAAAAATATGCACATGTAGAAAATTTAATAAACTATAAGTGCAATTTTTTCAAATATTTTTTTTTTTTTGATAATTTATTGTTTAAAAAATAATCCAAAAATTATTGGACGTCGGATAACTTCAGTATCATAAATTAGCCAACTTTTGATAACTTTTGGATTTTTTTAAAACAGTAAATTCAGAAAAAAAAAATTTCAAAAAATTGCATCTGTAGTTTTTTAAATTTTCTACATGTGCATATTTTCAGTTTAAATTAAATTATTTCCGTTAATTAATTATGATTTATTATTATATCTAAAAATTATTATTTATATTTATATAATTTATTAATTAGGTACTGCAGTGGCGTCGATTTAAATTGCGGATGTCCTCAAAGATGGGTAATGAGTGATGGTTATGGCGCTAAATTACTTGAAAATCCCCAACTGGTTAAAGACTTGATTTCCCAAGTAAGAAATCGTATTCCTAAACCATTTACAGTATCAGTTAAAATTCGTTTATTGAATGACATAAATAAGAGTATCAACTTTTGTAAAATAATGGAACATGCTGGAGTGTCATTTTTAACAATTCACGCGCGAACTCCACAAATGAGAAAGGAACCAATAAATATAGAAGGTCTTAAATTAATTCGTGATTGTGTAAAAATTCCTTTGATCGCTAATGGGAATGTCAGATCTCTCGAAGACGCTGAAAATTTACATGCAGTATCAAAGTGTCAGGGTGTGATGATTGCCGGTGGAATTTTGAAAAATCCATCAATATTTTCTGGATCATCAGTGACTCCTTTGAGTTGCATTCAAGACTGGCTTGATATCACAACAGCAATTCCTACTAAATTTCTTACATTACATCAACATCTTGTTTTTATGCTAGAAAAAATTTTACCGTATGATGAAAGATTGATATTTAATAATTTAAAAGATTCACAGTCTGTTTATGATTTTATCGATTCTTATTATAACATAAGACCACAATTTTCTTATACAGATGATAAGTATCATTATCTTAAACCAACTAATTGTGATTATAATATTAGTCCATTAGAAAGAAAACGAAATTCATTAGATGTTTTAATGAATGATCTTGATGATAAAAATGAATCATTTTTTTCAAGTATTTTTAATGATAATATTTAATTTACTTTTATAATAAACCCATGTAAAAAAAATCATTCCAAAAACTTTCATGACAGTGAACTTACGGAATTGAGACAATTCTGAATTTCAACCTAGACAGCATTCAAGTCGGAATAACAGCTTTACGATGTCTTTTTGAAGGCGTCCTCAAAAAGTCTGATAATGACTTCTTAAAGGTGTCATTTTTAAGAACTCTTAATTAAGAGTTCTTGAAGACTTCATAAATAAGACATCAATTTTGTGACATCTAAATGTATTATTTTTTAAACTTTTTTATGTGGTTTTTTATGAACATTTTTATGAAGTTAAAATTAGGAGCTCCTTGAGACGTCATGGTAAATTCATACTAAAGTTTGATTTGCGGTCAGAAAAAAGAACTCTTTGAGAACTCTTTTTAAAGACTTCTTACTGAGTTCGCTAGGTGGCTCATTCGACATCTTGAAAACTTCTTAAGACTTCTTAGTCTTCAAACTTCTTTACGATCTTGATGGAACGTCAAAATCATAAATAGGAATTCATTCAGGACGCATCAAGACGTCATTTTGCTATTTGGGAATTTGAAGATTTTTGCAATTTTTAAAAAATTTGAAAGTTAATTTTCAACTGGTGGAGGCTTTTCCCGTGCGTTTTTTTTTGAATTTTTCCAGCAAAAGTAATTTAAATTGACAATTTTTTGGGTTTGAAGAACAAAAAAAAGAAACTAATAAAGAATTATGAATATGTATGACTTTAGTTAGAATTATTCAGGTATGAAAGAAAAAAAAAAATAAAATAATTTGAAAATTTTTTTACTTTTATTAGAACTTTTTGCAAGGTCAGTTTTTTTTTTTTTTTTTCGTAGTCGTTCAAAAATAATCCGGAAAATAAATGATTGGAAATAATTATGAACTCACAAAATTTTAAATTCAAATCATTTTTGGTCAAAAAATTTCAAAAAAAAAAAATAAAAACCCATAAGAAAATTTTATACTACAGTCAGACCTCGTTATAAGACTATTGGTTTCTCTCTCAAACTATCACGATACCTGGTTTATAAAAAAGACAAAATTATAGTCTTATAACGAAGTCCGACTGTAGTTGAAAATTTTTCCCACTTGTAATTATTTCAAAGTTACAAAAATGCTAAACTCAAAATACAGAATTGTATCAATTTCGTAAATTCACTGTCAGGAACATTTTTGTAAACAATTTTCTTTTACACAGGTAGAAATTTTGTCTCACACTTTTAGTACTTTTCGAAAAATATTTCAAAAATCAAGTGACTAGAACTATGATCTTACAAAATTTTAAATTCAAATAATTTTTGCTAAAAAAGTTAAAAAAAAAAAAATAGAAATCCGTAAGAAAAGTCTACACTCCAAAACTTTTCACATTTCTATTTATTTTAAACTTCCAAAAATTCAACTCAAAGCTCAGATTCAGAAATCTCTCAACGTTTGAAGTTCACTCAGGAACATTTTTTGAAAATTTTTTTAACTAATTTGTTTACTTTTTTTTTTTTTTTTTTTTTTACAAAGGAATATATAAATAAATAAATAAATAGTACAGTATTGTACAGTAACAATAAAATATTAAAGTCAAAGTATTTGACGTTTGTAAAATCGATTTTTCTAGTAACGCGTGCGCGCATTGAGTTTCCTGATGACTGTAATATATAAAATGTATTTACTATCCATGAAGGATCCGTGATATCAAGAACTCAATAGAAATTTATAAATTAAATAATTTATGTACTTAATAATTGTAACATAAACATAAATATAAACAATTATTAAAATAATTTATTCTGTGAATAAGTGTAAAAATAAACATAATTAATGAATTATTAATTATTATTCAAATGATAATTATTTAAAAGTGTAGTTTTATTTTATAAAAATAATTATTGCAAAAATAATGATTATTAAAAATAATGCATCTGTTATTCTAATCTAGTAACATTAAATTGCTTATTAAGATACGTTAATAATTTATCTATTTAGAACAACGAAGTTTAACATGCGGCCACTAATCGTGAGTGTTAGTTATCATTTTTTATGTACACATTTATTTGTTTATTTATACACAGAAAAAAATAAACTTTGTAAATTGAAACCCGGAACTTGAGTGTCAGCAAAAAAATTTTTTAAATTCCAAACAATAAATTTTATAATACGACATAAATGTTTTAAGTTTCAGTCACGATTTTTAAAATTCAAATATTAATTTTTCTGCATAGACAATTAATTTAAAAATTTATCTCATAATTATTTACATTTTAATTATAAATTTAAAAATTACTATTTAAAATAATAGTATTTACTGATAAATTTATCATTAAATTACTTGTCGTTTCTAATTTTAAGTTCATTTTTTTCCGTGTGTATTTTTAATTAATATTATAAAAAGTAATAAATAATTTTTAATTAATTATATTTATTTATATTAATTAAATATTTTTAAATTAAAAAATAAATTTTCTGACATTGAGGAAAAAATTAAATCGATGGTTTATAGACAATCATTAAATTTAAGTAGTACATGTTTAAATAATAAATAGTTTTACGTCATTTTTACTAAAGATTTAGAGTTATGAAAAAAATAATTACAATTATTGATTATACTTTTTTCTTTTAATTATTTGTCAATTAAACTGCAGTAATTTGTTTGTTAAAAAACAATAGTATTGGTAATTTGAATAAAAATAAAACCCGCTCGTGTACAAACTTAACTAATGTCATAAATTAGGACTTCAATTGCTTAATTATTATTTAATTACTTTAATAATTTAATTTGTGATGTGATATTTTTTGTTGCACTCACGTGTGTTAAGTGAATGGGAACGTAGTAGAATTAAAAATTTTTTTTGATTAGTATGTTTGTACATGAAATTATATAATTACAGAACAATAGAGCATGAAGAGCATCCATATGCTCAATGGCAAATTCTCAGTCGTTTTTTGATGTATCAGTAAGTACTGTGTGATTAAATTTGTTTTTTACAAAATATTATTGTGTTAGTTATTAGTAATAATTAGATATTTAAATTGTTAAAATTTTTCCTGTTAAATTTTGAGTTGATTTCAAATTCAAGTCAGTCGAAAATGTTAAATATAAACTGACTTATTTATATGTTTTATTTTTACAATATTTAAAATTTCCCTCATAAATTTTATTTAAAAAATTAAAAGAAATTTTATTTTATTTTATTCAAATAATTTTTTTTTTATTGTCTATAGGTCGATTGATTTAAAAAATCGGAATTTCAAATGGAAATCATTCATTTACTTGTAATTAGTTTTTAAATACAAGAATTTTCATTGCAAGACTGATAAATTTACCAATACCAAAATCTAATTGAAGTTTGAAAAAAAAAAGTATTGCTGTATTTTTTAAATTTTTTAAATGAATCAAGTCAATATTTTGATCACATAGATCATATATTTTTAGTTTTATAGTATTTTCATTGAAGATGCTCTAATTTTAAAAAATTCGATATTCAAGTAAAATGAATAAATTCGATTAAAATTAAAATCACAATAGATTTTATCTTATTTTATTTCAGTAACTATCTTTTTATTGTTAATTCGGGAAATACTGTATTTTCCAGTAAATTGCGGTAATTTACCGTAATTCGGATCTGCCAGGGAATTTTAAGAAACCTTACTTATAAAATGTGTAACTTTATTTAATTTAAATAGATAATAGAGAAGAAGCGCTTATTAAAAGAAGTGATTAAAAAGATTTGTAATGTTAAATGTCCATAAAAAGGGCGATTTGAAAGTATTCAAAAGTATTTAAAATTTTATTTTTCTAATCACTTTAGATCGTTTCTTTTAATCAGGGAGTAGCATTTGTGGCCACTGCTCCGAAGTTTTTGACATTTAATACTTTATTTTACATACTGAAGAAGTACCTAGCGGATCCAAATTACGGTAAATTGTCGTATTTCACCGCAAAATATCGTAGCTTGCGGTAATGTTTCCGAGTGGCGTAAATTACGGGATTTTACGGTAATTTGCGGCAAATCATGATAGCATAGGCCAGTTACGGTAAAAAAGCAGTAATTTGTGTCGTTTTTACCGTAACACCGTTCAATATCGCACTTTTACTGAAAAATACCGCAGTATTGCTACAAATTAACAGCGAATTATCGTACCTTTACCGTAAAATACTTTTATTTACCGCGTAATACCGTATTTTGCCACAATTTACCGTAATTTGAATCCACCAGGGTCTCTACCCTATCATTTTTTTTGTGAATTAAAAAAATAGGAGAAAGGGGGGAGCAAAATGGGCCTCTTAAATTTTGGGGACCCATTTCGCCTCAAAATAATTCGAGGCACTCAAAATTTTAAAGGCCCCTCCTTCCCTTATTAGGGGAGAGTGGGGGGAAAATAGGCTGACATTTATATTACATATAAGCCCTCATTTCTTAAGGGGCCCATTTTGCCCCCCCCCCCTGTCCCTATTTAAATTGTAGGTATTAGTAATTTATAAAATTCAATTAATAATAAAGGTAACGTGGTGATAATGGTTACGAGAATGGGGACACGAAGATCAGGATACAGTCTACTCTCTGGAAGCGGATCCGGTTTAAATACTGGCCGTTCGAATTCCGGTGTCCTTAAGGACCGAGCCAACATGTCTTTTATGTTGGTCGTAATGTTCTTCGCTGTGTTTGGAATAATAGTACTGACGGAAATATTTTTAATTGACGAAAAACGTAGCGGCAATAGTAGAACGGGAGCATTCGGTGGTCACCGAAGTGGACATCGATTAGCGTCATCACTAGATCGGCCCGACTACGAAGAAGTTGTTGCTGATGACTATGCAACTTTGAAAGGCGGTTTTGACGCACAAATAGGTTTACTTTTGATGAACAATAATTTAGAATCGAAAGCTGCTGAAGCGATACCTTCAGACCCACGTGGTATTTCTAGTTTACCACCTAGTGTGGAAGTTAGATTGCCATCACTTGATCCAAATTTGCAAATTACTCATGCTGAGTGGCTCCCCGTTACAAACACGAGGTAAATTAATTTTTTTTTATTAATAAACTTGTTGTTACTAATTTTTTTTATTAATTTTAGGTTCAAATTTTTCGTTTACTCGGCGTACTATGACGATAGAGCTGTCGGTGGCCGTAATGGCGGCAGTTTAAATTCAAATATAATGCAATCATCAAAATTAAAAGGTAAAATAACGTCAAATAAATCTCCCGGCTTAATAAGAGTAATCGGTGCAACGAAAACACGAACTCCCGAACGAGTTTGGTGTCGACTGTGGTATCGTTTTGAACGAAATAATACAAATGTCACACTATCAGTGACAGTGGCTGCTAAAATAAAAGTCATAAGAGAAAATTGGAATTTAAAATACAGCGCTTGTTTTGTAATATGTCAATTGCCTAATGAAGCGCCTAGACTGTCAGATTCAACAACGATATCATTACCAGAGTCGGTAAGTGTTGTTGCTAAGCTACGTACATCACCGGCGAATAGAATTCTTATACAAAATCGTCCGGAGCATAGGCCGAAAACACGTCAAGATTTAGCTATTTGTGTTAAGCCACTTCATTATGATTACAATCGAGTAAGTTGTGATAGCAAATAGTATATTGTTTAACAAGGGATGAAACGAAAAGATTTCAGACAGGGTGAAGTTGACTGATATCACCCGCAGTCTGAAATTAAGGTACCTGCGGGTAATAAGGCCTAGCTAAGGGAGATTTTCCATAGAATCGAAAATATTGCATTTAATTATCGAAATGTATCATTAATCTTTATTTCAATACATTAGCCATTAAATGTGATGAAGTAATGGTAATTTTTACCATAAACAAACAAAAAATTATACTTTTACAAAAACCATACGAATAGGCCTTATTTTACTACGGTAGGATAATAAGGCCTGTGGGTTAAACAAACTGGAGTAGTTTAACTATACTTAATAAAATTGGTATTAGAGATGAATCATCACTTAAATTTAGCAACAATACTTTTCAAGAGTCAGAAGACTAGATTGTTTTGCTCAACAGCACTTAAAATTATCAGTATTCTTTTTAAGAGTCAGAAGACTAGATTGTTTTTTATAATTTCTTCTGCGCTACGACAGCATATGACGGATGATGAAATATAGAAGACAGGGAACGTGGTTTCGGGACTCTATAAATTTTTCGTAACATCTCTATGCAAGACCCTTCTACTAGAGTAGCCTTTAGTGGAGGCGATTATTTTAATTATGATTAATGTCACTTAGGCCTTATTACCCGACAGGCCTTATTACCTGTGGGTACCTTATGTTTCATCCTGAATTATACACAATATTTTTTATGATTACCTATATTGTAACTCAAAGTTTCAGTGTTAGCTGTCAGTCATAAAAAAGTTAATTTAAGATCAATATTGGCGTCCCAGATAGCAAAATGACATCTTGATGAGTTCTGAATGAGTTTCTATTTATAATTTCGACGTCTCATTCAACATCTCAAAGAAATCTTTAAGAAGTTCTTAAGATGTCGAATGATCCAGCTAGCGAACTCAGTAAGACGTCTTTAAAAATAGTTCTTTTTTCTGACTTCGCAAATAAGACTTCAGTATGAATTTACCATGACGTCTCAAAGAGCTCCTAATTTTGACTTCATAAAGAAGTTAAAAAAAAGAATTTAGACGTCACAAAACTGACGTTTTATTCATGGAGTCTTCAAGAACTCTTAATTAAGAGTTCTTAAAGATGACAGCTTTAAGAACTCATTATAAGACTTCTTGAGAACGCCTTCAGAAAGACGTAAAGCAATCATTCCGACTTGAATGCTGTCTGGGGTAGCGTAAATTGTGATTGTAACTTTATAATCATGCACTCTCATGAACGTAAATAAAATTAATGCTCTGAAATTACTATTAAACAAACGACAAGTATCAGCCCTAGTGGATTCGAATTACGGTATACAGGAAAATTACCGAAATTTACGGTAAAATGCGGCAGTGTGCCATAAATTGAGGTGAAAAAATACGACAATTTACCGTAAATTACGGCAAATCGTCGTATTATTATCGTAATTCGGATCCGCTAGGGAGCGTTTACATTGTGAGTGTCTTCAGTCAGCAGGCAGAAACAATATTCGTTTCTTCCCACGAGACAAAAAAAATCTTTCTACCCACTGACTGAAAACATCGACAATTTACGCATACGCTAATATTAATTCGCGGCATTAGACTGAAATTAGCTATTTTCGACTGGCTGTAGACACTGAAACTTAAAGTTTTGTTCTCTGGTGGATCCGAATTACAGTAAATTATCGTAATTTACGGTATTTGAAAGTATTGTGGTAAAAATACAGAATTTCACGATAAAGTTACAAGCAATTTTGCGATAAAGTTACGGTATTTTACCGTAAAATGAATTATTTCACTGTGTTCCGGTTGAAATGCCACAAATTGCCGTATTCTGCCGTAAATTACCGCAGTTTTATCGCAAATTACTGTAAACTTGGAAAATTTGCAGTAAAATACGATATTAATCGTAATTCGGATCCGCTAGGGTTGCTGGTATCAGAAAGTAATGATAATAAATATTTTTTCTACTACAGGTTTTACAATTAATAGAATTCATCGAGCTCCATCGAATACTTGGAGTAAATCATGTAACTCTGTACAACGATACTACTGGTACAGAAGCTGGATGTGTTCTAAAGCATTACGAAACTCGCGGATTAGTTAGTTTTCTTCCTTGGCATCATCTTGACATGATATCACAGCGGGAAATACGTACTGAAGGCCTGTTTGCTGCGCTCAATGACTGTTTGTACCGCTCTATGTACAAATACGAGTACGTCGCTCTTTTGGATCTTGATGAATTTATTGTTCCACGACACAATGACACTATTTTACAACTGATTCGGTAATTAAAAATTATCTACAATTTTAAATTAAAAGTAGACTTCCTGTATGAAAAAAAGTTCCAAAAATATTCTGTACAAGAAACTTTTGAATTTAAGTTGAACTTTAAATTTGAAAAAATAAAACCTAAATAATGACTAGTTTAGTACTTTTTGATTACAAATTACGATTGAAAACGATCGATAGTAAATCCGATTAAATCCGACTTTGATTAATTTTTTGAAAATTTAAAAATTAAACTCAAAGTTTCGAATTGTTTGCATTGGAAATCAACAAAATCAAAAATTATTGACTCAAGTTCCTCATAAAATTAGAAAATATCAATCCCCGTCTAGAGTCTTCACACGGAACTTTTTTTTTACGCGGGTAATTTAAATTATTAAAAAATAACGAAAATATAAAAATTAGATGGATATCCAGTCGAGTGAATCCAAAAACAAGCAGCGCATTTTCATTTCAAAATGCATTTTTTTATCTCCAATGGCCTGATGACCCCTGGGTTACTGTCAGTAAAACGCCAACAGAAGCTGGTCTAATAACGCTCCGTAAAACACGACGGAAATCAAAACTGCACCCGCATAAACAGCGTTCTAAATATATATGTAAACCACGTGACATAATTGAAGCTGGCAACCATTTTGTCTGGGAATTTTTGGCCGGGCATGGAACACTAAATGTACCAGCAGATGCGGCAATACTCCATCACTATAGAGTTTGTGAATTTGGTGGGAATGATTGTGTTAAAACACCATCAATTATTGACAGGACTGCTTACAAGTATCGTGACAAATTAGCCGATGCTGTGGATAAAATATGGACCGAGCTCAACGACAAATGTCAACTTCCTGAGCTTGAAGCAGTGCCTGCATTGTCACCTCTTGTACCAAGTAGTCCAGATGATATACAAACGAGGTAGCATGATAATTTATAAGAGAAAACCAAATAAGACATTATAATACTAAACAATCTTTGTCGATATAATTTTTACAATTATACCAAGCACGGTATTTTATTTTATATTTTTTAATAAAAATATCAATGAAAAAAATTATCAATGGCATTAAAGCATATCTAAATAAATTACAAATGATTAATAGAATGATGGTATGTATGCATGCGCTCAAACATATTTTAACAAAATAATTCAAATTAAGGACATTTTCAGACAGTTCCCGCACTTTTTTAAATTTTCAATGACTGAACTGCCATAATTGTATCAAAATTTTATTAATTAGTTAAAATAAGTGAACCCTGATTAAGAAATATTATTTTGAATGATTTTTAGATTAAGTAACTCTTAATCATTTTCAATAATTCCAAATTGTTTAAATTGTTTTGCTTTCAAGTATAAATTTTGGAACGAATCATTTTAAATGATATCGAATTTAAAATAACGAAATATTATTTTAGGGTTTGAATTGTCAAATTATTTTGAATTGAATAAAATGAAAAAATAATATTGAAATCTCTGGTTCGATGGTAAATGCAAAGTCACTCAAAATGATTTGAATTTTCAAATCATTTTTGATTAAATCGAACGAGAAAATAATATTGCAATTACCCAAGTAGCACAGAGTCAACTTTAAGATGTCCTAAAGATGTCTTTTAAAAGTATAAGACAAATTTTTTTTTGTCTCAGTCACCTTGTTTTGGTATAAATACGACATGCAAATATTGGTTCCGGAGACAGAGCCAAGTTGTGTTGTTTTTCCTGTCTTATTCCAATTGAAAAGTCATTTAGATGACTTCTTTTACCACTATTTGTACTTTACTTTTTGTCGTAACTTGCGTCGAATCTTTTAAGTAAATATTTTTTCGGTGACCTAAATTTCTGATCGTTTTGTCAACATATTGGTGCCTTATCGATATGTCAACAAGTAGCCTAAAAAGTAGCCTAAAAAGTAGCCTCAAATTATTTAAAATTATTTCAAATTATAATTTTATGATATGATACAATATGAAATAATTTAGATTTTTCAAATAATTTCAAATTAGATTTCTTAATGAGGGAAAGCATTAATTGACAAAAGGATAACGCACTTTCGCTAAGACATAGATTTTAAAAAAATTAACTTACAGTTGATGTCAACTTGAAGTTATATGAACTTTGGGATATAAATTTAAGTAAAATTTTCCTGTCAATTTTATAATTAGAATTTTCAAATTTTCTAGACTAATTGATCCCACCGACATCTGATCCCATCGACAATTGATTTTTATTAATAACTAACTTACATAATTTAACTTTTAAATTTATAGCAGTTACTCATGTCATAGTAATTAATTAATAATTAATCATTTTATGAAATTTTCTGTGGGATTAATTGTCAGGGATCAGTTGTCATGGAACCCTCGGACAGTTAATCTACATAGGGGCGGGAATTTCTTGGAACTTCCAAGTTAACGGATACCCCTTCTCCCTTAAGAAGTAAACAATAACGCATGCGCGCATAGTATATAAATATACATTCATCATTGAGTAAATCCTTTTGTTTAATCAGGGTTTCTTCATTTAAGGTTTTAATTAATTAATTAAATTTTAATACGGTTATGACAGTTGAAAATCATTGCATGTTCTTAACAAGTGAGAGGCACTGTCTGAGAATGCTCTTAAATGCGGCCAAACATTGCAGGTTATAAAATAATTTAATTACTTATAACAATATGTTGATAAAAAATAATTATAATTAAAAAAGCCAGGCACTAATTTATTTATTTGTTTATTTTTACTTAAATATGTAAATATCAAAATTTAAAAATTGCTCAATTATTAACGGCCAATAATTATCGTTAATGATATTTATTATCACTGTTTTAATTAAGTATGTATACAAAAAAAGTAAATAATATTTTTTAGCCAAAAAAATAAGTTACACTCGAGACTGTAATGCACATGTAATTTTAAAATAATGCTAAAATTTTTTTAATAATTTTAAATTGTAAAAAGTAAACATGGTATTTATAATAATTAAAATTATAATTACATAATAATAATTTATAATTTAAGATTAAACGTATTGATACTGGTGCTTTAATTATTAATAAAACGACGGCCATTCTAGATAACTATTCATTATTTTATTACTTTAATACATATGTGAACTTGTCCCAGAAAGAGAATAAACTTCGGAGACCCCCCACTGTCGATTACTTTCAATCTGCGCATGCGCATGATTGAAAGTAAAGTGGGGGCAATGTTTAGTACAAAGAACGCCCAGAGTGGGAGTATAAACCGAAAACACCCGAGGTACGTTCTCGTGCGGGGACAATTTTATAATAATTATATTTATTTATTAATATTAAAAATCTTCATCAACATGACCCGCTTTACTGATTGACCTTTTTTCTGTATTACCTTTTAAATCTAATGATGCTGCTATTTCATGACTCGTCACTGTACTTAATAAGTTACCTCGTACGTTTTCAATGTCAATATCATCATCTTCTTCATCATCGTCGAGGTCACCATCAATAAGAAGATCACTGTCGCTGTCATCTAGTGAGCCAATACTGTCATTTGATTCTCGCAAACCACGTGGTCTTCCTGACATAGTACCATAAAGTCTTCTTTGATTTAATTGTACTCTTGAAGCTCTACCTGTTATTTCTTTTAAACAATTATTATTATTATTATTATTATTATTATTATTATTATTATTATTATTATTATTATTATTATTATTATTATTATTATTATTATTATTATTATTATTATTATTTTATAATTAATATTGGCTCTAACAGATCCCATAGTATGATAGAATTACAGTAAATTACAGTACTAGGGCAATATACCGTAACTGACCGTAATCTTGTTGTAGCATAACTGTAGGAATACGGTAAATTAACGGTAGAACTATGATAAAAATATGGCAACTATTTGTGCAATCATCATTACCCTGGTGAGTCAAAATTACGGTAAATTATCGTAATGAACGGTATTCAGAAAAATCGTGGGAAATTGTGGTATTTTACGTTAAATTGCGACATTTTACAGTAATCTACTATATTTAAACAGTATAGTAATTTTAAGCAAAAGTACGGTATTTTCACCGTAAATTTGCGATTAACCAGCGGTATTTTACCATAAAGTAAAGTGTTGCACTGTAACACTGTATAAATAAAAAATCATACACTGTTGACGCTAAAAGTGCCGCAAATTGCTGTATTTTACCGTAAATTGCCTTCAATAACCGTACAACTTTGTAAATTACCGTAATTCTGACTTACTAGGGTAACCTTAAGCTACAGTATAAACTGCTTTAATATCAGGGCCACCAGTAGAAAATGTACCGTAACTTTACGGTAAGTCTACTTTTAAAATACGGTACAACTATTAATTATCCTTAAAATCTCGGAATTTTCTGTCAACCAGAAATCTTACAGTAACTTTGCGGTAAAGACGTAGAGTAACTTTCCCTGGGTTTTTACGGTAAATTTACTGTAGAAGTACGGCACATTAACAGTACTGTTACGGTAAGTTTACCGCAGCATTACGGTGTATCTACCATCGGTTATTGTAGACCAACTGTAAAATTAGACCCGCAAGGGCGACTAAATAAAAAAAAATAATTACCTCCAGCTTGGACTTGTCCTTGATCATTTTTATCTAAATCTCTTTCTGTTTCATCAAGATTTAAAGTACTACGAATATTATTGGTAAATATTGAGTCATTGCCTTCCATTATACTTTCAAAACTTGCATCTTCACCGCGAAGCTGCTCCAATTGTCTTTTAGTGGCAGCTTGTCTCTGTTCAAACTTTTCTTGTTCAACTTTTGTCATATCCTCATAAAGATGCTCTAAATATGCTAAATAACGGCACTTTTGAAGATAATTTTCGTAAACTAAACGAAGTTCAACTTCTAATTTTTCAAATTCTTCCATAAATGCCGGACGTACTTTACGTAAAGTTAATAATCTTTTTTTATTTCTTTCTAATTCCATTTGACGTCTTTCGATTTTGGTTTCTAAATTTTGTTCAGTCTCCTAAAATGATAAAATAATCATTACTATTATCAATCACTCAAAACTTTATAAAATAATTTTTTTACTAAAATTTTAAATCCTCAATGGTCGCTTTGAGTCCGTAGACCTCAAGCAATTTTAAACTCAAAATATCTCAATAACTATTCAGTTTTCATTAAAAGTATAAGATAGCTTTTTTATAGAGAATTTTAAGTGCTACAAAAAAGTTTTTTACAATTTTTCAAAAAACTCAATATTTACAGAGATATTTATAAAAAATCAATTACATATTTATCTCAATAACTTTGAATTTTTTGATGGAAATTTTTTTACTTAATTTATTAAAATCCATAATTTTTTTACAAAATTAAACTTTTTTATAGATTCTGTATCAGAGTTCAATTACTTCTCTCTAATTTGCCGTTGGATTTAATTAAAAATTTAGTAATTTTAAGTCGAAAATAAACTACAAACTATTAAAATTTTGAGCATTTTTTTCCGTGTAATATATATATATATATATATACATTTTTTTTTACCTTGACATTATCAATTTGTCGTCTTGTATCATCAATATCTTTCTTCATACTTTCAATGACATCTTTAAAAGCAACTTCAATTTGCGAAGTATCAAATTGACGTGCGGCTTTACTATTACGTATTTCACGAAGCTGGACTTCTCTCCCTAATAAATCAAATAGACTAGCACCACTTACTGTTAACTGACTGGCCATTTGTCTTGTATTTTTTAATTCTGATAACTCATCAGTTATATCAATCACCAAAGGATTTAAAATTTCTCCAGACATTATTTCATCTTCAGCATTTTTATTTTGCGCTTCATACAATGCTGTTGCTATTTTAAGCAACTCGTGTACGGCGTGACCATCAGCTTGATACAGTTTTTTAGTATTTAATTTAATATTTGTTTTAATTGCCTGCATTAAATAAAATCCATTATTAAAAAAATTATTTGTTAAAATTAAAGTATTTATAAATAAAATATTACTATAAATTCAGCAGAACGTCGGATAATAGACACGCGATCTTCAACAGTTTCATATTCAGCAGTCATATCTGAATCAGGATCAAATCGATGGATCAACCAAACTAAAATTTCAGCGACCAGAGAAAAATTAGGAACGCGAAAGTTTGACAGAGATATTAATCTGGGATATCCTAAAAATCTCATTGTCTCTGTAAAATCTAAAAAAAAAAAAAAATAATAATAATAATAATAATAATAATAATAATAATAATGATACTTAAGTAAGCCAACGTCTAATAATTTTTGAATTTTTTTAAAAACGAAAAATTTAAAAATTAAAATATTTCAGAAAATTGCACCTACAGTTTTTGAAATTTTCTACGTGTGCATTTTTTCAGTTTTTTTCTTTTACTCAATTAAATAGTTAAAAAAAAATTCTAAAATTTTTAATTGTCTGCTAAGTTTAGAATCATATAATAATAATAATAATAATAATACATTGTAAAAAGAGTGGTGTTAAAAATGGAATCAATTTACCGCGCGGTGTTAAAATGAAATAACACCGGGGTAGGCGGTGTAATTTGACGATGTTAAAATACCGGTGTTAAATCGGTGTAAAAAAAACTCCACATATCGAAATTAGAAAAACAATAACTTCTCGAATTTTTCAAAAATTATTGATTTTCTTAGCGGGAAGTTAAAAAGTATATCATATATAAAAAAATATAAAAATTGAATGAATATTATCTGGAGGAAATTTCAATTTTGCTATGTACTTATTTAAATAATTATTTATGTTGCACGTAATTTATTTAAAAATTACACAATTTTACGGCCACCATTTTAATTAGCAATAATTTAATTCATTAATAAAAATATTGCTTAACTTTCGTGATAGAGAGTAAGTAAAAATATTCACAAAGTTAAACATTTTCAACACCAAAAAATATTTTAACACCAGTAAAGAATATTTACACCTTCAGCGGTGTTATTTTAACATTGCTTTCAGTGTTGTAATTTAACACCGAAAATTTTAACACTTACACTGCCTGTTCCCCGGTTTTTTCTTTACAGTGTAATAATACTACTAATAATAATAATAATAATAATAATAATTATTATTATTATTATTTTTTACAAAATAAATATTAAGTATCAATTAACAAAATTTTTTTTTTATTCAAATAAATAGAAAGTTATTAAATATTAGTACACTATCAGTTAAATTTAAATTTATTTAAATATTCAAATATATTTGAGCAAGCAATAAGTGTTTTATATAAATAAATAAATCAAACATACTTCTTAAATCTCGACAAGACATTTTAAATTAATGTTGAATTACTTTAAAATAAATAACGAGTTTATTATATTTTGTAAGGATACTAAAGTATGTTTTGAAACTTTATTATAATTCAGTGTCATGCTTTAGTTACCGTGGCAACAAAATTAAAACAATACATACATACGTAATATAGATATATATGTATATGTATATTGTAGAGGGTGACGATAGAAACATATTTTTTATGTATGATGGTCACAACCCAAAATGTGGTAATTTTATTTGAATTAAACAGCCTTCACATATTTTAGCGCCAAATAATTACATTCGAGGTGAGACTGAATTTCTAAAAATTAAAAAAAAAAATTGCGGAAACGGATCACCCTAACATGCACATTTTTTTTTTTTTATTTAATTAATTAAAAAAAATTCGAAAATTTCTAATTATCTGCTAAGTTTAGGATTATAAAAAATATCAATAATTCGTAGCCCAAAATTAAAAAAAAAATATGAACTTACATCAAAGGTCACTTAAAATTTATGAAAATTATAAAAATATTAACCAACAAACAATACATAAAAATTTTTTAGATTAATTTTATTAATAGTAATAATCATAAAATTAAAATTAAACATAATAAAGTTTTTTATAATTAATCCAGAGTAACATTGCGATCCTTTTTAATTTGTGATCGCATTCTTTTTTCGTAAATCCGTTCTCGTGCGGCTTTAATTTTTCGTTTTCGTTTCAATTCTTCAGTCTCTGGATCAACAACTTTTTCAGGAGTAATTGTACGTCGAATCATCGCTCTCAGTTTTTCTAAAGCATCAGCAACGTTCATAATTTGGTAACGCGTCAAATCTGATTTTACTACCAAATATCCATCTTTATTTATTCTATTTTGTTCCTTTATGAGTAATTTTTCTTTTATTTCCTCTGATATCCACGTAGCCTCTTTGACATTAAATCGTAGATCAACTTTTGTGTTCACTTTATCAACATTTTGTCCACCTGGACCACTGCTTCGGCTGTAAGTTATTTTAAGTTTTTCAATAGGGATATATCCGCTGAATTTTTCATTTGGATCTGGTACCTGGTTAAAAATAAAAATAAAAAAATATAATTAACAAATAGTCAAACTTTTGAAAATTAACATAAAGTAAATATGGTAACCGACCTAATGAACTTTAAAAATTGAACTTTACCAATTTGAACTTCGGCAATTTGAACTTTTGTAAATTTGAACTTTTAAAAATTTGAATATTTTATGTGTCCACGCACACAAAACTTAAGAAAAAAGCTGAGTTCAAATTGCCAAAGTTTAAATTTTCAAGTTCAAATTTTCCAAGTTATTTACATATGTAACCAGTAATTATTATTATAAAATATTTAAAATTAATAAGTGTTACTGACCATTGAAAACTTTTTAAATTTTTGAATAAATAAATAAAATGTAAGTAGAATAAAAATTTAAAAATGCGTATTTAAATAAATGAAACGTCAGTACGCGTATTTTTTAAACTTTTTTTATTAATTTTAAATTTATAAAATGTCTCATGTCTGTTACATTCACATTCATAAAAAAAAATTACTTACAAAAGTTGGAGTAAAAAGTTGACTTTTACTATTAGGATATAAATTTTCTTGAGAATAAATATTTTTAAATGAACAATTACGAATTATTCCCATAGAAGCAACAGCATTTACATTTAAAATTTTTTTACTCAGTAGCTGAGAAATTTTTGAACTAATTGAGTTCATTGTTTTTAATTTTTAATTAATAAATATCAGGAAATACTTATAATTAAAGATCGATAAATAAATAATGTTTCAATTATTAAGTAACCTATAACCTATTACTTGTTTTTTTTTTGTATCAGAAAATTTTTTAATAAACCCGTTAGCTAGCGCCACTAAAATTGCGGCAAAATTTGAAAATTGAAATATTAAATAATAACTTTATTTACGACTGTCGATAATTATTGTGCAATAAAAGTATATATATATATATATATATATATATATATATATATATATATATATATATATATATATATATATATATATATATATATATATATATATTGTTTAAATTAAAAAAACACTCGATCAATAATTAATTGAGTGATGTAATAAATTAAGGTAATAAAAAAAATTTTAATGACAAATAAAATCATTTTTCACATGATAAAAATAATTTATAAATACAAGTAACAATTAAGTTAATAATAAATAAAAAAAAAATTTTATAACTAAAAGAAGGAAAAAAAAATATCTACATCCGCTTTCAACAGATTGTTTGGTATTTAAAGATTTTAATTGATGAGATTTTTATTTCTGAGAATAATATTTACTCTCGGAACTGGAATCATTTAATTTTATAAGTATTCAAAATATTTGATGGAAAAATAAACATGCTTTGATATAATATTTGTAGAATTATTATAAATGTTTTATCTATTATAAAAATAATAATAATTATTATTATTATTACCCTGATGGATCTGAATTTCGGTAAATTTCCGTATTTACGTTATTCGGAATAATTACGGTAAAATCCGGTTTTTAAAAATTGTAAATTGCAGTATTTCACGGCAAATTACGATAACGCCGTCTTTTACGGTAATGGTACGGTAATTCACCGTGAATTTGCGGTAAGAGTATGCGGCATTTTACTGCAAATTTGCGGTAACATTACGGCAATCTATTATACGCGTGCAGATTTGCCGTAAAGTTGTGGAATTTAACCGTGAAGTGAAGTATTTTACGGTGTTACGGTAAAAATACACTTGCGGTAAATTGCAGTAACTGCATGATACCGTAAATTACCGAATTTTGCAGTCATTTGCCGTATTCTATTGTAATTTGTCGCAAATTACCGTAAAATGCGGCAACTTGGCAGCAAAATACGATATTTTGTGGTAAAATACAGTAATTTACCGTAATTCGGAACCGCTATAGAGCATGATTATTGTTATGATTAACTATTATTACTATGATGTTTCAAATAATTCATTTAATTTTTTCTCGATTGTATTCAGATTCAAATTTCAAATAAACCATTTTTTCATAAAAAATTTTTTTTTTCTCTAGAATTATTATTAATTTTTCGTAAATTCACTTTATATTATTTATTGTAGAACTTTGCCTAAAAATCCTCGTACATGGAACCATTTCTAATTAAAAGAAATGATTTAAAATGTTAAGTGTTCCTAAAAAGGAAAATTCAAAAGTATTCAACAGCATTAAAAAGTATTTAAAATTAAATTTTTTTTCCTAATTGTTTCAGATCGATTCTTTTAATAAAGGCAGTGAAATCCTACCAATAAATTAATTTTAATTGATATGGTGTGGATGTACTCTTTAAACATCAAAAAGTGAATATTCACTTATCTCCACTAATTAATGTTTGAAGAGTACCTCTAATTAAACTCCAATTATTATTATTATTATTATTATTATTATTATTATTATAAAATAAAATTAAAAATAGGGCATAAATTAAAACTAAAGACATATTAAAAATAATAAAGTAACGGAAATAATAACCGAGTAATCAATAAATTAAAAAAAAAACAAAAAGTTGCGTAAAAATTTAATATTCGCAGGATATACAAATATATAGACAATAGAAGATAATAGTAAAGATCCGGGTAATCTTGACAACACTTGATAAATGTTTTTATCCATGACATATGTATATGCATACATATCTACATACTTTTCTATTAGAAGATTTTGTCATTGACGTATTATTTGTCACGCGAATTAAATAAAAAATCTAACATTCCAAGAACACATCCAAATTCGGCGTAAAACTACTCAAGGATTTTAATTCAAAAATATTTATCAGATATTTATGACTTGTTTTTGTGGATATCCGTGGCTGTTTCACAATAAATTTGATAGGTCTAAAATAAAAGTTAAAAAAAAAAGAAGAAGAAAAAAAACATCTTAAGTTTACGAAAAGGTCCGGGTCTTTCTGCCTCCGTCTTCGCTTCAACCTCAGCTGGCCTACTCTCGTACATCAACATACAATGAATAAATTACCATTAATTCTTAATAACAACAATAATAATCTACCCTTTTAAAGAACAAAAGATACAGTAAGCTCTTATTGTAATATCAAATCATCATCTGCATATATTACGGCATCGAGTATGTAATTGCATTTCAATAATTTTTTTTATTGTTTTCATTATTATCTGAAGTAACTCTGTTATTTTTAATAGCAAAATTATAAATTTGCATAATTGAAACAAATTTTTTTTTTTACAGGTATTTAAATTGTAAAGAACAAAGTAAGGAAAGTAAATATATATATATATATAGGTATGTATATAATAAAATTTAGTACAAATAAAATAAGTAGAAACAGACTCTTAGCTCATTCGTTCAAAGAGGGACGCGACCTTCCTCTATCTCTCTTCGACACTTTCACTGAGTCCCGTGACTAAAATCCTCGTGACTTTAAGTCCCATGACTTCTTTTCCTCTTCTTCGATGATTCTACACCAATATATATATATATATATATATATATATATATATATATATATATATATATATATATATATATATGTGTGTGTACTTTAATTTTTTTATTAAACATTTTACAGCTATTATGTAGTTTTATGATAAATAGTTTTTTTTTTTTTTATTAATTAGAAGAAATTCTATTGTACTAAATAATGTATGTAAGTAAAGAAGAAAAGAAAAAATTAATAATATTAATTAAAGTATGAGAATGATGTAAAATATGAATATTATTAACCAATAATGAGAAGAAAATACTTTTTAAAAATTATAAAATTTAAATAAGTGGTGAAGATGAGGAGAAGGGAGTAATAACGTCATGAAAGATCGAGAAAGGTACAGCTGGGGAACCAGGTAAATACACTACTCACCTACTCAACAGCTCTCAGATTCGGTTGTGTCTTCGAACGATACGGAAAGTTATTTTTTTTTTACTAACTCTTTTTTTGGTATTATTATTTTTGTACTAATTAATGGAAGAAAATTAAATTTGAATTGAGTTTATAGTAATTTAAAAATAGATAACAAGAGGACCAGGAAGAAAAGATAAATATAGAGAATAAGAAGAATATAAAGAAGACTAGCAAGAAGATAATTTTGATAATTCCTCAAAACAAGACAATACTTAATTATAAAATGGAATAAATTTTTTTTTTTAAATTTTGGATGTAAAGTCCATCGAGAGTTAAGGAGAGGAAAGAGAGAGGCAGTTTTAACTCCCTCCTTTTTATATGTAAGCCATTCGACATACAACTTCTGGCTGAGTTTCTATCACCGAAGCTCGTTTTGCGAGTTCAGTTTGTTGGGAAGCAATCACCGGACCAGGAAACCATAAAAAGTCTCCATGGTTTATTTACTTTATTCAGCCTATAAAAAGTTACATCTTCATATATTATTTTGAAGAAGAAAAAAAATTTTTTTAAATCTTACCAGTGAACAAGATAAATTTTATATTTATATGAGCTGTACCACGAGGGTAACACGAGGCATCATGTTTTTACGGTGAATTTTAAAAATCAGTTTTTTTTTTTTTTTTTTTTTTTTATAAATATTTTTAGTGCTAACATAATTATTACAGTAATTTGTATTAAAATTATTATGGTCCAGATAATTTTTCAAATTTCCATTATTCAAATTTTCGCGGTATTTTCACTGCAAAAAATTTCAAGTGAACGCGGATTAAATCCGGAGTGAATGCGAAGCGGAGTGAAATTAACTTCAAAGGGAAGTTTATTTAAATATCAAAACTTCAAAATGAGTATGAATGTAGCAGAGACAAATTTAAATTTATAAATAGAGTAAATAATTGATAAAATCAAATTTTTAAAAAATGGGCATTTAAAAAATTTTCAAATTAATAAGTGCATTTTTTATAAATATTTTTTTTTTAATTATTTACTCTACTTATTTATAATTTTAAATTTGTCTGCTACATTCGCGCTCGTAAATTCAAATCGGAATGCAGATTTAAATAAAATCTAGATCACTCATAAAAAAACTCCATATGGGATTTTTTAAAAATTTCAAAATTTCGTGAATTTGAATTTAAATAAAATTCATAATCACTCCGAATTCGCTAGCGATTTTTTACATAGTGAGTACGTGACCCTTTATGTGTTTCGTAATACATGACACAATCCGCTAAACGTTTCTATTATTATTTATGTATATATATATATTGGTTACTTTATGTAACCGACACCTCAAAGTATCGATATTTTCTAAAATTTGAAGATCTTATACTTTCATTGATTTTATAGATCTCATCATCGAGTAATTGAGATGAGTGAGCATAATAGTTACGCTTAATATCAGGGGAAGGTTTTGAGTCAAGGATAACCACATCGCAATCTCATTATTCTTACGTTTCTTGACCATAACGACTAATTATTCACTTGCACTACATTATGATCTCTTATTGTTTAAATTTAAAAAGTTTTCCGAAAATTGCCTGAAATAAAAAAAAAATAATTTTAGTGATTGGTTATCAGGTTTTAAATATGTCCTTGAATATCACCGAGTGTTAAATTAAATTAATAATTTGTTCGCGTAAAGTAACAGTGAATAAAAGTAAAAAAGTAAAAAACGTGAAAGCACTTTCACTCTAGAGTAAAGAAGCAGTGAAGCTTGAGTGTCAGAAGAAAACTATTTCTTCCGGATGTCAAATTATTGTGAACTTCTTCTGACATTTAAAATAATATTTGTTATATAAATTAATATACAAGTGTTAATTTTCTTGTAATAGTATCGTATATGATTAGGGTCCAGTGAACAAAAGTGAAAAATAAATTTAAACAAAACGATTTCTCTTCACTTTTCTTAAGTTTGACCCACTGACATCCAATTTTAATAAATAATATTAAGATTTATAAAATAATAAAGTAACATATAGGTTTGGGATGGTTAATTTATGTTTTATATTTTGGTGAGTAGGCCGTAAAAATATTTTAACATCAGGTATAATAAATTTGTAAATTTAAATTCAATTTGAATATACAAGGAAACAAAAATTTTATTTTAAATACGGATAAAAATGATAAATAAAAGAGAGAGCGCAACTTATGCCGCACGTCATCAAAAGAGAGTGTCCCTGTCCCTGGCCTATCAGTGTACCATATTCATATAGTACTAAGCCTCCAGGGCATTAATTGTATATATGTTATATTTATTGTTTTTATATTTATTTCTAAGACCCGCTAGTTTTTTATACTTACGATTCATTTAATTGTACAGACTAGGCTTTTATTTTTAGACCGTATCTATTATTGATATCTTTTCCTTTTTTTATTAAACAGTACTTGTAGAGAAAGTATACAATGATATATTTATAATTAATTATAAATTATTTTTTTTATTATATGAATTTTTTAAATACTTATTATTTTTTTTTTTTTTTTTCAGAAACTATTCGATACTTTTGATAGCAACTTTTTTAGTAACTAATGATGCCATATCGCCACCACAAAATCAACACTTTGATATTAATGGTGAGTCTATTTTTTTTTTTTATTTTAATTAATTAAAGAAATTTTCCCATTGAATAATTATTAGTAATTAATTTATTTTCTTTATGAATTTAAATAAAAGCAATCAGAAATGTTTTGAATTTAAATGAAATTTTAAAAATGAGATTAAAAGATACTGAAAATTGATGCGATTGAGTAATTTTTCACGAGAAATTTTTCTACTGACTTATAATTAAATTAGAATAATAAATTTATTAGATAACACTTTTTCTCGATTAATTTTTTTCACGTAATTAAAATTATAACACCTATTATTATATTTTATGTTTTATTAATTATTAGAAATTTTCTTTTTTTTTAACTATGATATTAATCAGACTTTAATTGTCTTTAATTTATTTAAGCATATTTTATAAAATAAGGAAAGAATTAAAAATAATTAATTTTAAATTTATTATGAAGAGAAAACGAAGTGAAGTGGGCTATCAAAATATTTTTTAATTATCTAGTGTCCGTTACAAAATTTCTCAGGCCATTTTTCGCTTTCGAAAGTTTGATTCAAAAAATTCAAATTTTTAATTAAAACCAGCGGGACAAGATGCACAGTTAGAAACTTTGTGTAGTTGTGTTAAAAAATTATTTGGTTAAATTTGTGTTGATTTTTAACACAGAAATCTGTTAATTCAACACAAACCGTTTGTGTTATTTTACTTTAACAGATTTTTTATGTTGAATGATAAGAAAATATAGAATGTAACACATTTCTTGTGTTGTTCGAAAATTGACACAAAATTTGAGTTGCTTGACTAAACGTTCCCGCGCAATTCTTCATTACTATAACCAAGCAAAGCATTGTAGCAGCATTGTCTGCAGGGAAATTTGGATTATAATTTATTTACAATTAAATATATACATTTTACAATTAAATTTAGATAACTTTGATATCTTTTTGAACCGGTTCAATTGTTCGCTAAATTGACATAAGTTTTACTAAGGGTAGATCAGTATACTTAAGTTGGTTAGATTGAGTGCTTATGTTTATTAGTTGATTTTAACACGAAAAATGTGTTAAATTTACACAAATGTTCTGTTAAATGTACACAAATTTTCTGTCAAAAGAACAGATTTTATGTGTTCAATTTTATTTAACATAAAATTTGTGTTAAAGATCAACACAAACGCAATGTGTTGAATTTAATACAAAATTTCTAACTGTGTGGGAAGTCAAAATTTTGTAGACACAAGACACAAAAATTTTTTTTACCATGGCCTGAAAAAAATAATTTTTATTTTAAAAAATCAAATACTTTTTTAATTCAATTTATAATAAAATACTGACAGATTTGTAAATAAATAAAGTCGTATTACATTTGTTCAAATATCATGAGAAGTAATAACTTGCTGAGTTATCCAGTCGTGACCCACTCGCCCCTATATTTCAAATATTGATTTTACATAATCATGATAACTAGCAACAGGTTTAATAAAGTTAATTTAAAACCAACAATTTATACGCGCTTAGATTATGAATATCAATTCACATTTTACTTAAAAACGTTTTTTAAAATCTTGATACTAAAATTTATTGAGTTTCACAATTTTTTAGGCCGCCCTAATAAAGAATTTTTTTTTTTACTTTCAATAAAAAGACAATCCCCATACTACAATTAAATGAATTTTACAACATTTATTATTTAAAATCCAAGCTAAAAGTAAAGTAATATTTATATAGAATATTATTTATATAAGTACTCAACATATAATAATTGATAATTATCTATTTATTTATTTATTGTAAATATAATTATTTCATTTAAAATAAATAATTAGTTATGTATTACGTTTACATTACGATCACGCACGTAATGACATTATCGTTTGGTATACATATAAACTTTTAATTAATATATGTTATATCTGTTTATATATTTATAGACCGCTTACCTTGTCCACCCACAATAACATACTTATACAAACGTAATCTAAACTTTCGCTTGCTTTCCCATACTGAAACTAACTTACCGCTTTATTTTAATCACGCCATTAAATTCCTTCAAATATTTTTTTTTTATTATAACATACATTTATAAAATGTCAAATTATCAATAATCATAACTTTTAAACTTAATAATTTATTTTCATTTTTTCTACTCAATTACTCGTTCAAATTTCTTTTTTTTTTCTTGAAATTTTTTTTAAATTTAAGGCAAATTAATTGAAATTGAAGAATTCAAATCTGTCAAAAATATAAAATAAATAGGGTAGAAGTAGCATTTGTGCCTGGGTCAAAAATAAAACTTGATTTTTTGTCGAAATTTAGAGCAATTTTTTTCAAGACAAAATCGAATTTTTTTACGGAGATATGAAATTCATTGAGTTTTTGTTGTGGTTTAGACTTAACTGGCTTACTTAGTCACGATTTAAGACGAAAAAGTCTAAATCAAATCGAAATTGACTTGGTTTAGACTTAGTCGACTTAAATTATAAGACAAAAGAGTCAAAACTGAAGTGAAACGGGAAAAACACATTTTACACTAAAAAATACTCCTTGCTTTTGATTTGGTTCAGAAAATTAAAAGTAAGCGAATGACTGACGTGCTCGAAGTGAAGACGATTAAGTTTAAACTGAGATGAAAAAAGCTCTAAAAGTTGACAAAAATTGAACTTAAGTCAAAAAAGTCGAGATCCTACCGGAAAGTCGTCGGCAAATCGATAATTTCACAATAAAATAAGGTGAAGTGAGCCTGAATT
The DNA here is from genome assembly GCF_026212275.2 of Microplitis demolitor. NCBI lineage: Eukaryota > Metazoa > Arthropoda > Insecta > Hymenoptera > Braconidae > Microplitis > Microplitis demolitor. Next base: position 19,061,597 of record NC_068549.1, on the reverse strand, counting down.
AATCACGGAAAAAAATAAACTTTAAAAATTAGTGTTTTATTTGAAATTATGATCCGGAACCCGGGTGTCAATATGGGGAATTTTAACATTCCAAATAATAAATTTTATAATACGGTCGTCAATTTTCTAAGTATCAGTTACCATTTTTAAAATTCAAATAGTAATTATTCTTGCATAGATAATAAATTTTCCTATTTTTCCACTTTATCATTATATTACTTGTCGTTCTCAATTTATATAGTTCATTTTTTCCGTGGAGTTGTATTTTTGACCCGAACCACTGCTCCATTTTTTGAAACTTGCTACTTTATTTTTAATAATGAAACAGTATAAAAAAAATCTGCCATTATACTAGAGTGATAAAAGTATTTTTGAACGAATTTTAAAAATAAATTGTCATTGCGTCTTTTACAAATTATTTTATTTAAATTTTTCAAGTGTCCAAAACTGGCCTTGAAGTGGCCATAAGCGGTATCTCTACCCTATCATTATAATTTAAATTATTTATGAACTTTATTTTTACATAACTTTAAATTTCCAAGTCATATGTCATAAAACCTGAATTTTCATTAAAGATCGCACTGGAAAAGAAATTAACGTTTGTAAAAACAATATTTTCTCAAGTGTAAATCAATAAAAATTATTACTTTATTAACTCTATATTTAAATTGCATAATAATTGTCTTGATAGAAAAAAATCGGAATTTATATATATTTACAATACTCAAAAAAAAAAAAAAAATCAGCATATCTCGAGCTGGGCTCGGATTTCTTCGATTAAGAAAATGATTTAGAATGAAACCTTCAAATTTTTGCATTAAAAAAATATTAGATTGAAAATTCTCAATAGCATAATTTCTGTAAGAAGAATATACAATATTCCTAAAAGTTATTTTTTCTCTCATAGTTTATGATATATATATATTTTTTTTTAATCTCATAAAAAATCAATATTTATGCAAAATAAATTTGATTAAATTTCTATGACAATTATCCTTAAAATACAAAATAATTTTTAATAGTATTGTTTTTTCATTACCCTGATTAAAAATTCCGATTGAATCTAATTGAAAGTCAATCGAATTCCTATCAGATTCAATCAGAAACAAACATTCAATCAGAATTTCTCAGGAGCGCTCCAAGTATTCGATTGAATTTCAATCAGAATGAATTAGATTTAATCAGAAAATAATAATTTTATTAACTTCCGATTAACTTCCCATTGAATTAATTCAGAACTTTCCGATAAAAATCGGAGTTTTTAATCAGGGTATAATATATAACATATATATTTTTTTTTGTTTTAAATAATAGACTATTTATATGGAGTGGATGATGATCTTCAAGCGAGAGCTCGTGCTGCGATAGAAACCGAGCAACATGCGTACAGAATAAATTCCCGGTACGTAAAAAAAATAAAAAATACGATAAATTAGTAATTACACAGTACAGTACTATAAAACACACAAATATATATTGTATTGATAAAAAGCGAGTCAATACTTAAAGAGAAACGTTGACAAAAAATAAAACAGCGTTACTAAATTCTTTTGGCAATCTGTGACATTATCGGTACTGTACTCATAGACAGGCAGTCAGGATGGCCGTGAAAGTAAAACTCATTGGTATGAAATGATGACGCAAGTTATCGTGATAGACTTTAGTTTTGGTTCTATGAAATGAGGACAAAAATCTATACACATGAATAAATAAATAAATAAATAAATAAATAAAATATATAATTAAAATTTTATGTAACAGGAATCAAGGCAGTTATGGAAACTTAAGTGCCTGTGAAGATGTATGGGAAAGTCCTTGTCCACCAAGCAAGTACCGGACACCCTCTGGTACTTGCAACAACGTAAGGCATCCATCCTGGGGCGCCCGAGGCTCACCTTTTCTCAAGTTTCTCCCACCTGCATACAGTGATGGTAAAACGATAAATTTATTAATTTACATTTAGTCATTTAAAAAAAAAATATCATAATATAACATAATATTAAATATCACTGTAATAACACGACATATGTATATATAATTATATGCTTACTATTTGACTAGAGTCTTTGTTTGAATTTAAAAAAATAATTACGGCGAAAATAAGATGACAAGTTGAATGTATATATGAGGAAGAAAGAAAGTTGATGGTCAATTGGTTGTTGCTCACGGGCACGTAGCTCTTCTTATATCGGGTCAAGAATGGAAAGTGAAAATTGGAACGCGGTTCATACCGCTCCTTCTTATTGCCGGCTTCTTGTCGCTCCATGTCCCGATTTCTACAAAGTAATTTAAACAGCTAGCTTCTGTCTGTATTATACGGACGTTTACTAAAATCAACATATACGATATAATATATAATATTAAAATAATGAGGTTACGAGTATTAGCATAAGTCATAATTATAAAATACATGCGCGGGCGTAAACACAAAATCATCAATGTTATAACTTTTATAAAAATAAATAATATCGCGTATCTGTATAAATATCTTTACTGACAGGAAGTGTCATTGCGCAGGAGTACATATATTGATTGTCTGTATGATTAATGATGATTATGATGTACATGCTTTGATAAATTTATTTAATGTATATGTTAACTGAAAATTACGTAGCTTATGGTTCACTTAATGCAATAATAGCAAGACTAGTCATCGCCCTTGCTTACACATTTACTTTTTTGGCAATACGATTATCGCACTCTTAGCCAATATCGAGAAGTTATTAAACAGAAAAAAAGGATTTCTTGGTGCAAAAAATTTTCACTCATCTCAAGAAAATTTTTACCGATCCCGATAAAATTTTTTTTTTCAAATTATTGCGCCAAGAAATCTTTTTTCTTCATACCTCGGTTGAAAGTACGTATGTTTGACATCAATTTTGAGGCAGAAAATCTAAGATTTATGGATTTGTAGAACTACACGCGCGCCATCTGTGACGGCAGAAGTAAAAAGTTTTTACATGCGCACCGATACGTGAAGCCGCAATGCAGAGATTTCAAACTTTCTGCCCTTGTAGTGTAATACACTATTTTTACTGTGTATTGCAATATTTATTATTAAATCTCTTTTTTATTTGTTTATAGGGTGATGGGTCCAGTGTATGAACACGGACAGTAAATGAACATTATTTAATTTTTACCTACATCATGCAGATTTTAATCGCAGTTACATAAAGAAAATATTTGCCCTATTCAAAAATTCTCATAGAATTCACTCAAATGCGACAAAAACCGCATAGAATTCTATAGACTGTATTGGTTTCTATGCGGTTTTTGTCGCATTTGAGTGGATTCTATGGAAATTTTTGGATAAGGTAATTGCTGTTTGATTAACAACTTTTAGAGCTTAAGTTCTAATTTTATTGCATCCCCTGATTAAGAAAAATGATTTGAAATGATTCAAAACAATTTGAAATTGTTTAAAAAAATTTGAATTGACTAATATATAGATATACACTTAGCATGGATTAAATCATTTTTCTTAATAAAGGTTCTCCCGGATCCAAAATAAAACTTGATTCAGGTTCGCTTCAGCTTATTTTCTTTTAAAAATACAAAACCGTTCATGTACCGGCTCACCCTATTTTTTTATCTACTCACACATATTTTTATCATCTCATTACTATAAACCCGACTGTAATCCGATAAATAACTAAAATGACTCAAAGTATAAAAATATTATTTAAAATTCCATAGGTCTATCGAAGCCAAGATCATCAGTAAGTCGTCACGCACTACCATCACCAATAGACATCATCAATCGACTCCATAAAGTGACAACACGTGAAGAGCGAAAGGCATTGACAAGTCTCACAGGCCTGTGGGCCGAACTAGTTCTTCGTGACATCGCAATGCCAATTACACCTGGTCTCGATTCATTACGATGTTGCCGCGATAATCGTAACCCCGAGTGCTACACGAGTCACGATTTAAATGGCAAATGTACGCCATACATGAGAGCAGTACCAGCACGTAGTGCTTACGGTTGTAAATTTGAAAACCGACAACAAATGAATGGTGCCTCGAGTTATCTCGATGGGTCAGATATTTATGGAAGTACCGATGGACAAATGAACAGATTGAGAACATACAGAGCCGGTCGTGTTAACATTGAATCATGTGATACCTGTAATCAAATGGATAACCCGCTCAAATTTCTCTACACAGTCATAATAAATGAACACAACAGAATTGCTGGTATTCTCCAGCAGTTGAACAATAATTGGGACGATTCAAAATTATTTTTAGAAGCACGACGAGCTGTAGTTGCCCAAATCCAACGTATTACCATGCAAGAATTTGCAGCCAGTGTTTTAGGAGAATCAGCTGTTGGCAAACAGCTAAAAGAATCGACAAATGGATTTTATCGCGATTATTCATCAGCAAATAGGCCAGGTACTTTTGACGCCATTGCACTAGCGGTTCTTCCAGCTCTTACATCACTATCGAGGTACCCGCATAATATGAACGCAACTTTGGAAAATAAACTTGATTATGTTGCCAGAGGGCTCAATCTCGATATTATCGAATCTCTTAGATCTCGATATGCATACAATGGAATGCCGCACATTTGGAATACCAGCACACTATTGATCCACATGGGACGGGATCATGGTATTCCTGGTTATTTCGCTTTTCTAGATCACTGTATATCAGCAGCAGGATCTCCGACACGATTTATGAAACCTGAAGATGTCGCAATTATTCAAAGCATTTACAATAATGTCGAAGATATTGATTTACTTGTTGGCGGAGTACTTGAAACTCCGAGCAAAGGTGCAGCTGTTGGTCCAACATTTTCTTGCTTACTTATAAATCAACTTGTTAAGCTTAAAAATTCAGATCGGTTCTGGTATGAAAATGACTTACCGCCATCGAGTTTTACGAGCAATCAACTTAAGGCAATAAAACGCGTAAGTTTAAGTAGTTTACTGTGTGCAAATGCTGCGGTATCTAGTATACAGCCAATGGCATTTATACAAAGTGATGAATATTTAAATACTAAAATCGATTGCGACAGATATAATCCACTTGACTTAACTGCTTGGAGAGAAGAGACTGATAGCTCACTGAAAAATTCATTGCAAGATAATAAAGAACAGAGTAAAGTAGAAAACGAAATGACTCCACTTAAAGTTAAAGCAAACCAATGGGCCAATAAGGAGTCATTAATTGACCCACAAGTATTAAAATTAGCATTGAAAAAAGCTGAACAAGATTTGATAGTACGTAAAAAACTTGAGTACAATTCGTGGTTGCAACAGAAAACAGCGGATCCTAAATCACCAGCTGGTACGGCTGCTAGTTTTTCAAAAGCCAATAAAGATGCTCTGATTCTTGCTAACTCTTCGATATTTTATGAGCTGATAACAAACGAAATAATCAACGGAGCACAAGGACTCAAACGTCGTAAGAGACAAGTGTTTGGCAGCTCGAATGATTTCGACTTTACAAACACTGGAGATCTTTCAGATCTACTGCAAAATGTTGACTTGACAAACTTTTTACCAAATTCCCGTGCTACAAATCACGAAGAAATCGATTGTCCACCAGAGGAACACATCTGCGATCCAACTAGTCCGTATCGTACTTTCACAGGTCACTGCAATAATTTACGTAATCCTAGTCTTGGTAAATCATTGACAACTTTTGCCCGGCTTTTACCGCCTGTTTATGAAGACGGTGTTTCTAAGCCGCGAATAAATTCTGTTACTGGAATTCCTTTGCCAAACCCACGGCTCATATCTAGAACAATTCATCCCGATATTTCAAACCTTCATAATCGGTATACTTTGATGGTGATGCAATTTGCTCAGTTTGTTGATCATGACTTGACAATGACACCGATTCATAAAGGATTTGCTGAATCAATACCCAGCTGCAGATCTTGTGACTCAGCTCGTACTGTTCACCCTGAGTGTAATCCATTCCCCGTACCACCGGGTGATCATTTTTACCCGACAATTAATGAAACAACAGGCGAACGTTTGTGTTTTCCATCAATGAGATCATTACCAGGACAGCAACATCTAGGACCGCGTGAACAAATAAACCAAAACACTGCGTTCCTCGATGCGTCTGTCGTTTATGGAGAAAATATTTGTATCGGTAATGTATTACGTGGTTTCAGTCAAGACGGACGTATGAATATAACCGTTCATCCAAATCGCGCTAAAGATTTATTGCCGCGATCAGCAACTCATCCGGAATGTAAGTCTGCATCTGGATACTGTTTTATAGGCGGAGATGCTCGTGCTGCTGAACAGCCAGCACTCACTGTAATGCACACGATGTGGGTACGTGAGCATAACAGAATAATGGAAGGTCTGAGAAATGTAAATCCACATTGGGATGGTGAGAAACTTTATCAAGAAACCCGAAGAATCGTCAGCGCAATGATTCAACATGTGACTTACAACGAGTTTTTACCTCGACTACTTGGATGGAATGCAATAAGTCTTTACGGTCTTAAACTTCTGCCCCAGGGTCACTACAAAGAATACTCGCCGACTTGTAACCCGAGTATTCTTACAGAATTCGGTGCCGCGGCTTACAGAATAGGGCACTCGTTATTGCGCCCCCATTTGCCGCGAATGGATCAAAATTACCGGCCTATGGATCCGCCTATTCTTCTACGCGATGGATTTTTCAACAATGATATGCTGTACCAGCAGAGTATGGTGGACGAAATGATTCGGGGATTGGTCGCAACACCCATGGAAACAATGGATCAGTTTATAACCGGCGAAGTAACGAATCACTTGTTTGAAAACAACAAAATACCATTTTCCGGAGTTGATCTCATTGCACTTAACGTCCAACGTGCTCGAGATCATGGTATCCCTTCATACAATAATTACCGTGCGCTTTGTAATTTAAAACGCGCGAATACTTTCGATGATCTTTCAAGAGAAATGGCGCCAGAAGTTATCGCCAGATTCAAAAGAATTTATGCTCACGTTGATGATATAGATCTGTTCCCAGGTGGTATGAGTGAACGACCTCTTCAAGGTGGTCTTGTTGGTCCAACATTTGGCTGCATAATCGCAATACAATTTCGCCAGTTACGTAAATGCGATCGTTTTTGGTATGAAACGAACGACCCTAATATTCGTTTTACTGAGCCGCAGCTTAATGAAATAAGAAAAAACACATTGTCGAAAATAATTTGCGAAAATATGGACTCTCATGTTGAAATGCAGCGCGCCGCATTTGATTTGCCATCGAATTTCTTGAATCCTCGAGTTCCTTGCAGCTCAATGGCTGCGATGGACTTTAGCCCTTGGCGAGAAGTAAGACACGGAGGATGTCAAATTGGAGGAAGACGAGTATCTATTGGCGAATCTGGTTTCCCTACTCCTTGCACGAGTTGCATATGTACTGACGAAGGCGTAAGTTAATTATAGTACAATTATTTAAATTATCTAATGTACGTTTTCGCTTAATTATAATTACGACTATTTTTTTTATTTTTATTTGCTTACAGACTCAGTGCGCGTCACTGCGAGTCACGAATTGTGACCAATTATTACGTGAAGCTTCACGTGAATCCATTTTACGTGATGAAATTTGTACAGCACAGTGTGGATTCGCTCTTGCTACGTCGAACCAATCTGCGAGACAATTTTCATCTTCATCATCATTTGCTACAGCTTCTAGTAATGCATTTAGTGGTTTCAAACTTCCCGATCTCTCACAATTTCTCGGTTAATTATCATCTTACTATAAACGTGTATATATTTAATAACTCGTACTTTTCACATCATTGTCAAGAGAGTCTGAATCATATTAACTTTAAGTATACACCCTGCCCGTATGAAAAAACAATATATGGTTAAAATATATAAAATCATATATGTTTGCAACGAAGGTATATATGATATATCATAACAAATCATATAGAGATTTTGGCCGATTTAATATAAAATTATATACAGTAGTAAATATATGTATTTCATATATGTAACTTATGTTTTTTATATTAAGCTGTATATACATCTACATTTACCTTATAATATATTGTATTGATATATTTTCTTTTATATTCAAAAAATATATAATTTTTATATGAAATGAAATATATGGTAGCATATAATTTATATTATATATGGCATCATATATTTTCTTTGTTATATTTAAGCATATATTTTATTCGGTGTATGTATATGTACATGAGTATATATATTCGCATCGAATTAACTAATTTTGAAAATTTAGATCTAATTTAATTGGAGTTGGTCATGCGAATAAGTTTTTTTTTTCATACACATTATAAATATATGTTTTTAGATATGATCACAATAAATTTTCCGTATATAATGAATATTATATTTTTTGATATAAAAAAATATATCAGAAAATATAGTAAAATTGGCCACATATATTCTCTGATATTTATCATATATTTTTGCATATCGCGTGCTTAAAGGTAAAAGGGCGCATATGTTTTTTTTTTATTGCCAATCGAGTAGTAGACACATTCTAAGCTTAAAATTGAAAAAAAAAAAATTGAAAAGTTAAAGGGCGTATGTCTTGAATTATACGCCTTTTTACTTTTAAGAATTCGAAATTTTGGTGATCTAAAGGTGAAAGGGCGTATCATTTTTTTTCGGCCAGCTCACAAAAGAACATATTCGTAGTTTAAACAAACACTCCCTTTTTATTTTAAGAAATAGTTATTATAAAATTTAAAAACATGAACAATTATCATAAAATTATAATGTTTAATTAAAAAAAAACATCGGGCTCATTTTGGTACAGTACACGGAAAAATTATAACCCGACTGGTTTCTGTGCAGCACACGACTCAGTCGGGTTTCAATTTTTCCGTGTATGGCGACTGGCGGAAAATTTCAAAATATTTGAATATGATCTGTCATTGTGATTTTTTTTATTACTTAATTTTTACATAATTTGTTTGTAATTGATTTATTTTCTATTTGTTTATGTCAAACTTTGGATATGAGGCTGTTATTCTAGTATAACGTCTTGTGAAACTATTATTTAACATTTGGTATAAAAATTTTTTTATGCACCCTTTTACCTTTAAGATACCATTTTTTTTTTTTTTTTTCAAAGATTTTTACGTTTCAGACAATTTCAAACCGAATGGCAAAAAAAAAATTTTTTATACGCCCTTTCACCACAAATCCCTATTAACCCTTAGCTATAAACCCTTTTACCTTTAAGCACGCGATATATTTTGACCATATATGTTATTTTCATACGGGTGATTCTCTCATTTGACAGAAACTAAATACAAAAACTATCACCAAATATATTTTAATAAGGTAACAAGACTAATAGCCGGAAAAAAAGTCACAAGTGTAATTAATTTATTCTCGGACAATACCTTCCATCTTTTGAAAATCTTCAGTGATATTGAACTGTCATAACCTAAATTATAATTTTATCAATTAATTTAAAAAAATTTGAGGCATTAATTTAAAAAAAGAAGACGCAGTTACAATTTTGACAAGATGTAGATTTAAAAAAAATTATTTACGTTTGATATCAATTAGGAATTAAACGAAATTTTAAAAATAAACTTCTATAAAATTTTCATCAAATATGTTCATACCAATTTGAATTTGGAAGGCCAGATTTTTTAAGTTAAAATTTATTTACAAAATTTCGTTCAACTAATTGATAAAAACTGTTAATAATTTTTCTTAAAATCCTTATCTCGGTGAATATTTTTCTAAAAATTTAAAAAATGACCTTAGCTGACCCGCTATTGGTCTTGTTACCCTGTCATTGGTTAATCATAACATAAAAACAAAAATAAAAAAAGTTATGCCATGAAAACAAAAAAATAAAAAGTATTAATGAGTTGAGTATGACACGTTCTAGAGTGTATACAAAAGGATTCGACTATAAAATGTATATTTAGAATTAAATTAACGGTGACTAAATTTTTTATAGTATATATATAATATTTAAAATTATTTTTCTAATCTAATGTTAAAAAAAAAAAAATATCACTAATTGTAATGAAAATGCAGAATTTTTTTTTTTTAATTGTGTAATTGACATGATTGTGCTAATTGTTTATTTTTATTATTTTTTATTGTCTTTTTTTACTCAATGTATTATATCTGACAAGTGTTTTATGTATTGTTGATTATATGTTATTATAATTTTAATCAGATTTTTATTTATTTCTTAATTATTATTTTTCCATAAGTCGAAGAGTTTACATTTTAAATATATTATTATTTATCGTAAACTCTATTCTCTCATAATTTATTTTTTCTTCTCATATTTTAGTGCCGGCTATCTACCGTTCGGCCATATGCCGGCCACTTGAAAGGGAGGCTGGTCTGAGATACAAAAAAAAAGACCATATTTTTGTGATTTTTTTTTTCAGAGTACGTTCTTTATTAAAATTTTTTTAATTTGTGTCATTATTAAGCATCACTCCAAGAATGTTCTGCTAAATTTTCATAAAAAAATATTGAAAAATAAGCCAGTGGTAGTGGGGAGAGACGAGTCACCTTGAAAAAAAAGTCTCCATGCCGTAGGCAGGATAACTCATGACTGAAATCAAAAAACCGAAAAGATATCTTTAGTACATAAGTTTATCTTAGATTTGAACGAAAGATTTTTTTTTCAATAATTACTTATTTTTTAATTAAACAAAAGAAGCAATTTTTGGCAAAAAATCAGAGTTTTTTGATTGCTACTTTGCCAAAAATTCAAAAATGAATATTTTGTTTATTCCTTCATTCAAATCCAAGATAAACTTATGTACTAAAGAAATCTTTTTGGTTTTTTTATTTCAGGTGACTCGTCTCTCCCCACTACCACTGGCTTAGTTATCAATATTTTTTAATGAAAATTTAGTAGAACATTCTTAGAATGATGCTTAATAATGTCACAAATTTTAAGAATTTTAATAAAGAACGTACTCTGAAAAAAAAATCACAAAAATATGGTCTTTCTTTTTGTATCTCGGACCCCTTTCCCCCCTGAAATAATGTTCGATACTTATTCATATGATAATTAATGAATTTTGAATTTGCTTCATACAATATGAGTAATGATAGTTGATAAGTATATTGATACATTATATGAGATCTCATATTTACATAAAATATTCGCCGGGTTTTAATTTATTATCAGTTTGTATAGTGACAGAAAAAATATTTAATTCTGTTTATATAAACTGAGGGACGGTTTAGTTTAGCTGGCAGATACTTCATGTTTATTATTGACAGTTGATGAATTTTCTTGAATGGTAGTAGTTTGATCAGTACACCGCCAAAGTCCATAAGTCTTTCCAACAGTCGTTTGCCAAAGTCTCAGAGTACCGTCCTCGGATCCGCTGGCGTATAATTCACCGTCAGGTGAAAATCTTACGCAATGCACTGGTCCGAAATGTCCTTTGAATGATTCTAAAAAATTGGATAATTATTGTAATTTTATAACGCGCGCCAAATTATTTAAATTTTTATTTTTAAATGCGATAGTATATTGCGTATTAAGGGATGAAATGCAACAATTTTAGTTGAAGATGACTGCGGAGGCTGACATTGTCCGAAGTCTCGTATTATTTTTTTCCGTACCACGTTTTATATTTTTTTAAATCACCTGCATTGATACTGGGAGTTTTGATGTCTGGAGTCAGTCGAAACAGACTAATTTCTGACCGATAGCGCGGCAAAAAAATAATACTGCATTTTAAATATTTGAATTTAAGAAATTTTACAACAATCAATTGAAATGTTGTTTTTTTTTTTTTTTTTTTTTAATTTTCTAACACACAATTGACAGTCTGACTGGTTTTCAAAATGAACAGTATATTTCTCATAAAAGGACAGAAAAACGTTCTTCCTTTTCAACCTACCACTTATGATAGATCTGTATACAACATATGCCTTTTTGGTATTAGGGACGCCATTTGTATACTTTTGTATACGGCCCTTAGGGGACATAAGTCTCAAGGCTGATAAAATTATTAAATAAATAAATAAACAGGGCGGGAATTAAAATTTTCAGCGCAGGTAAGCAATTAAAAACGCGGTTTGAAATGTCCTACTTTTCTCCCTAGGTGTATAATATACTATAAAGGTTTAAAATAAACAAATGCATTCTGACAGGGAAAAATTCAAATCAGAAACTAATGAGGTTCTTCCTGCTAGATCGTATTGGTCTAAAATTGGCTCGTATCGACTGACAAAACAAAAATGGAAAGTCGTAGTGTTAACGCAGGTAATATAAAAATTAACTATTATAAAAATATTAACATACCCATTTCTACACCAGTTGAGTAATCAAATTTGTACATTTTCAAATCTTCACCTCCACAAACAAATATCGAACAATCTGGATGCAAACTGACACTGTTTACTTGAGTAGGAATCGTGTACTCACGTATTTTCGTTAAGCTAAAAATTTTTAATAAATATTATTATCATAAAAATTATAGTTAATTACTACTTCATAAAAGATAAATATGTAGGCCTCCATTTTTTTAGGGACTAAAATAAAATTTTATGATCTTACTCTTATTGGTATAGAGAATTAAAAATAAGAAAAAAATAAATGTAAGAATTAAGAAAAAAAATAAAGTAGAAGCACTGGTTTTGGACACTAAACCCTTTGATTTATAAAGAATATTAAAAATATGTTTAAGTAGTTATTTCATCAGAGCCCTTTCGATTTAATATCGATTAGTTGATAAATTTCTAAAAATACCAGCGTACGCGTAAGGCAAATAAATAAATGATTTAATGTTATTGGTCAATTATAATAAATATTCTGAAAGTCTGAACAAATGTTAATTGATATAATTACTAAATGATATCAACAAGATATTTATATATATATATATATGTATATATATATCAAGGTCAATACGCAAAAACACAAAGTTATTTTAAATTTAATAATAAAAACATCGCGACAGTAAACCTGGAAAACGTGAGTCTTTCAAGGTAACATTGTCCGCCTCAGAAAATAATATTTATACATGTCATAAATAATTTATTTTTTATAAATATAATCAACTGACGGTTCAAAATCCAATGTACCCAACTTCCGAGTAAAAAAAAAACTGAACATATTTTTAAGAAGGATCCAAGTTATCTTTAATAGACCAAAGCTATGAGTTTCGGTGAATTTTTTAAAATTTTTATCAAGAATCGTATTAATTATTGTATTAAGCATTGCATTACGCATGGTCATATTAATGTTATTATATTTTTTCATAGATGACTATTTATTATAAAATTTTTGGTAGCTTATTTTTATTATATTGGAAATCCCAGAACCTTCACGAATATAATATATACATTAGGGTGGTCCGTTTGGGACGACTATTTTTTTTTCACTCCCACTTTAAAATATTGTTGTAGATATTGAAAAAAAATTCCCTGCAAATTTCAGCCCTTAATTATAGTTTTAAATATCCGACGTTTGATTTTGAAGTTTTCCCATTTAAAATACATCGGAAAGTTTGAATTTTTTTTTAATTCTTTATACTCAGCCGCATTTCAACTTATCGAGCCGTTTACGGCATTTTATAGGTAATTTAATTTGAACTTCAGTAGTTTTTTTGGCAGATTCGAATCACGGTAAATTACAGTAATTTACGGTATTCGAAAAAATTCCGGTATTTTATAATAAACGTACGGTTTTTAACTATAAATTTTCAGTACCCTACTAGCCACTTTAACTTGAAATTGACAGTAATTTGACAATTGAAATTCCCGAAATTTTATGTCCGAATTTGCTGACAATTTGACAGCAAAAGTTGAAAAAAAAAATTTGCTATTAATTTTTCCTCAATTTAAAGGTTACTTTTGTTATTAAAAAAAAAAAAACCCCTAATAAAAGTTTCCTTGAATTTTTCATCAAATGTCCGTCAACTTCAGGCTTTTCCGTTTTTGACAATTTGAATACAACTTTTAAAGTGAAGTTGCATTATAACTCGGGTCGCAAATTCACGTCAAATGAACAATATTGTATTGTGAAAATGCCACAAATTACTGCATTTTATTCTATTTTATGATAAATTACGGCAAAATTCAGTAAATTAACGTAATTCGTAACCGCAGAACCAATTCGCGGTTAGCGAAATTAATAAAATTTCCGGTATCTAAAACAAGTACTTAGTGTCTAAAACCAGTAGTTCTCTTCTTTGATTAAGAAAAATTATTTGAAATGATTTAAAACAATTTGAATCGACTAATCTATAAATATACACTTAGCACGGAGTGAATCATTTTTCTTAATCAGGGTTAGATGAATAATAGAACAATAAAAAAAAAATTACTCTAAGCTATTCCAAAATGACACAGTATTGGAATGCGTCGTCGTAATTATTTTTCCATCCTTAGAAACTTCCATCGAGCTCGGAAGAGCCGGAAAGTCAATTCGTCTGACTTCTTGGCCATTGCTTCGATCCCACACTCTCAAAGTTTTATCATCCGCACAACTTACTATCAATTTATTGTCATTGAAAAACATAACTTGCTTTATAAAACTCGTGTGCCCTGAAAAAACCTATTGAATAAAAATAATCATAAATAAACGATAGGCATAAAAAGAAATAATTAAAAAATGTAATAACCTGAGGCGGCGAATCAGGTTTATTGAGATCAAAAATACGAAGTAGTTTTTCATTTGACCCTGTGCAAAGATTGTTAGAGTCAGTGCTAAAGCCAACCGACTTGACTATATGGTTGTGTTGAAATGAATGAATTTCTTCGCCCTTGATAGCGTCCCAGACTTTAGCATTGAAATCAGCAGCACCAGAGGCTGCACGAGTAGCTTGACGATTTAAATCAACTCCCCATACAGCTCCTTTGTGGCCTTCAAATGTCCCGATCCAGTCTCCAGTGTCACCTTGTCTCAACATGGGCTTTCCATCTAAATATAAAAATACATTTTTTCCTTATACTATAAATATAAATTATGATAATTAAACATTTTTAAATTTAATCAACTAAACTATTTTATTTATAACTTTAAATTTATTTATAAAAACAAGTAAATAAATGAATAAATTATAATTTATTTAAGATATCGTTATGCTAAATCACAATAGCGACCTTAAGTATCGGCAAATAAAAGTCTGAAGCCTTGAAAAATACCGGAACTAGGCCAAGGCAATCAACAATACGGATATTTTGTATTTGAAGGATTTGAATATCAAGAAATAAAAACTTTAACTAATTTATTTATTTAATTTATAAATAATTGCCATAATTATTAATTTTTAAATAATTTATTAATTTTAACGAACCTTTGCATGCTGAAATTAAATAATATCCAGTGTCTGTGATATCAGAAAATGCCAAATGAACAACAGGTCGGGTATGTCCACTGCATGTCAACGGAGTTTGTCGTAAATTAGCCATTTGTTTATATTTCTTCTTATTAATATAAATATAAATATATATATAAAATAAACACTTGTCAATAAATAATCAGTCCAGTGTAAAGGTTAACTGACAATTTGTTGCCTACTTAAAATTTAAATATTTTAAATTTAAATAAAAATAATAACGAGTTATAAAAATTGAGCTTTTAAAAATATCTAACAATTTTAATTTATCAGCTTAAAATTACTGATAATAAATATGGGTTTAAGTAAAATTATAATGTAATGTAATCACTGTTTTGGATAAATGTTATTGTATTGATTGATGAACATTATTGACACTATTGAGTATTAACTGAAGCTGAAGCCGTATTATTAAGTGATTAATTGTTTTATTTATTTATTTTGAATTGTCGGTAAATAAATTTATTGTTAGTGTTTAGTGGTAGTGTAACTTAAAGTACTTGGGGAAATAACACTTTCGGGTGAGGTATACAAATACAAATAACCAATAACGTTTGGACTGGTTTGTTCATACATCCTCATTATTATTCTTATACCTAATGGTGGGGTTTTTGATATTTTTTAAAAATGGATTTTCATTATCTACTGATTTTTTTAAATTTACTTTGATAACTAGATGGCTGTAGTTGGTAATTATTTTTAAATTGTTTCGGGAAATTTACTGTAGATGGCGGCTAAGGTGATGTTCATTTTGACCATTTCAGAAGCTAAGCAAATTTATACATAAAATTGTCAACATTTTCACAGTGTAATAATACTTAACAATTTTCCAAGTCAAATTGGCAATAAATTGATGTAAAAATTTATTTTAAAATTGACAACTTTTTTCTAGTCAACTTTTGAAGTGAATTTGCATTCTAATTCGGGCAGTAAATTTACGTCAAATTCAATAGCAAGTATTAAAACTGTCATCAAAAATGGAAAAGTCCAAAGTCGACGGAAATTTGACAACAAATTCAAGGAAATTTTTGAAAAGTAGACTTTTGCTAAATTTATAAATTTAGAAAAAATTAACTGCAACTTTTTCTTTACAACTTTTGCTGACAAATTGTGCAGCAAATTTCGGTAATTTCAACTGTCAAATTACTGTCAATTTCAAGCTAAAGTGGCTATTAGGGATTCTTAGACATCGAAATTTAAATTAAAGCGGGAAAAATTTATTTCTAATCTCGTCTCTTTTTAATACATTTCTATCTTTGTTTTTTCTCTCAGCTGCTTTCACGACGTCACCACTTTCAATAATATGTACTTTTACGCATGCCTGAAAAAAGTCAACGTCAAGGACCTCTATGACTTAATTTACCGCGAAATGTACTAGACATTTTTTTTTACACATTTTATAAACATCGTAGCAATAATAGACAATAAGTATTAATTTAAATTTACATTAAAGTAACTATTCATTAATTTGATATATTTATATTAAATATACTAACGTGAGTGATGGCTGAAGAAGATAATCCGCAAATATTCGTGAGTATTTCCATACATTTTTATTGAGTTCAGGTTCTAACCTAAAATCCGGTATTTTAAAAAAACTAATTTATTTATTTATTTAGGGAATACCTGATGATTTATGCAGACGAGCAGGTATTGCAGCTACTTGGCGTACTGGTAATAAACTTGGAGTATTTGCCCATAAACATATTAATGTTTATTCAGGAGGTTAGTTATTGTTATATGTTATTTTCACTACACAGTTGTAATTGTTATTTATTGTTCATTTTTTGTTTATTTTTTTATTATCTGTCACAATCTCATAGTTAATTTAAAAAAAGTTTAGTAATTTTTTAAAAGTGAAGCTTCCCTTTTTTTTGGATAAAAAAAATCGAAAAATTGACGTTTCGTCCTTTTGTTTCTTATTTTGTTTTATTTTACGGCGAATTTATAAAAAAAAATATTGAGCGGTAGTGAAAAACAAAAATGTCCAAATTTCTAGGGTTTAAGGGAGACTACTATTGTGACCGCCTGAACAAAAGATGATTTGTCGAATTTTTTTAAAGAAAACTACTGCATGAAATGTTTTAATGTTTTAAGGATATATTTGTGGATGTATAATAAATATATGATAAAATTTTTGGACCAAAAAGTTCAAAATTTAGCGAGTTATTCACAATCTCTCAAGGCTAAAAAAAAATTCCTCTACTGCAGCGATAGTGACCTTCGCAGTACCGGAAATAAAAAAAACCAAAAAATTTATTAAACTAGAAGCTATTTCCGTACCATGATCCTCGGGCTAAGAAAAAAATTTTAATTTAATAAAATGGCGGAGTTTTAAAAAAAAATTTCAAATTTCGCGCGAAAATTTGATGATTTTTGGCCTGGCAAAATTACATTTTTGATTCGATCGAAAAACTGGAGGTTCATGGTACGTAGAAACATATATAAAAGAAGCTGCAGTTCGAATCAAATCGACCGGGTGATTCGTCTTCGAGTTATAAGTGCAATTTTGAAAAATGTATTTTGAAAACCGATAAGCGGCTGCTCTTCAGATGGCTATAACTCAAAAAAACTATTCGAAATCCCCTCGAAATTTTAGTATGTAATTTTTGAAGGTATAGATGATTGAAGATTGAAAAAAAAATAAATAAATTTTTTCAAAATTTCATACTAGTAGTCCACCTTAAAATATAAAAAAAAGATTTCAATTTTTGAAAATTTTTTATCAATTCGTCGAAAGTAGAACGAAATGAAACAATAAAAATCATAATGATTCCTCTATTTTTCAATTTTTGACAAAAAATAGGCAGGGTTCTTTTCTATAATTACCCAAATTTTTAATTATTAAATTTCTAGTTAATTAGTGTAATGAAAAATCCATTTATTCTCCTAGTTCTATTTCCTACGACTTTAATTATCATATATTTTTAAGTTCATAACTTGATATTTGTAATTTTGAATAATAATTTCCATGATTTAATTAATAAATAAAATTATTTTACAGATAAAAATAGTAATTTCTACCCATGCGACAGTCAAGTACATTTTCTTGGACCGGAAATAATATTATTCAATCCCATATTACGTAAATTAGTAAACGAAAGCAATGGTGTGTTTCTTTCAATAAGAAAAATAGGCAAAACAAATTTAAATGAAGTGAGACCAGAGCTTGTAAGACACAGCAAACAGTATCGTTCTATTTTACGTGCCTGTGTCGAAAGTTTACAAGATGCCGCTGAAAATAAATCCGATGACCGAGAGTTGTACGAAAATTTTCTCACAATATTTTATAATGTTGAGTGTGTTTGGCATTTAACTGAAATTCTTTACATCGATACACTCCCAGGTAATAATTATAATTTATTTCATTCAAATTAATTATAAAAAATTATAAATCTTCATTATTTTATTGTATTTTATAGGAGATGTTGTTCTTCCTCAACTATTAGAGTGGGTACGTTTTCATTTTCCATCGCGTGAGCTCATGGCGATGAAAATTTTGTCAAAGAAAACAATTGGAGCTGAATTAGAAAACATGAATTATTGGGAAGCTGTAATTGGTTGTGCGCTTCATGGTAAATTGGATATAGTCAGTGCACTTTTGTCATTTCATACAAAAGCTGATCATCCGGCTTTTGTAACTGCTAACCAAGTACTAAAAACAATGCCAGTTTATAATGTCTATGGGGGTTATTCAGTTAATGAATTCACGATGCGATGGAAACACTGGCAGTCAGATTTAATATCTAATCTCGAGTACAAAAGATTCATGATCGATCATAATTTAGAAGAACTTATGAGAGTAAGAAAGCTATTAATTAATTTACACTGATCTTTATTTATTATTAATGTGAATAAGTAGGATATTAAGTGGCAAGGTATGAAATAAGACGGTTTCAGACGAGAGTGAGGGCTAACATCACCCGAAGTCTGTAATCATGTTTTATTTCGTGTCGCGCAATATATTTTCCATAATACCTGCATTGATATTGGGAGTTTTGATGTCTGGAGTCAGTCGAAACAGACTAATTTCTAATCGACAGCCTGACAAACAAAATAGTACTGTATTTTGAATATGGAAATTTAAGTAATTTAACAAAGAAAACATTTTTTACCATCCCTGCTGAACCGAAAGTTCAAATTTCTGCCCTGTTTAGGGAAGAAAGTCGTTCTTTCCCAAGTAACACAGAGATAACTTTAAGGGGACCTGGTGGTCTAGAGGCTGAAAATTTCATGATTTAAAAAAAATTTTTTTTTATATCTTAATAAAAATCAAACCTTTTGAAATTTTAAGGGATTATTTTATTGTAATTTAAATATACGAAAATCGTTATAACTAAGAAAAAAAATTATTTTTAACATTTCAAAGGTGGCGTTGAAGTTAGCTCCTTTAAAAAAAAGGACCCGGGCGGTGTAGGACAATTTAGCTCTTCTATGAATCTGAAACAAAAAAATTTAATGGATTTTTAATCAGTATAAATATATCTATCGCAGGAACTAGAATAAAAGAAAAAAAAATTTTTTTCAAGAAGTGACACTCTGTTGAAATTTTTAGTCCAAAAATTGCATTTTTTTTCTTAACATTTTGCATGTTAAAAAATAGAAATATTCAACGCAAAAATTTTATCCTAGTTTCTGCGATAGCTGTTAGTGTATTAAATAACATATTTAAATTTGAAACCAATCGACCGAATAGTTTTTTTTTTCCTACGCCAGGCAGAAAAAAGTAGTTTCGAGATAAACGCGTTTAAAGTTTTAGTCAAAGAAATTCTGAAAAAAACTAGATTTGAACATATATTTACGATTAATCAGCTATTCCAGCACCATATTTTTTTCTTGTGCATTTCTTCGGTATTTCTTGATTTTCATTGTATGTTGACTTGTTAAAGTCTGCTAAACAGCTGCTAAACAGCTTTTAGAACGTGAAATATTGGGAATATCATCACCATATTTTAACAGTATATGTTAAAATGGCCCTTTAAGATGTCTTTTAAAAAGTTAAGAAAATTTTTTTTTGTCTCAAAGTCAAGTAAGACATACAGATGTTGGTCCTAGGAGTTATAGACAATTTTTGTTCTTTTTCCATTTTAAAAACGTCATTTCAATTAAAAAATTTAGATGATGAGTTAATTGACAATTATTTGTACTTTACTTTTTGACGTCACTTGTCTCAAGTCTTTTAAACAGAAATTTTTTCAGTGAGATAAATATCGGGTTGTGTTGTTAATATTTTTGTGTCTTATCAATAGGTCAAAAATCAGACTCAAAACTGTCACATTAGTTTCTGTTCGCAAAATCGCACTAGGCTAAAATTGATTTGTTTTGTCTGGCAAAGCAGACATTGAAACTCACAGCTTAATTGCAGGAAAGAAGAAAATTGATATTTAATATATATTATAATTAATAGTTCATAGCTGGTGACGAATCGACACTGTGGGAGTTTGCTAAATATACTGAAGCATGGTATGAACTTGTTGCCGCAAAATTACTGTACTCGTCACCTTGTTGTAAACAACCAGAGCTAGCGCAACACGCTAATAATATTGCCGAACGATGGCAAGCCGGCAGGAATTTAGATCACATTATTCTCGCTCTGATGGAGAGTGATTTATATAAAGTAATTGAACAGATTCAATACATGAATGACAATGGATGGTTCGCTGCTCATCTTACTGATTTGCTATACAGTTGTGAGAAGCTCAAAATAATGGATGAAGAGCAAGCCAAGTATAATTTTATATTTATTTATAATAATTTAGATATACTAGAAATAGAGACATAATTGATTATTTTTTTCTAGTGTAACTGCACAATTACACGAATCGCTTCTTTTGGATTACGGAAGTACGTTATTTAGTCATTCGTCACTTTGGCAATGTGGCGCAAGTTATCTTGAAAACTGTCCAACGTCTGGAATAGCGCGATTAGAAGCACTATTGCAATCGATACCTATGGGAACTGAAGCAAGAATCCATAAAATAATTAACGTTGCTCGTAATAATGATTTAATTAATGTCGGTAAGTTTTAATTAATTTTTTAAAATTATTAATTGTAGCATATATTTATTTAAAATATTAAAATATTTATATTTATGTATTTTTTAGTGAGAAGTCTGTGTAAAATCCAAGGAATAAAATGTATTAGACGAGGAAGAATAGGAAATGCTTTAGCATGGGCCATTAAAGCACAAGACGGCGTATTCGCAACGTATATTGCTGATGAGTTTCTTAAAAATTACGCTGAAGAAAGTGAAATTCAGTGCAAAGATCTTCTAGAAAATTTAGGAGCTTCCATGTTGACAAGTGATAGGCTTACATTTTTAGGTAAAATTTATATATATTTAATTTAATTCTTATTAGTAGATTTTATAAAAATCTAACTGTTGTATTTGTCTTCATGACGCAGCTTTACAAAAATTTTAACCTTTTCTATTTGAGTCAAATAGGTTCCAAAAATATTATTGGTGAAAAAGTTTATATATATATATATATATATATATATATATATATATATATATATATACGATAAAACGCGCGGTTCTCCCACGATAACGTCCACAATTCTGTACCGATCTTAATGAAATTTTTTTTACATATTCTTTAGCTAAAGAGCTCGGTTCAGTTCGAAGATGAGCTAAATCAGCCAAAAAGTTTGAAAGTTATAGTCATTTAAAGATTTTTTAATTTTTCAAAAAATTCAACTTTTCTTGATTTATCTGTAAATAACTTTTGATCCTAAAAAGATAATATATTTTTGGTGATTGAATCTTTATATTCATTCGATTTGCTTTAATTTAAGCTATGGCGCTTAATCTTTAGATATTTTTTCTAATACTTTGATAAATTTCAAAATTTTCAGAAAAATAGAAAAAAACATTTTTTTTACTTTCTCATTTAATAACTTTCAAGTAATACATAATAGTTAAATATTGTTAATATTTTTATGTAGCTTATCTAATGAGCTTTATATTTTAGTACTACTTTTATATTCAACGATAATTACCTATTTATTTATGGAAATTTAGCTGCTGCATTCGTTCTTCCACTTCTTAGTAAATTCATGTAACTGTTCCAATTCTGATTACTGCGTGTAAAACTTTAAAAATCTCAACATTGAAGTATACATAAAGTATTTTTTAAAAATTGACAAGCATAAATATAATTGATCGTATAAGCTTTAGATGAACCTTTAAACGCCACCGTCTACTTTACGGATTCAAATTATTAAATAAATAATGAAAAATCTACTTCCATTTTGGATGTCAATGGTCTTTTTTAGTATGCATTTGTTAGATAAAATAATATTTTTTTTTTTTTTTTTATTATAGGAAAGTATTGTGAATTTCATCAAATGTACGAAATGAGAGAGTTTAAAGAAGCAGCACGATTATTAGTTGCTCTTATTATTTCAAATTTAACACCGAAATAGTAAGTTTGTTTAATAATTTTATTCATATTATTAATTTTGAAACTGCGAATTTCGATGCCTGGTCAGTCAGAGACAAATAAATTTAAGACCAACGGATAATCACAGCTTCTCTGCTACTAAGTTATAAAGAAACAGTTTCGGTAAATGTGCCGTCAAGTTGATAATAACATATGAATATTCAACTGTTGGCTACAAGTTAATTAATCAAATTGACAATTAAATTAATGCATGCGCCATTAATCTTAAATTGTCTTGTTTCGACTGGCTAGATATTTAAAATCTACGTTTCAATGCAGGCTACGAAAAATATTTCATCTCTTGCCACACAATATTCTGTATTTATTTTTAATCTTTATTTATTATTTTAGTTTCTGGTCAATACTATTGACAGATGCCATTCCATTATTAGAAAGTGAAGAAGTTTTGTTTTCAAGTGAAGACACATTTATTCTAATGCGCTGTGTTGAAGAACATGGCAACGACCCGAAATTTGAAGACAAACTTGAAATATTTCGCTTAGCTGCTGCGCGTAATTTAGCGCGAGCTTTAAATCTTGAAGGTTGTCAACTAGAGTAGCGGGTAGTGAGTGAGTGATTTAATTTGTTTTTATAATTGAAAGAAAATTAATTAAATTTTTGAATTTATCTTTTGATAATTTTGTAATTTAAATAAATATTGTAACTCTGTTACATAAAAACATTTTTTTACTATAAACATTTTATTTAATTTATTTATTCCCGTAGTAATTTATTAATTATTATTTAATTTTTTATTATTTAATTATTATTCATTGAAAATTCCCGTAATAACAATAAATTAATAACCAGGTTGTCAGGTACCTAAAAAATTGGAGTTTAAAAATTTTCTTATTAAATAAAAGAGTAAATTCTGTAATTTATCAGTCACATGAATCAAAAATTCTGAAATATTTTTTTTTTATTTTAAAAAATTCTTTTAATTAAAAATTTTGAATACAAATTAATAATTTTCATTGTAATAAATTCTAATAATTAATTTAAGGAAAAAAGGGGTCTGAGATGCAAAAGAAAAAGCATATTTTTGGGATTTTTTTTTTCAGACTACCTTCTTTTTTTAAATTCTTAAAATTTGTGACATTATTAAGCATCATTTCAAGAATATTCTGATAAATTTTCATAAAAAAATATTGAAAAATAAGCCAGTGGTAGTGGGGAGAGACGAATCACCTTAAAAAAAAGTCTCCATGCCGTAGGCAGGATAACTCATGACTGCCTTACCTGAAATCAAAAAACCAAAGAGATTTCTTTAGTATATAAGTTTATCTTGGATTTGAATGAAGGAATAAACAAAATATTCATTTTTGAATTTTTAGCAAAGTAGCAATCAGAAAACTCTGATTTTTTGCCAAAAATTGCTTCTTTTGTTTAATTAAAAAATAAGTAATTATTGAAAAAAAAAATCTTTCGTTCAAATCTAAGACAAACTTATGTACTAAAGAAATCTTTTCGGTTTTTTGATTTCAGTGATGAGTTATCCTGCCTACGGCATGGAGACTTTTTTTTTAGTGACTCGTCTCTACCTTCTACCACTGGCTTAGTTTTCAATATTTTTTTATGAAAATTTAACAGAAGATTCTTAAAATGATGCTTAATAATATCACAAATTTAAAAAATTTTAATAAAGAAGTTACTCTGAAAAAAAAATCACAAAAATATCCTCTTTTTTTTTTTATCTCAGAACAGCTTCCCCCCTTAAATAAAAATAATTAATCCGTAATTAAATAGAAATCGCGAATGAATGAGTACTCATTTATATTATTTTATGACCTCGATATAATTAAAAAAAATTTTAATTATCAATTTCAAAATCATTGCATTTAAATATCTTATCATAAAATTACATTACGATAAAAATAGAACGTGTGTAGAACAATAAGTCTTTTGTGGATTTACTTTCCTATATAAATTTAATAAATATCAATATCAGAATATTAATCTTAATTATATCTAGAAGTCGCCTTTTATTTATTTAAAATAAATAACATTACAAAAGTGATTAAGTAATATACATATTTACATAACTAGTACACTTTTTTTTTATTGTTTATGAACAGAAGTTTTGAATGAAACAAACGCGTATTTTAAATTACAATCAAAATTTTAAGATCATCGACAAACAAAAAAAAATTCAATAGCAACTTTCTTTTATTTGTTAAATATATATAATATGAGAAATGTCTCCTCAACTTTCACGCAATGAAATTTAAATTATAATATTCACACCTAAGAACACAAGTAATATAAGACTTGATATTTTCTAGTTGATCAACTGGATGAAAGCAATAATATCTGGTTTAATAGAGCATGTGATATCTTTACGAAGGCTGTATAGTATTATGTTCATTTCCTAACGTGAGAATTCATTTTATAAAATAGAGTATTGCAATAAAAATTTGAATAATAGAACTATTATTCAAATAATAATAAAATATAAAAAACGAAAATATTTTTAGGAAAACATTTAAAATTCTTTAAATATTCAAAATTATTTTAAATAAATTTTAATAGATTTAAATAAATATTTTAAAAAATATTTATGATTAATTAAAATTGTTTTTATTAAAAAAAAAAAAAAACAAATAATTACCGTAATTATAAAATCTGAAATTTGTGGAATTTAATTTAAAATTTGTGATATTATTTTTAAATTTAATTTTTATTGAAACTTAAAATTTCAATATAAATGAAAAATAAGATCCAACTGAATTATTTCTACCAGAGTACTAAAGTACAGATACATGAGTGTGTAAAAATTAAATAAATTTTAGCACTAGTATTTTAAATTGGAATCGTTCTAAAATATATATAAAAAATATATATACATGAGAAAGTAAGAAGTATTCTCCAAGTATTCAATTATAATTAAAAACACTCAAATTAATTTAAAAAAAATTATTATTATTATTTATTGTTTAAATTAACCGAGTTATTATTTTAATTACTATAAATGAAAAGTAATTAGTACTTTTTTTTTAATTTTAAAGTAAGTACTAAATACTTTATTTCAAATACAATTAAATTCTCAAATTAATTTAAAAAATAAACAGAATCGATATTTAAATTTTTATAAATTAAAAATAACAATTAATCAGTATTTTTTTTTAAATTCAAAGTAAGTATGAGTGTAAATGTAGCAAACATAAGACAGTTTTTGAATTACATATAAAAAAAATTAATCCATTAAATTTATAGAATTATTAATCTCAGGAATTCGGACCAAGTTGAATAAAAATAATTAAATCATTAATTATTTGAATGTTTTGTCAATTATATTTTGACTTCATCAGCAAATCTAAATAAACAATTATACAATTAAAAACAAATAATGCCAATAAATGTATGATGATCTAACATTATATTAAATAACAAGTTACCTTAATATAAATTCTTTATGTCGAAATATCACATAAGTTAAAATAGCAAAACTTCGGACAATTTATCAAGTAACGGTAATCCATTAAATTAAAAACCAAATAAGATTTTTTTCTAAATTATATTGTAAACTCGTGACAATCAAAGTTGAAGTTAAATATGTACTGGTTGAGTAATGATTTAAAAATTTTCTAAAAGCCTATTTTTCAATTTTTTTTGTTTAAAAAATGTTATTTTATTGTTTTAAAATTTAAAAAATTGTCTGATATCCGGCAACTTTACTGTTATAAGCAAATACTAAATATTTTATTTTAAAAATACAATTAAAAATGTCAAATTAATTTTAAAAAAAATTAAATGCGCAGTACTGTCATTTTATTTTTCAAAAATGAAAAGTAACAATCAGTTTAAAAAAAGAAAAAATCTTAAAACAAGTGCTAAATATTTTATTTAAAATTCTTGACATGTACCAAGACAGTAATTAAAATTTTAAAACATAATTTCCTAATTAAGGTCGACATGGAAACAATTCACGGAAATTAAATTATATAATTGAATTGATTTCATTGACAGGTCTAGGTAAAGATTGATTTCCCGCCTATCATTGTTAAAAAAAAACAGTACACATACATATATCACATACACACAAATATAGAGCAGCTGGTGTCTCACACCACAATAGAATGTGTTTTTTCCCAGTCGATAGTATAGACGTACGTTCATTCACAAAATGGAGTCACAATCTACCGCGCGGTGATCAAAAAAAAATAAATTGTCTAATTGTCATTAATTTTGACGTTTAAATTTTTAAAAAAACTCATTGTTTAAAAACAAATTATTACAGTGAATAAAACAATAAAATATAATAATGACAAGTTAGTGTATTGTTACTATTGTTATTATAAATTAAAATAACACTTTTTATTTTTAATTGGAGTTAATATATACGAGTAATTAAATAAAGGTAATGAAAGTTAAAAACAGAAATGATTTTCACTGATAAGTTTACTGTGAGATTAAACTTCTTGTTAAAATCATCAGTTAAAGATTCAAAGTATCAAGAAATCACGTAAGCACTAGTCATTTTTTGTTATAAAAAATGAATTTTAAATAAATAATTTTATACAATTCAAAAAAGTGAGTATTGATTTTTAAAAATATTTAAAAAAAAAACAAATAAATAATGACATAAAATTTTTAGATAACAATGGAAGATTACACGCCAGTAGACGAAGATTTTCCAGGTCGTTTGTTGCACCAGGCAGCTCTCTGGGACAACGCCGAGCTCCTGGAGGATTTACTGAAGGGTGAGCATGCCCAGTATATCAACAGTCAAGATTCCTGGGGTCGCGCTCCGCTGCATGCTGCCGCGATAACCGAAAACTCAAGATGTCTAGGAGTATTATTAGCAGCAGGTGCTAATCCGAATATTCCTTGTGGTCCTCGTGGTCAGTATCGGACTCCTCTTCACGTTTGCACCGAGCACGGACATTCTGTAAATATTAAAAAGCTATTAGAGTACAATGTTAATCTTAATGTTACTGATAATAATGGATTAAGTCCTCTAGCAATCGCTGAAAAAAATAATGATGAAATTTGCATTAATTTACTGGTAAAAGCTGCTGAGAAATATTTGCTAGCACGTGCTGCCACTCATTCATCACTGAGATCAGCTTGCATCCAAGGTGATACCGTATCAGTTAGAAATATTATTCAAAATAATTCAGAGTATTTTGAATGCATTGTTAATATGGCGCCAAATGGTGCTAATACTTTACTATTTATAGCCTCTGAAATGGGTCACAAAGATATCGTAAGACTGCTGTTAGACAATGGAGCCGATTGTCGCAGTCACCCTGTCACCAAATACTGTCCGCTTTACATCGCTTGCTACAACGGTAAATTAGAAATAGTCGATTTACTACTACGTCATTTTCCAAAACAAATTCAGTCATTGACCGTGGAAAGATGGCTGCCAATTCATGCAGCAGCTATCAATTCACATCATTCTGTTATTGATTTACTGCTGAAATTTGAATATCCCCAGCATCTTCTCACCCGTTTCAAAGATCCGTCCAGTGAATTTGAATACGAAATGCCATTCGACATAAACACCCAAGACGTTACTGGTCAGAATGTTTTGTACATCGTCAGTATGCTCGGTAATATAAAAATTGTCGAAGCTCTTCTTAATTATCGGGTTAAATCCAGGAAAATAAAAACTGATGACATGAATAATAGTCAGCCTGTGTCAATTTCTAAGCGCAGAATATCAAGTGGGATCCAGCGGCTGATGTCTAGTCTCAATTTCCGTAGTAAAAATAGCGAAAAGAAAGACGATAATTTGATATCGCCATTTAATTTAGATATTTATTGCAATAATAATACTGAGACGGCCCTTCATGCTGCTGTAAAAGCGGGACATACTGAGGTCGTCGGAGCACTGCTTCAAGCAGGAGCTAATCCAAATTTACCGATTAAAATAAATGATAACTGTATTAGCAATAGTAGCACTGAAAGTAATGACTCGTGTAATAATACAAGTGCGCTGACAATCGCTTGTCAAAATCGTGATATAAAGATAACAGATTTATTACTTAAATACGGTGCGGTTGATAACGATTGCAAAGCATTAAAAATAGCTGCTCAGAATCGTGATGAAGTTCTTACTGCTAAATTATTGTCGATAAAAGCCCATCCAGACCCTGAGTATAAAATTAATAAAAAGGCAATGACTGAAGGCACACAGACGTCACATTTCTCAGCGTTATCTAGTTTTGGTAACGTAACTTATCCATCATTATTTCCAAACACACCGACGATGATTAATTGGCATAATCAGCAGTGTCGACTTTCACAAATTCGTAGCCAATGGCTCATTGACGCGGTCCTTAATGTCAATAAAAAATTAAATGTTAAAAATAATGATTTGGTACTTTATGCAATAACACGAATAGATATTTCGCACAATTCAATAACGACGGTGCCATCATTAATTTTTTATTTACAAAGTTTGAAATATTTAAACATGGCACAAAATAAGATAGACAATTTGACAGCTGAATCAAACAACCCGCGTGATAAATTGTGCCCGGTATTGGAAGAAATATATTTACAAGACAATCGATTGGAGATGTTGCCTAATTTTTTGATGAATTTACCAGGACTTGAGATAATGGACGTGTCTAACAATAAATTGCAGTGTCTGCCGGATAATCTTTGGCAGGCGCCAAAATTGAAAGAGTTGAATGCGTCTTTTAATCTGCTGCGGGATTTGCCCAGTCAGGCGTCACAGAATATATCGCGACGAGTGCAGCGAGATGATATATTGAGCAATAGTCCGAGTAGCCGTAGCATCAATTCACAAATGGGTTTATCGCATGAAGACTCAACGGAATTTGAATCTTTTATCAAATTAGCAAACGCTCAGATAATCGAACTAGAAAGACCTCATGTTTGGACTGAATCTGTTCAAGTAACTGAGAAAATATCTGACGACACCGAACCGGGAACTCGTTCAGTTCTTACGTCACTTAATTTGGCGCACAATTTATTTAATAGCATTCCTGTGGCTCTGCCATGCCTGGCTGTAAATTTGGTGCGGCTCAATATGGCGTACAATTCATTGCGTTCGATGAGTCATATAACTTCTTACCCCGCTAGTTTGAAACAACTTGATCTGTCAAACAATCAAATATCCTGCTGGCCAAGTTTGCCCCAAGTCGACGACGCCGATGTTATGGAACAGGCGACCACCGCTTGCTATTGTCCGGCAACAAATATCCAGTCCCCCATGGTATCAAATAATCGACAGACGACGACTTCATTGAGAGACGTAGTTCTGATGTCTGTCTGCACTCACCGACGACACCTGAGGCTTGAAAATTTACGAACTTTAGTTCTAGCAAACAATTTGTTAACGCGGATCCAACTGACGTCAGTCGATGACGGCGAGTCGCCGAATGTAGAAGAAGAAAGTATTGATAGAGACACTAAAATAGCGTACTCTGGTTCAAAACTCTATTTACTTTTTCCGAATGTCAGTATGCTGGATGTCAGTAGCAATCAATTAAAAGAAATTCCTCATAATATTTATGAGCTAAACAATTTGTCGGTGTTAAATATCAGTGGGAATGTTGACATTACCGAGCTGCCACCGCAAATGGGTCTTTTGTCACGCCTGTGGAATTTGAATACTCAAGGCTGCCGATTGCAGGAGCCTTTGAAATCAATGATTGAATCTAAAAAGTACAAAACAATGGACGTTGTCGGTTACCTCAAGTCAGTATTAGAGGATGCTAAACCCTATGCCAGAATGAAGCTTATGATCGTTGGTATACAGGGAATTGGAAAGACGAGTTTACTTGAACAATTGCGCCAAGAAGGCGAGGTTCCTAATAAAAAAAAGTCATCCGAACATTGGACCAAAAGGATGGGAAATAAAAACATAAATACTAAAACAGCTAAAGGCACAACTATTTCGACTGTCGGAGTTGACATCGGAGACTGGATTTACGAGAAAAAAGTGCGCGGGCAATCATCTCACGGTCCGGTTTACTTCAGGACTTGGGATTTCGGTGGTCAAAAGGAGTACTATGCAACCCATCAGTATTTTTTATCAAAACGTAGCCTTTATATCGTCGTCTGGCGGATAATCGATGGCCTGAAAGGCATAAATGAAATTTTCCAGTGGCTCGTAAATATACAAAGTCGCGCCCCAAACTCCCCAGTTATTATCGTTGGCACACATTACGACGTTTCGAATGACCAAAGCGAGTCACTGCAACAGTACATCCGTGAAAAGTTTATAAATGTTGTCGATGCTGAAAAATGCGGGCTGCCAAAAGTTATGGAAACCATTGAAATAAGTTGTAAAACTCGGCACAATATTAAGATGCTCTGCAATCTTATCTATGATGTTGTGTTTAGTCTAAGATCGCCAGGAAGTAAAGAGTTGTTACTTGAACAACGCGTGCCTGCTAGTTATCTTGCCCTTGAAGATGTCGTAGTTCAACTGGCGCATGACAGAAAACTTTCTGGTTGCGATCCAGTTCTGAAAGCTGATCAGTATTACGCAGCTGTAAATAATGAACTGCATAAACTCCATAGATCATTTCGAGATCCCGCGGAATTGCATCAAGCGACGCTTTTTCTTCATGAAAACGGGATAATTTTACATTACGATGACGCGACACTTCGTGACTTGTATTTTCTTGACCCTCAGTGGCTCTGCGATATGTTGGCTCATGTCGTAACGATCCGCGAAATAAATCCATTTGCCAGGTGCGGAATAATGAAATTAGATGATATCCAACATGTCTTCAAATCATCAACGATATCCTCAACAGACACGCAAGGCTACATTGTAAGTCTGTTAAATAAATTCGAAGTCGCTCTCACTTGGGACTATCGGACTCTACTGATACCGACTCTGTTACCGACGGAGGAAGACATTTTGCGCAATAATCAGTTTATTAAAATTCCTGTTAAAACAAGAAGCTGGCATATAAGATCGAAAAAAATAACAACGCCGACAATGCCCTCACCTTCGATTTCAATAGATAAAAATAATAAAACAAACTGTTCGCTGACTTCCAGACCACAGCCAGACTGTTCGGTAACACGCTTACTGCTGATGTCATACTTTCCAAGTGGTTTTTGGTCTCGACTTATTACTAGGATACTCGCGGACGATGCTATTGTAGAAATAGTCATGTCATTTATAACTCCATTCAAACAAGTTGTTGATGAAAACATATTTTCTGCGCTGACGGACACCCACGCAGAATGGGTCCTATGGCAAACAGGTCTTGAGTTGCGTTATGCAGGTATCACTTTATTGAGACTTAAAGAAGTCAATTATAATTTAAAAAATACACCCTATGATTATCGGCAGTTTAAATTTAAACTGAAGCAAGACGGAATTTGGTGTACAGTTGACCTCAAAAATTCGGCTATTCTTGAGATCTGGTTTCCAGTTGACACTTTGGTGATAAAACAGCCGATATTGTCTGGGTCTATCGACGATGAACCGATAGGTTACCAAGCTATTGTTGTTGAGCCACGACCAGAAAGTATGCCTCAGATGTTAGCTTTGATCGTCGATCATATTGATATTTTACTGGAAGACTGGTACCCAACACTGGGAACTCGATTCGTTCATACTTCCGAAGGAAAGTTACTTGTTACACGATTGATACCTTGCCCACGCTGTCTTCTAAACAATGGAGATCACGAAGGAGAGACTAGTGATCAAGAACATCCATCTGAAGACATTCCCAAGTATTATATGAACAACAGAGAGAGACAGAGTCAGGACAGTTATAAATCGGACGGTGACAGTGGCGTTGGTTATGATAGTTCGACATCGAGTAGAATGCCATCGCTTGAAGGACATCCCGATTTAATACGACAGTATCCTAAGCCTGAAGGTATACTCGCTTACTCATGGATGGTTGAAGAGTGTATACTTTCAGCTTACAGCAACAAAACAATAGCCTGCCCAAAGCATTTGGATATTCCGCTTTCTCACATAGCACCCGATATTATCTTTATGGATCTCGGCGCTAAGCATCTCATTAAGCCAGAAGACATTAAACGCGGAAGAATGTTGGGTCGTGGCGCATTTGGTTTTGTATTCAAAGGTAATTGTCGTGCTCCATGTAGTACTGGTAGAATAGACGTGGCGATGAAAATGCTCCAACCAGTACCGCCAGGCCCGAATTCAAAACCGTCAGCTGTGTTGGCTTACAAAGCAGCGCAGAGCAAGTGGGATCGTGATCCACTTCAGTATGCCTGCAAGGCCTATTGTACAGCAAGACAGGAATTGAATATTCTGTTGACTTTAAGGCACGTAAATATAGTACCCCTTGTTGGAATAGTCATAAGTCCTTTGGCTCTTGTACTAGACCTTGCGCCCGAAGGTGCTTTGGACAATGTGTTAAAAAATTACCGACGTTCTGGTGCTAAACTAGATCCTTACACTCTTCAGTCAATTATACTACAAGTTGCCAAAGCAGTCGAGTATCTTCATCAGCAGCATGTTATTTACAGAGACCTAAAGTCAGAAAACGTACTAGTCTGGCAGATGCCTCTGCCTTTTGCTGAGTATCCTGAGCAGCATAATGTTCATGTTAAAGTTGCTGATTATGGTATATCTCGGTTAACTTTACCGTCCGGTGCCAAGGGATTCGGTGGTACCGAAGGTTTCATGGCACCGGAGATAATAAAATATAACGGTGAGGAAGAATATACAGAGAAAGTCGATTCGTTTTCATTTGGAATGTTCATATATGAGCTTGTCACACTAAGGCAGCCATTTGAGGGACATGAAGCTGTTAAAGAATGCATATTAGAAGGAGGTAGACCTCCATTGACATTTCGTGAGACTCTTTATCCGTGTTATTTATTAGATCTTATGGTTATTTGTTGGGCACAGAATCCGAAAGATCGTCCTACAGCTAGTCAGATAGTATCAATAGCATCTGCGCCGGAATTTACTCATCTTATTGATGTTACACTACTTACTGAGAGAACTCACGTGACGGCAATAACTGCAACCTCACGTTTATTGGATGACAATATAAATGGTGATGAGATATGGCTGGGACACAACAACGGAGAAGTTGATATGCTATTGGGGACGGAAAAAGGTTGGTTACAACACGTGAGAATAGAAACACCCGTTATTCCTTACGCTATGTGTGGCGTTGATGGTTACATCTGGATAGGAGACAATGCTGGACAAATACACGTTTATCTAGGAAGTAACTTTGGTTGTGTGGGAAGTTATAATCTTGAACCGGATCATTATAGTGACTCCAAGGTCGTTGGTTTAATACATCTTGAGCAGCTTAAACAATTTGCTGTAGCATTGTACAGCGGTAAAATATACTTACTTACTAATAATTTTACGCAGATGAAAAAAACTGAAATTGAAACTAAAATTGTTGATAATATTAAAACTTATTCGCTGACTGCTGTTTATCGTCGAAGACGGATACTGGAATTATGGACTGGGCAAAGTTTTGGTAGAATAACAATATATGTTTTAAAGGATGGTAATTTAGTGGACACGTGTGAATTGATTCATATGTCAAATGAAACGGCAAGTAAAAATTTATTTGCTACTTATTTATTGAGCGCGGAAAATTCAGTCCTCAGTTACACTTATCCTGGATGCATTGTTTACCAGTGGGATGTTGAAACACGTCAGATTATAAATAAATTAGATATGTCTAAATTAGTACCGTGCTCAGAAAGTCTAAAGTCTATTTCAATAGAAGAAAATTTAACTACAGAACGCTGCCAAGTCACGGCACTGGAGGCATGCATTAATCAACTTTATATTGGTACTACGTGGGGATGTATTGCCGTTGCTGAATGTAATTCTTTGAGACCAATTACGGTTTTCAGGCCGTTTGAGGGTAAAGTGTGCCAAATAGTTGCATTAAAATCAACTGACAAGAAAAAATTGTCATTGGCTACTGTCGGACAAGGATACCGTAGTTTAATTTCACGTTACACTGACTATCCATTGGATTGTTTAGTTGCTGAAGATTTAAAACATAATATGTATACTTTACTTTGGAGATCGGAACATTGGTCAGCTGCGTAATAAATCAATTAATTACTCATCGATCTCAACATTAAATATCAAATATTAAATATGACGATTATCTACAATAGATATTGATATATTGATAATGATAACGAATATTAATCACGATTGAATTGTTACCAGGAGTGCTTTAAGGTGCAAAAGTTCAATATTATTATTATGATTATTATTATTAAATAAACATTTTTATATATTAGGGGACATTCATAAAATACGTTCGCGCTAATGGGAGGGGGGGTCGTTTACCGTGAAAAGGGGGGTAGGGGGGTCTAAGGAAATGCAGTTCGCAGCTCATCAAACAATTTTGCAAATCATACCCGCGGTTTCTTAAAATTTTATTTTGTTACAATAGAAAGTCATTCGTTTCATATTTGTAAATATATAAATATTTCTACGCATATATTTCCGTCATAATGGGGGGGGGGGGGGGGAATCTACTATTTACGGCGCAATATTGATAAGGTGGGGGGTTCTAAAAAGGAAAAATTTTGCGTGACGTATTTGATGAACGGCCCCCTATTGTCAAACGTCCAAATCTATTATATAGAGCTTATATATATATTTAATTATCCTGGTATATTATATTTATAAAACATATTTATTGGTAAAAAATTTATCAGATAATTAATAGAGGACACAATGATATTTAATTAACTACTTGATGATCTCGTTCTAATTATTCGGGCATTTTTTCGTACATTCGATGAACGTGATATTAAAAACAAAAAAATAATAATAACGAACATTTATAAAAATCTTCCACTTTCATAATAAATAATATTATTTATTAATTATTGTTGTTATTATAACTTATAAGTAATCATAGCCATTAGACTATACCGGAAAATTAATTTATAAGTTAACCTGTAGTGAACCTAAGGCCACTTTAACGAAATTTTAGAATTAAGAAATCACTTTTGCGTCCCAATTGATATTTATACAATGTGATAATGCTATTTAAACCTCTACTAAATATTATTTTATTTTAAATTTAAAATATAAAATGTTCTTTGTACCTTAACTGATACTTTTTTTGATTTCATTGCATCTAATCAAAAGAGATAAATAATTTTATTATAATTATTAAAAATAATGTTTACTAACTATAATGACAAATAAATTTTTATTTTTTACCATTTTATTATTTATTTACATGTAATTTATGCTTGTACATAACTACGTAATTGATTAATAAATTAATCTGTTTAATGTAATAATTGCTAAATTATAAATTTAAAAAATGTTGCATACTTATAATTTTATGAATAATTAATTTTATTTGCAAATATAACTAGTCAAATAAATTTGTGTTTGTTAATAATTAGTTGAGTAATAAATTTACGACATTCTTTTATTTAAAAATGACGTTTGTGAATTATTTATTAAAAGTATCATAAGTTTATAAATAACAGTGAGTAAATATGAGCGATTATGTTGCTCCAGTACAAGAAGCAGATTCTTACAATGGTGCTAGTCATGATAACTTTACTTGGTCACAAAGTATAAGTGACCTTGACGTGCTCCTGAACATTCCTGACAGTCTGATGAGCCCTCGTGACCTCAAAGTCAATGTATCGAGCAAAGAAATCAAGGTCGAGATTCTTGAAAATGATTTTATGACCAGCTCCGATTGTACGAAAAAATGGTCAATTTTTTTTCAAGCAGAATTATCTTTTCCTGTGAAAGAAAATGAAATTATTTGGTGTATGACTCCTAAAAAACACATTCACGTAACTATTATTCATTTTTTTTTAATTTTATTATTTTAATACTTAAATTCATTTTCATTTTTCCAATAAGATTCATATGGAAAAAAAATATGAAAGATGGTGGGAAGCTCTAATAGTCGGAGAATCCAAAATAAAACTTGATAAAATTGATCGTTCGCGTGATTTTAATGACCTTAAAGTAGACGAACAAATGAAATTACAAGAATTGATGTGGAATGAAAAACAAAAATTATTATCGAGGATAAGCAAAAATTTAAAAACACAAAAGAAATAAATTAAACATAAGTATAATAATATTTAATAATAAATTGCATATGAGTTTTACTTAATAATTTGATTACTATATCAGCAAAAATTTAACTGCACATGACACTTGATAGCTAATTAAATTGCACACGCGATATGCTGTACACTAATCATTCAATTTAATATATATCAAACACCGTTTGCTCTCATTTTTTATCAATAAATGATTCATTAAACCGTTACGCTAAAATACTAATGATGTTGTAAACTAACTTCTGCAAACTTCATTTTGTAAATCGAAATTTAATGAGTATTATTAATGAATAGATTATGATTTCTTCATATGGATTATAGTAGAATAAAAAAAGTCATTTGGATGCGTGCAGTGATGTATTGATGTCGTGGAAGAGTACATACTTGAATGTATATGTTTAGAAAGGAAGAAAGCCTTCTTATAGATATTAATTGGTGACATGTAACTACGAAATTCCCTCTCTTTTTTTACAAATTATTTTCGTGCCCGTAATTGAACATTTATAAGATCGCTGCCTGTTTTATTTCGCAAAAGTTTGATACCTTTTAAAATATGTAACCTATAAATAGAAGTGAAATAAATTCTTTGATAGTTTGGGGGGAATCCCATTTTTTTATTCGCGTAAAAACTTTTCTTTTGCTACAATTACATGTTGGGTATCAAATTACAGCTTACGTAAGGCAGATTCAAGAGAATTTTAAATGAAGAGAAAAATGATTTACGTCTCAGTTAATTAGAGAATTGGCGCATCGGAAAAAATTTAATAATTAATTTTTTAATAAAATTTTTTTTCAAGTGAATACTGAACGTAAGATGTAACTTTGATGATATTCAGCCGAGTATAAGCTAAGGAGTCAGATTACTTATTTTTATCATAATCTAAATTAACAAAGACATCAAACGATAAAGTATGATATAAATATATAAAAAGTAAATTGAGATTTATGTTTTTTTTTTTTAAATATCCCCTTAGACCAGTCTGACGGGAGAAGCAGGTGCGTGAGAAATCAAGACCAAGTTTACTCCTCTTTTCGATCTTATACCCATTCATGTTACGGTATCTCTGGTTTTACGTTTCTCGAGTCCACTTCCCAAGGATTTGTAAAACTAGAAGCAAACTTTTTTTATTTAGTTTTTTCATTACATCTAAAATGTAAAATTATTTTCTTCAAGTAATATTATAGAGACGGGGGCAAAATAGGCTACTTAAGGAAATACTGTTTTCGACGAATTCGTTAAATCTTTTTTTGTAACGATATTCAAAATAGAAAAAATTTTCAGTTGCCATTAAAAAAAAAAATTTCATTTTTGCGGGCAAAATGGGGCAACCCTAAAAAAGGTGAAAAAAAAATTTCTGGATATTAAATTAAATTTTTTCGTAAGTAATTTACATGAACAATTATATTTTACAGAATTATTGGATATGACAAAAAATTTTTTTATCATAAAACAAGTCATTAATATTTTTCTACTGACACTCGATTTTTGAAAAAATTCAAAATAATACTCAATTATATTTTTTTACAAAAGTGCAAAAAATAAAAAGGATTCCTTTGCGTAAAAAATTTTCATTCACCCCAAGAAAATTTTTACCTGCCTTAAGAAATTTTTCGCATTATAAATAGAAAACAAAAACTTTCTTGAGCCAAAAAAAATTTTTCTTGCGCCAAGAAATCCTTTTTTTCTGTGTGATTGGAATGTTTGAAAGCCATTTAAATTTTGGGAGTACGGTGTTTCGTCTTCCCTACATGATGCATTTGTTGTTTCATACTATAAAAATTACAAATATTTATCTAGTATAATATGAGATCAATGAATTCTTTACGACGTTGAATTCCTTTGTCACTCCATTAACCGCCTAGTCCTAGTGCCGTCGATTGCAGCTGGTTAATATAATGCGTAGCAAAAGATCGGCATTCCAAATGCAAGGAATCCCTACAGTAATGTATATAGTATAGATGTTTCTTCTTTCTCCTGTTTCTTCACTGTTTATATGAGTTTATCTCAGTATAGTTAGTCACAGAATGGAAGAGGGACAGGAGATTGGATTGGAGCCTCACAAAACAGGTAACTCAGACTCATCTTGTCAGTTCTCATTTCCAGGCTCCATTTAAATTTTAGTATCAACATCCAGCGTCACCAATCATCGTCTTCTTTATCATAACTAAAAATATTCTTCCCAAGGAATTAAAAATACTTGAAATAAATAAAATCATATAAAAAACTTTAAAAATCGTTTTCGAGTCTTCAAGAGGATTTTGCATATCGTTAAGCAGCAAAAGTTGAGAACCATCGGAGGTAAAACACTGGCAATATACCTGCTGGAGGACTATTCATCCCCACCTGTGTAAGTATGAGTTCCCTCGCCTTTCTTAAGTTCTCCTTCAGTTCTCCCGTATGGAAGTCAAAGCTAACTCGATACGAGTTTCTGCTTTTCTCCAGGTAAGCTACAACACTAGTCGTGCCGTTAGTGTTGTTGCCGAGAGAATGGTATTATGTGCTCCTACGTGCTTATTAAATCATCAGCACTACCATCTTATTACCAACAGTAATTATTAATAACTGTGTTAATATTTATTAATTTTAAATTAATAAATACATTATTAAATATCTATATATGTGGTAGTAAAGTGTTTGTCGCGTTTATTGGAATAATTTAGTGTCTTACGGATGCTCCAGATACCATTTGGTGATCATTATTTTATTGTAAAATCACCAGGTCTTAAAGATCTAGGTACCAGGAGTATAAATAATTATAATAATTATAAAATAGTTTAAATTATTTAAACAAGAATTTGTAAAAAATGCCTTGCTCTGCGGTTACATTATCTCTGGCGACCATAACCGGCATCATCGCCACGGCACTTCTTGCAATTGCTTTTTCCACGGATAACTGGCTTTACACAGAGGTCAAACGCGCCCAAATACAGGTATTATTCCATTTATATATATATATGTATTTAGTTTTACTAATAATATATTACTATACTAAGAAATGTGCGGATTAAATCTGGAGTGAATGAGGATATATTTTATTTAATTCCCTTGGAGTGAATGCAAGCAAATAAAGTCCGTAATAAGTTTGAATTTACTCCTGATTTTTCGCAGTGTATATATTTAGTATCAAAGTTGTGAAGATGAAACAAGTTTGTAAAAATAGTTTGTGTGTACGCGCTAGCATGTTAATGGTATCCAAGTTCAAAGTGTTTGAATATACTTTTAAAAGCTAAGAATGTTTGTTAAACGATGAGAATACCTGGGTAAAGTAATACTTTGAAGGAAGGAAAAAATAAATAGAATCTCAGAGGATCTTAAGAAAATTACCGGCTTCCTGGATTAAGGTGTAGTGGGATTTCGCTGGCGTCCTTGCACCGGGTTAACGTCCTGGGTCGCAGGGCTCACGAGCTCAAGATTCTTCACGATTCTCTTCCCTCGATAAAAGCTTTTTCTCTTATATGCTCTTTCATCCGTCTACACTTATGTTCTTACACATTACAATACACCTCACTTACCTTATATTCACTTCTCGCTTATTTTTTATTCTTTTTGTAGTAACCCTCCTGTGAACCAAACAATGTAAACCCTTTTATAATTACTTCTTTGTTTTAATTATATATTCTTGGCGTGGTTTTTCATTTTAACGGAAATTCTATGAACTTGACCTCCGTAGAAATTTAAAAGATTTTTATTTTATTTATGGTCATCTCTTTATTTTGAATTTTTGACACAGAACAAAATGATTTATTGGCACAAAATATTTTTACTTGACCCAAGAAATTTTTTGCATTACGAATTGAAAAAAAAAAAAATTTCTTGGGGCGAGAAAAAATTTCTTGCAGCAAGAAATTTTTTTCAGTCCTAAGAAAATTTTATTTTCTGTGTACAGTTTTTTTTTTGTCATATACAGTGTTACATCTTTGTATATATATTTATGATAATTTTATAAAAATGTTTCAACACATTGTTTATTTTATTTGAAACTTGACGATCGAGAGCCTTTCCAAGCGATCGGCATTCCTCGCCGCGCCCATTTTAGCGCGTTGACTCAACAACTTTTGAGTTTACTATTTGTATGTCTATTTTGATTTAATTATACTGTGAAATACTTACTTTTATCTGATGCAATTATAAAAACGTCTCATTAATACTAATTAATATATGCAATTAGAACCCACAGAAAAAAATTCTTGACTTAAAATAACTTTTCTCCATTCCAGAAATTTTT
Organism: Microplitis demolitor; assembly: GCF_026212275.2. Taxonomy (NCBI): domain Eukaryota; kingdom Metazoa; phylum Arthropoda; class Insecta; order Hymenoptera; family Braconidae; genus Microplitis; species Microplitis demolitor. Next base: position 19,020,611 of record NC_068549.1, on the reverse strand, counting down.
TTAAAACTTCAAATTTTCCAGATCAGTAAAAATCTCTAATCGCTATATTCTCAGCTCAAAAAAATCTTGACTTTATTCCCGAAAATTTTCGTCTTCAAAAATATTTTCTTGACAAATTTTTTTCTGTGCAGAATTTAGTGATGATTTAAATTCAAATTGTCAATTTATCGTATTAATTTTCTTCACTTTTTTTTCTGTAGTATGACTCTACTGTGCAGTTATATAAATATTCCGTATAAAAATAATATATATGATCAAAATATATGTAATATTTTTTTTTATATTAAAAAATATAATATTCATCATATATAAAAATATATATTTCTATCATATACAAAAAATATATTCTGACCATATATAAAAACATATATTTATATTGTGTATGGAAAAAAAAGTTTCTTATTCATATGACCCACCCCAATAAAATTAGATCTAAATTTTAATATATTCTTTAAATTGCAGATAAAATTCTCGAAATTAGTTAATTTGAAGTGAATATATAATATATCCATATACATACACATACACCATATAAAATATATGCTTAAATATAACAAAGAAAATATATGGTGTCATATATAATATAAATTATATGCTACCACATACTTCATTTCATATAAAAATCTCTATATGACCTTACAATATACAATATAATATATCATATATGTTTATATTGCAAAATATATGATTTTATATATTTTAATCATATATTATTTTTTTTACGGGAATTGATGATAAAAAATATATATAAAATAAATTTTGAATCTGGTATTTGAGGATAATTCGCATTAGTTGTTATGTATATATTGTATTAACGATACCAAGTTAAAAAAGGATAAAAAATGTTGGTCGGACACTGGAAGAGCGAGTATTTAATGTGGCGGTATGGTGTGGCATGCGTTGATCGTACAGTTATTTTACTAACACGATTTACCTGAGGTTGTATGTATACACGAGAAAGTCTTGGTTGTTATACTGTGTGGTACAGTGTTCCACAATAATGTGTACAGGTGTACCTGGATAAAAATATAAGACTTTAAATTATAGTAATATACAACCTTAATGTATATAAATATATATACATTCATATGTAACACATATAAATATATTTAATCACAGCATTCAGGTCACGCATTCAATCGGACTAATTATCATTGCGTGAATTATTACCCCGCATTATTTATTTTAAATCTCAGTAGACAAACTTGTTTCAGATTAAAAGAAAGTTTTGGTCGTGAAAATAAATCGCCATTTGTCAATAAATTTTTAAATTCGTATTTATTTTATAGGATTTATAGAAAAAAAAAAAAAAAAAAAAAAAAAAAAAGTGACACAGAGAAAACGTAGTCTGGGATGACAGTAAACTGGTTGGCAATTTTAGAAATTATTAATTAATAAAGAATGCGTTGATGTAGTTCAGTATCGCAACTGTCTATTACGTATTTTTGTAATTAATTACAAGAGTAATTATAATTAGTTTATAAAACTTTGAATATATTTTAGGAATGTAAATAATTTTTATGTTAATATATAATATATATGAAGAGAGTTATCTAAACTTCCGGGAGAAATATAATAGGAAGAAAAAATATGTATATATGTATATACATATGTATATGATGTCTGGTATAGTGACCATAGTATGAAATTATATATTTATTTAAAGTTATGGATGAATAATTTCAAAGATTATTCAGAATACAACCGATCGATAGATTTTAATTCTGTACTGGAAACTCTAAATATCAGGCGTGGTAAATAAAATATATAGTTGGCATTTTCCTTTCCATGCTAAAGAAATCGTCGTCGTTGCATCGGCGGAACGGCGATGTGAAAGCAGTTGAAACGGTTTTAACCCGATAAAATTCTTTTTTTTTTTTTTTTTTTTTTTTTTTATATTTCTATTTTATTTTATTTTTTTAACTACAGGACGCTTGTTAACACGCGTTGATTACTCAGGCTGTGTAGATAACATTTAAGTTTAAACACGGGCTTTGTGTTGCTCAATATATGCTATTATAATATTCGAAAATTTTTTCAGCAATATCTAAAAAGGTAAATGCATACTAATTTTACTGTTACTTTAGTATGTGTTTATTGTTTTTAAGAAAATAGAACTTGAGGAAAAATTTATTCTTGCAAAATATATGCTTTGTTTAGATAAGATTTAATTTACATTATTGAGTTAATTATTGCAAACAATGTATAATTATTTTGTTGCAATTTTATATTGTTTCTTAATTTTTAATTATCAAGATCAACTTTAAATCGAAATAAATAAAGGAAAGAATTTAATACATAAATTTTTAGTTTGTAAAAAATAATTATTCACTTCGTTATCAATGTATTTGTAATTACTGGAAAAAAAAAAAAAAAAAAAAATTCATATAATGTGGACGGTATCACTTCTTTAACGAGTTAGCGGTAACTAAATAATAATTATTATAATTATAAAAACGTGTTTTATCATTTAAAATAATATCGAGTCTATAAAAACGTCTTAAAAATTTTTTACAATTGTTTTTATAGGTGAAAAAATTTATATAATATATGTATAAGAAAAAAAATTTACCAGCCGTTATGACACTTCAATATAAATTTTTTAAATTTATTTGAATATTTGAAATACTAGATTTTTTGAAAATTTTCTATTTCATGGCAAATTTATGAGAAATAATATAAGATTTTTTTAAAATATATATAATGTAGAAAATTTCATGATAGTGAAATTTGAAATTTGAGAAAATTTTGAACTTTGAGTCGATTATTCTTGGAAATTCAAAAAGATTCAGGAGTAGCAGAAATTTGAAATCTCCCGCCCTCGTTTGGGAAAAGTTTTTAGGAAAATTCAAGAAGTTTTCATAATTCCCGGGTCAAAAAAATTTTAATTTGACTTTTTTAACTCAAATGCATACTAAGTAGGTCAAGTTAGCCAAAACCAAATGTATTTTTAATCCATTTTTATGATACTGAATTTGGCCGGCGTCTAATCACTTTTGAATTATTAAAAAACGATAAATTATAAAAAAAAAAAAAAAAAATATAACAAATAATGCACTTATAGAATTTTTAATTTTCTACATGTGCATTTTTTTAGTTTTTTTTTTTTTTTTGTAATTAAATAGATAAAAAAAAATTCAAAAATTATCAAGTGTCTGCCAACTTCAGGATCAACCATTTTTGATTTTCTGATGAACTTAATCCACTCAGCACCCATTTAAGTAAAAAAAGTCAACTTTGACGTTGTTTTGGCTAAGTAGGCTCAGATTTAAGTCAAAAAAGTCAAATTTGTTATTTTTTTGAACCAAGTTGATTTTAAAGTTTTTTTTTGTTTTGTAAACAACCAAAATTTTTGAAGTTGAATTATTTTTGCTCAAATAATTTAAAAAAATTTTCCTGAAAATTTCTCAGTTGCAAATTATTTTTCACTTTTGAATATTTTCAAAATGACAAAAATAATCAACCAAAAGTTCAAAATTGTCTCTAATTTAAATTTTGGAAGACAAACATTTTTGGGAACCAAGTCAAGATTTTTTTGAGCCAAGAGAATTTTTCTCGGTTAAAGAAAATTCGTTTTTGTCAGGAAATTTCTACTTTATCCGAGAAAATTGAGATCTTCAAAAAAATTTTCTTGAATAAAGAATATTTACTTTTAGTCGAAAATTTTTTAATGTGATCACAGCCAAAAATTAGTGGGATTGTATTTGTTTATATTTACCAAAAATAAATAAAAAAAATGTAATTTATTAATAGATAAATATTTGTAATATATAATACGACAAACAATACACGCTTTAGTATTTTTCATGAGTATGAAATGAAATCTTTTGTCATACAAATACCTGGCTATAGGATTTCAATCGATTGATTCAGTAGAATACAGAATGACAGCAGCCGTTAAGTATTTGTAAATAAAAGCTATGATGCAAGATTTAATTCGCTGTAGCCTTGAATGAAAGACATTCAAACCTCTAGCTTTTTATACTAGTATTTAAATTCTATTATATTCTATTCTAAATTTACTCTCTAGCATAATCTTTAATTTTTTATTTACATAAATTTAACAGAAAAAGTTAAATGTATTCATTATTTAATTTCAGCAATATGCATCAAAAAACGCTGAACAAAGTCACGTAATAGAACAGATGAATTCAAAGTATTATTATTACACAAGGACCCAGGGACTTTTTAGGATATGTTATCCAAAAGAACGTCCACCAACTGGTAAGACAAAAAATATATCCTTCAATAAATCATATAAATCAAAACCGTTCGAATTTTTTTTCATTTTCAAGGATAATTTTCTTGGAAATTTAATCAAATTTATTTACTGTAACAAAACGTAAACCGACTGTAAAAAATCGGAAGTGAATACGAATTTTATTTCAATCTGAGATCACGCCATTTAGAGCTTCGGATTTAAAAAAAAAATCACTTTCCATACGGAAAATTTATTGTTTTAAATGGTATGGTGTCAAAGTAACTAGACCATTTTGGCCACCTACTGAAATTTAAATAAACACATGGAAAAATTACTATGGCCATGGTAAAATTTACGACTATATCACAAATTACTGTAACCATTTTTAATTTTACTATGGTGACAGTAATTTCTTCATGGATTTATTTCAAGTCCCGTAAGGTCAAACCTGGTCCAGCTACTGTGACACCATAGTATTTCAAACAGGAATAATTTCTTCCTGTACAGACTAAATAGGGAATTTTTTTCGAGCCAAGTAATTTCGGAGACTTGATTTTATTTGAATTCGCATCCACTTTGATTCAAATTTTAATTCTACGAAAAAATATATATCCCAAAATGATGGTACAGGGGAAGATGGGGAAAAATGGGCCCCTTAAGAAATGAGGGCTTATGTGTAATATAAGTGTCAGCCCATTTTGCCCCAAAGAGTCCCCCTCCTTCCCTTATATGCAGATTATATATTTAGATAATTGGTAACAAATTTTCCCGGATATATATTTTTTCGTATGGAATAAAATAAACTCCCATTCGAAGTTAATTTCACTCCGTGAGAAAAGAAAAAATAAAAAATCCTTTGAGTTTGCGCAGAATTCACACCGGATGTAATCTGCGGTCAGTCTGAAAATAATTTAGTGTAATCTTACAAAAAAATGCAATATAACTATTCAAAAATATATGTTTTATATGATTACTCAAAATATTCAGTGGGATTTAAATTCAAAAATTTTTGAAATACACTACTAACTTTTTATTTTTTAAATTTGATTAACTTTTGATAATCGTGAGTTTATCAAAGTTTTGCTATATAATTTCTCATATTTAAAAACTAATTATACTGAAAAAAGAAATTTCTTCAATTACAATGATGATTTTCAAATAACTGTCAGCTTGAAAATTAATTGACTTATGGACAATAAAAAAAATTACTGAAAAAAAATAAAATAAAATACATTGTGATTTTAATTTTTATGACATTTATGACCCCAAAATTTTGAGTTGCGTAAAAATAAAGAATATGAATATGTTAATTTATATAATATATTTCTGACTGATTTGAACTTGTTGATAACTTCAACAAATTTTATTCTAATTTCGAGAAAAATTTTTAACAGTAGACATTATAATTAATGATTAAAAATAAAAAATCATCATTACTTTCTAATTGTATGCTCACAATAAAACGCAGTTTTAAATCATCTCTTTGGCTTTGGGCCCACGTAATAGGTTAAAAGTTAAATAAAACGAGTGTTGTTCGCTCAAGTATCGGGTGAAATCTTGAGAGGAATATGTATTTAAGTCTTCCTGCGATGAAAGTCTGTGACGTCCAAGAGTAGGCTTATTAATGTTACAACAATTCGTAACGTTATTGTTGAGACCGGAAGAGTTTAATTTTTTTACTGTTACCGAAATTTTTTCAAAATTATACTTAGATCTCTTCAATTAAAAATGATAATATTAAATTGCTAAGAAAGTTACTTTTAGAGACTTTATTATAAATTATAGTCATAATCATAATCTTGAAGTCTGATTTATTTTTCTAAGTGAATTTTGAAATTATATTAATCCACGATTTTCTATACAACTTTTACTATTAATTTTAAATTAATGTATATGAATATATATATATATATATATATATATATATATATATATATATATATATATATATATATATATATATATATATATATATATATATATATATATATATATATATATATAGTGATAAGGTGATCTTTAAAAAAGATATAGTCTTCTTAATATAATTGAATATATTTAAATATAATTATTGTATAACAATTTTCTATATAATAGAAAGTTAATAAAAACATATTTTATTTACTCACATTCACTTTTAGAAAATGCTAGCATTGAAAATATTTTTTTTTTGTTTAATCTTTAAAAGTTATTTACATAATTAATTCATCAATATAAGTATTGAAATTAATTGAAAAAATTGTAACAGTATATTAAATAACAGTTAAAATTTTTTATTACGTTAATATATATATATATTAATATGTGATACAAATCATTAATATAAAAAAGTTTATAAACTATATTGTGTTTTCAATTTTAAAAATTTCTTAGAAATAATTTTTACTGATGATTACTTATAAGAGTTGCGCTCTTTTCTGACGGAACATAAATTTAAAAATTTAGGTACTGTTCAATATTTTTACCGGTGTCAAAAAACTTCATTCCAACAATGTTCTTGAATGTTCTTCGAACCCTAAAAGTTGTCAAATTAAATTATTTTCGCTCAAAACATATGAAGAAAAAATTTTGGAATATTTTTGGAACGTATTTTTTAGTCCATAAAAAAGTCAAAAGTTGTGATTCTAGAACTTTTTTGGAATGTCCATAAAAAATTTCAAAAAATTCCAAGAACTTCTTTTTTGACTCTCAATCTGCGCATAGAAACTTTTTTTCACCATCAAAATTACATTCCCAAAAAGTTTCATTCGTAGTTCTAATTTGTCTCATGTGTAAAAGTTCCACATGCGGAACTTTTTTTGAAATTTTTTTTTCCACACACAATTACTGTTAAAAAAAATAATTTTGATTACTGATTAGTTGAAAATTTTATGCTGTAGTCATCATTAGAGTTTATTCATTTTTTTTTCGGTACATCCGTAGTTCTGCAAAATTGCATTCTTATTATTCTGAATCAGTAATTTTTTATTCAAAAATAAATATATTTAATATTAATTCCACGACTTGAAATCTCACTTAAATCGATATTTCAAATTCTTTTCCATAATTAAATTTAATTATCAAAAACAATTCAAACCAAACTTTTATATAAATAAAAATATGAATCTTCATAAATTTTTTCTGTGTTAAAATATGAATGCGTTAACACATTAAATTGTTCGAATTTTTCTTATATAAATATATAAATATATATATCACATTTTTCATACTGATAATATAAAAAAAAATTACACAACAATTTTAAATATTCTATATATATATATATATATATATATGTAATAAAAATATACAGTGATAACAAGAGAGGTATGAATTAAAAAAGAGAAAATATATATATTTATATGTTTTATAATTTCCGGTAGAGGATTTGTTCTTAACGCTAAAAAATAATAAAAGATTCCGTTAATTTTTTTCGCTCGAAATGTGCAGTAGCCGGATCACAACCGTTAGCGCAAATGTTAATTATTTAATTGATACATCAACGGACGTGGCTCGTGCTTTAATACCACTCTTTTTTTTATCATTATTTACCAACAATCATCTAAATTTTATATAAAAGTAAACAACAGCATCACGCGATAAATAGCAAGAGCTTAGGAAATTAAGACTTTTATACAATTTACTACAAAGTTCAGTTACAATAATGATAACAAATTAATATTATTAGTTAATTGTCTTTGTAGCTGGTAGGTAAGAAAATAAAACAACATTGACAAATGAGATTCTCATGACACATAACTGGAGGACGGAAATAACTGATGATAGCGTCTGTACTTGACTCAATCGTCTTCAATGTACCGTTTACTTTGACCGAGAGTACCTTATCGGGTTTCGGCATTCGCATGTCACACATCCGGAGCTATGTTTCCGGTTCTTATATGGAACTTATTATTTATTTATAAAACGTCATCATACGTCAACACTTGAATTATTTTATAATAATTATCTATCTTATTTATATTTTTCAACTGTCCCATTACATATATTTATATATATATATAAGAAAAATTTTACTTAATGAATGGAAAACAAAAATTTTCTTATGACTAGAAAGCTTTTATCAATTTATTTTTTTTTTTCAATTCATAATTCAAATAAATACTTTGGACGATTAAAAATTTTCGGGCCAAAAAATCATTTTTTTCTGTATATACATATATCACGTTAATTCAAAAAGGATATACTTTTTTACGCCGTTTTGACTTTGGAGCTTTCTACTAAAAAAGAGCTTATAGTTTTTTTTTATCGATCGTTTTGACAACTTATTTTAAAGTTCAAAATAAAAAAAATAATTTTGAAAGTAAAAGTGTGTTTGATTTAAATTAACCGCCTTTTTGATTTAAATTTTTTTTTTCAACTTGTAGCTTCAAAATAAGGCTACAAAACGATTGGCATTGAAAAAAATATACGCGCTTCTAATTTTAAAGATTTTGTTAAAGCTACATATACGGGTGTATGATATTATGTCCTTTTGGAATTAGTAACGCAATATATATATTCAAAAAAAATTGTGTTTTGATTGATTTCAAGACCTTGGCATTAAAATGGAAATAACTAGAAAACAGTGCGAAATTTTGAAAAATTTTATCAGAGATAATTTGTCAGAAATAAAATTCTCTACAAAAAGTATTCTATAACATTTAGTGATAAGCCTGATAGTTTCGCCAGAAAAGTAGAAAGATCTCAAAATTTACTATAAATTTGACTTCAAGCTCCAATTACTTTTGAACAGATGAATTTATCAAAAAATGATAAGAGACTTTTTTTATAAAGCGTTCAATTCTCAACGAAATTATACCCTGAGCTTCTCTGTACAATGAGCCATCGCCGAGGAATAAAATTCCTAACTTAAAATTTTTTTTCCATGTTATTTAAATGGGAAATAGAAAATTGCGATGAGCGACCTCTGAATATTAAGAGCTGATATTTCAACAGGTATTTCTCCTCACTGTAACTATTTAATAGAGGGTTTCAAAAAAAGAAATAGTCGTTTTTTTTAATCAGTCTAATATATATATATATATATATATATATATATATATATATATATATATATATATATATTTATAAAGAAAAAAAGTAATAATTCTGAGAAGCAATAATGAAGAAGAAATTAAGAATTGATGATGATTTGACCTTACTTTGAATCCAGTTTTGTCTCAACTAACTGTATACAAGCTTACTTGTTCAGCTTTTACGTTAAGGTACTCGTCGGAATAGTTATGTAGAATTTAAAAGCCGTTTATTTGTCCTAGATACTGAATACTAAAATATTCCATTAAATTGTTATTCATATTTTGATAAATCTATCACATACTTGTATGGTTGAAAATTCCATAAAGTACTTGAAAGAATTTTTTTAAATGTTTTTATTGTCATGGCTTAAGTATTCATTTATATTAACGTCTATAATAAAAACCTCATTTATATATTATATTTTAAAAAAGAAATTTTTTAAATATTAAATTTCGATTTTAGGAAATGCGTCTATTTTTTATTGCATACGTGATATTCATTTTAATAAATTAAATATTTTTAAATCTAAATATTTGTGAAATTAAACAAGACTATTGTGTCGGTTTATAGGATACAGATTACATTTAAAATTTTTAATATTTAATAGAAAGAAAACAAAAAGATAGCGGTTTTGATAAAATAAGGTTTCGATACACAATATAATTATTTTTCATTCAAAATAAAAATAAAATTTTATGAATAATATTTAGAAGAACCCGGGAATAAATGAGATAAGGCAGCATAAAGTCTGTTGTAAAAAAAAAGAAAATTTTTTTTTGCTAAAATTTTCGAGTGATTATTGACTAAGGTCAATCAATGGCTCATTAGCCTCTACATTTCTTCAATAAAATATTTTGAATAAAAAAAAAATGTTCCCTAATATATTGTCTTTTTTTTTGCACTCAGTTTTCTTATAAAAAAAAAAATACTTCATTAGCAGAACATCTGTTTATTATTTTTAATTCATAAAAATTTGAAAAATTCAAATTTTATGATCAATGATTTTTTTTTCAACCGATTTAATTAATTAAATTTCCATATTTTAAATTATTGACCATCATAATTAAATAATTTTGAAATAACAAGTCTCCGAAAGCAGGGAAAAAGATTCCATTTTTAAAAAATTAGTTAAATATATGAATATAAATTCAATATTGAATACCCGTGACTTTTTCGTTTTATTTATTATTTTGTTTACGGATTTCAAATCATCCTAAATTATTTATTTTTATATTAATATAATAATTTATGCAGGCATTTTATTTAATTGCTATCTTCTATTGCTATTAAGAATAAATAATTATTCATTTTTATTCAATCATATCACAAAAAAAAAATTAATTCCAAAAAAAAATTTTATCTGTAAAATGTTACATCTTGTATACATTTTTTTTAATTTTTTAAAAATCATTTTAAACTCCAGAAAATATTTAAAATCATAATAAAAATTTCTGAGTATTTGAAATTGTAAAAAAAAATTGTAACAAACCAATACCTTGAATGCAATCGCGACAATTTTATTATCACTCAGAAAAAAGAGAATATTAAAAATTAATAAATAATAGTAAAAAGTGGAATCTGTTATCAGTAATTAGTACTATTATGTACCTAATGCAAAGTAGTTTACTAATTTTTGTAGATTCCTAAAAACTACTATCAATTATTTCAAAAAGTACCTAAATATTAATTCTTTTAGGTATAATACGTGACTTATTAGTAAAAGTTAATTAATTTATGGCATAATCTATTAAGAAGTAATGATTGGTCAAATCAAGAATTGCTATCTTAGATACTGATTTTTCCCGCCGAAAATTGAAAAAGTTACTGACTTTTATTTTATGGATTCGATGTCACTGATCAATTATTAGCTCAAAATATCATTTATTCATCATTATAAATTAATTTACAATATACATAAATCGAATAAGTGGTAAATAATAAAATGAAAAATTAGTATACTAGGTACTGATTTTTCGCTCATAAAAATACCGAAAATTTTAAACTCTTATTTTATAAATTCTATCCCATTGACTAATAATTAATATAAAATGTTATTTATTCGTTATTATAAATTAATTTATTATATATATATATCGAATAAGTGGTAAATAATGAAATGAAAAATTCGTATACTAGATCTTTATATATTAATATGTACGTTTATTAATTTTTCGGTTCCTCATTTTTTAAATTTTTCTATGTTTATTTGAAGTTAATAACTGTAGATAGCAATTTATCGATTCTTTTTCATATTAATTTTAATATACGAAATTACAAATTTTGCTCTTCTGTGTATCAAATTTAAATATAAATAATAGCCATTTTGTAGTATATATAATGATCCTGGTTTGATATTAGTATCGAATATACTAATTTTAAGTCGAAAATAAACTACAAACTATTAAAATTTTGAGCACCATTTTTTTCCGTATATCATTATTTTTAAATACTTAATAAATTTAATTACAATTTCTATAATTTTTTTAAAGAAAAAAATAAAATAAAATTTAATCAGTCGGAAAAACTTATAACTGACACTTTTTTTTTACTGATAAAATCTCTTTTCTGATAAATTATTCATCTGATTAGGTAATAGTGTATAAATTTTTTAAATTTACTAACTTACTATACAAAATTAAACAACCATAAAAATATTTCAACATTTACAACGGTAGTTTTATTAATGCCGACAAGAAACTATGCATAATTACAAAGAGAATTATCAATTTATGAGTACTTTAGAACATTAAAAAGTAAAATAATTTTCAAAGTATATAAAAGATCATAGATGAATATTGAATAGAATTTTCATAATTAACTAGTTATGTAAAGGTATAGTATATTGAATGTGAGAATCATAATCTTCGATCACGTAATTATTAGCCGGCTTATCTAATGTTAAGGATGTAATCCAAGAAAACAATGAGCCCATACATGATACTATTAAAATTTTTATTATAGTTAATAGCGATATTATTTCTCAAATAAATTTTCAATCCGTCCTTGTGCTCGTTAAATAATTAAATTATCTTCAGTTTATACATATACACTCCCTCGATAAGTAAGCCTACATATTATTGAATCACAAGAAGAGACTTTCAGCATCGCCATATAAAGATCAGTGTGAGACTCTAGCTCGCAATGACGATAGACAACTTTTATTAATCTCCCTTTTTCTGCCGACTTTTAAACACTTATTTATATACTAAACAATGTTTAATAAATATATACATATATATATATAAAGTAACATTATTTGCTTTCAGTGGAAACTTATCTCAGTCCAGTGGAAACTTATTGTATGAATGTTGACTATTTCATCCCAGATGGAGAAAATGAAACAAGAGGATTTTCAGAAGATGCCATGACACGACTTCGTATGTTTCAATTTTTTTTTTAAATTATATGTATAGATAGATAGATAGATAATATATTTTGTTCGATCATGAGATCTTGATCTCCTGTGGCGGTTCAAAAAACAAAATATTTATGTTAGTTTTGCATAAATAATTACAATAATTGATCATATAAAATGAAAATAATAATAAGCTTACATTAAAAATATGCAGGGAAGAGTGGGCAAAGTGAGACATCAATTTTTTTATGTGTGTAGGTCAAAATCAGACACCATTTTTTAACAAAAAAAAATTTTTAAGAAATGTTCATATATGAATCGTTTATTTGAGAAAACCCATAAGTCATGTTTTTTCGAAATTGGGTTTTTTGCATTTTTGGGTTTTTTGGATGTCCCCCCCCCCCATAGAAATTCATAAAAATATCCATGAAATCAGGGTTTAAAAAACAAGTTACGGAGTGACAGAAATTTAATTTTATTGAGAAACCCCATAAGTCAATGACTTATGGGGTTTTTCAAATAAACATGCAGTTTTAGTTTTATAGAAATAATTTTTTTTTTTTATTTAAAATTCGCGCTTTTTTGGAAAAAAAATAATATGACTAATTAAAACACTTAAATTAATTATTATTTTTTGTAGTTTCTGAGTTTCAGAGTTTAGATACATATTATATACTTCATTTTATCAGTCCAATAAATTATTTGAGTGGAAAAAATTAAAAAAATAATAATTTTATAACTTTTTCTTCCGTTTGGTTGAGAAACCCCATAAGTCAATCAACTTTAAATAATTTTTTTAAGAAGTTTCAATTAAAAAATTGAATTTTCCGTGTTTGAATATTTTTCAGAGACGCTAACATTATTCTCTTCAATTATTTATTTATTATTTCAATGGCAAGTTTTTCCAAAAAAATGGTTTTTGTGTTTCCTGAAAAATTTTGTTTTCTTGACTTATGGGGTTTCTCAAATAAACGATTCACTTATTTTATACTATTAAAACATGCTCATAAAAAACGTTGAGAAATAGTTCAAATTCAGTTTTTTCTGACCTTATTTTGCATTGGAAAAAAATGAACTTTTATCACTTTTAATGGAGTCAAAAAAAAGTTTGCAAAAGTCTTAAAACTTTAAATTTTAGTATTAAATAAATCATTTTTATCTTTGTATTTTAAGAAGTTTCAAAATTGTTTGAAAAAAGTTTGTCATCATGTCATGTTTTGAAATTTACTTTTTTGCTACACGACATTAAACACGAAAAATTTTTTTTTTGTCAAAATTTCGAAATTTTCATACTATTGGGGATGACCCAGCTCTGATATTTTTCTAGAGATTGTAGACAAACATTTACTAGAAAAAAATTCTCAGTATCTCATTTTACCCCACTTCTCCATACATATGTTTAATATTTACTTTAGCCCATGAAATTTTCTATTTACAGACTTCAAATTTACTCTCTAAAATCATACGATTGCTGTCTTTACTTCAAACAAAACCAAAAAAATAAAAATAAATAATTAAAATATAAAAAAATAACTTTACAGATATGGGAAGATCAATCATCGCTCTTTTTATTCTCGCATTCTTGGCCATTTTCGTAGCATTTTGGACGGGAGTAGTCGGATGTTGGAGAAGATCACACGGAAACGTCACAGCCACTGCAATACTTATGCTCATTGCCTGTAAAAAAATACTTCATTACTAAAAAAAAAACAATACACCCAAAAATAATATAAAAAACACCTAAAATATATATTTAATATTTAAATAACAGGCCTACTAAGTGCCGGTGGAATGGGACTTTGGCATGGTGTCGAGTACTACGAGAAAGAAAAAATCGTAGGCGATGAATACTACCAACAATGGAGCAATGTGAGTTACCACAGCCTAATTATTTATTTAAATATATAATACATACATACATTGCATATATAATAAAATAATATGGTATATATGTGTTGAGAGAGAAATTATATACGGGAAGTCGACAGTGATCAGTGAAAATAAGAAACTTATTGTGAGTAAACTTTTGAGTACTGCATATACATATAACCTAACATTCTATATATATTATAAGTATATATAGTAAAGTAAACAATGTGAATATCGAAAATTTCTCACGAGTCATTGCACGTCCCGGATATTTTCTCTAATTTCATCTTGATATAAATGTATATACTTTCCTGTTCGGATTGCGCTTTTCATGCGCTACTTTCAGATGTCATTATTCAAGTGGTTTCCAGACCAGTAAACCAATCTTGTCACCTAAACAACTTAGTCCTGGTCACTGTTATATATTTATATATATAGAGACATATATAAACGAGAATAAAAGATAAAAGATATATTGAGTTAAAAGTAAATAATTTTTTTGTGAAACAGGTGTTGAAGAATAATGTTGCCCAGTGGTATGACTGGTCATTTTATTTAGCCTGGCTTGGAGTCGCAACATGTCTTGCGACAATGACTCTTTTCTTGATAGCAGCATCATGTTTAAAGAAAGAACGAGCGCGCGAACAGGCTGCTAACATACAATATATTATGCCAGGTGAAATATTATTTTATAAATAAAACTAATGGATGTTCGTTTTTTGTTTTATTTTTTTTGGGATATCTTCCTCTCGCACACCTGGAACTTGTAGATCCTCAAGGAAAGCTCGCTAATCTCGTACGACTGGTCGTATGTGGTGGCTTGGGTCGGCGTCGGTTGGTCGCTGATCAGCGCTATATTATTTAGCGCTGCTGCGATTTGCTTGAAGGGCGAGAGAATTCGCGACGAGGCGATGAACATGCAGTACCTCATGCCTGGTACATACGTAACACTTTTGCTTCTACTAACTTATATTTTAGTTGATGGATGTTATTATTTAACAATAGTCGGGTCAAAAATTAAACTTGATTTAGACTTTAGAGCCGTTTTTCATAAGACAAACTTTACTTTTTTTTACGGAGATATTAAAGTGAAGAGGAATAAGTTCAAAGTAGGAGAGAAAAAACTCTAAAAGTTGACAAAAATTTAATTCAAGTCGAAAAAGTCGAGATGTTATCGGAAAATCGGCAAATCGATAACTTCAAATGAGAATAAGGTGAAGTAAACTTGAGTCAAGTTTTATTTTTGACCCGGGTACAAATTACAATGTTTCGTTTTAGACGAATATTTTTTTTCTTTCACTTCCGGTACAAATTGACTTTCTACAAATCAGTGAAAAAATTATCTTTAAGCTTTTTCAAAGAATTTTGAAATTTTCTCATTTAAAAATCGTGAAAATCATGATTTTTAATTATCTAAAACTTAGATACTATTTATAACATCGTCTTCTAATGGGGACTGATCTGTAAGAAATTGATTAGCCTTCGAAAATGTCCATTGCAACCGAAGTGTAACTTTTCATCATTTTCTGAATAAAATTTATCTTCTTTCCCTTTTAGGGCATAAACTACTGAACGTACAACAAAAATGTTCAAGAAAATTTTGTAGGAAATTTAATTTTCTTTAAAAAAAGTCCTATCAGTCAAGACGCTCAAGTCCATGGTTCACGAGTTACTGAGATTCTAATAATTTTAAAAATAAAAAACAGCTTTCTGTTTTTTTAGCGATATTTTAATTTTTATGTTAAAATCTCAGTAACTCGTGAACTATACACTGTAGCGTATTGAGTCATAGAACATTTTTTAAAGAAAATTAAATTTCCAACAAAATTTTCTTAAAATTTTTTGTCGTATGTTCAGTAGTTTACGCCCTAAAAAGGAAAGAAGATCAATTTTAGCCAGAAAATGATACAAAATTACACTTCAGTTGTAATGGACATCTTCGAAAACCGATCACTCAATTTCCTAAAAGTCAGTCCCCATTACAAGACGATATTATAAAATGCAACTGAGTCTTAGATAATTAAAAAAATTTTATGATTTTTAAGCGGGAAAATTTCAAAATTTTTTAGATCGATATTAGGGTTGGAGTTAAGAGCTGAAACTTCCAGATAATTTTTTTTCTAGTATAGAAAATAATTTTGTACCATAAGTGAAATAAAAAAAATTTTTCATCTAAAAAAAACACCCTAATAAATATTTTAAAAAAATAGTTTAAGTATAAAACAAAACTAATGGGCAATTTATTTGTAGAAATTTTTTGCATTACAATTGAAAGTTTTTTTTATTTAATTTTATCGGTTATTAAGTAATTATGTTAATGTTTACCCATTGAACAAGTAGAGAAAACTCATCACTGTAATTAAAGTACAGTACAAATAATAAAATAATTCCTAGTTAAATATGTACTGGTAATTTTTTCGACATTTCCGCCAGGTTTACTTAATATAGTTACAATAATAGCTAACGTTCCCATTCATATAAATTCACGCACGTTTTTATTTATAAATAATTTAAATTAATCTAAATTAATTTATTGGTAAAAAAAAATAAAATTAACATAATTTTTTTTAACAAAATCATAAATCGGCAGCAAAATATAAGGCATTGTAATTATAGTTATAATAGTAATAATAATAATAATAATAATAATTAATTAAATGGTATAATAAAATGGTTAAAAAAATGACATGAGAGCTCAATATTCTTCCTCAGGTACTTTTACTTTTTTTTAAAGTATTACGCTCTGTTTGCCTCGTGGATTAGTATAATTTTGTCACGCTCTAGCTCTAAGACGGCACTAGACTTTCTATGTCGCCTTTTTCCCTCAGCAATCGATAAATTTATCAAATCAATTTTAATTTTTTTTTTCTATTCAATTTTATTAAATGCACAATTTAACGCCTATAAGCTGTGGTCAAACGAGGATTCTCACGATAAATAAAATACTATCAGACATTCACACAGTCATCGAGGCAAATGGAAAGTGGCATACTTGCCTAAATAAATTTTTTATATATATTTTTTTGCATGTGTGCAGGCATACATATAAATATATAATTATACGATATAATTGTATATGTAATGATCTAATGATATACTTTTTATTCTGAGAATTAAATTATACTAGTTTTTATTGTCATTATTATTATCTATATTATTAAGAGAATGCGGAAGAAAATTTTTTTCCCGGCATATCTATATGATAGAATTGATTAATGTTATTAAATTTGGTATCGTTGAAAAGGTCTTGACTTAAATTTGTGTTTCTTCATGGTTAAAATTTTTTTTTTATTGCCAATTATTGAGATGTCAATTTATATACACGCAGATAATTTTTGAGTAAAAATTACCCATAAAGTTTGCACTTTCCTGGTTAAAAAAAAAAATTGAAAAGTATTAAAAATGATAAATTTTGAATTCTTCTCAATACTTTTGAATACTTTCAATTCTTTCTTTTATGATGTACCTGAAGATCGAAATGTTTTTGCGCAACGAAAATGAAAAAAATTTATGTAATTTGACTGCTTAAAAATGACTTGAAGGGTAATTGAAAGTGGCTGCAATTTTTGGCTGACATACCAGCATCTATATGTGAAAAATTTCAGAAATTTAGATCAGTAGAGTTTTTGCTTTTTTTTTTTTTCGTTTCCCGAAAAATGTTTCGATTTTCGGTTACATCTCTTATGGAATTTTAAAATTGTAGATCGTTTTCAATTTTTTTTTTAATTTGGGTTCATTTACATGTTATCGAGTAGTATATTTTACAATGTGCAAGGGAAAAATTTGAATATTTACCACATGTTTCACAGTATCAAACTTTTTAGGTAATTTTTACTAAAAACCTCTGCGTGTATATTATTCGAATCGCATTTAAATTACGCGGGAAAGATGATGGTATTTATTTTCTTTAAATAAATTAATATTTTAATTATTCCGTCACTGAATATGACTGAATATAAATATGACTGTTATATATATGATTAAGAGAAAATAAAAAAAAATTTTGTCTAGGCCATGACTTCTATGACAATAAAAATTTAAAAAATTTCATTTGGTATCAATGAAAAAATATATATTAGAAGACTAATAGAACAAAATTTGACTGTGTAGATTTTTTTTCAAGAATTTCATGATTATACAATCTTCGAAATTGATAAGTTTCCGAGTTGATGATAAGATTTGTCTTATTAAATTTCAATAATAATAGAAATTAATAAAAGATTCTAGAGTTGAATTTTCAGTAGAGGTTTTAATAAATAGTGAAATTCAAATATTTTATAAATTTGGTAGTAATACTCAGACAATCACGAAGTGACTCTAGGTTACTTGTTATTATTATTATTATTATTATTATTATTATTATTATTATTATTATTATTATTATTATTATTATTATTATTATTATTATTATTATTATTAGATTTAATCTAATTATTAAAATATTGCCCATCGCGATTTTATTACAAACATATTATATATTTTTATTATTATTTATACTATAAGTTTTAATGATACATAATTAATATATAAAAAAATATATTATGATTACAGTGTATCCACAGAAGCAGCAATACGCTTATGCCGGATATCCTGCACCAGCAGCTTATCCAGGTCCTTACTACCATGGCTCTCAATATGGACCTTATAATTATTAAAAAAAAGACTGTATGATAAGCTGGGAATTTATAAATCGACACACAAAAAAAAAAAAAAAAAAAAAAAAAATAAGAAATCTCATGAAACTAGTTAATTAAATATAATAAATTCAAAATAAAATTTTATAAATTTACCGAGTAAAAACAGAATATTGTCGCATCCCCGCTGTATGGTTTTTTAAAAGCCGCTCCTTACTGCGATTGACAATTTGAATTTTTTTTTAATATTCGGCACCATGACCATGAGAAAAAAAAATTTAGCGATCGCTGCATCATCGCCGTGACATTTAAAAAAAATGAATCCTTGAAATACTTGAAGAAATATAAAAAAACCATAACCGCGGCTACATGGTGCGAATGCCGTGCAGTTATGGTGCGGTGTGAATAAAAATTTGTTTTTTTATTTAAAAATATAAATTTTTACTCGGGTCTATAACTTAAAATTTTTTATTGAAAATTAAAATATTGTCCTTAGTAATTATATAGATTTTTTTTTTTATATAAATATATATATAAATAATGTTAACATATATGATAAGTATGAATGAAAATAACGTGTATTTAACGGATTAGTTTAAAGTTTCAAGAAATGAAATATTTTTAAATATTTGAAAAAAAAAAAAATTTTTTTTTAATTAATTTGAAAGGCTGATCTTGCTCACAATCAGTTCTTCATATCGCTACTTCGGGCGACATATTATATATACATATACTTTAAATAACAAATTTTTTAATAACGTAATTAATTAATTAATTAATATTAATATTATTAATTAATGTATTGTGCTAATTTTGAATGTCGTATTGATGAGAAATAAAAATGATACTCGTTAAAGGTGCGATTTTAAATTTGAAACAAATTAAATAGTTTGTACATTGTAATTGCATATGTTTATAGTTTTTTAGAGTGTCATTAATAATTTCTTTTAATACCGCGCATTTAACTATTGTAAGAGTGCTGATTTATTTTATATACGACGTATAAATATTATTTTATTTTATTAAGAAATTAATTAGTTTTTAAGGATTATATAAATATATATACTATTAAATAATGTTTTTATTCAATGAAATAAACTGAATCTAAATCAATAAATATTTGTTTTTATTTATTTATAATTAATCATTTTAATTAATTAATTATATATAGTTGAAAAAAAACATTTAGGTTGATTGCAATAAATAATTTAGTTTCTCAAGATACTTAAGGAATAACTCAAGCTGGTTCTATTCTTAGGAATTATACTTTTCATCATAGATTTAATAGAATATGCGGTGAAGTAAGTTACAAAACAATGAGAACAGGTTCCCATAATTTATAGAGTATGAGTCTATGAATGAAAGTTTTTTACTTTGAGCTGAGTTAATTTTTGTGAGATCAAAGATTTGCGGATGTTAAGTTCGGAGTTGATTTTTTAAAATTTTTATGAAAAAAAATTACAACTAAAAATATTATTATTGATTAATAATTATTTGTGAATCTAAATATATTAAAATATGATGTATCAAATTATTTTATAATAGATTATAAATTTTAATTAAATGACTATTTTCAAAGACAATTTATAATCAAATTATAATAGATTTAATTAAGAAACTTATATATAAGGAAAGGATTTGCTTCGCAAATGAGTTGGATAATTCTCCTCCAGCAAACGCTGTCGTTAAAATCAAAACACTTGTCGTGAAGAATTGAAACAGCAATGCCGATTACAAACGGCTATCAAACATACCGATGTCTTAGAACAACAATCATTACATGAAAAATATAGCGACGGCAGGTCATTCATCAGCAATGAATAAAAGGTAACGCCGTTGAATTAAAGAATAAATTAATCTTTTTAAATTACTTATGAGTATTTTAGTTAATAAATATTTTTAAATGTCAACAGAAGTGGCAGAGAAGAGCAGGAATTTTATGTGCTAAACTCCAGAAAAGAAAGAAATAATAAAGGAAAAAACATCGGCTGTTCAAAAAATTAATGTTCAACCATTTGAACCAAACCTTCAAAAATGTGAAAATTATTTGAAAAATAGAATTCCCTAAATGTTAACCAGAAAAAAAGATACTAGTCACTTTATCGTATGATAGACATATAGGTACGAATACCGCTTTTAAGTTTGGAATATAAACCTTCTAACTAAGTTTCTTAACAGGGACATGTCAAAAGGTAGGCGCTATCTAGTGGCAAGCACCGAACTACTCCCGTTGCCGTTGTCTAGTACCAACGACTCCTCCTTTCTCTGTGTATATTTTTTTTCCCGAGAAATTTTTCATTCATTCTTCAAACTTAAATTTTATTCTAATACTCGAAAATTGAAAAAATAACTATAAAATAAATATGGGCTTTTATTTTATTTATTAATTTATATTGAGTGATTAAATCTCACTTCAATAAAAAGTGAGCGGATATAAGGGCTTCTACTTTATAGATTTTTCTTTAATTATGTGTTTCCTGAGTCAAAAAATTTGATCTGATTTTAGTCTAACTAGATATGTTTGGACTAATTGGTCGATCTTCAAAATTTCATAAAATTTAGAAGCTGTTTTTTATCTAAAGACGATCGAAAATTCGCATTTTCTAACGTCATTAATAGGCGAAATATTGACTGCACAGATTTGATACTTCGGACTTATTTATAGACAATTTATTGCTTGAGAAGTTTCAGTGATCAATAATGTCAGCAAAAAAAATCTTCACAGTTT
This sequence comes from Microplitis demolitor, assembly GCF_026212275.2. Classification (NCBI taxonomy): domain Eukaryota; kingdom Metazoa; phylum Arthropoda; class Insecta; order Hymenoptera; family Braconidae; genus Microplitis; species Microplitis demolitor. Next base: position 18,998,808 of record NC_068549.1, on the reverse strand, counting down.
GCAGCCATAAATAATGTAAAAAAATAGTTTTCCCATGTTATTTAAATGGGAAAACGTTGAAATCGATGATCGAAAAAAAAAAAATTATCGATTTTTTTTTCGGAACACCCTAGTATATATGTAAAAGAGGGAAGTCACTGGTGCTATAAGCAGTAGTGGAAGTAGTTCAATGCTCGCCACGAGATCGCGCCCACCAGTTGTAGTGTCCCTGGTAAGAAACTTATCTCAGAACTGTTTTATTCCATCCAATGCTAGAAGCAATTTTGGCACGAATACTCTTCTGTTATTTGACAGAGTGATAAGTACATTTTTTGATGGTAAAATATTATGTCCTATTTTACATCATAGCATTAGTAGTTATTATCATTGCCTCTATGAATAATTTTCTTAGAAATCAAACTTGGACTTACAATAAAAAATTATATTAATAAGAAGCATAGTCTCTACTATATGAACTGAAATTTACAATTCATTTAATACATTGTATAGGATGTAATTTAGGCGTACAATTTAAATTTCCACTGAATCAGCTGTGGTGTAAAATAAGTGTAGTTTTACTGTACTTTAGTGGGATCGGATCCGCTAGACTAGTCTGGTTAAGAGTAATAAAGTTTGTAGAGAAAAATTTAATTTTGATCTAGAGGTAACCAAAACCAAACTAAAAATTATTGAAAACAAGTTTGAAAATAGTTTAAATAATAAATAGTACGGATCAAACTCGACTAAATTTAGCAAGTTAAATACAAATGAAAAGTAAAATTGAACAGAACTAACTTAAAATTTTTATTTGATTTAAAACACTAAATTTTTCGACTCGGGTTAGTTTAGAATTTATGACGATTTGTAAGTTATAAATATAAATACATAATTATTATGACTATTGAAACAAAACTAACGAATAGTTTTTACAAAATATTACAGTAGGTTATTTAAAATTAATGTTTAAATAAATTTACTTTTTAATAATTATCTTTTTTTTACTATAATACTTTATTATACGATTAGCTTCACGCCATCCGGATTCAATAGCTCCGTGAACTGTACTATATTTATGGGTGGTAGCTTCACCAGCGAACTGCAGTACCTATATAAAAAATAAAATTATCAATAAATTTATTTTGATTGCAAAATATTTTTATAAAGAATGTGCGAATACTCGAGTCGAAAAGTTTCAGCATTATTTCAAACTGAATAAGTTGCTAGCCAACAGTTAAAAAAGTGGCTATTTAAAATACATTATAAAATGGGCCGGAACTCAGACTGAAAGGTCGTCATATTTCACTTTTCAGGGCCTTTAGGCTTGACAGACGCGTCAAATCAGGCCTTGAGCTTGAAAATAGTTTAAAACGGCTTTTCGAAAAAATGTTAAGGTATATACCCCGGGTAAAAAAATAATAAATTTTCTTCTAGGCCGAATGTTGGCTGATAAAAGCCCCAAGTAGTAAACACAAGCCCGAAACTGACTACTAAACATATCTAAAAATGGCCGACAAATAATTTCTCCGTGAAATATAACTTTAAAAACAAACATGAAAATCTTTTTTTTTTATTAAATTTTGAAATCTTTGTACTGTTTAGGGGTAACCAACATGCCCCATATTTTTTAGAGACTATATAACATTTACAAAAAAAAATTTGTTTTCATTAAAAATTCGTTTCTCAATTTGTCCCACTCTTCCCTACAACAATTCGTAAACTTGGGAATAATTAACAAAATTAACAAGTAGTTAATTTTTTTTTATCATTCGATTCGAGCTTTTGATTGATTTCAACGTTCAATTTGATACGAATAATTGAAATTAATTGCACATCCTACAGTACTTATGATTAAAATACAAACAGGTTTATTGTATTGTACAACTGGTTCAGCCAAATCTTCAATATGAACATCAGCGGCATCAGCTTGTAGCCCGCGGAAGCTGTAAGTTCCTAAAAAATTTTCATTTGTATTCCAAAGACTCCTAAAAAAGAAATCGCTTGTTAATGAATAATTAAGCATTTATATTTATAACAAAATATACCGCTTTATTATCGCCGGCTCTGTAAGCTTATAGGCTTTTCCAAAAAATTTTTTAATAAATTGTTTTACTTGCTGTCGGAACAATTGTTCAGGAATCAATTCCATCTCAGTTACATACGGCCCAGTTACCCAAAAAAGAATTAATTTCGGCCTGTATTCGACCCTCACTCCCTCAGATATTCCCAGCATCCACCTTTTTTGCGGCTAAAAATAAAATTATAATTACAATAAAAATATTGATGTGATTAAAATATTGAGTATTTAAATTCCTACGTCATTTTCAATTTTCCTTCTATCTTCTTCAGTCCAGTAAATAGATCTGCTATAAACTGGATCATCTAACCACCAAGGATTATCATAATAAATAATTATTTTAGCTGTATGCCCAAAAGAATAATTCTAAAAAGAAATTTATAATTGAAAGCCTCGTGTAAAAAAGATTCGTTCCAAAAAAGTTCGACTTGTAGAACTTCTAAACTTGAAACACATTCGAATTTTTTTTTTTAATTTTTGTAGTTTTGATAGTAAAAATAAAAGTTTATCTAGGACTTTATATGTTCGAAGTTTAAATAAAGAAAAAAAGTTTTTAAAACATATTTTTGAATTTTTTTTTTTACTACATTTTACCCTCGTATCGAAAACTTTCCATTAGAAACCAATAGCTCCATAAGAATCAAAAAATGTTCATAAAAAATTCCAAATTATAAGTTTTCGAATTTTTTTGAAGCGAAGGTAGAATTCCGTAAAAATACGTTTTGAGAATCATTTTTTAAAAACGCTCGTTTTCTACTCAAAATTCGCTCACATAAAATCCCACATAATCTTTTTATTAACATCAAAAATACAAAAGTTAAAAAAAGTTCCATTCAAAGTTCTAATCTGTCTCAAGTTAAGTTCCATGCCGGGTCCAAAAAATACTTTGATTTTGACTTTTGTGGCTTGCTTTTAACAAAAATAACCTGAATTTGACTGCTATAATTTTTTTTTTTATTGAATTTGACTACACTTACTTTTTTTGTTATTTTTTGACCGGGACATGTCGAACTTTTTTGGAATCTTTTTGAAACGATTTTTTTTTTACACGGGAAATAAAAAAAATTATATCTGTAATTATTACTTTAATTGCATTTAGTTTTGTTTTAGGCAGCGGCGGACTGAATAATTTATCACAATTTTTTTGAAGTACACCTAAAGATACTGTTACTATTACGTGATCAGCAAAATATTCTTGCCCGTTAGCAGTTGTCACTTTGACAACAGGGTGATTTTTATTCAATTTTATTTCAGTAACTTTGGTATTTAATTTAGTTGCATTTTTTACTGCAAGTTCTTCTTCTGGATTTGGATATTTTTTCTACCATTAATTAATATTATGATAATTAGTAACTAATAATAATAATAATAATGATGATTTATATATAGAATAATAAAAAACCATAAGTATATCTAAAATAGTAGTGTAACTTCGTTCTTTCCAATTAATTAGTTGATCGCCTTCCGAGTAGTCGTAATCTTTTGGACCTTTTAATGAAATTTCATGCCAAGTTTTTCCAGCACCTGATATCAATGTTAACAAATCTAATAAATGTAACAATGGCTTATGGAGATCAGGAGTTATTTCTGGATGTTTTTTAAAGTAACGATTAAATCTAAAAAACAGAAAAAAAATAAACTAGTTTACATAAACTTTTGTAAACTGTACAGACTTTTCTGTAGTTTCTATAGAACTTTTTTTTCCATGTATCATCTTATCTTACGGTTACCAAGAATTTTTTCCGTGGTATCGAATTTAAACAATCATAGTATACTCACTGAATTTCTACAAATTCGCCAAATGAGCCAGTTTTTAATTTGTTTATATCTCCGAACTCATCTTTTTTCTCCTCATCAACATAAAATAATAGCGGAGTTGCTATTTCTTCAGGTATTATGTGCCCTGATGATCCAAAAATTTTATTTGTCCATTTAAACCCTCCATGTTCAGTTGATTTTTCAAGAAGATCCAACGGCCACGCTAATCTAAATGCAACATTATTTTTTTCTCCATGAACCCACTCGGCTCCTATGTCGACTAAATATTCACCTTGAGTATAAAATTAATAGTTATAATTAATTGTCAGCAATAAATAGTAATATAATACAACAAAATTATATATACCGATTTTTGTAGAAAAAATTCTCCCGCCAATTCTATTTTCTGCTTCAAAAATAGTGATATCAGAAAATCCATTTAAAAGAAGTCTTGAAGCTGCTGCAATACCAGATGCACCTGAACCAACAATTATTATTCTTGGAGAGTTTTCTTCAGAAGACGTCACACAGTCTATGAGGTAAATATAAAATAAAAGTGATATTCTCATTGTTACACAAAAGCAAGTGACAGAATATGATGACGTTACAAACGTAGTCTGTTGTCATTGAGGCCTATTTCATAAATAGATAGATATGATGCATATGATCATTAACTTCATTATATCAATGTTAAAGTTCATGTAATTTTTTCTCAATTAGGTTATCAATTTAAATAGACTTCACAACATATACATATATATGTATATTTTATGTTTTACTCATTGTTAGAGGACAGCAATGCCCCTAAAAATGTATATATATAGCAGCAATGACTTTAGGGTCTGTTTTTCAAATTTAAAATGCTTTAGCATGAAAAACTCCAATGGCGTTGTTCCAGCTCTTAATATTGATAGTATGAGCTCAAAATTGTACTGAATATTTTATAATTTTTTGATGTTTAATGTTTTTAATATTTTTAAATTTTATTATTTCTGAAGAAAAGATGGTAAACGTCTATATATTTAGTATTCAATTTGTATAACAATACGTTAAAGTCATGACTTCTCTTATTGAATATTAATGGCAGAAGTTATTTAGAATTCTTTCACCCGCTTAGAGACGAAAGCCGGTACCATATTTGAATAAGACAAATTTTATTGGTTTGGTGGACGAACTGCCGTAGCTCAAAGATTTCCTAACTGATAAATTTCATCTGTGTATGGATCTTCATTATACAAATCTCGAATATACTGTAATAATAAAAATTTAACTAAATTAATATCGTACTGTATAGATTATAATTTGGCGCGAATCGCCGTTAAAATTTCCAGCGCAATAGTCCGTTTAAAATCCTCAAGATTTAAATTGAAATCATCATAGAGAGTAAGATCTAAGATGACACGTTTAAATACATACTTTGGTACATTGAACGGAGATGAATAATTTATTTGATTGTCCTGACGAAATCAAACAATTCAACGATGAAAAAAATTAACGCGCGTGCGCCAGTAAAAGGATTAAAAACCTTGAGTAGGGAAAAGTAAAATGGCGTCTACAGAATTAGACCGAGCAACATGTTAACGTGTCATCATTTATTACTGAAAGTAGTATCCAGTCCAATCGAAACTCTCATGCTGTCAAAATGTACCGATTATGGTTAAACTTTTTTTTACTATCATTAGTTTCTTGTGTAACGTCACAAAATAATTTCCCTTTGTCGTTCCGTAATGCCAAAGTTCGTACCATATGTTTATGTATATTTTTATTTATTTAAATACTATTGTTATTATTTAAATATGTATCATATGTTATGTTATTGATAAGTAATATTATGATAATATTATTGTTTATTTTTTTCAGCATGAGCACGTGGCCAAAAATTTATCGAACACACAAATTCAAACTCTCGCTTCATTGTCAAATGTGTCGCACGTAGAGGAGGTTTTAAATGAAATTTGTATTGTCAGAGTCGTTGGTAGTTTAAATCATGCTAAAGTTAAAAATGTATGTAAATATTCATGATACTCAAGTTAACTGACGTCTAATATTTTCTTGATTTTTTTTAGAAATGATAAATTATAAAAAAAAAAATATTTAAAAAAATTGCATCTGTAGATTTTATAATTTTCTACACGCCCATATTTTTAGTTTTTTTTTATTTATTTATTTGTTTATTTTTTTTTTTTTTTTTTTTTATTATTGATTTGTTGGAAAAAAATCTGAAAATTGTTAATTGTCGACTAACCCTGATTAAGAAAAATGATTTCCTCTATGTTAAGTGTATATCTATATATTAGTCGATTCAAATTGTTTTGAATTATTCCAAATCATTTTTTTAAATAAAAGAACTTCAAGATCATAAATGATTTTAACAAATTAGTATTTATTGATGCTATAGTTATTAATTAATTAATTAATTTATTTTTTAGTATATAAAAAAAACGATGAAAAATCTTGGCTGGAGTATAGAGAGAGACGAATTTTATGATGTGACCCCAACATTTGGAAAATTAAAATTTGAAAATATTATCGCAACATTAAATCCAAATGCTAAGAGATATTTGAGCTTAGCTTGCCATTATGACTCGAAATATACTAGAGAAGGTAACTTTGTTGGAGCTACGGACAGTGCAGTACCTTGTGCTCAATTAATAAACTTGGCTACTGTTATGAAAAGTCAATTGGAACCACTCAAAAATGTTGGTATTATTTTTAAATCAATTTTTATATAAATTTAATTAAAGTACTTCTACTAATAAATGGGAGACCTCTGATAGTCGTATGAGAAATGTTTCTCATGATACAGCATCCAAACTTCAAGTTTCAGTACTTCTACAGCCAGTCGAAAAATCCAATGCCGCGAATGAATATTTATGCAAATGAGAGTTCTAACTTAGTGATTAACCATCGATTTATTAGTCAACTTACTCGATTTCATGTTTCCTCATGGCGTAATTTTTAGATAATTTTGCAATGTCTTAATTCGTCGATTAGATTCCAAGAATACTATTAGTTCAAAAATTTATCTATGTGTAAATATATATTAAATATGACGCGTCTTATCACAATAGTATCCATAGTTTTGTTGAGCTTAAATAAAATCTTGACTGAGTAGTATTAAAATTTTTAATTAAGAAATTTTCCTTTTATGATTTCATTCTCATAACTTTTAAATCAAGAGACTAAATTAGATTCTGTTAAACTTACATTTAAACCAATAGAATAATATTGGAGGTTCCAAATTATTTTTAAGAAATCTACTTTTGTTACGGTTGTCTGATGACATTTCGTTTTGTATATTTATTAATTACCACAGACTTCAATAAATAAATATAAGTTTTTTTTAAATTTATAGGCTGATTTAAGTTTAATGTTCATATTCTTCGATGGAGAAGAAGCATTTGATACATGGGGACCTAAAGATTCAATCTATGGTGCAAGACATTTAGCTGATAAATGGCATTCTGTTAAACAAACTTATGGAGACGAAAATGATATTAGTAATTTAGATAAAATGGTAAGAATTTACTCATATGAATTTTTTCTTCTGTGACTTTTAAATTGCTAACGGTCTTTCAGTTTAACTTTTTTCATGGTTCGGTTTCATATTCTGTGATCATAAAAGAACCGTTTAATTGCACACATGTTCAACTAATTTTAAAAAATATTTACACAGGAAAAAAGTATTTCTTAGTGCACAAAATATTTTTCATTATGAAATGAAAAAAAAAAAAAAACTTCTTAGGACTAGAAAAAATTTCTTGGTTTCAGAAAGTCGAAAAAATTTTGTTCTAAATTTATAATACAAGAAATTTCTTGGGACAAGTGAAAATTTTCTGTGACAAGAAATATTTTTTTTCTGTGTATGAAAATTTGATTTTTAAAAAACTACGAATTAATTTAATTATTTTACAGGATGTTTTAGTACTTTTAGATTTACTGGGAGCAGCAAATCCAAATTTTTACAATTTCTTTGACAATACCGCGCGTTGGTATTCTCAATTAATTTTAGCAGAAAATCGCCTCCATGAATTGTCGCTATTAAAAAATTATGACGGTCATATTCCATCACGGAAATATTTCCAGCCTCAGTCTGTGTCATCTTACATCGAAGATGATCATATTCCATTTTTAAAAAAAAGTGAGTTTTATATTAAAGCTAATTTAATTAACTATCAATTATAGTGATGACATGACTAAGTAAGCAAATGTTATTTATTTTATAGATGTACCAATTCTGCATTTAATACCGCACCCATTTCCGGATGTGTGGCATAAACCCAGTGATAATTTGAAAAATATCGATCTAACGACAACGGAAAACTTAAATAAAATTCTACGGGTATTCGTTGCAACTTACTTTGGGCTCAGTGTGTAATACACTGAAGCTTTAAAATTGTTAACAAAAAGTCAAAATCAAAAACTTAATTAAACTTAATTTTTAGTTTTTAATTTAAAAGTCTTGTTGATTTTACTATTTTTAAATAGTTATATTTAAATACCTATTGTTGATAAATTAAAGTTATTTTATTTCAATTTTATGCAATAATGTAAATAAAATATTTATACTAAAATTACACAATTTTTTAAAGTATAAATTTATATGCTTTATTTTTCTATGACAATTATTGTTTTTATATTTAAAGTTTATAGCCTTTACTATTCAATATTTAATTTTATTTCAATGTATTTTAAATTAAAAGTTTTTTTTTTTTTCAAATGAATGAATTTGTAAAAGACACAATGACATAATTAATTTTGAAAATGTGTGAAAAGATATTTTTATCACACTTTTACAATCGAAATTTTATTTTATACTTTTTCATTAATTTAAATAAAGTATTGAATGTCCAAAATAAAGTATTAACCCAGACAGCATTCAAGTCAGAATTGCGACTTTACGATGTCTTTTTGAAAGCGTCCTCAAGAAGTCTTAAAGGTGTCATTTTTAAAAACTCTTAATTAAGAGTTCTTGAAGACTCCATAAATAAGGCGTCAATTTTGTGATGTCTAAATGTATCCTTTTCTTAACTTCTTTATGAAGTCAAAATTAAGAACTCCTTTAGACGTCATGGTAAATTCATATTGAAGTCTTAGTTGCAAAGTCAGAAAACAGAACTCTTTTTATCTGGGAAGTCTGGGTCGTAAAATTCAAATTTCTGAATTTTACTTTTCTTTTAGTTTATTATAAATCAATTTTTATTACAGCAATTTTTATGATTTTCGAAAAACTGTGTAATTATAAATGATTCTAAAATTGGCACAGTTGAAAATTTTCCGTTTTTTTTTTCCAAACAAGAAATTATAAAAAAAAAAAATATGCTCGTGGAAAATTCCAAAAACTACAGGTGCAATTTTTTATGCAAAAAAATCAAAAAATTATTAGACGTCAACTAACTTCAGTATCATTAATTAGAAAAGTAAAATTCAAAAATTCAGTTACTGCCCATCCATAAATGTCCGAAAATGAACCAGTGACCATAAATGCTACTTCTCTTTATTAAAAATTTCTAGTTTTATACTTTTATTCTCATAAATAACATAAATTATAATATTTGATTTCAAAACGATTTTTTTTTAAATAAGTGAATGTAGCTGACAATTGTCAATTTTAAAAATTTTGAATCAAGTCAATTAAATGTAAATTGACTAAAATTAAAAAAATGCACATTTACAGAATTTAAAAATTCATATGCGCATTTTTTTATTTTAATATTTTTAATTGTTTAATTCGTTTATTTGTAATTCAAAATTTGTTTCCTGTCTGCTACATTCACTCATTCGTTTTTTTTTAAACATCAGCTCTGCTATGTCCCAAGTAAGTCTTCGACAAGTGCTGCCCTCTCGCGGCCATCAAATATCAACCCAAAGTCATCAACATAAAAAAAAAAAAATCCACAGAACGTTAAATAAATTTCAACAGAACAAGATTGGCAACAGTGGCGGAGGTCATCGTACGTTTGGACGCGCCCGTAACCGGTTCAACCCGAAGTACTACGAGTATCCAACCGAAGTTACCCGAACTTAGAATTAGTTTCACTACTCGACTCACTACCGCCGGTTCGACAAAACGACGGACGCGATTTATTCGTTGCTGCTCCAACTCAAACTCAAACTTAAAACCCAAAGCTACATACGTATACATAATACACGAGTGCCAGTGCGAGAACAAGAGACGTGGAGTAGTGACTTCAAATACTAAACGTTTACACAGTTATTTTATTTTAAATAATTAATTATTTATCACTCGTACCTCACTTTTGTGGATGTACGAAAAATATAAATTTTCACGCTCGATATTTAAAATAAAAAGTTATTAATTTAAATTTTAAATAATAATTATTTTTGAATTTGAATTTAAGTGATTTAGTTTTTTAAAATTTAAATGAATTAAAATAACAGCCGCGAAATATATAGCGGCTGACATATCACACGTTTAACTGAGACGACATGCTGCGGGTGACGGGAGTATCAGACATTTACGGTAAAAAAAATTGTAATTGTATAGAAGTTAACGCGCGAATTACTGTTGATTAAATAATATTTTAATTACAGGAATTTTAAACAGACAGTGGAAAATATATTATCTATTAAATGTGTCCGAGAGGTTAAAACTCCAGTAATATATATGTATGTATATATACATTTGTGTTGTGTGGTTTTATCAACACGCGGACTGTATCAGACCTTAGATTAGTTTTTTTTTCTTTTTTTTTCTTTTTTTTTTTATTTATTTATTTTATCGCAACTTTTACGGAAAGTGAAAGGTAAAGGTGGAGTTGAATCTATACATCAACGATAGTAAAGTGAAGTGATAGTTATATTATAAGTATATATATATATATTTGTGTATATATATAAATATATATTTACGTACATATTGAAAAGGAAACTGGAATAAGTTTAAAAACGTCAAGATGCTGAAATTTATTCGTGGAAAAGGGCAGCAGCCAACGGCGGAACGTCAAAAATTGCAGAAGGATCTTTTTGCATTTAGAAAGGTAAGATAATATAATACTGGGTCCAGTTAGGTTTAATAAACCGCAAGTTGGAATGTCGAGAACCATAAAGAAGGCTACAACGACGCCCCAATCCTCTCGTTTTCCTCGTATATCGCGTGTCGGTTTCTCAGGTGATACTTGGTTATTTTTCTAGCTTTAAAATCAGCTCTGATATTTTTTTTTAATACTGGAGACCTTAGTCGAGGTCTAGTTATTTTTTGAATTTATAAAATCGATAAATTATAAAAAAAAAATTTCATTGCAGTATTTTTTAAATTTCTACATGTGCATATATTTTTTATTTAGTTTTCTTTTTTTTTGTCATTGATTTGTTGAAAAATAAAATTTGAAAATTACTAATTGTTTTCTAACTTCATGTTCATAAAAAATTATTTGAATTATTATGATCCTAGAGTTAGTGGGCTTCTAATTATTTTTTGATTTTTTTTAAATATATAAATTATAAAAAAAAAATTATTTTAAATAATTGCACCTGTAGATTTTTTAATTGTCTAGATGTGTATTTTTTTTTGTAATTTATTTGTCGAAAAAAAAATTGAAAATTGAAAATTGTCTTTTAACTTCATGATCATAAAATATTATTTATATTATGATACTGGAGTATGTGTCTGAATGTAGCAGGTATCAGACATTTAAAATTATAAATAAATAGATCAAAAAATACACTTATTAATTTTTTAATTTTCTAAAAGCGCGTTTTTTTTTTAATTTTATTTTGTTAATTATTTACTCTATTTATTAATAATTTAAAATTGTCTGCTACATTTGCACTCATTACTGGAGTTAGCTGACGTCTAATTAATTTTTAATTTTTTCAAGATCGATAAATTATAAAAAAAATATTTAAAAAAATTGCACCTGTTGATTTTTTAATTTTCTACATGTGCATTTGTTTCTGTCATTGATTTGTTGAAAAAAAAAAAAATCCGAAAGTTGTTAATTGTCTTCTAACTTATGAGTGTAAATGTAGCAGACATAAGACAATTCAACATTTAAAATAAATAAATTAAAATAATGAAATTTAAAAAAATGCACGTACTAATTATTCATTGATCTAAATACGAATTTTTAAATTTTTACTTTGCTTAGATTTTATTTATTTAAAAATTTTTTAAATTTCCACTTGTCAGTAACATCCACACTCATTTCTAACTTCAAGATCATAAAATAATATTTAAATTATTCTGATCCTGGAGTTTGCTAACGTCTAATTAATTTTCGATTTTTTTAAAATCCATAAATTCAAAAAAAAAATATTTAAAAAAATTGCACTTATAGTTTTTAAAATTTTCTATATGTGCATGTATGTAGTTTTCTTTTTTTTTTTGTAATTAATTTGTTGAAAAAAAATTCAAAAATTCTTTGTCGTCTGTTAACTTCAAGACCATATTTTAATTATCAACTTTTAATTATTTAAAAAAAATATAAAAACTCTCAATAACTTAAATCTAATCAAGTATTTAATTATTTATTATTTATTTTTAACATTGTTGCTGATAATATATCAATGGACTTGCGTAAACGAGCTTTGTGCATTAACGTGGCTGAAATTTACTTGGAATCAACAGGTCGATATCATAATTATATGAGTAATCTCTTTTAAAAATAATTGCTAAAGACAGTAAATAATTTTCAAGTAAAAAAAAGTATTTTTTTTTTTTTTTAATGTCAAGTAAAGTTAATTTTTTCTGATGTTTGATGTCTGATGATAATCAGCTAATAGTCTTTATAAAGTTTAATTTAACACGCCTACTATTTTATTAACGATCGAATGTTCCCACGCGATCGATAAAACACTAACCCATGTAACTTATATTATTTAACCTATATCGTATACCAAATGCTGTGTACACATTATCGTACGCAAATATTGTTTTTTATTATTTTTATTATGGTAATAAATTATTTGAATATATAACAAGTTAAATAGTTTCGGTTGTTTAGGAACTTATCAATCGGTATCTAGATACATTTGACGACAAAGACAACATATAATATATAAATACATATGAATATATCTTATCAATGTTAGCACCATTGGATAACAATCTGAGTAGATAAATAAACTTGTTTTTTTTTTTACATATATTTTAAAAGTACTCGAATACAAATATAAATATTTTTTATTTATTTGAAATATTTAAAAAAAAAAATGATTTCTAATACTTTTGCATAATTCGGTTGAAAAAATAATAATATAAGTATTCAAATTTATGTATATATTTATCATAAATATTTTTGAACAAGTATTTAAATATATTTTTATTCAAAATATTGTTTAAAATAAATAAATTTGATTAAAAAAAACTGTTCTAAGGGGGATTATTAGTGTGAAATTTTGAAAAATCCATTTTTTTTTTACATATTTCGATAGCCTATACCTTCGAAAATAACATACTACAATTTCTAGTGCACTTTAAATGGTTTTTATGAGTTACAGCCATTTGAAGAGCAACCGCTTATCAATTCTCGAAAATACATTTTTCAAAATTGCAGTTATCACTCGAAGACAAATCATCCGATCGATTTGATTCGAGTTGAAGCTTCTTTTATATATTTCTACGTACCATGAACCTCCAGTTTCTCGATCGAATCAAAAGTGCAATTTTGGCAGGCCAAAAATCAAATTTTCACGCGAAATTTGAAATTTTTTTTAAAAACCCCGCCATTTTGTTAAATTTCAATTTATTTCTTAGCCCAAGCGTCATGGTACAGAAAATACCTTTTAGTTTAATAAACTTTTTGGATTTTTTTTATTTCCGGTACTGCGAAGGTCGCTATCACTGCAGCAGGACTTTTTATTTTGAGTTTTGGGAGATTTTAATAACTCGCTGAATTTTGAATTTCTTGGTCCAAAAATTTTATCTTGTCTTCATTATATATCCACAAATATATCCTTAAAACATTAAAACATTCCATACAGTAGTTTTCTTTAAAAAAATTCCCAAAAATCATCGTTTTTTCAGGTGGTCACACTAGTGGTCGCCCTTAAGTGATGAGTGTGTAAATTTCGCAGACATCAGATAAATTTAAAATGATAAATTAATACAGTAAATAATTAAAAAATAATAATTATAATTAAATGCACTTATTAATTTCAAAATTTTTTAAATGCCCATTTTTTTTCAAATTTAAAAAATTAATTATTTACTTTATTTATTTATAATTTTAAATTTGTCTGATGTCTGCTACATTCTCACTCATCTTGAGATAAAAAAATTAGATTTTTTAGGTGGAAATAAATTTTAAATTTTTATTTATGAGATATTAAATATTTAAAAAAAATGACAAGTTTGTAAATAAAAAAAAATTATTTCAACTATTGCTTAAGTCCGTTAAAGAAAATAATATTACGTATTTAAATTAATGTATGTATTTATCATAAATATTTTCATACAAGTATTCAAATATTTCATTTTTATTCAAAATATGTTACAAAATAAATAAATTTGCTAAAAAAAAAACTTTGCAATTTAAAAAAAAAAATTAGACTTTGATGAAAGTAAATTTAAAATTTTTATTAATGAGAAAAATATTTAATTTAAAAAAAAATAGACAAGTTTGGTTGTAAACAAAAAAAAAATAATTTATTATTTAAAACGATATTTTGCCATGGAAAAATTTACTTCAGTAAAATTAAGTAAAAAACCAAAATTAAAAGAAAGTTGAATTGAGTCAGGTAAGCAACAAAAGGAATAAATTTTGTTCACAGGTAAAAATATCCTCACTCAAACTTGTCTAAGCGTTAACTGCCACCCAGTTGGTCCAAGGGGACATATTTGTTTTTTCATTTTCTACTCGTTTTATACCTCACTTACGTCCCCTCTTTTGTCAACTACCACCCATAGTTACATGGGAACGTATTGTACTCTCGAGCAACGTGATATTTGCGTTTTAAATCTCCAGTTTTATTTTTACAGTAACTATTTTTTTTATTTTGTTTAATAATATCTTCTAGAGATCCTTTTTCCCTGACGTCTTTCCTTTCCATTAAACTCTCTGTGTAATCTAAAGCACTTGAGCTTAAATTAACCAGCATCAGACAGACTTCTTTTAATTCGCGTATCCAACATCCGTATATTCTGTTATTTTTTTATTTTAAAAGATAAACTTTTCGATAATAGTGAATAGAAGGTTACGAGAAGAACAGGAATTAAGGAACGTCAGACCATAAATTATCAACTTCTGAGTCATCCTATCGATGAGCCATCGAGCATGTACTTTCCATTTTCATTAGGCATATTTAAACTTGTCTACTTGACAAAACATCAAACCTTTGTAACATATTAACATGTATGCCTTTTATTCTTATATTACTAATTCATTATCCATTACTGTTACTATTCGTGATCTATTTGACGTTTCGCAATCTATTAATGTCATATAAATTGTCTGATATTTTTTTTTATGCTCAGAAAAAAAAAAGAATTTTATGGTGCAAGAAAAATTTCCATTATGAAATGAATATAAAATTTTTTGGACAAAAAATTTTCTTGGGGCGAATAAACATTTTTTGTGCAAAAAAATACTTTTTTATGTGTAATAAAATATATTAAAAAAGTCATAAGGTAAAAGCGCCTATACCCGCTCACTTTTCATTGAAGTGAGATTAAATCACTCAATATAAATTAATAAATAAAATTAAAAACCATATTTTTTTTTTTTAGATATTTTTTCAAGTTTCGAGTATTAGAATAAAATTTAAGTTTGAAGAATAATGTTGATAATTAATTATTATAAATTTTTGAAATAAGGTCCTTGAGTGTACCCATAGTCGCTCACTAAAAGTTGTCATGTACCATTACTCGATCAACACATGGCCCCATAGTCGCTCAAAGACAATATAAATTAAACTATCATAATTTTATTGATTTGGACAAATAATTTATAAATTATACTACTTTATTCTTTCATAATATAAAATTTCATAAATTTTAAAAATGTATTTAATAAGACAGAGTTATAAAAATTCTTAAAAAATTTGACGCAATCTAAATTTAATCTAACGAATGAACGTTAAAGTAAAAAATGCCCGGCTGAGCGCGATTTTGAAAACAGTATTTAATTTAAATTTATAGTCTATTATAAAATAATTTGATTCATCATATTTTAATATATTTAGATTCACAAATAATTATTAATTAATAATAATATTTTTAGTTGTAATTTTTTTTCATAAAAATTATAAAAAAACACCTTAAACATTTAAAGTGAGCGACTTATGGTACTGAGAGGGTATAGGGGCTTTTACTTTACTTCAATTCAAATTTTATTAAATAAAAAGAAAATTATTTCAAACAGTAACGCGGTGCTGCAAAATTAAAACTGAAAATATCTGACTAAATTTTGTAAAAATTAAAATTTTAAATAATAATTTTACTAAACATTATTGTCAATAGTAAATTTTATTCAAAATTTTGTATTTTTGACTAAACTTTTAGTAAAATTATGAATTTCTTATTTCTTATTTGAATTTGAATATTTAATTTTCCTACTTTTCCATATGAAAAGCCGCGTTATTAAACTGAGAAAAGTAATTGGGAGTTGCAAGTAAATATTATTTTAAGTTAGTGACGTAAGTTATAGAAATTGTCTAATAATTGACATAAAGTTGACGTCAATTAACCAACGGTAATTTTTTTTAATTCAATAATTTGATTTTGTCCAGAAAGTTTTATAAAAATTGACCGCAAAATTTTTCACCCTAATTGCGCATCTAAATAAAAGTGAAGAGAAATTTTTTCCTAATTTTTTTAAATACAAAATCGGTCGTTGTGTTGAATAATAAGAGTTATAGTTTACTTACAATTGCAAGTGCTTGTAAATTTAATATTGTCTAGGAATTTATTTTTGATCAAATCATTTTTGATGTCAATTGTCAGTCAATTTCTCATGATTTGACTGAACATCAAAATGATGATTATTTTGCATCACTTTAACTCAAAAAATATGTTATTATTTTAGCGGCAATAAAATTCTTTTTTGAATCAAGTAAATTATATGAAGCCGAAGCAAGCCGCCGTAATAAGTAGCGGCCAGTAATTTTTTGCGTAGCCGCTACTTATCATGGCCGCTAGCATCAGCTTCATGTAAATTATCATTCCTGCTTCAATAAATTTACTTTTATTAAATAAACATCCATTTGTTCCCATAAATATTTTTTAATTCAAATAAATGTCCATAAAATAAATAATTTCCTTAACTTCATAAATATTTTTTATCAGTATACGTAAAATTGTGAATTTCCCTGTTTTATTTTCTTCGAGTACTGGTAAAAATAATGAAATTTATAAAAATTAAAATAATTGCATACTAAGATTTTTTAAATAAAATATAAATTTACTTGGTAAATTTTTTGTTTTATATTCAATTACTCAGCTTTTTTTTATTTATCAACTCATTATTTTCCTTTTGCTTTATTATTAGTTTAATTATTCGTTGATATTTTATTTGTGACAAATAAAAAAAAAAAAAACACTCGCAATAATTATTTCACAAAAGACGCGTCTTATATTATTTTCAAAGTATGCATTATTGCATTGAAGAAATAATTGTACTCCTTTGTATATATTTTTCTTGTGAAATAACAGTTGTTAAAAAATTGAGGTAATGAAAATATTTCACATGTACAACCTGTTTAACTTTAATCGTGTAATATTATATATAACTCAAATGTATAATAAAAATAACTAACAAGTGATAATATCTAATTATATTTTTATGAGATTACTTAATTTCTAATGATAACGATAATCATAAATTCAGTAGTATTCAGTGACAAATATATAATTTATCAAAATTTTTTATTTTTATATATATATATATATATATATATATATATATATATATATATATATATATATAAAGAAACGAGTTATCGAGTCATCGGTTGTTATCAAAAGCTATACTAATAAATAGATTAACAAAAGTATATTTTTAAATTCTTATATTAACTAAGAAATATAAAAATAGAATAAAGTATTTTCAACATTCACGCTTTTAAAAATTTCCCTTGACATTTAAAGAAAATTACTTAGAGTTATTTACAAATAAAAATCAGTGGAAAATAAAAATATAAATTAACTTATTTATGTTGTTATTCATACATTATTTTGAATTCCCAAGTGATAAATGTTCAAAATTTTAATTACAATGAATTTCGATAATTAGTTTTTAAACACGAGAAATGTCATAGCAAGTCTTTAATAAGCTCACAATTATCAAATAATAGTGAAGGTTTTTGAAAAAAAAAGTTAGTACTGTATTTTAAAAATTTTCTGAAGTAAAATGTAACTCTTTATCTTGATTAATTACATAGAACATAAATTTCTGGATACGCACATTGTATTTTTATGAAAGATTATTCTTTGAAGGAATTCTCAAAAAGTGCCCCACTTTTTTAAAACATTCAGTGACTTTCAATTGTAATGAGCGTACTTAAATTTTGAATATTGATGAAAAAAAAGTTGGAGCATTAATTGAAAAAAGGGATACGCAGTTACAATTTCGCCGAGACGTAGATTTTTTAAAAAATTATGTACAGTTGATATCAATTACGAGTTAAACGAAATTTCAAAAATAAATTTCAGTAAAATATTCATGTCAGCATTATAATTTGGGCAAATTTTTCAGACTTATTGAACGAATTCTTTTCAATTCCTAATTGGTAACAACTGTGAGTAATTTTTTTTAAAAAATCGTTGTACTTTTTCCAATTAATGCTTTAATTTTTCGTTAATTAATTGAAAAAATTTGAACACGGTCATTACAAATTTGAAAGTCATTGAATATTTTTAAAAAATGGGGGACATTGTCTGAGAATGCCCTTAATTTTTTTAATTATATGTGAATAATAAATTGACATTCATGTGAAATTAATAAATTTTATTAAATTTCCATAGCAATTATCCTCGAAAATCAAAAAAATTTTAACAGTGTACCCAGAAAAAAAAATCGGTCTGTCGGAATTTCGATTTTCACAATTTGGGGTGAAACCAATAACTTCCCAAATTTTTGAAAATTTCCAATTTTCTTAGCGGGAAGTTAAAAAATTTATTGACGTAAGTAATTTTTTTGCGCTCGAAAAAATTTTTGTTTTCAAGTCGCAATGCGAAAAATTTCTTGCTTTCCTTATTTTTTTAACGTATGTTTTTAAAATAACTATAAAATAAAAAAACAATTTTTATTGATTAAAAATAACAAAATAAATTTGTCATTATTTTTATTACAATAATATTATCTTGTATAGTTTATTCATTTTATCGTGTCTTATGTATGACATTTATAACATATTTTAATATATATATATTTTTTTTTCAGACTGTTCAGCATGGATTTCCAAACAAGCCTACAGCCTTGGCTTGGGACCCGAGTCTCAGGCTGATGATCATCGGCACAGCATCTGGAGCTATCAAAGTGTATCCTTTTCTATTTAATTATTACTATTTTTTTTTTATTATTTAATAATAAATCTGAAGAAGTTTACTATACTTGATATTCCGCACATTAAATCGTGGGTAGAATTATACACTGAGTAGCAATATATCAGCAGTAAATTTTTTTTAGCTAAAAGGAGAGGCGCGAATAATTCTAAATTTAAACTCATATGTTTCTCAAACAACTTCTTTGCCTTTGAATGAATTATTTTAATGATTATCACTATTCATTATCATTATTATATTTTTATCGAATTACAAAGCTAGTGTATTGTTAATTCGATCACGTTTTATGTCATTATTGTACAATTAGTTGTATTTGTTTGGATATAACGTGTGTTTTGTATATATTTATATATTTTATAATATTGTATTACAAGAGACACGGGTAAAAAAAATAAAACATATGTTTATATACATATTATATATACATATATATTTGTTTGATACTTAAGTTTGAGAGACGCTGCTCATAATTATTCGTAGTGTAGTTGTAGTTGAAGTGAGAGTCGAATGACGCGAAAGCGCAACAATGTGTCCCATCGGCGTATTTTCTTTTTTTAATTCTTAAACAACATTTTTTTTATATATTTTTTATCGTCATCACTTGATTATTTTAAATTTAAATTCAAGTCTTTAAATTTTTATTATTTATTTATTGGATTTTTAAAAGCAGGAAATATAAGTAAATTATAATAATAGACTTTTTTTAGATGCAAGTAGAAAGTAAAGAAAAAAAAATAAAATATATGAACCTTAATTTAAATAAAACAGTTTTGGAAGACCTGGTGTCGAATTTTATGGACAACATTCAACAGAAAGTGGCGAGATTGCTGTTACTAAAATTATTCCATTGCCAAATGAGGTAAGAATAATTTATATATATATATATATATATATTTGTATGACAATTATTTTAAAAATTTATCAGTACACAGAAAAAATGGATTTTTTGGTGCAAGAAAAATTTTGAATTATAAATTGAAGTCAAAAATTTTCTTGGGAGTAATTAAAAATTTTTTGCGCCAAGAAATTCTTTTTTCTGTGTATGAATTAAAATATTTTAAGGTGAAAAATAAATTTTAAAGATAAGGATAATTGTAATTTTCAAAAACATATAATTAAATATTTAATAACTTAATTTTAAAAATTAATTAGTTAAATAATAATCTTATATTGTAAACCGGGTATTAAATCTTATAAATACTAATATAACATTTCATCGCGATTCTTTGTTCGCAAGGTAACGGTAAATGTCCGGTTCACGTGACGTAAACATTATACATAATATACTTTCCGCTAGTCTATGTGTATATTTATTTTAAATATTTTATATGCCAAAATTTAATGATACTTAAAGTAGCAGACATTCAAAATTTTTTTTATTTTAAATGAGAGAATAAAATACTTGGAGAAAAAAATTTAAAAAGCGCGGCAATAAAATTTTTTAAAATTTATTTGTGCGTATTTTTAAAATATTTTTTTCTGATCACTAGTAACTTATGTAAATATACTAAAATTTTCGAATGTTTGTTACCTTTAGTGCCATAAAATTTTCTACGTATTAAATACAGTTATAAAAATATATATAATTCAAAATCATGTCTAGATCATCTTAATTAAATGATAAACTCATAGGGAGGTGGGCGGTAAATTAGAATTTAAAATTTAATTGCTGAAGAAGTCCCGCTCTGATTAAAAACTTTGATTAAATCCAATGCACGGAAAAAACAGAATATTAAAAATTAATAAATAATAGTAAAAAGTGGAATCTGTTATCAATAATTAGTACTATTAGGTGCTTAATGCAAAGTAGTTTACTAGTTTTTGTAGATTCCTAAAAACTATCAATTATTTCAAAAAGTAACTAAATATTATTACATTTAGGTATAATACGTGACTTATTAGTGAAAGTTAATTAATTTATGGCATAATCTATTAAGGAGTAACGATTTGTCAAATCAAGAATTACTATCTTAGATACTGATTTTTCCAGCCGAAAATTGAAAAAGTTACAAACTTTTATTTTATAAATTCGATATCACTGATCAATTATTAGCTTAAAATATCATTTATTCATCATTATAAATTAATTTTCAATATACATAAATCGAATAAGTAGTAAATAATAAAATTAAAAATTAGTATACTAGATACTGTTTTTCGCTCATAAAAATACCAAAAATTTTAAACTCTTATTTTATAAATTCTATCCCATTGACTAATAATTAATATAAAATGTTATTTATTCGTTATTATAAATTAATTTATTATACACATATATCGAATAAGTGGTAAATAATGAAATGAAAAATTCGTATACTAGATCTTTATATATTAATATGTGCGTTTACTAATTTTTCGGTTCCTCATTTTTTAAATTTTTCTATGTTTATTTGAATTTAATAATTGTAGATAGCAATTTATCGATTCTTTTTTATATTAATTTTAATATACGAAATTACAAATTTTGCTCTTCTATGTGTATCAAATTTGAATATAAATAATAGCCATTTTGTAATATATATAATGATCCTGGTTTGATATTAGTATCGAATATACTAATTTTAAGTCGAAAATAAACTACGAACTATTCAAAATTTGAGCATCATTTTTTTCCGTGTGGATTGAAACTCAATCGGATTTTTATCAGATTCAATCAGAAACAAACATTCAATTAGAATTGTTCGGAAGCATTTCAAGTATCCGATTTAAATTTTTCAATCAGATTGAATCGGATTTTATAGAAAATAATTTTTTTTTTTTTTTTTTTTTTCAATTATTTGTCCATCGACTCCGATTAAATTCGATAGAAATTTCTTCATCAGCTTCAGTCAAAATATAACAATTTTTTTCTCCGATTAACTTTCAGTCGGATTCATTCGAAACTTTTCGGTTAAACCCGCAAAAAATTAATTGAAAGTCAATCGGAAAATTCCGATTGAATCCGATTAGAATTTTCCAATTTTATTCAACTGGAGTAATAAAGTATCAGAGTAATAAAGAAACGAAACGTCCAATTAATGGTAAAAATGAAATTTAAAATTTAAATATACTGTCCACTTCCCTATAAATTTATCATTCTACTAAATCATAAAAATGAAAATGAAAATCTACAAAATATCTTAAAGTGTTGATGTTAATTAATAAACTCTTCACTGTACAAATGAAATTTGTTATGGGAGTTACTTTTAATTGTTAAGTAAAATACATATAAGTATTATATAGATGTATTGTCTCATTTGGAACAAAGTTGGCGCGTGCGAGTATTCTTTCCGACAATAATAACAACGAAACCTTAAAGGGGTGTTGTATGCACAAGCGTTGTTTGTTTAAAGAATCACACGCGTAGAAATGCGATATATAATATACCGCCTTGACGTTCCGGTTGCTAGAATTCAGTAAAGTGAGGATTGCATAACTCAAAGGGACGCGAACATGCAACTCTGATATATAATATAGTAGGGATAAATATGTATGTATGTTTGCTGTGCAATCTCTCTCAGTGAGAGGAAAAACGAGTAAATAAAATGTATAGAGAAAAAAAAATGATAATAATAGTAAAGTATGCATGAATGTCTGGATCGAGTAAAAAGTACGTACGTTCATCCATGTGTTTAGATACGCACTGATGTGCATGACAAGCACACGTGCGATTAAAAGCCTATATGAATTTTTCTTATTTTTTTTTTTAAATTGTTTACTATTTACATTTATTAAGTTATTGTACGTTGATAAATATTTTTAATATTTGAAGAAAATTATTTGAACTGAGTTGAAATTTAGCTGTAATTACTAGACAAGTAGAAAGTAAACTGAAACTAATGAGATCCGATAATTTTTTACTTGGACGCAAGTAAAAAATGCGAACGCTTAATGATTTTTTTTTAAATTTATGATGGCAATTGTTACTTATGGGTTAGTAATTTTTACTTATGTCTAAACGATAAATTATCAGGTGCCATTAGTTAGTGGGTTCAGTTTACATTCCACGTAATAATTTTTGCTTATTTTTTTTCCGTGAAATTGTAAATGAGTTAAAATCGGTCAGATATATAAACTATAAATTAACTTATTTTTACATAACTTGGAATTTCCGAGTCATAAATGTCATAAAAATTAAACTCACAATTTTTTCTTGTCTATAAGTCAATCAATTTTAAATAGTATTCATTTTAAAGTTGATAGCTATTTGAAAAACCGAAATTTTTATTGAAAATTTTTTTTTTTTTAAGTATAATTAGTTTTTAAATATGAGAAATTTCTTAGCAAGACTTAAATAATGTCACAATTATCAAAAATTCATTACGGTTTTTAACAAAAAAAAAAAAAAATAGTTCTATATTTTAAATATTTTTTGAATTAAAATCCCAGTTCATAAAATTTCCATGAAAATTATGCGAGATCTAAACAATTTTTAACAGTTTGCTATTCACATAAAAAACCACTTTAAAAAAAAAAAAAAAATAGATTCTTAATCTAAAAATTTGAATATTTAAAATTTTCAGTAGAAAATAAAATTTTTTTGAAAGGAATTAACAAATTCTATAAAAACTGATATCATCAAAACCAATGAAATATTGAAATGCATGACAGCTTCTTATCGTCAGCTGATATTTAAAAGCTTGATATAAAAATCTGTCTAATATTATCATAAATATTTTATTCCATAGCTAGTAAACTTTAATAAAAAAATACTACAAACAATACAGTAATTTTTTCAATAAAAAAATAATTCAATTAAGAATTTTAAATTCAAATTCTTGTATCAAAAATCTTTTTTTTCATAACAGTAATTTTTTTTATCATATGATAATATTTATATTTAATTTTAAAAACATTTCATATTATTATTTACGCAATATATAATTTTACTATACATAAAGTTGTGGTTTGTACCGCAGGTTTAGTTTACTGATTTTTAATTGGATAAGACTAATTAGATCGTTCCTTTTGGATTAACAAGAGAGCTTATTATGCACTTGTACTGGGTCAAAGAATAGGATTCTGTGGTTTTACTTAAACTGAATTAACTACTTTAATGTATTATCTACAGAAATGGATCATTTTATTTGATAATTAAATTATAATGAATTAATATTATTTTTGTGAATTTAAAATAAAGTAATAATTTAAATATTAAATTATCAGGGTCGAGTGGTATCTCTGTGCGATGACAATTCATTACATCTCTGGGAAATTAATGAAAATTCTCTTGTCGAGACCAAGTCACTATCGCTGGAGGGTAAATTAAAGAAGATATCTGCCATGTGTCTTGAATCAAGTGGCGACCATCTGTTACTTGGTACTGAAGGTGGTAATATTTATCTACTTGATGTCAAGACCTTTACAATGACTGACAATATCATTTATCAGGACGTTGTAATGCAAAAGTAAGTTATCAATTTATTTAATCACCACATTTTGAATATTTTAGCACAATTATGCTTAATTATAATCAGTCTGTAATGAATACACGACAAAATTTTTAAAATAAAGCTATGCGAGTTGTATTTGGTGTGAATAGATATACCGAAGTCGAAATTATGTTGAAAATTTTAGGCTGGATGTCAATTTATCAACCTTTAATTCGTTTAACACCTGAATATTTATCAAATTACATTAAATTTAATGGTGATTACCATAATTATAATACAAGAAATAGATCGTTGCTACAAATTTCTGTTACTAAAACTATCACTGCTGAAAAATCGATTATTGATAAAGGTTTTTCGTGGTTTAATGATTTACCTAAAAATATTAAGTCAGCAGCAAGTATAAATACATTTAAAAGGCTCCTTAAAGAACATATTAAATTAACTGTTAAAATTTCATAAAATACTTTATATGGATAGTTAGGTAATGATGAAATTTTCAAAAAATTTCGCTATTGTCTATCATAATCTGTAGAGTAGGTTCTAAAAATAGCATTGGTTCAAAACTTTATATATGTATGTACATTAGGCTGATTAAAAAAAATAGACCATTTTTTTCTCGAAACCCTCTATTAAATAGTTACAGGGAGGAGAAATGCCTGTTGAAATATGAGCTCAATATTCAGAGGTCGCTCATCGCAATTTTCTATTTCCCATTTAAATAACATGAAAAAAAAATTTAAGCTTAGAATTTTATACCTCGGCAATGACTCATTGTACAGACAAGCTCAGGATATAATTTCATAGGAAATCAAACGCTCTACAATAAAAGTCTCTTATCATTTTTCGATAAATTCATCTGTTCAAAAGTTATTACACAGAAAAAAAAATATCTTGAGTCAAGAAAATATTTTTGAAGACAAACGGTTTCGGGAACCAAGTCAAGATTTTCTTGAGCCAAGAGAATTTGTCTTGGTTAAAAAAAAGTCGTCTTGGTCGGAGAAGATTTCTACTTTATCTGAGAAAATTTAGGTCTCCAAAAAAATTTTCTTGAATCAAGAATATTTATCTTCAGTCGAGAATTTCTTTTTTTCTGTGTAGAGTTTGAAATCAAATTTACAGTAAATTTCGAGATCTTTTTACTTTTCCGGCAAAACTATCAGACTTATCACAAAATATCATAATACCTTTTTTGTAGACAGTTTTATTCTTCACAAATTATCTCTGATAAAGTTTTTCAAAATCCCGCATTGTGTTCTAGTTATTTTCATTTTAATGTCAAGCTCTTAAAAAAAATAGTGTTCTAATCGATTTCAAGGGAAATTTTTAAAATTTTAATGAAAATTTAAATTTACATGATTAATTTTTGTGCAATGGTCAAAATTTCATTCCATTGTCAGCAACAAAAATTGATTTTTAATTTAATTTTATTTTAAAACTTCAAAATTTTGGATTTTTTAAAATTTATTTACTTCCCAGCGTTCCCGAAGATTACAAAAAGAATCCTGGCGCAGTTGAAGCCATTGCCGAACAACCTGGACACCCTGACAGTATCTTGATTGGTTACAACCGAGGATTGATGGTACTGTGGAACAAAGCGACTCCAGGTGCTCAGCAGGTAATAAAAAAATATAAAATAAAACAAAAAGCAGTAGTTAGTTTGAATAAATGAACACATATTAATATAAATAGTAAGTAATATTATTAATTAGCTTAAAATTATTCTTACTGTTTGTGTCTGGTGGATTTGGCGAACATGTGAGTGCAGCTGATGGGTTTGTTTTCCCGTGCACAGACATTCATCTCAGCGCAGCAGCTGGAATCAGTTCACTGGGTATCTGAGAATAGATTCGTTTCATCTCACAATGATGGATCCTATGCATTTTGGAGCCCTGGAAGTGATGTTACTTCAGAGCCAACGACACTTTATGGTCCATTTCCATGTAAAGCTGTTTCGAAAATTCTTGTCTATAGCATGCCAGAGTGAGTTTACCTTCTATATATTTATACCATTATAAAAGTTATATTTTATCTTACACTATATAATGAGTGTCATTCGTTCCACAGCGATGATGAAATTATTTTATTCTCCGGCGGGATGCCACGTTCGAGTTTCGGAGATCGACACACCATAACGGCAATGACAAAAACCAAGCATGTCGTTTTCGACTTGACTTCCAAGGTAATCGACTTTTTTGTAGTAACACCCAAGGTTGATGAAGACAGCAAAGATTTGTCAAACTCTCCGGAAGCATTGATTATCCTGGCAGAAGAAGAAGTTATTGCTATTGATCTTACCGATCCTGATTGGAGGATGATGGCCTTGCCTTATCTTGTTTCACTTCACGCCAGTGCTGTAAGATATTTTACTTGCTCTACTTAAAATGAAAAAAAAACATATGTATACTAGACTGTGTCAAATGAAGTCGATATTTTCTTTTTGATCCCATACAAAAATTACGTTGTATGTAACAAAAAAAAATTGGGTACCAAGTTGGGCCTTTCAACTCAATTACAAAACGCGCGCTCGCTTAAATAAGATTTCCCATTTAAAAAACATGGGGAATAATTCAACTTTGAAATTTTATAACTCGTTAACGGATTAACGAATTTAAACGAACATAACCTAATTTCGTATAGAATTTGATACTCTACAAAAAAGGTCTCATAATTTTTTGATAAATCTAACCGTTCAAAAGTTATTTAAGTTTAAATTCAAATTTATGGTAAATTTATCGTTTTTTTTACTTTTCCAGCAAAACTATCAGTTTTATCGCAACATGTCGTAGGAACTTTCTTGTAGATCATTTTTTAACAATTCAAATTTTTAGCAATTCAATCTGATAATTTTTGAATCTGTTAAAAAATTACAGGTTTTACAAATTAATTATTTGGATAAAAACTGAAATTTTCGTAAAAAAGTAACTTTTGAAGGTTAGATTTTTTAAAAAATTATAGGAGATCTTTTTCGTAAAGCATTCGATTCCCTACAAAAATAAATTATAGTCGTGTCAATTTATCAATCCATTAACGAGTTATGAAATTTTAATTGAAAAAAAAAAAATTTCCATGTTATTTAAATACGAAATCTTCTTTAAGCGAGCGCGCGTTTTGTAATTGAGTTGAAAGGCCCAACTTAGTACCCAATTTTATTTATATTACACTCAACGTAATTTCCGTATGGGACCAAAAAATAAGTATCAATTTTTTTCGGCAATCTAGTATATACATGTCTAATTATTATGCTCTTAAACTAAATAATTAACGTACGCAATTTATCTCAGGTCACTTGCTCTCAACATGTGCCCAATATTCCCTCTGAATTATGGGACTCAGTAATATCCGCTGGAAAATCACAGACGGAACATTTGTATTCAAACAAAGAATGGCCTATCGATGGTGGAATATTGCTCTGTAAAAAATCACCAGAAGACGATAAAGCAAAATCTCGTGAATTTTTATTGACCGGTCACGAAGACGGAACAATAAGATTTTGGGATGCTTCCGATGTAGCACTCACTCCCTTATACAAATATAATTCATCGCTTATATTTACTGGTGAACATCTTGATGTACTTGAACAGTCTCAAGACGATGATGACGATGACGATTGGCCGCCTTTTAGAAAAGTCGGTACATTTGACCCTTATTCAGATGACCCACGTCTTGCTGTTAAGAAAGTAATGCTTTGCCCATTATCATCAACGCTCGTAGTTGCTGGTACCGCTGGTCATATTATCACTGCAAACATATCATCCGAACAAATAAGCAAAGAAATAAAAGCTGTGACTATGAACATCGTCAATGATCGCGATGGTTTTGTATGGAAAGGACACGATCATTTACCAGTTAGAACAGAGTCCGTCTCATTTAGCGTTGGTTTTCAACCACAGAGTTTAGTCCAACTTTATCCACCCGCACAAGTAACAGCACTAGCTATTCACACTGAATGGGGACTTATTGCTGCTGGTACTGCCCACGGTCTCGCAGTATTTGATTACATAAGAGGTAAATCAGTTACCGTTAAATGCACACTGAATCCAAATGATTTATCTGGATCGGGTGATACTCCAATATCTCGAAGAAAATCATTTAAAAAATCACTAAGAGAATCATTCAGAAGACTTAGAAAGGGTAGATCGCAACGACGACCAAATGCAAATACAAGTCCCACGCGAAATACCATAACCGTTGAAAAAAAGAAAGAAATATCACCAGTGGCAGCATCACCAAGTGGAGATTTATCTCCAGTAGATATAAAACCTGTTGAACGACAAGTAGAAGCTCGTCCAGTTGACGATGCCTTGGGTTCAATGGTCCGTAGTGTTTATTTTGCTCGTAGTTTTATAATCAGCATGCAAAACACAACACCAACTCTTTGGGCAGGTACTAACAACGGTACTGTGTATGTATTTACGTTGGGTATTCCAGCTGGAGCAAGGCGTAACGAAGACGACGTAAATTGCACGCTTGGTAAAGAGATACAATTGAAGCATCGCGCTCCCGTGATTGCAATAACAATACTTGATGGTTCAAATGTTCCATTGCCGGAAGCATTTGAGGTGGAGAAGGGCGTGACTGCTGGACCGGACATGACCGCACCTCATCGAGTTGTCATTGCCAGTGAAGAACAGTTCAAGATATTCAATCTTCCATCGCTAAAACCTTTTTGCAAATACAAGCTTACTGCTCACGAAGGCTCGAGAGTACGTAAAACAGGTTTTGCTAAGTTCACGTGCCCTATTGAACCCGCGGGTGTACACGAAGAAACTTGTCTTCTTTGTCTTACTAATCTGGGTGATTGTCTGGTTCTTGGAATCCCGGAACTCAGAAGACAGATAAATGCTGCTGCAATTAAACGTGAAGATATAAATGGCATTTCGTCATTGACATTTACTAAAGCTGGAGAAGCATTGTATCTTCATTCAAGTTCGGAATTACAGCGTATATCTGTGTCAGCGACTAAAGGAACGAGAGCACACTGTGCATTAAATTTACCACCGAATGCTCGTTCAGTACCAGAACCACCGACCCCCGCTGAAGAAGTACAAGATGAGGTTACTGTTGAGTCTCCGCCTGAAAAAGAAACAGAGTCACAGGACAACGAAAGCGCGCCAGCACCGCGTATTCTTGAAAATGGTGTTGGATCAAGTAAGTTGTTATTTTATTTATTATTATCTTTTTTTTCATATATAAAATGGGGCTCATCATGTGTTACTAAAAAAAAATCAAATGCTTGGCATACTTAATAATATTTATATATAATATACCTATTGTTCGTTGTTGTGCTTGTCTGTTTACCCAGTCTCAATTAAATTAACAATAGTTAAATAGGATTACTGGTTATGCCCGAGTGAGCAGAGCAGTTAGCAAGGGTTTGAATGAGAATATGATAATTAACTTAAGCGACTTTCCAATATTTAATATTTTAGCACATAGCGGTGAAACGTCGAAAGATTCAACGCTGAGACCGGGAGCTAGCAGCAATGACGTCAATGGTGAAGATGACCGCCAGGATCGCAGTTCAATTGGCGATATTACTATTGACAGTGTTAAAGATCATTTACTGTAAGTAATACTGCGTAGATATTAGTTTATAATTTTTAGTTCAAAATTTTCTAGATTTTCAAGGAAATTTTATATAATTTATTTATTTTACGGGAATTCTCTTAAATAAAAATTGACTACATATATGACTATATATGGAGTATATTTGATCATATATGACAGTATATAGTTATAAATGGCCAAATATAGATATTGGCAATATGTGACCAAATATGACTATATATAGCGATATATGGAAATTGGCATTATGTGGCCACATATAACTATATAGTAGGGGTGTGCGAATATTCGAATTTACGAATTATTCGACACGAATTCGACATTTCAAATTATTCGAAGATTTTTGAATAATTCGTAGATTATCGAATACTTCGTAAATTATCGCATAAATCGTGAGTTTTCAAATTATTTGGACGTTTATAATTTTTGGTTCATGACATTGTTTATTTTATTGTTCTCATTATATCAAACATATGACAAACTATTGTGAATTTTTTTAATTGTTTTATTTCAAAACTATATCAAAAAGTACTCAAGGAAATAAAACTTCTAAATGGAAATTTAGAACTGCCTAACACTTAAATTTAAAAAAATGTTAACGATTTCTACGGAAGCAATAAAATTCAATGGAATTGATATTTATTATACTTTATACACTGTAAAATTTGGCGGAGTGAACGCGGATACTAAAGCTTCAGAATAGAAATAAACTATTCAAAGGATTCAAATTGTGCAACAAGTTCAAATAGTTTAAAAATCAGCGAATAATTCAAAAAGTTATGAATTGTTAAGAAATTTTCGAATAATTCTAATCGAATAGCACTATTCGAACGCTAATCGCACATCCCTACTATATAGTCATGTAAAAAGTGGGCATATAACCTATATAAATATATACAGCCATATATAACGTATATAAGTATATGCAGCCATATATGATCTATATAAGTATATACAATCATATATTGCCAATTTCCATACAGTGCTCCATATGATTTGTTTTTCCGGCAATGTCGATTTATTTAAATAATTTAAAACATTAAAGCGTAATCCAATAAAAATACAATAAGACTATTTTTAAATATATGAACTATTTTATTTAAGCTTTAAAATAATTATTATTTAAAATTGGTTCACTTATGAACTATAAAAAAAATTATTGAACTAAAATAAAATAAAATACATTATGATATAAATTTTTATGACATTTATCACTTGAAAATTTGAAGTAATGTAAAGATAAAGTATAAATTAGTTCATTTATATCTTATGCTTATGGTTGATTTAAATTTTTTAATTTCAAATAATTTGCTTTAAATTTGAATGAAAATTTGTAATATTAATTGAGTAGTTGGCTTTTTAAAATTCGTTTATTTATTTTTATTTTATTTGTCGCCTAATTATTACCGTTATTGCGTACTTGCCATGCTCTGGCAGTAACAGTTCACTTTTTAGAAACGCTACCTCCTCTGAGGATCTTCACAACCGATTAGCCGGATTAAAAATGGAAGTTACGTCTCGTACATCTGAAATATCGACACAAAATCAATCGTTGGTTGTTAAAACAACAACGGTAATCTCACAGACTTCTAGCAACGGCACTGCCAATGGTGACGTAGAAACGACTGAAATGAATGAATCCCAACAAGTTAACAGTAAGTTTTATTATCTTGGATTACATACTATAAAGTTATGTTTACCCGACTAGTAATTTTGTTTAACCGTTATACTTATTATTATTTAATTTTAATACTTTAGTGAATGCCAGTAGTTTAGGATATTCCAGTATTTTAAATAATCCTGTTACTTCAAATTTTTATTCTTTACAACCCTTTATATTATATTTCTATTATTTTTTTAAATAATATATAACAACTTAAAATATAGTATAGAAATGTGCAAACCATTAGAACTTAAATATTATTCGTATCAAATACAATAATTGGCATTTCAAAAATCCAAATTATAAATGAAAATTTTTTTTCGAAATAATATCAAATTCTTGTTAGAGGTTAATAAAATTCAAATACTGCAATATACAATACAAGATAATTATCGTTTAATA
This sequence comes from Microplitis demolitor, assembly GCF_026212275.2. NCBI lineage: Eukaryota > Metazoa > Arthropoda > Insecta > Hymenoptera > Braconidae > Microplitis > Microplitis demolitor. Next base: position 18,966,532 of record NC_068549.1, on the reverse strand, counting down.
GTCTAATGTAAAAAGCCGAGTTTATTATCATTTCATTTTAAATTTAAACCGCGGGAAAAAAATTCGAAAATGCCCTAGTGGATCCGAATCACGGTAAATTACGGCATTTACTGTAAATTACCATGTTTTGCCACAAAATATTGCATTGGTCGGAAAATTTGCCGCCTTTACGGTAATTTACAGTAATATAGGTAAGTTACCATATTTTACTGTGAAAACGACACAATATTTTACATTACGGTAAAATGCTGTCATTTTGCAGTAAAATTTGCGGCATTTTACCGGAACACGAAACAGTACTTCTCAGTACGGTAAAATACCGCAGTAAAATACATCAGCATTGTCGGACATTTACGATAATTCACTACATCGTTATCAGAAAAATGCCGTGATTTACTGCAAATTACCATAATTTACCGTAATTTGAATCCGCTAGGGTATTTCGCATGGAAAACTTTCAATTTCAAGACAATTTTGAGCTTTAACTTGAATTTTTTTTTATTCTTAACAATTCAAAACTAAAAATAACCTTCAGCTAAATAGTTTCTGTAAACAATTATTGAACTTTGATAAAATATATTTACAAAAAATTCTTTTTAATAGTTTTCAGTTGGTAAACAATTTAGAAAAATACAATTCGACGTTCTAATTAAAACACTATAAATGAAATTTATTTTTAGATGAAAAAAAAATTTTCAAATTACTTTTATTTCGCATAGATAGAAATGGAGTTAGACAATTTGCTAATTAGAACGTCGAATTTTTAATTATTTCTAAATATTTTTGCAAACAGTTAAAAAATTCTTTGGGAACTCGATCCCAAATTTTTCTCAAAAATTCAAATTATCTCAAATTTAAATCTTCACACAAAAAATTTTTCCATCATTTCTATAATTTTTGTTACTTAACTAGAATTAGATAATTCAAAAAAATTTGAATTAAAAATTAAATCGCATAATTTGAAGTTCTGAATTATTTAATTTGATTCCACTTCGCATATTCCGAGCCCTGTATTAAAAAATTTTAATTATTATTTTTAAGTTCTGAATGTTATTCAAAATTTTATTATTATTATTTCATTTATTTTATAAATTTATAAAATAGGCACTTCGATAGAACGAGAAATACGCAGTGGTACTGAAACAACAACAACGCATGCTACCATTACACTTCCACCAAATGTTGAGGTCAGCTCAATAAAATTTTTATTTTATTTTATTTATTATTACTGCCATTACTTTATATTATTTAATTTATTAAAACTTAATGTATATAATATCCTCTACACTTTTATTGCTTTTGCTATGTCTCCACATATATATGTTATAAAATGTCCGATAATAATTTGCACGACAATGCATTTATCATTTTATTCTGTGTGTACTTATACAACCATTAAATAATTAATTAATTAAAAAGTAATAAAATGTAAATATATATTTAATTTACAGATTAGCGCAGCAGATCTTGCTAATTTGGAAACCGTTCAGACGACAACAATAACAACTGAAAAGTCTAAAACACCAGTGACAAGATCTGAAGAAGTCAGATCATAAATAAAATATAAATGCTTCCAATTGATAAATGAACCAATTATTTCTTTTACATATTGTACAGTGCTTATATATATGCACACGTGACAGTAAAATAAGCTGGACAAAACGAACCCCGAACTGACAAGTGAACAAAAGTGTGTACACATACGATAGATAGAATTTATACACCAATAGATTATATTTAAAAAAAAAAAAAATTATAAAAAAAAAAAGTACTCGTGTAAAAAAAATTCCTTTCAAAAGTTCGACTATGGAACTTTTAAACATGACAGATTACAACTTTTACTAGAACTTTTTTTGAGCTTTTGTAGTTTTGATAGTAAATAAAAAAGAATTTATCTAGAACTATATTTATATGAGCGAATTTTGAGTAAAAAAAAAATGTGTTTAAGATACATTTCTTAAAATGTATTTTTACCCTGGTTCTGAAAAAGTTCAAAAATCTCTAATTTGAAACTTCGCTTTCTAATAAAAACTTTTTTGAAACGGGTTTAAAATGTAGTACGAATACGTTTTCGAAAATATGCCCGGGTAAAAAAAAAAATTATATATAATTATATGGAAAATGGCCCAAGATAATTACATATAATTATATATAATTTCTATATGATTATATCTAAAAAAAAACTATTATATATATTTATGTATAATTACATTAGGCCATTATTTATATATAGTTGTATATAATTATATATTACTATGTCTAACTATATATGGATTATATGTAATAAGATATAAATTACATACAATTATATATAATTTCTACATGATTATATCTAAAAAAACCATTATATATATTTATATAATTACAATAGACCATTATTTATATATAATTTTTTTCCCGCGCATGTTTTGAAAATGAACTTTTGTAGATTGAAAATTTGCTCATATAAATAAAGTCCTAAATAAACTTTTTTTTTTAGCATCAAAATTAAAAAAATTTCACTCGAAGTTTTAATCTGTTCAAATTTATAAATTCCACATGTCAAACTTTTTTGTAACGAATTTTTTTTACACAGGTAAAACAAAAAAAAAGAAAACTAGATTTTTACGCGAATATAGTATTACTTTGTACGCCATTAGCATACAAAATTAAACGGCAATTCGAACAACGCTATAATACATGAAAATTAAATATTTTCAATTTTATTTACTAATAATAATTATTATTATTAACTTTTGTTTTTATGCATTTTAATTAATTCGTCCAAGTATAACTATTCTTAATTACTTTAATGACGGCCTATATCACCTGTATACTTACGCATTTATTTAAGTAAAAGGTGATATGAAATTTAAAATTGAAAAAATAAAATGTTTTTCCTAGATCAGTATTTAAATTTTCGAGCAGCTCACGATGCTTTTTATTCTATTACTTATTTTTGTTTTAATTGCTAATTAACTTTACTTAAATTTAAATAGATTAATTATTTTATAAGACTTTGAATAATAAATGACATGCAGGAATTACATTGAAATTAAACAAATACAATAAAATAATAATTAACGAAATCACTTAAATTTTTTTAGTAAGAAATATATTGTATTAAAAAAATGTATATTTTTTATTAATGTTGCTTAATAATTAAGTCTACTTTCTTCTTATCACTACAGTTACTGAACTGTTAATCATTTTAATTAAATTCATGAAAAATGACTTTTTATAAATAATTATAATTATTGACTGTCTTAATTTTAAATTATCACTATTATTATATTTTATGTTTATTGCTAACGAATCTAATGACGTTATAAAAATAATAAATGTAATCATAATTAATTTGCAAAAGTAATCAATTAGGGGTTACAAAATATGACTTATGTACGCACTATAAATTCTTTAGCTTCCACATATGCTTTTAATTATTTTTTTTATAATTTTAATTAAAAAAAAATCACATAAAGGGGGGGAAGAGGGTTTGAGGAAAAATTTTTAGTTGCCGTTATAAAAAAGTTTTCATTTTTTGCGGGCAAAATGGGGCACCCTCTAAAAAAGGCGAAAAAGAAAAAACTTGAAAATTAAATAAATTTGATTAAATCAAATTTTCTTGTGAGTAATTTACATAAAGAAAAATTATGACAATGAAGTTAGCAAACATTTGGATTTTTTTTAGCAAAAAAATAAATATTGAAAAAAATATTTTGAAAAATTGCACTTACGGTCTATCAAATTTTCTACATGTGCATATTTTTAGAAATATTTATTTTTATTATGTATCTGTTAAAAAAATTTATTTAAATTTCAAATGTCTGCTAGCTTTTTTGTCATAGAAAAATTACATTTCATTTAATAATGACACAGACGTTAACCGACGTCTGATAATTTTTGACGTTTTTTTAGAAATGATAAATTATAAAAAAAAATATTTTGAAAAATTACACATGTAGATTTTTTTATTTTCTACATGTGCATATTTTTAGTTTTTTTTTTTTTCTTTTTTTTTTGTAATTGATTTGTTAAAAATAATCCGAAAATTTTTTAATTGTCTTCGAACTTCAGGATCATGGTATAATTATTGAATGTAAAATAAGAAAAAAAAATTTTTAATAGTTTATATCATAAAACAAAAGTCATTGATATTTTTCAACTGCCACTCGATTTTTGAAAAATTTTAACAAAAAAAAATTCAAAATAATGCTCAATTATATTTACAAAAATATAATTCTGAAGTTAGTAGACAATTATCAATTTTATAACTTTTTTTTCAACAATTTTAATTTAAAGAAAAACTAAAAATATGCACATGTAGAAAATTGAAAAAATTACACGTGTAATGTTTTAAAATAATTTTATTTTTATTATTCATCGTTTTCTAAAAAATCAAAAACTATTTAAAAAAAAAAAAAACAAATTTTTTTATAAAATTTTGGGTACTTCGTTTTGCCTCCCCCCCTCTCCTCTAGCTATCAAACTGATTTTAATTGAACTTTTCGTGATTTATCATCGGGGCCTTTGTAGATAGATAATTTAATCATTTAATTATTTTTTTTTCATATTATTATGAACGTTATATATGTCTATCTATGTCAAGTCAGTTACCGAAAGTTTAAAAATAAAAATAAAAAAGTTAAAAATATTAAACGACAGTTCAACGAGGTCCTTTTACTTACTAAATTGACTGTTGGCGTAATATATAAAATTGGTTAATTTATATATTGCCATACTACGATGGCATTGATAATACATTTATAATTAAATGAATAAAATTTAATTAACACCACACTGCCCAGCAAAAAAAAATAACTTTTTTTTTAACAATTTTAAATTAATAATTACCTGTTGTAACATCACTTTATTGACATTAAATGCTTAGTAATAAGACTAATAAATATTTTTTAATAATAAATATAATTCACATGAAATTAAATTGTATTGGTATTATATTATATTTTATTTAATTATTTAACTATACCATTATACTCAAATTTGTCAAAATTTTAAACTTTAATTACTTTTTAAATTTTTATTAATTATTAACAATAAATTAAATATTATTATTATTATTATTATTATTTTATGTACTGTAAGTTAAAGGTTTTGACAAATGATAAATATTTTAAGATACTCAATAATTAATTAGCAATAAAATTACACGAGAATAAAATGATAATTTTTTTGTTTTTATTTTTTATTTAAATATTATTTAAGTTTGTAATAAAATTTAATGACTTTGTAATATTTTACAATCGATTGCATGATAATTTTTAAAATGACGGTCTTCTGCGTCTTGAATAAATTGATTAATTTAATTATTATTTTTTTTTTATTTATTGAATTTATATGCCAAGGCTTAAAGCCAGATGGCAAAAATATAAAATTTATATACATTGTCACATAGAATACTATATAAACTGAACATATAATTGATATTAATGAGATTTGACAAACTAGGTACTATTAATTTCTAGATATAAGAAGAATTCAAATGCTTTATTTTTAAAACTTTCAAGAGAATGGGTGTTTATTACATCTGATGGTAGCTCCTACCATAACCGAATCGCAGGCACAACAAATGAATACTCAAAAGTGGTGCTAAGATTTGGTATTTTAAAGGGAACATTGCTGTTTTTAGCTGCAAGTCTGTCAGACCATCTGATGTTAGTAATTACTTGAGTTTTATGTCAAAAAAAACCGGTAATAATTTTTATAGTTTATTTTTATTTTAAATAATGAACTAAAAAAATGAGGGTGATTTTGGAGTAATTGCAGACTTTATTTCAATCAGAACTCACTTAGTGTCTTGGAGTTTTAAGAAAATAATTTTGAACACGGAGTAAATAAGGAGTTTGTTTTTTTTTAACGGAGTGATTTTGTTGTGTTCTGGATTTTATTTAAATCTGCAATCACTCCGACTCGGAGTTTTGATATTAACATAAACTTTTAGAAGTAAATTTCATTTTGAACCGGAATTTCAATACTAATTTAACTTTCCGAAGTGAATTTCTCTACAAGGACATTAAATAAAAAATAGAGTAATCTGCTGTGTATTTACTCCTATTTATTTAAAGGCATTCAGAAAGTGCTCCTACTTTTATAAAAATTACTCAGTAACCTTGAACTGTTAACAGTATTAAGATTTAATTAATTAATTTTAACAAATAAGTAAATGATTAATTGAAAAAAGGACAACGCAGTTAGAATTTCTCCGAGATGTAGATTTTTAAAAAAATTACTGACAGTCTAACTAGAAGTTAAACAAAATTTTTAAAATAAATTTTACCCTAAAAAATTTTAAATTCTAATTATAAAATTGACATGAAGATTTTACTAAAATTTATTTAAAAAATTTGTTTCATTTCCGAATTGATATCAACTGTAAACAATTTTTTTTAAAAATCTGTCTCGGTGAAACTGTAACTGGATTGTCTGTTTTTAAATTTATACTTAAACTTAATCTTAATTAATTTTTGAAATTTTAATATTGCATTACAATTTAAAATCATTGAATATTTTAAAAAAATAAGAGGCACTGTCTGAGAATCACCTTAATGTATAAATGAATTTGTCTTTCGTTGATTGATTACTTTAATTATTTATTTTTTCTATTAATCAAAGAATTCAATTGGCAGCCCCCATTCTATCAATATCCGTTTCCCCTTATACATTTAATTAATCAATAAATTCCTCAATTTATTTAATAAATAAATAAATATCGATCTTAACAGTAAACCCTTCAATTGCTAGGTTCATTTAGACAAAAAATTCAAAACAATTTGTATGTTACGAATTACGTTTTTGAATTGCTTTAAGTGAAATATGGTGGCTTATTAAGACAGGAATTCAACAAGTGGAAATATTTTAAGTCTCTAGGTAATTGAATCATTTATTTAATAAAATAAATATTCAAATGTAATTATGATCCTGAAGTTAACAGACAGTTGATGATTTACGAGTTTTTTTTCAACGAATTAATTACAAAAATAAAAAAACTAAAAATATGCACATGTAGAAAATTTAAAAAACTATAAGTGCAATTTTTTCAAATATTTTTTTTTTTGTAATTTATCATGTTGGAAAAACTCCAAAAATTATTAGATCGTCGTTAACTTCAGTGTCATAATTTAATTATTATTTTATTTTAATTATTATGAGTGTAAGTGCAGCAAACAGTTGGAAATTTTTTAAATTCTTTGAAAATTAATAAAATGAATTATGATTATTCAAGAAATTATGATTATTCATTTTAACATAAATATGTAAAAAAACAAAAAAAAAAAAAGTAATTTTTTTAAAGCGCTAATTTTCATGAGTGAAATAGTTTATAAATTTAAAATAAGTAAATTAATTAATTAATTAAAGTAATAAAATTTTTTAAAATTCGAGTACTGGTTGTTCAATTATCAAGTACGCATTTTTTAATTTTCTTTCTTGTTACATTTCATTTATTTATTCAAAAATTTAAAAAATTGTCAATTATTGTCAGTTAAATTCATGAGTGTGAATATAGCAGACAGACAAATTTAAAACTATAAATAAGTAGAGTAAATAATTAATGAAATAAAATTTTTAAAAAATGGACATTTAAAAAATTTAAAAATTAATAAGTGCATTTTTCACAAAAATTATTTTTTAAATTATTTACTCTATTTATTTATAATTTTAAATTTGTCTAATGGCTGCTACAGTCACACTCATAATTTATAAATTTAAAATAAATAAATTAAAGTAATGAAATTTAAAAAAATATATGTGCCGATTCTTCACTTATACAAGCGCGGATTTTCAAATTTTTAATACTGACATTTTTTTCATAGAATTTAAAAAATTTCCACTTGTCAACACATTAATTTTTAGTGTCTCTAAAAACTTAATAATTTCCAAAATTTGAATTTACCGCCATTGCAGTGAACGTAGCAAAATAAAATTTAATTGAAATTATGAACACCAGGTCGCGTAAGTCGCCTGAAGGTGGCGCTGGATGTCAAAAAGAGCAGCACCGCCGTAGCTCGGAGTAAGAAGAAATAATACTGTCCATGAGTCCACGAGCGGAAGCGCGATCAAAGATGGAGATCTCGGTCCCCCCGACCCTCTAAAAGCGGTACGATAGAAACTTGCGCTGTTGAACAACGACACGCGGACCCGAAGGGCATCAAGGTACGCGCACGTTGCTCGGCCAGCACGCGGCCAACTGGTGCACCAGGATGGAGCTCCGCGTCGGCAGCAGGTACCGACTCGGACGTAAAATCGGGAGCGGCTCCTTCGGCGACATTTATCTAGGTAACTATGACTTCCTCAGGCTCCTTATTTCCCTTCCCCCACTGTAACTAGTCTTCCTCATATTATCACCATTACATTTATTTCTCTCCTTTCTCTTTGTTTCTCCCTCCTCTCACTCGCTCATTTAAATAACAATTCATTTTAAAATTCGTAATAATATTCTGTCAATAATAACAAAATATTTCCATCCCATACCATCTCCATACATCTGTTCCTACATAATAACAATAATAATAATAATAATACTGTTGTTTAATAACTGCCCTCCCATCAGTTGTTGCTACCCCACCAGACTATTCCATAACTTATTATTATTTTTCTTTGTTACATTAGGCACAAACATCTCGACAGGCGAAGAAGTCGCCATCAAGTTGGAATGCATAAAAACACGACATCCACAGTTACACATAGAATCAAGATTCTACAAGATGATGCAGGGCGGTGGTATGTACATACTCTCATCCAAAACGACAACAAACCAGTTGTTGCTATACGACAATTCGTCAATATATTTTTTACTGATTATCTATATTTTATTTTATTATTATTACTTATGCTTATGTTTTTTTTTTTATTATGATCAATGCACTAGATAATTTGATGATCTTGATGATTATAATTATTATTATTGTATGTAGTTGGAATTCCTGCTATAAAATGGTGCGGTTCGGAAGGTGATTATAATGTTATGGTGATGGAACTGTTGGGACCATCGCTTGAAGATCTATTCAACTTTTGCTCTAGGCGGTTTACATTAAAAACTGTCTTGTTACTTGCTGATCAAATGGTGAGTCATCAAGTTTTTTTTTTTCAGGTAGACTTATTGGTAAATAAATGCGGGAGGTAAAACACCTGGTACCCGATCACTCGGTGTATTTGTTTGGATATATTTTTGAAATTTAGTAAATATATGAGAGAGTGATAGTTTACTGGTTGGGTACTGGGTCTCTATATAAATTTTATGTGAATGTAGTAGACGTCAGATGAATTTTAAATTATTAATTAATAGAGTAAATAATTAATAAAATGAAATTTTTCTAAAATGCGCGTTTAAAAAATTTTCAAATTAATAAGTGCGTTTTTTTAAATTTTTTACTCTGTTTATTTATGTTTAAATGTGTCTGACTACTACAGTCACATTAATTGAATTAGTCATCTGGAAGTTGACAATTAACAATGGGAGGATTTTTTTCAAAGATTTAATTTAAAAGAAAAAGAAAAATATGCACATGTAGAAAATTTTAAAAACTACAGGTGCGATTTTTTGAAATATTTTTTTTTTTAATTTATCGTTTTTCAAAAATTATTAAACCTCGGCTAATTTATGAGTGTGAGTGTAGCAGACATCAGACAAATTTAAAATTATTAATAAATGGAGTAAATAATTAATGAAATAAAATTTTTTAAAAATGCGCATTTAAAAAATTTAAAAATTAATAAGTGCATTTTTTGAAAATTTTATTTCATTAATTATTTACTCTATTTATTTATAATTTTAAATTTGTCTGATGTCTGCTACATTCACACTCATGGCTACTTTTAGTATCATAAGTTTGAGACATTTATGAATTTTTGGTTTCGTTTTCAACATCAATTTAAAAAAAAATGCACATGTAGAAAATTTAAAAAGCTACAGGTGCAATTTTTTTTTTAATAATTGATTATTTTTAAAAAAATCAAAAAATTATTAGACGGCTAATTTCAGTCTTATTATTGATTATTTATTAAATATTTAATTTTTTAATTTTTCTATCGCGCAATTAATTCAAATTTTACCTACGAGTTATGCTCTACTTAATCTTACATCCAAGTGGGTCACGATAGTTTAACATCAGCCGCCATTTACAAGTATACAGCTAACAAAAAAAAATTATAATTCCTATAACGTCTGCACTGGTAATCAGTTTATATTTTACCTTTTGTAATTACATGCTGACCACGTTTATCAATTCCACAATAAGCTGAAAAAAAAAAAAAAAAAAAAACATTTATTTACAACAAATTACCGTTTTATTTATGATTCTGGTTAACAGGCGATAATTTTCGGATTTTTTTTCAACAATCAATTACAAAAAAAAAAAAACTAAAAAAATGCACATGTAGAGAATTTAAAAAACTATAAGTGCAATTTTTAAAAATATGTTTTTTTACAGTTCGTTGTGAAAAAAAATTTAAAAATTATCAAACGTCGGTATAATTTTTGTTTCAATCAAAAATTCATTGCGTTTATGTAACAATAAAATGCGCAGTAATTTATTTACCATACAAATCAATAAGACTTGAATATAAACATACATATATATCTATAAATAGATATATTTATTTATTTATCTTCGTTTAGATAATTACAAAAGACAAGGTTATTGACATGACATTAAGTTTATATTCTTGTTTGCAAACAAAGTGACCTTATCTTTATTTTATTTGACTAAGATTTCAAGTGCCATATACGTGATAATATTGCAAACAATAACTTTATTACAGCGATGATCATTAATTAAATTTATTTATCTTAAATGTTTTTTATATTTATTTATTTATTTAATTTTTCAGATAAGCAGAATTGACTTCATTCATAGCCGTCACTTTATTCACCGCGATATTAAACCTGATAACTTTCTAATGGGATTAGGAAAAAAGGGTAATCTCGTATATATTATAGACTTTGGACTTGCGAAAAAATATCGCGATAGTCGTACTCACAGGCATATACCCTACCGAGAAAACAAGAATCTTACTGGGACAGCTCGGTTAGTATCACATTTTTACATAAATTATTTAAAATTAATTATCAAAAAAAATTATTCTCAAGCTCATGGACAGTTAGCAATTTTCCAATTTTTTTTTTTTTGCCATATCAATTACGAAAAAAAATAAACTAAAAATATGCACATGTAGAAAAATCAAAAATCTACAAGTGCAATTTTTTAAAATATTTTTTTTTTTATAATTTGTCGTTTTTTAAAAATTAAAAAATTATGACGTCGGCTATCTGCAGTATCGTAAAAAAATGATTTTGAAGTTAACGAAAATTTCGGGATTTTTTTTTCCAATCAATTACAAAAAAAAAAAAAAACTAAAAAAATGGGCATGTAGAAAATTTAAAAATATACAAGTGCAATTTTTTAATAATTTGTCGTTTTAAAAAAAATCTAAAAATTACATGGGCTAACTTAAGTGAGGTAAAAAAAAAAGTAAATAATAATTTTCAAATTAAATTACAGGTATGCAAGTATAAATACACATATGGGAATTGAACAATCACGGAGAGATGATCTCGAATCACTAGGTTACGTGTTTATGTATTTTAACACTGGTAGTTTACCTTGGCAAGGATTAAAATCAGCTACCAAGAGACAAAAGTACGAGCGGATATCGGAAAAAAAAATGTCTACGTCCATTGACGAACTTTGTAAAGGATTTCCTGGTAAATATTTATTGTACTTATACGTAATCAATAATTTAATGTGTTATTGTGTAGGAGAAGGAAAAAAAAATGTTTATTTATTTATTTTAATTTGCAGTCGAGTTTGCTAAGTACCTGAGGTACTGCCGACAGATAAGATTCGAAGAGAGACCAGACTATTCATATCTCCGGCAGCTATTTCGCTCGCTTTTTCACCACGAAACTTTCACCTATGATTATGTTTTTGATTGGAATATGCTCAAGTTCGGTAATGTAAGGCAGCAAGCGTTGCCAGCAGCGCAGCAAGCACCTACACATTCTCAACCTGTTAACGTTCCGCTATCATCTGGAACAAATAACGAACAAGAGCACCCCTCTAGGTCAGTATTTATATAATAATAATAATTATTATTATTATAATTGTGTATATAAACACCTACGGTGTAAATTAATTATAAAATAACTTTATCCCTGATGCCGAGGATGTTAGGAGCTAAGGCTTCAGTTTATTAATAGAAACGTGTCGCGTTCGCGAAATCTATTTTAGTCTTGGGTCAATGCATCGCCAATGAGTATGTGAATCAAATGTTTTTGATATATAGCGCTAGCTGACAATTAATTTAATGTAAATGAATATTATGTAGGGGAGAGAAGGGCATATCGAGGTATCTCTGAAATTTAACAAAAAAAATTTTATTTCATCAAAGTCAATTTCATATCTAGTATATGTGTAATATTTTTGTCTAGATTATTCAAATAATATTTTTTCTGACTAATACTATCTGAAAATTGCACAAAATCATCTAATAAAAAATATTAAGTCAGACAGTTTGCTGATTAAAACATCGAGTAGGAAATCAATTTGATTTTTTTTCTTATCAATTTACAATAAAAGAACCCAGTGTCAAATTGTTTAAGACGGTTTTCAATAATCATCTTTAAAATATTGACAATTTTTTAAATTTTAACTAACTTTTAATAATTTTTTAATTTATTAGTTTAAGAAATATATTATTGCTTTTGTAAAAGTATCTTTTTTGAAATGTAAACTCTCTTAAATTTGTTACTTTGAAGTTAATAATAAATAGTGATTAACAATTACAAAATTGAGAGTTTAAAGTGAGTAGTTAAACTTTTTCAAGATTAAAAGTGTCAGTTGAAAAATGTTAATGACTTTTATTTTATGATAAAAAATATCAAAAACTTTTTTTTTCTTTGCATCCAATAATTATGTGAAATGTAATTTTTCTTTATGTAAATTACTTACAAGAGAATTTAATATCCAAAATTTTTTTTTCACTTTTTAGGGGGGGGGGTCTTCTTATCTTACCGCAGGGGGGATATCTTACCGCAAAAATAAATTTTTTTTTTTTTCAACGGTAGCAGGAATTTTTTCTATTTAGGGTAAAAGAGCTAGTACCCGATCACTCATGTATTTGTATAGATATATGTAGTAAAATTTAGTAAATATAGATCTACAAATACATGAGTGATCGGGTACTAGTTCTCTGAGCGGGTACTGGGTCTCTTACTTTACTTAAAATATCATTATGAAAAAAAAAAATTTAACGTATTTGAGTCTCCGAAAACTTAGTATTTCATTAAATTCTCCGTTTTGCCCCCCTTCTTTTTATATGTGTCTAAATACATAATTTTTTTATGCTTTGCATTGCGCGTGGTCATACAATTGTTTATATTTTTGTCATAGATGACTTTTTATTCATTAAATTTTTGACGTTTTATTTTTATTATATAGAAAAATTACCTAAGATTTTCTCGAATAATATATATATATATATATATATATATATATATATATATATATATATATATATATATATATATATATATACTCTGATAGCTACTTTAACTTGAAATTGACAGTAATTTGATGATTGAAATTACCGACAATTTGCCGACAATTTGACAGCAAAAATTGTAAAGAAAAATTTGCTGTCAATTTTTCCTCAATTTAGAAGTAATTTTTGTTATTAGACAAAAAGAACCCTACTAAAAGTTTCTTTTAATTTTTCGTCAAATGTAGGTCAACTTCGGGCTTTTCAAATTCGGTTAGTAAATTAACGTCAAATTGTATAGCAAGTACACTAATTTCCGTCAAAAACGAAAAAGCTCAAAGTTGGCGGACATTTGACGAAAAATTACAGGAAATTTTTGTTAAGTAAACTTTTGCTAAGCAACTGTGCTATTAAGGTATATTATATATATTAATATATTCATAAAACAATTTAATATTAAATTTATTCATTTTTGTAAGTGAATTCAATGTTATCATAAAAAGGAACTAGAAGAATTAATGGTGGTTTAGTCTGGGACGTCTGGGAAAAATAGACGAAAGAACGGGAAAAAATAATCTAGATGGTTGGTTAGCTCAAATGTAGTTAAGGTTTTTTCAACTTAGAGCAGTTGACGCGATATCAGAAGACGTGGGTTGATTTTCCAGACTAAACTGCCATTATTTTTTCTCAGTTCCTTTCTATAATAACATTAAATTCAGTCACAAAAAAAATATAAATAAGGTAAAAGCCCCCATACCCGCTCAGTACCATCAGCCGCTCACTTTAACTGTTTAAGGAGTTTTTTTATAAATTTTTATGAAAAAAAATTACAACTAAAAATATTATTATTGATTAATAATTATTTGTGAATCTAAATATATTAAAATATGACGAATCAAATTATTTTATAATAGACTATAAATTTAAATTAAATACTGTTTTCAAAATCGCGCTCAGCCGGACATTTTGTACTTTAACATTCATTCGTTAGATTAAATTTAGCTTACGTCAAATTTTTTAAGAATTGTTATAACTATATCTTATTAAATATATTTTTAAAATTCATGAAATTTTATATTATGAAAGAATAAAGTAGTATAATTTATAAATTATTTGTCCAAATCAATAAAATTATGATAGTTTAATTGATATTGTCTTTGAGCGACTATGGGGCCATGTGTTGATCGAGTAATGGTACATGACAACTTTTAGTGAGCGGCTATGGGTGCACTCAAGGACCTTATTTCAAAAATTAATAATAATTAATTATCAACATTATTCTTCAAACTAAAATTTTATTCTAATACTCGAAACTTGAAAAAATAACTATAAAAAAAAATATGGTTTTTCATTTTATTTATTAATTTATATTAAGTGATTTAATCTCACTCCAATGAAAAGTGAGCGGGTAATGGGGCTTTTACTTTATATTATTATTTATTTATTTTTTTTTTTTTGACTCGTTACAGAATTTACACGCGTCAATGTCTTGCAAATGCATCAGGTACTGGAGGCGGACCAACGGTAAGCACTTCGGGACGTCGTCAGAAGCACGAGACGGAGCAAGAGGAGCAAGATAAAAGCGATCTTCAAGGTAAAATACAATTCTACCAAAAGTTGTGCGCTAGCCAGCAGCAGGCAATCGCCGACCGTAGGAATGCGACAAGAACGACAAGCGGGCTGTCGCAAACAGTTAACCATGATCCAGCTGGTACTACTTCAAGTGCCTGTAGATTCAGCACATTCAAATCCGCGCCGGGTAAACCGATACCTGATCCCGATTCTATTGACTTATCAGCTCTTGGTTTGGAACACCGCGATAATAATATTGTACCTCGTAATAGAGTAGACGAGTATAATAATTCTGGACGATCACGTGATTGCTATCAACCAGGTGCTCCTCATCTACCGGAGAGAAGCACCAACGCGGAAGCGCATCGTATGGATAAACAGAGTTATTTTTTTCATGGGCATAAAACTCAGAAAAATGTAGATCGTAAATTGTCAAATGATATTGAGGAGTTTAATGACGATCATGCAGTTAAAACAGACAAAGAAATTCATTCATTTGATTACAATTTTTTAACAGACAGTTCTAAAGCCAGTAAAGTTGATTTATTTAAAAGTTATAAAAAAAATGACTATTCATTTTTAAAATCTGATAATAAAAATACACGATTAAATTCAACAGCAACAACAGCACCATCTCTTAGTAATAATTGTCGTAAAAAATTGATAAATGACTCAGGTAATATTGAGTTTACTGAAAGAGAAGGTGAATTTTTTAAAAAAACAAGCAATGAACTTCTCCAAGCAACGGCAACTGTTAAGCAACGAACGTTTTCATTTCGTAGTAAAAATAAAAATCACAAAAGTCTGGAATCATTAGACCCAAATCCAGACTACGGTAATATGGATGCCAAGAGTCTTGATAATTTTACTGATGATAAAAATAAAATATCATTTTTTCATAATAAACAGCGTAGTCTTGATTCTGGTGATAAAACTAAACAATCAAATGATTATTCAGCAGTAAAACGTAAACGTCCGAATTTCTTTACACGCGTCGGACGTAGTCTGCATTTTTTACCCCGAGACAAAGAACGTACCCAAGATTTATTTAAGCAGAATGAGCAAACAGTCGAAAGTATACAAGATGTTGATGATGATGGTGATAAAGATAAAGATAAAAATGAATATTTTTTACGTAAACAACAAGACAGTAATTTTTTTGAGGCTGCTCAGGTATTTGATACTAAGAGCGATTTTTTTTATGATGATCGCCCGAAACGAGAGCCATTGCAACTAAAATCAACTGATGTATTGAGCAATAATATTTTTGTTACGGGCGATGATTATGATGAAACAATAAGTAAGACTGCTGAAGAAAATGATAAATTAAGTTTTGATACTAATGAAAGTACGAGCGGTAATAAAGACAGTTTAGAAATTGGATACTCAATAAGTCAACTTGGAAGACTATACATTAAAAATATTACCAACAAAACTACTGACGGTCTACGGCCCACTGAAATAATTGACGCTGATAAAAATTACTTAGATTTTATCGGACGGACTGACTTTGACGTACTGAGTCACGTTGATTCGTTCAAGCGCGCAAAGCCACAGGGAAATTTTGAAATTTTAAAAGGCATTTTGCTTGATCTCTTTGTCTGTATCTGCATTTAAAACTTAAACTCTTTCAATAATTGTTGCGTTACCGCGTTTATTATTACTATTAAAATTATTTTAAATCGTAATTTTTATTTTAACTCGTTGATAATTCAATCGTCGATATACTTAAGATATTTTCATTCGTCAGTCGTAATTCGTTACGTTTTTTATTTTACGTCCAAATAAACTTTTTGTCCGTTTGCATTCATCATATATTATGTTTATTTTTAAATATATATATATATTCATTTTAATACACTGTTAAAAATTTTTTAGATTTTCGAGGATAATTGTCATAGAAATTTAATAAAATTTATAAATTTTCCGCATAATTAAAAAAATTAAAATTGAAAATAAAATGAGACTAATTAAAAAAAATTTGATGCAATTAATGAAGATATTGAGTCGGATTTAAATCAAAAAATTTTTAAATACAGTATTAACTTTTTTTTTTAATCGTAATAATTTTTTGTTAATTGAGAGTTTACTTAAAGTCTTGCTACGAAACTTCTTGTATTTAAAAAAAAATTATATATGGAAAAAAAAATGATTTTTAAATAATTATCAGTTTTTAATTGAATTGACTTATGGAAAAAATTGGAAAGAAATAAAATGAAATTTTTATTTTTATGACAATTATTACTTAAATTTTGGTGAATGTAAAAATAAAATATAAAGAACCCGTTTAAAAAAAATTGTTGAAAAAAGGTTGAAAAAGTGTTGGCTATTCTAAATTTCAGAACGTGACACAGTGAAGAACTTTTTTTAACAGGGGTTCGCACTTTTCTCTATTACACTCAAGTCCACGAACAGTACTATCTTTGTTGCACTTGTACAGTAAATGGAAACTTTGGCCGAGTTTTTCTCTTAAACAAACGAATGTTATGAAACAATCAAAGCGTACTTCGCTAGATTAGATAGTAATGCATCAAAGTACGATCTGTGTTTTGTGTTGAGAGATTTTGTTTCAGAAAAAAACCCAGCCGAAAATAACTAATAACTCCTGTTAAACGATTTTCAAACTTTGGAAAATACAAAGAAAAAAACGATTCGGCTTAGGACTGTCAATTAACGTTTTGTAAACTTTTTTTGACTTTATTAAAAGTGTTGGGTTTCATAATTTATTTCAGTGAAAAATACTTTCAAAAAAAGCTGATTTCGAACTATTTTTAAATGTTTTTTTTAGCATGTCTCAATAAAATTAGGATATTCATTAATCTTTCTCTTGAATTTTTAAAAATTTTTTAAAATTTGCTGTGCCGCATTTTGAAGTTTAAATGTCATCGCTTTTTCAGCAATTTTTTACCCGGGAATTTAATTTATATTTTATATTTCTGACTGATTTTAACTTTTTATAATTTCCTTTAAATTTAAATAATAATTTTTAACAGTGTATACATAGGGTAGAAATACTATTTTTGGCACTTTAAGGCCAGTTTTGGACACTTGAAAAATTCAAATAAATTAATTTAAAAAAAACGCAATGACAATAATTTTTAAAATGCGTTCATAGGTACTTTCATCCCACTATTAAGCCGGAAATTTTATTTTATACTTTTCCATCAATTAAAAGAAAGTATTGAATGTCCAATAGAGCAGTGGCCACCTATGGTATTTCTACCCTATATCCTCTTTTATCAAAAAAATTTAAAAAAAATATATATGGGTTTAATGATTCGCAATGCAATTTTTTTCTCATAAAGGCCATTCTCAGACAGCATCCTCCACTTTGTAAAAATTTTCAATGACAACTATCATGACCGTATAAAAATTTTTTCAATTAATTAAAGAAAATGATAAGCTCCTGAAATATAGATTTAAAAAAAAATTACTTACAGTTAAGGAGGTTCGACTGAACCTAGTGAGTCAAAGTAGTGTATGAAGCTGAAGCTAGGGCCGTAATAAGTAGCGGCCACGCAAAAAATTGCTGGCTGCTACTTATTATAGCCGCTAGCTTCAGCTTCGTAAAGTAGTGTTTAAATTTTTAGTTTGTTAAATTCTCCTAATAGCTATGAAAATTCATCATTTTAATTTATCATAACATAACGAATTCATAAATTAATATTTATTACTTATTTTATTAAAGAAAGTAATGAAATTACTTGGTTATTTTTGACTTATATGATTTAATAAAAAGATTTGGCAACAGCGCGTTCTAACTTCTTACACATCGATATTCAAATTAAAGCGGGAAAAATTTATTTTTAATCTCGTCTCTATTATTAATGTATTTCTATCTTTGTTTTTGCTCTCAGCTGCTTCCGCGACGTTGCCAAACCCTCAATAATTTGTATCTCTGTCGATGAACGAGATTAAATAATAAAGTTTAACTTGAATTATTTAAATAATTACAACGGTAACACTATATTGTTTAAATCTTATCATATTCCAAAAATGTTCAAGTTTATGGCATGTGGTTTTTTATTTCTTAAACTTGGGAGGTTAATAATGAAAAAAATCGAATAAGTCACGACGGAAGCTTGTCCGCCATAAGAGTCTGTGTATATACTTTAAAAACGTCATTTTTAAATCTTTTTTTCTAAAAAACTAGCCGGTGGACCATATTCGAATTTAGAGAATACATAGATAATGTACTTCTTTACATGTATACTAAGTTTCAAATCTTAAAGTTGGACAATTCTTTTTACATTAGATTCGGTCGAACTTCCTTAAACAAAATTTGTTAAATAAATTTTATTAAAATTTCCATGTCAACTTTATAATTCAAATTTTCAAACTGTTGGTTAAAATTTAATTACAGAATTCCATTCAGCTCTCAATTGAAAATAACTGCAAGTAATTTTTTTTAAATTCCCTATTTTCAAATTGTCGTTTTTGCAATTAAGGTTCCAATAATTTTTTTAATTAATTAATTAATTAATAAATTAATAAAATTTTAATACAACTTTGACAGCTGAGTCATTGAATATTTTTAAAAAGTGGGGATACTGTCTGAGAATGCCCTTAATTTAATTTAAGCAACTCGGTTAATTAGTCAGTAGTTTTTTTTTTTTTTTCTTTTTTTTTTAATTATTTTTTTAAAAATAATTTTTAAGATAATCACGCGACATGCGTACACGAGTCATGCCAAACTATACCAATTGACAATATGTATTAGAAATAAACTATTTTTTCGTGTACATACCATCAAATTAATAGAACTATTACGCTTTAAATTAGATAAAAAAAATCAATTAAAGTAAAATAAATTGCTTAAGAATTCATTCAACTATAATTCGCAAGACCAATAATCATTATGCTAATGAATTTTTTTTGTTTGTTTATAAAAATGCATAAAATCAAAGATTTTAATACTCGTGTAGTTTAGATTTATAACTTTTATCAATACGATTTGATTTCATGTGTTCTTTTTACTGTCATATATATTTATATTTATATATATTATTTTGAATTATCGATTATTGGTAATTGATTTATTTAAAAAAATA
Source organism: Microplitis demolitor (assembly GCF_026212275.2). NCBI lineage: Eukaryota > Metazoa > Arthropoda > Insecta > Hymenoptera > Braconidae > Microplitis > Microplitis demolitor. Next base: position 18,946,433 of record NC_068549.1, on the reverse strand, counting down.
AATAATGATATTAATAATAATAACAACAATAATATTAATAATTAATAATTAATACTCTTAATGGACTGACTGAATAGCCTACGAATGACTCGGAAAATTATCGTTAATTTTTTATTTAATATAAAAATTTGCTATAAAAAAAAAAGAAAAAGAAAACAAAATAAAATAAAATAAATAGTGAATTAATGTTCATGTCGCAATCACGCACACTTTCGTTAATAAGTTCATTGATTGTATAATTAAATGAGTAGAATAATGCCAGTACATGAAGGATTAATTACTGGCTGTAATTATTGACGCTTTTAATTATTTTATTACACGAGTTCACTGATTTTAAAAAAAAAGTGAGAAGAAATTTAAAATGCAATTGACTCAGGTATACATTTGCTAATTTGAATTAAATAATAATAATAATTGACCTTCATTACTGCATTTTTCTATTTATTATAAATTAAAAAAAAAATAAGACGTGTTTCTTTCTTCTTTATTTTTGCCCATTTATTAATCAGTCTCATATCATCTTTTGTAAAATGACTGTTTTTAAGGATGATTAAAAGAAGGTAGAAATAAATGTTTTTCCATTCAAGGATTGGTTTGTTTTTTTATTTATCTCACTTTACTCCATATATTATATATACATTTTTTTTTATTTTTAAATATAAATCCTAGTCAAAATTTTTCTCACTTGGCTTGAATGGAAAAACCACGGCTTTAAAATTGTTAATTTTATTTTTTCAAATATTTCGCGGGAATTTTTTATTTAGATTTTATATTAATCATTTACAGTCATTCATATTCATGTTTGTAGTTTTTTTTTTTATTCATTCATTTACTTATTTTTTATCTAGACAATTTAATTATTTATTTTCTTTTCCATTTGAACGGCCAAGCGCGAAAGATATCCCAATAAAAAAAATTTATTGTGTATTTTATGGAAAGCATCAGTTGTCTGTACTGTTTTTGATTAATGTCTACAATATTTTTTCGTACATTATAAATGTTTACTGCTCTGTTACCTACTAAAATTTATTGTCTATGGTTTGATTGCTTATAATTATAAAATATATAATTTAATTGCATAGTAAAATTATTGCAAGCTATTTTATGGTCTATTTAAAAATAATTCATGGTGTTCTATTGATTACTACCCGTGTAAAAAAAGTTCGTTTCAAAAATGTTCCTGACATTAAACTTCTAAAATTGAGACAATTCTGAACTTTGACTTTAAAATTTTTGAAACTCTAAAATAATTACAAATGTGAAAAATTTTAAACTAGTGTAGATTATTTTTGCGGAGTTTAAATTTTTTTTTTGAAATTTTTGAAGCAAAAATTATTTGAATTGAAAATTTTGTAAGTTCATAATTAGTTCCAATCACTATTTTTGGATGATTACGAAAAGTGAAAAAAAATAACTGACCTTCCCAAAAATTTCTAATAAAAGTCAAAAAACATTCATAAATATTTTCAAATAATTTTTGTTTTTGTGCCTTATCTGAGTAATTTTGGTGCGAGTCGTAGATGTTCATAATTTTTAATTTTTTTTTTTAATTTTTTTCAAACCCAAAAAATTGTCAAATCCAATTGTTTTTACTCAAAAAATTTAAAAAAAAATCCGCAAGAATAGCCTACGCCTGAAAATTTTTCACTTTATAATTTGTTCAGTTCGGAAAATGTTCACCTTAAAGTTGACTTGAGAAAAAATCACAGGTGATCTGAAAAATATCAGAAGTCTTCCCAATAGTAAAACCTGTGGTCCATAATAAGATACTGGATTGAATCTCATAGTTGATGCAGGAAATATAATCAGGTCACTAATTCCTAATAGAAAATTCTGCCAAGTTTTTCAGTTATGACTGTAACTACCTTAGTTTTTTTTTTTTTTTTCAAATAAACTGTTTTTCTTTTTCAAATAATCGGTCGTGACCATTGATAATTTTCCTTACCAACTACTTGATTTTCTCAGCAAATAAATCAGAAGATCTACATTAATTAGATATTTTTTTGATATTACACAATTAAATAGTAATCAATTAAACATCATGAAATATTTTTTAGTAGACAACAGAACAGCTTGCAATAATTTTTGTATACAATTAATTTATATATTTAATATTTATGTAAAAAATGGAACCTGAAGTTAGAAGACAATTAAAAATTTTTAGATTTTTTTTTAACGAATCAATGAAAAAAAAAAACTAAAAATATACACATGTAGAAAATAAAAAAAACTACAGGTGCAATTTTTTAAAATATTTTTTTTTTTAATTTATCGCTTTAAAAAAAAATTCAAAAATTAACGTCGGCTAACTCAAGATACTAATTTAGCGAACGTCTAATAATTTTTGAATTTTTTTAAAAACAACAAATTATAAAAAAAAAAAATATTTTAAAAAATTACACCTATAGCTTTTTAAATTTTCTACATGTGCACATTTTTAGTTTTTTTTTTTTTTATAATTGACTTGTTGAAAAAAAAAATCGAAAATTGCTGATTGTTTGTTAGCTTCAAGACCATGACTAACTTCAGTATCATAATAAATTTTAGTATGCAACTGAGTAATAAAAATTTTAGTGTACAAAAAAGTATTCTAGGCATTTGATTTATTCAGCAAAAAAAAAATGCAGGCAACTGATGCCTCCTTTTATTTTATAATTCTTATTATTTATTTTATAATAAAAGTGATAATTACAATAGTTTAAATAAATAGGGTCAAGTGGTGGGTATTCTTCAATATTTACAAAAGTTTTTAAACCTCGTGTTAAATAAAAAGTTTTTTGCTTTACATTTTATTCATTGCATGGTTGATTTTAAAAAAATCATTTACATTCTTAAATAAATATATTAATTAAATTACTTTGCACGATTCATACACTGTAATTACAAATGTTTTAATTATTTTGAAATTCCATTGTTGAAATTATTTAAAAAAAAAATTATTATTATTAATATTAATTAAAATAATTGTTCTTACAGTGTTGCCTTAATGACAAAAAAAAATTGTCGCAGGTGATGAATTGATGGATTTCCTAAAACTTTTATTGAAACCAATTTAATATGGCATGAAAAAATTGCATTGAACCCAAACAAATACATAATAATTATGATAATACAATAAAAAAAAAAAAAAAGTTAATGAATAATTAAATTAAAAAAAAAAAAAATCCTCAAATATTATTTTTGAGTTTAAATTTTTTCAGCTTTTTTTTATCTTAATGATCACTCTTTCAGCGGGCGGTACTGATGGTCATGAAAAGCGGCGAGTCAGCATAAGATTACATCGTAACACAGCATCAGCTGCTGCTGAGATGCAGCCAAAACCCAAGTGAGTTATATTTTATTAAGCACATTCATTATTTTATTTGGGATGTTTTTTTTTTTTAATTTATTAAATGGTTAAGGCTGCACTTGTACGCTATATCATCCCTTTTATAATTATTGTTATTATGCACTGAGAAAAAAATTACTTTTGCTATAATTAATTAATTCTTAGTCCAAAAAATTAATTTATAAAAAATTTTAAATAAAATTATTTTTTTACTAAAGAAATTACAATTTCTTTTACTTAGAGATTTGTTGAAAAAAAAAAAATCACTTGTTAGGAAATAAAATTGAAAAATTTTTTTGGAAAAATTTTAAATGTCTGTTGATAAAAAAAATTTCTTGCATTTATACTGATAAAAATTTTTTCGATTTTGAGAAATAATTGTCGTAGAAATTTGATAAAAATAATTATTTTTATATAAAAATTAATTTGTTCGGATGTTTAACAAACTGAAGCATAATCTTTAATGAAAATACAATAAGACTATAAAAATATATGTTCTGTATGTAAATCTATCAAAAAATTGAATTTGGTTTGAATTTTAAAAAAATTTTAAATACAGTAGTCTTTTTTTTAAAAGCCTTAATTAGTTTTTAATAATCGTGAGTTTATTGAGGTCTTGCTATGAAATTTTTTGTATTTAAATACTAATTATACATAAAAAAAAATAATTTTAAATTAAAATAATAGTTTTCAAATAACTAGTAGCTTCAAAATTAATTGACTTACGGACAAAAAAAAATGTGATTTTAATTCTTATAACGTTGTTTTAAATATCACTGAAAATTTTTAATAGTGTACATATTTTATTGGTTTTAATAATACAAGTATTGATATAAGATTTTTTTTTTTTTTTCTTAAATATTTTATTTTCTAATAAGTAAATTTTTTTGGTAATTTATTACACAAAACATTTTGTAATTATTTTAGCTAGAAATTAATTTTATTACAAATTAACAGTAAATTATTTTTTTGTATCACGAAAATATTTTATTTTTATAAAAGTAAATTTTTCCTCAATTTCTCGTGTGAAAAAAATTTGTTTCAAAAAGATTATAAAAAATTTCGGCATGTGGAACTTCGAAACTTGAGACAGATTAGGAATTTTTTTGAACTTTTGTAATTTTGATAGTAAAAAAAAAAGTTAATCTAGAATTTTATGTGAGCGAATTTTGAGCAAAAAAAGAACGTTTTTGAAACATATTTCTTAAAACGAATTTTCACTACATTTTACCCCCATTTCAAAAAAGTTCAAAAACCTCAAATTAAGAACTTTTTTTATTTCTATGGATCTATTGGTTTCTAATGAGAATTTTTTCAGAACGAAGGTAAAATGTAGTAAAACATTTTCAAAAACTCTCTTTTTTTACTCAAAATTCGCTCCTATAAAATCTTAGATAAACTTTTTTCTTTTTATTATCAAAATTACGTTCAAAAAAAGTTCTAATCTGTCTCAAGTTTAATCGTGACGAATTTTTTTGCGATATTTTTAAAACGAATTTTTTTATACACACATGGAGAGAAAAGAATAGTTCTGATTCCTATGCTAGAATGGTAACCATTACTATGCTACATAGTAACAAAGATTTTTGTGAAAATCCTGAGTGAATTTGTTGGGAAAAATCTTTAGAAGTGGCAAAAATATGAGTGATAGGTTATTCGATGCAGAATCGACTTTGAGCAAGATGTGTTTTTTATTTTTTTTATTCATCAAAATTTTGATTTTTTGTTAACAAAAAACACAAACAAACTACAGAATCTTAGCTTTTTGTTAACAACTCAATAACTACAAGCAATATCGAAAATCTAAAAAAAAGATTCTTAAAAAAGAGGAAATTTCTGAAAAAAAGTCTTGACTTCCGCGCAGCTGCTGTCACATGGCGCAGCGAGATCAAAGTAATACTCACTCATATTTTTGCCACAATTCCAAAGATTCTTTCCAACAAATTCACTCAGGATTTTTACAAAAATCTTCGTTACTGTGGCATAATAATGGTTACCTTTCTGCATAGGAATCAGAACTATTCTTTTCTCTCGGTGCAGGTTATCAATAATCATAATTTAAAAAAATAAATAGTATCTCTTAGTTATAATACTCATAAATAATATAATATAGTTTGAATAATTTTCTATCTTGCACTTTTCACACGTACAGTAGTTTTAAATGGGTCGCTATACCGTGGCATGGTTCTATTCTATTAATTCCCGGGTACACGAGTCTATTATCTAGTATCTATTATCATCATTACTATTAATGTTATCTATTACTATTAGATTAATGTAATTGAAAAGTAGTATTTAAAAATTATAATTACCCGATCGCATGATTAATTAAAAATTAAATAAAAAGTCTTCTAGTCTAATTATTACCGTAAAGTAAAACGTTTGAATGAATAACAGAATTTTTTTTTATTTCTTACATTGATTTTTCCAGGTAAACTGCAACAATTGTAGTAAAAAAAAAAAGGAAATCGCGTTGAATTCATACAGTGGGACTAAAAAAATCTTTTGACATTGAATGCTGCGAAGTGAAAAGCTGCGAAATAAAACTTCTATGCCATGGTATAGAGAAGACTCTTATCCGTGAAAAGATTTTTAAAAAACAAATTAATTTATCAGAATATAAAACAACGAGAGAATTGATTTTATATATTAAATATTTAAATATAATTATGTACAAGATATTTCGGTTAATTTTTTATATTAATAATGAATCAAGCTATTTATTATTAATAAGAAAATAATTATGAAATTCACTGATCAATCTCTCAGTTGTTTATACTCCTGACGTAATTAGCATAAGGGTTGATATAGTGGTTGGTTAAAACAGACTTATGATTAAAAAAAATTTTGTAAAGCATTAGCTATTTAAATTTATATATAAAAAAAAAAAAAAAAAAAAAAAAAACATTGATACGAGTCTCAGTCTTTTTAAAAAATTAGTACTTGTGTTATTGTCAAGTATTAATGAGCAGTAACTCGCCTAATGTTGCTGTTTGTGTATGATTTGTTTTGGAAGCGCCAATGTGACGGCAATGGCTCCACTAACCCAAGTGGCCAAGCAGGCAAACGTTCAATACAACAAGTAAATCAACGACAAAAAAAAAATGTTAAAACTCGAGGCTTGTCATCTGCTGCTGCTAGTTCTGCTGGTGCTCGTCAAGCTCGAAAATGAATCGATATGACCAAGATAAAGTATCGATTTTATAATTAATTACTAGATTATTTTTTAAATGTTCCGACAGACAAATTTTAATTTTAATTATACTCGATATGCCTTTTTTTTTAATTGGCTGCATTTTTTTGCTCGCCCCCGTTTTTTTTTTTTTTTTTTTTTTTTAAATATTTTGTTACATTTATGGCTGAGTGGTTGTAAGATTTAATTGTGAGTGTTTACATTATAAATGAGTGAATGTTAATTAATAATGTCACTAATGTATGGCTGAATTTTTTTTTTCGATCGTGTTAGTATTTTTTTTTTTTTTTGGTCTGAAAATTGAGTAGACTTTTTTTTAAATGCTCATTTTATAAATATAAAAATATTATTTTGTATGTCCATTTAATGCAAGTATACTTCAAAGTATAGGAATTTTGAAAAAAAAGAAGGAAAATTATATAAAAACAGATAAATGCTAACGCTAAGAGAATGAGAACTTGACGACTGAAATATTTTTTATCGACCAAGTGACAAGCTCTCACTTATATTATTTAACTTTGCTATATTATATAAATGCGTAATTTATAATAAAATTAATTGTAAACGAATGATAAAGATTGATTTATACGCGGAGAGAAAATTATGATCGTTTCTGGTACGTTTATGAAATATTGGTTCATAATGTTATGGTAATAATTACTGAGAAATTATGGGATACACGTACATTTCCGGAAAAAGTTTCTAAATCTATGGGAACAATTTATATAACTATGGTAATAGGTCCTATACTGTATGGTAACTGAATTATGGTAATTATTACCACAATGAACAGTAATTATTACTATAATATTATGGTAATGGTTACTGTAATATACGGTAATGATTACTGTAATATTATGGTAATGATTACTACAATACTACGGCGATGGTAACCATAATATACGGTTAGGGTTATCATAAGAATATGAAAATGATTATTATAATATACGGTAATGCTTACTACAAAATACAGTCATTTTTACTGTAATATTATGATAATCGTTACTATAATATTATAATAATTATTACTATAACATATGGTAACGGTAACCATAATAATACGGAGAGAAATGTCAAGTAAATAAGTTTATGCAGCACAGTAATATTTACATTACTCTATAGTTTGTGTCTTGTCGTTCTTATGTGACTGCTTACACCAACTATAGAGTAATGTAAATATTACTATGCCGCATAGGCATATTTACTTGACATTTCTCTCCGTGTATAAAAATGATTAACATAATATACGGTAATGCTTACTATGAAATACGGTAATAGTTGCTGTAATATTGTGGTAATGGTTACTATAATATCATGGTAATGGCTACTATAACCGACGGTAATGGTTACTATTATACTAGGATAATAGTTACCATAATGAATGGTAATGATTACTATAATATTATGATAATTATTACTATACTAAATGATAACGGTTACCATTATTTTTATGGTTGCCGTTCCTATTTCCTATAACTGATATTTAAAAAAAACCGGTTACCATACATTGTGGGAACCATTCCCATTATATATTTGTAATTGTTACCATGCAATTATCTCCGTCTAATAAACAAGATATTACTTTTGCGTATAGTGGCTAATAATAATAAAATTCACAATAATTATTTTTTATTTCGATTTGTATAAAAAATAAAATATAAACAAAATTATTATACTACGAAAAAATAAATAAATAAATAAAAAAAAAACAATACAAAATAATAAGAATCGTGATAAAATAAAAAAAATAATAAATGTATAAATATAAGATGTCATGAGTGATTTTTCTAAGTAGATAAATTTTTGTGTTTTATTTTTTGGTCATGCGACAAAAAATATCACCGCCGCTAATTATTACCGCTGTTATTAATTGATTGATTAACTAATTGAATAATTAATATTATAATAATTATAATTATTATTATTATTATTATTATTATTATTATTATATTTAATGCCAATCACTACATTATTATCATAAGTTTTAATTATGCTGGAATATTAGTGCCGGTTTTCCCGAAATTAAATTTTTTAAAATTCATTCAAATACAGGGTACACAGAAAAAATGGATTTTTTGACATAAAAAAAATTAACTCACCTCAAAAAAATTTTTACTTGCCTCAAGTTGAAAACCAAAATCCTCTTAAAAGGAGGTTCGACTGAATCTAATGTAAAAAGAATTTTCCAACTTTAAGATTTGAAATTTAGTATACATATAAAGAAGTACTTATCTATGTATTCTCTAAATTTGAATATGGTCCACCGGTTAGGTTTTTAGAAAAAAAAGATTTAAAAATGACGTTTTTGAAGTTCTTATACACAGACTCTTATGGCGGACAAGCTTCCGTCATGACTTATTCGATTTTTTTCATTATTAACCTCCCAAGTTTAAGAAATAAAAATCCACATGCCATAAACTTGAATATTTTTAGAATATGATAAGATTTTAACAATATAGTGTTACCGTTGTAATTATTTAAATAATTCAAGTTAAACTTTATTATTTAATCTCGTTCATCGACAGAGATACAAATTATTGAGGTTTGGCAACGTCGCGGAAGTAGCTGAGAGAAAAAACAAAGATAGAAATACATTAATAAGAGAGACGAGATTAGAAATAAATTTTTCCCGCTTTAATTTGAATATCGATGTGTAAGAAGTTAGAACGCGCTGTTGCCAAATCTTTTTATTAAATCATATAAGTCAAAAATACCCAAGTAATTTCATTACTTTCTTCAATAAAATAAGTAATAAATATTCATTTATGAATTCGTTATGTTATTATAAATTAAAATAATGAATTTTCATAGCTATTAGGAGAATTTAACAAGCTAAAAATTTAAACACTACTTTACAAAGCTGAAGCTAGCGGCCGTAATAAGTAGCAGCCAGCAATTTTTTGCGTGGCCGCTACTTATTACGGCCCTAGCTTCAGCTTCATACACTACTTTGACTCACTAGGTTCAGTCGAACCTCCTTAAAATTTTTATCTTCAGTTCATAATGCAAAATATTTTTTGCGCTAAAAAATCCATTTTTTTCTGTATAGAAGTGCCATTTATGGCCACTACTCTTTTTTTTCGACATTCAATACTTTATTCTAATTAACGAAAAATTATGAAAAAAAAAACATTCTAGTATAGTAATTAAATCGTCTTTGGACGAATTAAAAAAATTAATGTTGTCATTGCGTAAATTAAAATTTATTTCATTCAAATTTTTGAAGTGACCAAAAATGGCACCTCTCCTATAAAAACTATTAATTGTAATGAAATTGTACCCTGGTATTTAACCTTAGTCCACTTAAACTAGATAAATTAAATTTAAAAGCGATTACAATAACGACGTTCCAAAAATTTTTATAACCGCGAATATTTGAAGTTATAAAATTAAAAAGTTATATTTTAATACAAACAAAAAAGTTTATTAAAATGAATTTTTTTGTGTTAGTTAATTATTAAATTTAAAAATAACTGATTTATACCATCGGCATTAGAATAATTAATTTTAAAAGATATTTTTATCGAAAAATAGCAATTATATAAAATTAATTATTTTTACTTCTACTTGAAAATTAAAAAAATTTAAGTCTGGTTTCGAATAAAAAGTTTTAAGTAAAAACATGAATTTTCTCAAATAATTATCTAAAAATTTATTATTTTATTGCAAATTACAGGCCAATATTTAACGCATTTAATTACAAGATATAAACACTGCCAGTATAATTCCAAGCGTCGAGCTGATTATTTTCCAAAATGTCTTGTATTTTCTAACCTTCATAGATTGACTGAGCTTTTTAAAATGTTATCTTTCAATACTCCATTTGTTTTAAGAATCCTTCAAAAATTCATAAATCTTAAATACTTCAGTGTAACCGGCACTTCCTGTGTAAAAAAATTTTTTTCCAAAAACATACATGGCAGTAAACTTACAAATTTGACACAATTCTGGTTTTTTTTAACATTTTTGGATTTGAAAAAATTATAAAGTGAACAATTTTCAGGTGTAGGCTTTCCCTGCGCGCTTTTTTAAATTTTTTCAACAGAAATAATTTGATTTGACATTTTTTTGAATTTTAAGTACATTAAAAAAAAAAGGAATTAATTAGGAATTATGAACATTTACGACTTTTACCATAATCACCCAGGTATAAGGCAACAAAAAAAATGACGAAAATTCGAAAATATTTATGAACATTTTTTTGATTTTTATTTGAACTTTTTGAAAAAGTCTATTTTTTTCACTTTTCCTACTTCGTGGATCCAAATTAGGTTCATTACCGCATTTTAAGCGCAAAATACCGTATTCTGCTGTAAATTTACTGTAATTTAGGAAAATTGCATTGGAAATGCGATAATTTTCAAAAGAGTCCGGTAAATTATGTCAATTTACTGCAAGTTCCGGCTTCTTTTACCGTAGCACAGTCAAATACTTGACATTACGATAACACTCCGTAATTTTGCAGTAAATCTGCACGTTCGTGATAAAAAATACCGCAAATTTCCGGTAAAATACTGCACTTGTACCGAAAAATACCACAGGATTGCCACAAATTTACGACGAATTACTGTAAAATTCCGTATTTTGCCGTAATTGTCCCGAATACCATAAATTACGATAATTACCGTAATTCAGGTCTGCCAGTTTTTTTTAAACTTATTAAGAACTAACAAAGTTGTCAATTCAAATCATTTTCGCTTAAAAAATGAAAAAAAAAAAAAAAAGCTCACACCAATTGAAAATTTTACACATTTGTAATTATTTCAAAATACTAAAAAATGTTCAACTCAAAATTCAAAATTGTCTCAATTTCGGAAGTTTACTTTCAGGAACATTTTTGGAACAAATTTTTTTTATCATGCATTTTTTTTTTTTTTTTTTTTTTTTTTTTTTCAAAATTAACGGCCTATTAAAATAGTAAAATTAAAAAAAATTAAATAGATAAAATAGAGGCAATTAATTGGAAATTAAATATAAAAAAAAAAAAAGTGGTAATGGCAATTATTTCAAAAATGTATAATCGCTGTAACTAATCAAACAATTTGTATATATATTATATACAACTCATTAATTAAAAATTAACATTATAAGATTTATTATTAATAAAGTTAAGTATAAAATATAAATAAAAATATAAACGTAATAAATATGCAAACGAATGACTTTAATATGTCAGGTATACAGATAGCAAGATTTAATATTATTGTAAACTTTGCGTGTACTATACATATATAAAAAAAAAAACGAAAAAGTTAACAAATCTGATTAAAAACTTTGAATCCGATTGAAAGTCGATCAGTTTCAATCTGTCAATAAATTATGCAATAAGTTCCCTAGCGGACTCCAGTTTAATTTGGAAAATAATTCATTTTTAAGATTATTTTTCATAGAATTTTTCGATAGGGTTCAATTGGTTTCAATCTGAATTTTTAATCAGAGAAGATTACGGATCTTTGATCAGCTTTTTTTTTATAAAATTAATAATTTATATACATTTAAATATATTTGACTGCGCCTAATAAAATTGATATATTTTTTGGTCCCATACGGAAATTACGTTGAGTGTAATATAAATAAAATTGGGTACTAAGTTGGGCCTTTCAACTCAATTACAAAACGCGCGCTCGCTTAAAGAAGATTTCGTATTTAAATAACGTGGAAATTTTTTTTTTCAATTGAAATTTCATAACTCGTTAATGGATTGATAAATTGAAACGACTATAATTTATTTTTGTAGAGAATCGAATGCTCTACGAAAAAGGTCTCCTATAATTTTTTGAAAAATCTAACCTTCAAAAGTTACTTTTTTACGAAAATTTTAGTTTTTATCCAAATAATTAATTTGTAAAACCTGTAATTTTTTAACAGATTCAAAAATTATCAGATAACATATTTGAATTGCTAAAAAATGATCTACAAGAAAGTTTCTAGGACATCTTGCGATAAAACTGATAGTTTTGCTGGAAAAGTAAAAAAAAAAACGATAAATTTATCATAAATTTGAATTTAAACTTAAATAACTTTTGAACGGTTAGATTTATCAAAAAATTGTAAGAGACCTTTTTTGTAGAGTATCAAATTCTCTACGAAGTTAGGTTATGTTCGTTTAAATTCGTTAATCCCTTAACGAGTTATAAAATTTCAAAGTTGAAATAATTCCCCATGTTTTTTAAATGGGTTATCTTATTTAAGCAAGCACGCGTTTGGTAATAGAATTGAAAGGCTCAAGTTGGTACCCAATTTCTTTTGTTACATGCAACGTAACTTTTGTATGAAATCAAAAAAAAATGTCGACTTTACTTGGCAGTCTAATATACATATATTTATATACATGCAGAAAAAGAAAATTTTTTGGCGCAATAAAAATTTTTAATTATGAATTGACAGCAAAAATTACTTTACTAGAAAAAATTTCTAGACAAAAAAATTGTTTTCGCTCTAAAGTTTTTCTCGTCCCAATAAAATTTTTTTTCATTCATAATACAAAACATTTTCATTTCTTAGGTCAAGTAAAAATTTTCTTAGGGCGAGTAAAAATTTTTTACGCCCAAAAAAATTTTTTTTCCTGTACACAACAATTAAAAAAAAAATTTAATTTAAGCGCATTAAAACAATTCGGATAAATAATATTTATCTTTAATTATTATATTAACGCATTTCAGTTTTTTATCTGTTTTCTGAGTTTGCAATTAACATCACAAAAAAATAGTATCGTTTTAACGATACAATAATTTTGTTATTATTATTATTATTAATATTATTATTATTATTATTATTATTATTATTATTATTACAATTATTTAATTCATCATCATTGCGTGCAATATGTCAGCATTTCTAACTAAAATTTTTTCCATGACGTTTTACAAAAAAAAAAAATTCTAATAAAAATATAAGTTTTATTAATAATTATATTATTATATTAAATAAGTAATTATTACATTTATTAATTAATATTGTTCATCACGTTTATGTTCACCACGACAATTGATATTTAGTAGTGCGTTTGATGTGAGAATGTGATGTATGTTAATGTAAATAATAAGTTTTGTTCGGTATGAAAGTAAATTTATGGGGATAGATATTTGACATTTATTTATTATCAATTATGATACCCAGCATTTTATTACAACTAATTAATTAATTATTAATTCAAAAAAAAAAAATTAAAAAATTGAAAATAACAAAAAAAAATGATAATAAATAATTATGTACTTAGTTTATAATTTTATGTCGCGAGAAATCCGCCGTCTATGGGTAATGTTATGCCGTTTATCATTGAACTGCGATCACTTAACAGATAAACAATTGCGTCGATAACTTCGTCAACCTCTGTAAAATATATCATGAAAATTAATTATGATGTTTATTTGAAAAGAAACAAAATGTATGTATGGTCTTGGATTATACAATTTGTCTAGGCATGAGAGTTTATTACAGAAGTAACAAAAAAAAAAAAAAAGAAAAAAATTATTATTTTTATGTCAATGTGAGTGAATTATTTAAAAAAGAGGATGATTTTAAAAATACATAGTACAATTTCTTACCGGCAAAACGTCCGAGAGGTATTTTTTCTAACATACTACGAGCTTTTTTTGGATCTTCCCATCCTAATTTTCCCATTGCTGTCATAACTACTGTTGGATTTACTGAGTTTACACGAATATTATGTGGACCTAATTCTAAAGCCATTGTTCTAAAATAATTATTTTATTATTATTATTATTTATTGATATGAATAGTAAATAAATATTAATACACTGAAAAAATAGTATATTACACACTGAGGGAGAAAAGGACATTTCGACCGGGTGTATAATTGTCTACTCGAGTCGAAAGTGAGATTAGAACGTCCTGCCCTCTGTGGTGTGTATACTATTTTTCACCAGATCTGCACCTGGAAGTTTAGATTTTTGCCTCTGTGGGAAGAATGACACATGCGCTAATTTTTAACATTTGTTTTTTCATTGAAGGGAAGAATGAATTTTTTCCATCTAAACTATGGAAGCTGGGTCGACTCAACTTCAATTTCGTAAGGAAGTGGCTTACCTCGTGCAGTTTCAACATGTGCTTTATGAATTTATAGAAAGGTAGGACCCTCATTCGTACTTTTAACAGTTTAGAGTCCTGGTGGATCCGAATTACTGTAAATTACGTGAATTACCGTATTTTGCGGTAAAAGTTTCGGTATTTCAAGGAAAATTGCGGTATTTTAAGGCAAGTTTTCATTAAAATACAGTATTTTGCGGTAAAATAGGGTAATTTACCACAAAAGTCGGTAATTAAAGTGTATATGTTGAAACTTGCCGTGAGATAGAGCCACTTTTTTACAAGTGGAAGGTGATCTGACCCGGCTTTCATACTAAACAGGGTACGAATGTAAACTTTTGGCGCAGGTATAGTAAAAAATAACTTTTGTAACAATAATGTTATCTTAATTAGTAAGTCAATGAAAATTATTAAATTAATATTTAAGTTGAAGAATAATTTTCTTGACTAGAAAATCGAAGTTTATTTACACAATTCAAAAAAAAAGATCAGCATATTTCGAGCTGAACTCAGAGCACTTCGATTAAGAAAATGATTTTGAATGAAACCTTCAAATTTTTTACAAATATATCAGATTACAAATTTCTACCAGCATAATTTCTTGTGAGACGAAAATACAATATTTTTAAAAGTTATTCATTCTTTCAGTGTAAATAACTTTAAAAAAAAAAAATAATAAAATACTTTGTTAACATATCGACAGCTCCTTTTGATGCGCAATAGACAGAATGATCTTTAAGTGCAGCGTGACTCGCTTGGGAGGATACGTTGACAATACTTCCGGCACATTTCTGTTCAATCATATTTTCAGCAACGACTTGAGAGATATTGAATACTGACTTAACATTGACATTCATTGTCAAGTCAAATTGACTTTCTGTCAGTTGTAAAAATGGCGCCAAACATGCAACGCCTGCATTGTTAACAAGCATATGGATCGGCAGTATTGTTTTAATGGCATTTCTTGTAGCTTCCCAATCAGTAACATCCACTACGATTGTTTGGATCCTTGGGTTTTGTTGTTTCAACGTTTCAAGATTTGATTTTGTTTTCGAAAGGGCGATCACTGTTCCATTGTATTTGGACAAGCGAAGAGCTAATTCTCTACCGATACCTTTAATTTTTATATAGTGAAAATTAATATATTAGTTATGAATTATGATTAACAGACTTAATAAAATTATTTTTCTTTAATTATTTTAATGTAAAATTTGTCAATAAATTTTTATAAAAATATTAAATACTAATTAACGTTTATTTCAGAACTTGAAGTTTTTTCCAGCGCACGTAGGATATCCTGTTTCTAAAAAGGTGTGAAAATATAAATATCTAGCTCTTCCCGTATGAAAAAACAATATATGGTTAAAAGGGCTCTCAAATTTCTGTGCGCGTAGTGTAATTTACTATTACGTTTTTTAAAAGTTAGTCAATTTAATTCAACTAACGGCAATATGACAATTATTATTAAACATTCGATACAGTGATAATAAATGTTCGAGAAAAAATATGACCATCCGATAAAAGTGTTGATATATATAATTAAACGCTCAGTAAATGTTGTTAGTCACTAAATTTAATGCTTAGTGTCTGTTTATTTCTTTGATTTGCTAATCAACTTTAACTACATAATTAATAATTAATTCATTGATAGTTAATCAGAAACTTTCGAATTAACATGGACGAAATTGAGTTCGAATATATATGCGAAATAATTTTTGAAAATACAAGTGATCCGGCTATATTAGAAAGACTAAAACAAGTTGATATTCTTTGGAAAAATTCTATCGATAAAATTCTTGAAACTTGGATACATGGAGGAGGGCATGTTTGAATGAAATTCATAAACTCAAAACTCATAAATTGGTAGAAATTCGAAACCTTCACCGCAAACGAAAACACTACAATATTTATATTTTATGTAATTTCCAATCGTTTAGTAGAATTTTTTACACAATAATAATAATATTTAAAAAGGCATCCCAGATAGCAAAATGACGTCTTGATGAGTTCTAAATGAGTTCCTATTCAAGATTTGGACGTCCATCAACATCTTAAAGAAGTCGTTAAGAAGTTCTCAAGATGTTGAATGAGCCACCTAGCGAACTCAATAAGACGTCTTTAAAAAGAGTTCTTTTTTCTGATTTCGTAAATAAGACTTCATTATGAATTTACCATGACGTCTTTAAGGAGCTCCTAATTTTGACTTCATAAAGAAGCTATAATTAGAATACATTCAGGCGTCACAAAACTGACGTCTTATTTATGGGGTCTTCAAGAACTCTTAATTACACTGTGAAAAATTCCCATTAAATTTTACTATGGGTGAATTGTAACCCCGGACCAAAAAAAAACTGGTACAAAATTTACAAGTGTCTCATAGTAAACGTATGCGCAGACGACACGATTGGGACCTTTGCGCATACGTTTACTATGAGACGCTTGTAAATTTTGTACCAGTTTTTTTTTGGTCCGGGGTTACAATGCACCCATAGTAAAATTTAATGGGAATTTTCCACAGTGTAAGAGTTCTTAAAAATGACATCTTTAAGAAGTCATCATAAGACTTCTTGATGACTCCTTCAAAAAGACGTCGTAAAGCAGTCATTGCGACTTGAATCCTGTCTGGGATATAATTAAAAACAAATACTCAGTACTTGTCACAAAAAAAATTTAAAAAATACTGAAAGAATAATTAGTTACTTCCCTGACTAAGAAAAATTATTTGGAATGATTCAAAACAATTTGACTGGAGTAATATATAGATATACACTTTACATGGAGCAAATCATTTCTCTTAATAAGGGTTAAAATTTAAAGTATATTTTGTTATTGATCAATTTATACTTATCATATTACCTTGTCCAGCACCAGTGACTAAAATACGCTTTGATTCAAATGAAATATTCATGTTATCAATTTAAAATTTATTAACGCACTGAAAATTTAATTATCTTTACAATATTTATAAAATTTTGTATGTAAATAAAAAAAGCATAACTGATGATAATAATGAAAAAATATATTACATAAGCGCTAAGATTAAAATTGAGGATATATATGCTAATAAAAGTATATGGATAAAAATATTGATAATCTTCTGGTGTGTACTCTTAAATACATATTTAGTATCATTAAAAAATGTATGCTATCAAATACATATGTATATAAAATACTTAAAAATCAGTCGGTTAGCCAGAGTAACACACTGCTGACATCTAATGTAGACAGTGGTAAGGCTATAGCTAAAATGTTATCTCTCTGATGAAGAACTTTAGGGTTTCCTGGTCCCGCTTCCTCTCTGTCGGTTACATGAAACGCTGCTCTGACATCAGTGGGAAAACTAAAATGTCATCCGATTGTTGTTACCCTACTTCACTGTTTATATTTTTATATTTACATTTCACTTCGCATACCGTAAGTTTACCAAGAACACAAATAAATAATTTCAACACCTGTTGAAATTGGTAAGTTTTTAAATTATACTGATTGTTGCTTACGATAATTAGTTTAGTTACAATTAAATAAATTAATAATTTTGTGTAGATAAAACATCAAAATGATCGTCATTGGAAATATTTATCAGGATTGAATTCGCTGTCGAAGGTTAAGAGTTTTATTTAGTAAACAAAAAAATCACAAGCTACAGAGATTATTGATGAATATCAATTAAGAGAAATAGTGATTAAAATTTACATAAAAAAATGTATACTAATATGACAACGGTGGCAGTTTTACAACCCGGAGGACTTTTTCATCGAGCTTTAATTTTCATGTTTAAATTAGCCTGGAAATCACGATTTCGATTGCCCGTTCTTATGGTTGCTGCGTTTGTTATTATGGACATAAGAATGCAACTTGAAATAGATGTTCATGTGAGAGATGCTGACAATAATCAGAATCCATAGACTATTTATTTTTATTTATATTTATTTTATGTCAGTTAAATTATTAATTTTCTACTAGACATTAAAAGTTTTTTAAAATATAAAAGCTATTGTTTTATATTTTATTTTGAGAAATTTAGTTTTCATTAGATCTTGACGTTTCAAGATTTGATGACATGAATTTTATGTGATTATTATCAGTGGTGAATATGTGTGTGTATTAGGGTGTGCCATTTTGAGGCGACTTTTTTTTTCAACAAAAAAACAGGCTGAAAACTCGCAGGAAGGTGAGAAAAGAAGCCTGTTGAAAGCGGAGCTCTTACTATTAATATTTAGAGGTGCCTATTTCTAATTTTCCATTTCTTATTTAAATAACATGGGAAAAAAAATATTTTATTTTTTTATTTTTCTAGCTCAGCATTCGCACCTCATATAAATAAGTCCATATCATAATCTTATAAAGAATTTAACGCTCTACAAAAAAGGTCTCTTATTATTTTTTGATAAATCCATCCATTCAAAAGTTATTAGAGCTGGAATTCAAATCTATAATAAATTTCCAGATCTTTTTACTTTTTCAGCGGAACGATCAGACTTATCAAAGAATGTAATAGAATCTTTTTTATAGGCAATTTTATTTCCTACAAATTATTATCAATGAAGTTTTCTGAAATTCCGCATTGTTTTCTAGTTATTTTCATTTTAAAGCCAAGCTCGTAAAAATAATAGTCTTCTAATCTATTCTGAGAACTTAACAATAAAATGAAAATAACTAGAAAACAATGCGGAATTTCAAAAAACTTTATTGAAAATAATTTGTAGGAAATAAAATTATCTATAAAAAAGATTCTATGACATTTTTTGATAAGTCTGATAGTTCCGCTGAAAAAGTAAAAAGATCTGGAAATTTATTATAGATTTGAATTCCAGCTCTAATAACTTTTGAATAGATGGATTTATCAAAAAATGATAAGAGACCTTTTTTTAAAGCGTTAAATTCTCTATAAGATTATGCTATGGACTTATTTATATGAGGTGCGAATGCTGAGCTAGAAAAATAAAAAAATAAAATATTTTTTTTTTCCCATGTTATTTAAATAGGAAATGGAAAATTAGAAATAGACACCTCTAAATATTAATATTAAGAGCTCCGCTTTCATCAGGCTTTTTTTCTCACCTTCCTGCGAGTTTTCAGCCTGTTTTTTTGTTGAAAAAAAAAGTCGCCTCAAAATGGCACACCTTAGTGTGTATATATGTAAACTTCCTATAAATTTTTTAAGAAATAATTAATTTTAATTTGAATGGTTTTTGTTATAATCGAAGTGATACTGAAATTAGTTGACGTCCGATAATTTTTCATATTTTATAAATGATTATTGATTATTACGTTTATTTGATTGGATTAAAAAAATTTTTTTTAAATTTAGGGCTTTCTCAGACAGTGTCCCCTAGTTTTTAAAAATATTCAATAATTAAACTGTAAAAATTGTATTTAACTTTTTTAAGGGGTAACGGAAACCGATTTTCAATTCAATTTAATTCATGAACAAACTGGAAACTTAAAATCGAGAGTCTTTAGCGTTTTTTAAAACTTTAACAAAGGGCTAGAAATTTCGTATTTTCAAAAATTCTAATTCGTCGAAAAAAATTGTTTTAAAATTCTCATTTAATCTACGAGTGCAACAAAGATAGTCCCGTTTATGTTTCTGTGAGAAAGAGGTCTGGTAGCGTATCTCCTTAATAAAAAAAAAATTAAAACCCTGATTGAAAAAAGGACAACGAGTTGCAGTTTCACCGAGATACAGAATTTAAAAAAAAAAATGATACACTTGATATCAATTGGGGGTTGAAGAAAACTTGAAAAGTAAATTTCAGTAAAATTTTCATGTAAATTTTATAATTTGAATTTGGAAATGTCGACTAAAAATTACTAAGCGAATTTCCTTTAACTCCATAGCTCTATTATTCGTGCGTGTCAATACATTGTAACTGTAATCTAATTGTAAAAATTTTTATAAATAACTAAATAATTGTTAAGAGAAAAAAAAAAAAAAACAGATATCAGTTAAGAAATTTCATTAAATATAATACAATGAAACCTTTTGTATTTGTTAATTAAAATATTTTTAAGGTTTCCACTTTGGTATATATATAAAAAGAATTGTAAATAATTGCACATAATTATATATCATTATCTTGAAGTGTTTGTTGTAATTTATAATTTATATTAAAATACTATACTATTAATATAACAAGAGTAATCAATAATGTTTATAAATCCGACTAGTACTTATTTAATATATTTTTTTATTTTAAATGTATTAATTATTAAAATATATAGTAGAGAAACGTTAACTTCTGACGAAGATACTGTTCTTCCGCCGATAACAGTTATGGTAAAAAAATAAATGAGTTTTTAAATTACTGTTAATTGTTTTGAAATTAATTAATTAAAGTAATTACAGAGTGATTCTCTGCGTGGAAAATTGTCCGAAAGTCGGGCTCAAAGTCCTTGTATTATTGAATATCAAATAGTAAGTATTATTTATTTATTTATTAAAAGTATTAGTGTAGTTAGAAATGAAGAAAATTATTAATTTTTTAACTTCCCGCCGAAAAAATTGCAAACTTTCAAAAATTCGAGAAGTTATTGGTTTCAGTCCGATTTTCAAAAATCGAATTTCTAAGAGACTTTGATGTTTTGAGCTTCCACGTATGTCTGTACGTACGTACGTATGTAAATATCTATAACTTTTGAACGGATGAACCGATTTTTGATCGTCAAGGTGTCACTCGACGCGGCTTGCGAATATCGAAGCTGAAAAAAAATTGAGCTTGATCAGTAGGGTTCGTTCAGAGATATTCCAAAAATAAACTTTTTTCAAAAATGTTTTTTTTTCGGATAACTTTTTATGTTCTTGATGAATCGATTCCAAAATCAACTGGGCTCTGAAGCTTCATAAGTGGCGCCGAATGCAACCTCAACCATCAAAATCGGTTCATTCGTTCAAGAGAAACCGTTGTCGAAAGAATTTAAAAAAAAAATTTTTTTAGTATTTTAGAAATTTCTCAAAAACGACTCGATAAATCAATTTCAAAATCTGATCAGTTGTAGAACTCAATAAAGCGCGTCGATTGCCACCTTAAACATCTTAATCGGTTTATTCGTTCGAAAGATATCGTTGTAAAAAAAATGTTAAGAAACGTTATTTTTCGAAAACAAAGGCAGACAAAAGTATTTTCGAGCTCAAGGAGCTCGAAATGGGCGGGAAGTCTTGGGGCTGGCCCACAGGGTCAACCGACAGACCGATTTTTTGTTTTAAAGTAACTGTGATTTAAAAAAAAAATTGCAGTTAAGGTAAGAGCCCCTATACCTGCTCAGTACCATTAGTCGCTCACTTTAACTGTTTAAGGCGTTTTTTTTATAATTTAAAAAAAAAATACAACTTAAAATATTATTATTGATAAATAATTATTTGTGAATCTAAATATATTAAAATATGATGTATCAAATTATTTTATAATAGATTATAAATTTAAATTAAATGACTGTTTTCAAAATCGCGCTCAGCCGAGCATTTTTTACTTTAACATTCATTCGTTAGATTAAATTTAGCTTACGTCAAATTTTTTAAGAATTGTTATAACTATATCTTATTAAATAAATTTTTAAAATTCATGAAATTTTATATTATGAAAGAATAAAGATGTATAATTTGTAAATTATTTGTTCAAATCAATAAACTTATGATAGTTTAATTGATATTGTCTTTGAGCGACTATGGGGCCATGTGTTGATCGAGTAATGGTACATGACAACTTTTAGTGAGCGACTATGGGTACACTCAAGGACCTTATTTAAAAAATTAATAATAATTAATTATCAACATTATTCTTCAAACTAAAATTTTATTCTAATACTCGAAACTTGAAAAAATAACTATAAAAAAAATATGGTTTTTTATTTTATTTATTAATTTATATTAAGTGATTTAATCTCACTCCAATGAAAAGTGAGCGGGTAATGGGGTTTTACCTTATATTATTATTTATTTATTATTTTTTTTTTTTTTAATTTCACTTGAGAAAATTTATATCACAAAAAAAAATTTATTCATTTTATTAATTCAATACTCAGATAGTACTGTGGATTAAAAAATTTATTGAAATTTCACATAATAGTAGACAATTATAAGAATAAAATTCAATTAAATTTTTTAAGTGAAACACAGAAGTAAAATTAAAATTTTCAGATTTCTTAGCGCAAGAAGTATTTTGGATTATAAATTGAAAAACAACTTTAAATTTCACCAAATTGTTTTTAAAATTTTCGTAACATTTTTCAAATTTGTAACTTTGAAAAATGTGACAAGAACATTCATCTTTTCAGTTTCTAACTTCTGACACTCCGTTAAATTAATTAATCATTAACTAAATTAATCAGTGAATTTTTAATTTTTTTTTAGACAAAACGAAAAATAGGCCAATGTGTAAAACTTACAGGAAGTATACATGGATGTGTTTCCGGTTCATTTGTCAATCCATTCCACCCTGATTGTTTGTAAAAAAATGAACCGTGATCAGTTATTTATGCTCTTACTAAATTTATACATTTATAAAAAATTATCGACTTAAAAAAAAAATAAATAAATATTTCCCATGTGATACAAAGTCTATTTATTTAAATAATAAAATAAATCCTTGACATCATGACTGATTTTATTAAATCCCACTTGAGCTGAGGTGATATATTCGAATTAGTCTCGGTGAGAACAATCTATAAGAATCATGAGAGCGCAATTGCAGATTTATTAGGACTTTAAATAATTTAGGTGAATAAACAAATGTTTGTTAAACTGATAAATCGATTGTTTGTCGGTGGGGATTTCCAACAGTATAAAAGTAAGACGTTTGTTTTTTCCGTGGGTAGTTTTAAACAAAGAATGAAGCTTCAAGGGTGTCTTTTACTCTGGTTTTTAGCGAGCTGTGGACCATCTTGGGCATCTGAGCTCACTCCTGATTACTTCGGTGATTTAATTGCTGATAAATATTTACATTTTTTGCAAACATAAATTTAATATTTACTATTTTTTATTAGATGATATTACACATGCTCTATATAAAGCCGTTAAATTTATTAATGAAAGACTTGATCAAGTTAATATTGACAGTATTTTCGGATTAACTCTCGCTGAAGGTAATTTAGTTTTTTTTAATAGATGAATTTTAGTGATACTGAAGTTAGCCGGCTTCTGATAATTTTTGGATTCTATTTAAAATCATAAATTATTTGAAAAAAAATATTTTAAAAAATTGCACCTAGAGTTTTTTCAATTTTCTACATGTGCATATTTTTAGATTTTTTTTTTGTAATTAAGTAGTTGAAAAAAAAAATAAAAAAAATAAAAAATTTTTGATTGCCTGGTAATTTTTAAATCATATTTTAGTGATACTGAAATTAAGCAGCGTCCGATAATTTTTGGATTTTATTGAAAAAAAATATTCAAAAAAATTGCACTTATAGTTTTTAAAATTTTCTACACGTGCATATTTTTGGATTTATTTTTTTTGTAATTCATTTAGTAGAAAAAAATTTCAAAAATTGTTGATTGTCTGGTAACTTTTAAATCATATTTTAGTGATACTGAAATTAAGCAGCGTCTAATAATTTTTGGATTTTATTGAAAAAAAATATTCAAAAAAATTGCACTTATAGTTTTTTAAATTTTCTACACGTGCATATTTTTAGTTTTTTTTTTTTTGTGATTCATTTGGTAGAAAAAAATTCCAAAAATAGTTGATTGTCTGGTAACTTGCGTATCATAAGTTTTAATAAATTGATAAATTAATTTTAGCAAATTTGATCGCTGCTTTATCATCATCTCATATTAAATTTTTACCTCCTGAACAATGGACTTTACTTAATGAAATTGTAAATCTTTGTCTAAGTTCTCGCGCGAATTTTGATAAACAGTTGGATAAAAAAAATGATTCTTTTACTATGAGTAAGTATATGATAACTTGTATTATATTTTTATATTTAATTATAGTATATTGTATAACGAGGGATGAAACATGACGACTTCAGACTGCGGGTGATGTCAGCCAACTTCACCCTGGTCTAAAATCATTTTATTTCATCTCTTGTTACACAATATACTAGTTTTTATTTGTAGTTGATAAGAAGTATTGATGTGATAAAAAGATTTGAAAAAAAAGTGATTTTTTTATAGTGTCGAAAGTTCTAATACAATCAGATATTTGGATTCACTTAATAAATTGGCAAAATGGGCTTATACTTCCATATAAATATAATTTTCATTCATCAAAAAATAAAGCAGCTTCATTTTTATGGCAAGGTTCTCCTCAAGAGACTGAGAGTGATTCTTGTCTTGTAGAATTAGTTGAAGATAATTGTCATGTGTCAAATAAATGCGCAGATATGTTATTAAAAGAAGATGGGTCTCGAGGATATCCTTTGACTCATAGACTGCTGTATGTTCAAGCTGCTAAAGCGGTAAGTGTTTAATTATTTGGAAAACTACTTTTAAATGACTTAATAAACTAATTAAAATGTCGATTTAAAGTTACAGTGTAAAGAACATCATCGAACAAATTTTAAAAATTTGATTAAAAGTTACTGTCGTAATATTTTGAACGATTTATTTGAATTGGAATTTAATGGGTTTCCTTCAAAATCACGGGATTTGATAATGGAACAAAGTAATATATTTTTGTAGTAATTTACTCTTAGGTTTGATATTAATATGTATATATATATATATATATATATATGTATATATATTTTTTTTTTAGTTGCACTGTGTGGTATGGAAGGATTTTCAGAATTTACAAATCCACATTATGGGGATTTGATAATCGAATGGCAGAATTCCTTTGGTTGCTTCAAAACTCGCAAGTAAATTATTCAAATATAATATAAAGAATTTTATTAGCTTACGTTTGCTTTTGAAAAAAAGTCTTCTACATTTTCTATAGATTTTCTCATGCTATAGATTATTGTGTTCAGCATGAGAATATCTATCCCTTATTAAATGAAGCGATTTGAAATGATAAAAAAAAAAAATTTTAAATACTTTTTATCTCGTGTAAAAAAAATTGGTTCCAAAAAAGCTCTGCATGTGGAACTTCTAAAGATGAGACAAATTAGAACTTCGAATAGAACTTTTTTGGAACATTGGTAATTTTAATTTAAAAAAAAAAAATATTTATGAGCAAGTATAGAGTCAAAAAAGGACGTTGTTGGAACTTTTTTGGAATTTTTTATAGACGTTTTTTTTAGTTCTATAAAAAATTCAAAAGTAGTGATTTTGGAACTATTTTGGCATGTTTCTAGAACGTCTTTATTCTACAAAAGATGCAAAAGTAGTGATTTTGGAATGTCTTTGGAACGTCTTCTTTAGCTCCAGAAAAAGGTCAAAAGTGGTGATTCTATAACTTTTTTGGAATGTCTATAAAAAATTCCAAAAAAGTTCCAACAACGTCCTTTTTTGACTCGAAAATTTGCTCATAAGAACTTTTTTTTTACCATCAAACTTACTAACGTTCTAAAAATGTTCTATTCGAAGTTCTAATCTGTCTCATTATTAGAAGTTCCACATGCAGAACTTTTTTTGAATCTTTTTGGAACGAATTTTTTTTACATGGGAATTTTTTTTTAAAGCATTATAATACTTTTGAATTGCCTTTCTTGTGAACATTTGACATTGCAAATCATTTCGAATCGTTTCCTTTAATAAGGGATCAAATAAGTGATTTTCGAAGCACTTTTTACATTACTCCATTTTCAAATTTATAATATTTTTTTTTTCTTTCAAAATAGTTCTGATCAGCAGATTCAATTTCGTTATAAAAGAACATCAAATCCTCTAGATCACGGATGTGATGGTCATACCATTGGGGTTGCTGCAGCAGCATTAAGTATTTTGATTCGAGAATTTATCGAAAATAACCTGAACTTCAATCCATATAAATAATTATATAAAATTGAGTAAAAAAAAAATTTTAGTATACATATATAATTTATTTTATTATTTTTATAAATCATGATTCTTAAAATATATATAACATGTAATATTAAATATGAGTATTTTGTGATTTTGATTATGATATGTTAATTAAATAAAATATAATAAATATTATTATAAAATGTTTTATGTTATATTATTTTAAATATATAAATTATTAATTTATCAAGTCTAATTACACTACCCATGAATAAATCTTTTTATAAAATTTTCCTCAATGAAATCTTATACCAAAATGTTTTGGTAAAATTTTATAAAATTACAAAATTTTACTGGCAGTAGTTAATAAAAAAATATATATATATATATATATATATATATATATATATATATATATATATATATATATATATATAACGTGGAAAATAATGATAACCTCAAATTTTTCGAAAATTGTCGATTTTCATAGCGGAAAGTCAAAAATGCTACTTGGATCTTAATGCCGATCCTATGGAAGACATTACTGAAGCAGATTAATGTTGTTTTTTTTACGATGATTGAGTCCCGGCGACTACTGGACTCGAACCAAGATCCTTTTGACTCTAAATCGCAGTTGCTATCAACGTATGCACTGCACTAACTTCAAAGTATTTAAATATAAATACTTTGAAGTATCGTGTATACGGAGGAATTTTTTAAAATAGTTCTCGCGGTTCTAAGTTTCGAAATATTAACAATTAAAAATCGTATATTTAACATGTATTCCCTATGTTGACCGTAGTTAGAGTGAGCATTTTATTAAATAACAATCATACTTTTCTTACAGCATTTTTTAAAAGCTGAAAATTATTAATTCAATTTATAACAAGTAATTTTTTTCAATAAAAACATAAATGAGCGGTATTCATTTTTTGTAATTAATTTTTAAAGTTTGTTACTTTTAATGATTTTCAAGCTTTCTCCATAACCTCCCACAAGTGAGAGATAGTGACTTGGCAACGTTGCAGTGCGCGGGAAGTTTAAAACACAGTAGAAGCCTAACAGATTTAAATAATTATAAATTATTTTTTAAATTTAGAATTTTTTTAATTTATTCGCGAAGTCATTATTATTTATTATTTATTATTTGTTGTCTCCAACTATGTATAACCTCGAAATTATTCAAAACACTTTCTACAACACATGCTCAAGGGGAAAAATATTCTAAGTTAGAATGCAACGTAGCCAAGTCTGAGAAAAGACGTAATTGGATCATTTTTATACTTCTGCGCATATAAGAGGATGCGCAAAAGTTTACTGCATCTCAAACACTTCTTATTGTAGTTAGAATGTTTTACACGGGAGAAATCTTTCTAAAAGTTGCGAACTACTGCTACCGATGAACCTCCTTAAGTGATCGCCGTGTATAAGATAGAAGTAGGGGAAATTCATTTTCAAGAAATTTTTTTCCTTTAGCCCCTAACAGTAACTTATAACCAGGTTGTAACGTATAACATCCAGTCTAGCCGCGTTATGAACCCATTTACAGGGGTGTAGGGGAAATTCTAAGAATTCCTGTACCCCCACTTCTGCTCAGTTTCTACCATGGTGATTCACATTTCCCCTACTTTACAAGTGTGTGAGTCTGTACATGATTATTTTCATAACATGGAGGGGGAATGTCTTCAATAGAAAAATACGTCAACGGGCTCATAACGTGACTCAACTATATAATAATTGAAATTTCACAGAAATATAGATCACTAAAGCAATGAAATTTTATAAATATAAATTTTGTGCAGTAAAGTTTTACGAAATTATATGAAATTTGACAGAACTGCATACAATTTCCTAACACTATGAAATTTTATAAAAAGATTTTTTCATGGGTTTATATGACTCAAAAATCTATTAAATATATATAATTATTATCAGTCAAATGTGAAATATTTAAAACGCAATAATTTAAATAAATGTATAAAATAAAACGTATCTTAAATAAAAATAAAGTTTATGTTCCTTAAATTTCATTTAAAAATAAACAATAAAAAAAATTATTATTTATTAATAAATAATAAATTGTTAAGGAACACTTGTGGCAAGGCTTTGGTGATTTTTTTTACCGTTATAAATTTAAACGGTTTGAAAAAAAAGTAACAAGTTTATTACTTATTAGTTTATTTTTATGGTCGTCGATAATTGTAAGGTCTTCCATATGGTCCAACTTTAACGTTCATTTTTTCCATTCTTAATTGTTGAAAATAGCAGTACACTACAACCCATAAGTACGTGTAAATGGCTAAAAATAAAAATGAATTAATTATATGAATAATAATTAAATTTTAAGTATAAAATAGAGTATAAACTTACCGACAAATATGAGGCCAATTATTAAACTTAAAACGCCGTTTAAAATTTTATGGTTGACCATTGAAGCTATTGATGTATACAAAACACTTACAAGTGCTCCGATTGCTAACATTATTCCTAATACAACCCAAGGAAGCATCATAAATGTATTTTTCTGAAATATATATCAATAATAATGATGATGATGCTGATGGTAATAAATATTATTTTTTATAGTCATATATAAATTACTTTTAGAGCTCCGACGATCAATAATGTTGAGATTAATATCGTCATGCAAAGATTTATAGCGAAGATAATCTTAATGATTGATTTATCTAGTATGTCAAGCACTATCATCTTCAGTTCCATATTGACCGTAAATAAGAGGATTAATGTGATTATTGATAGTATCTGAAATATATATAAATTTTAAGTGTAAGTGTTATTTATACTCTATTCAGAAAAAAATGATTTTTTGGCGCGAAAATTTTTACTGTTGCTCCTAGAAATTTTTGCATTATAAATAGAAAACAAGAATGTTCTTGAGATGGTTAAAAATTTCTTGCACCGAGAAATACTTTTTTTCTGTGCACAGTAAAAATTTGGGGATGAACATGGATTTTATTTGAATATATACGAAATAGTTCCATTATTTTTGGAGTTCAGGAGTTTGAATGTTAAAGTAAATTCTCCTTCAGAGTGAATTTCAGTCCAAAAGTGTTTAATAATTAAAAAATGATTCAAATTTTTTTTTCGCACACCTCGAGCGCGAAAGCATCCATCTTATTTGTATATATTTGCAATTTTCGGCTGGAAAAATCAGTATCTAAGATACCAATTGTTAATTTGACCAATCATTATACTTTTTAATAGATTATGCCATAAATTAATTAACTTTCACTAATAAGTCACGTATTATACCTACACGGAAAAAATTAACTATATAAATTAAGAAGTGACAGATAATATAATAATAAATTGATCTATAAATACTATCATTCTAAATATTAATTCTTCAATTTATATATTAAAACGTAAATAATTATAGAATGAATATTAAAATTTAATGTCTATGCAAGAAAAATTACTATTTGAACTTTAAAAATCGTAAGTGAAACTTAGAAAATTGACGACACGTATTATAAAATATATTATTTGGAATGTTAAAATTCCCCATATTGATACCCGGGTTTATATATATATATATATATATATATATATATCTTGTTATTATTAATCGAGATATTTTAAGTAAATTCTTTTATAATTATAAAAAATTACTAATATAATTAAAAAAAAAAACAACAAATTTTAAATATTTTAAATTTATTCGTGCTTCCCGCCATTTTTTTGTTACTATTTTATTATTTCATAATAAATGAGCATTATGAGTCGTGCACTTTTGGATTTTCCAAATTTTTTTACTATTATTTATTAATTTTTAATATTCGGTTTTTTTCGTATATTTAGATAAAAATGAAATATTTTTAAACCAAATGTGATACATTAAATTCTAAAAAATATATATATATAATTTTCAAAAAGTTACTTCGCTATTCTGTGGTAGATGTCACTGCTAGTAGAGCTTCTCACAGGTGCTCGTCATGAAGGTAGTTTGAATATATAAGATTTTCAATATTCAGGTAATCACGTCTATTAGGAGAGTCGGACGCAAGTCTGTAGCGACGTGTACGGATGACAATCGCGCATAGCGCACCGCTCCGTACCGAGGCAGGCACCAATTCGACTCTTAGGGATGAAGAGAGGTGTTACTCTTGGACCGGGTTTCGAATCGTAGGTCTCGGAGTGTTTATCCGTGTTATGGTGGAGTTCCCCGCATTTACTCTCGGGCGAATAATTTTTGTTTTACAAAAAAAAAAACTTTTTTACCATCTTGTTTCTTAATTAAAAAATTAATTCATAGTTTATTATTTTATCTAAAAAAAAATTATTATCTTATACTCGTGAGTCAAATGAGGGCTAATTGTTTCAAAATGTTTAAAAACTTATTGACTTTTGTTCATATCTTTTGACTGGTAAGGATTTTGTTAACGATTTTGAAAGGGATCGTCTTAAGGATGAATTTAAGCTTATAAAAAAATATTGAGTTTAATGATTGCGTCTGACGAATTACATGGTGGTAACAAACAGACGCACAAATCAGCGGACGTGACAGTAAACGAACTTTTAATCGCGTTTTTCCATATATATATTAAAGTAAATCAATCTAGAAATATATATATATATATAAATATATATATATATATATATATATATATCATATTCATTAGAATTTCTAGTTTTTATAAATGCCCAACTTTAATGCATTTATTTCGCTATATAAACAACGGAATCAATTTAACATGAGTAGATTAGGCTATCTCGGTTTTCTGTAAGTAGAGAATCTTCGGTGCTTTCGCGCTCAAGTGTGCAATTGATAATAAAATCCAACTCCTCCGCTTTGCGTTCGAGGTATGCAGTAATAAACTAAATATATATTTAAATAGTATGAAAGTCGTATCAGTAATTTTTTTTACATATTTCTGTTAAAAATTAAATATTTACAAATAAATTTTCAAATATTTTGTAAAAAAACAAAAAAAAAGTTTATGTATGCAATGTTTGCGTAATTTAAATTGGGAAAAATTAATTCTATATTTTATTTGTTTTTATTACTTACAATGCCACATATTCCGGTAAATAATGTGCCTGTTTTTAATGAAAAACATCCACAACAGGAATTTACTTGAAGTCTGCAAACAAGTAAATTAATATGTTAATATATCAACTAGTTGGAGAGTTTTAAATTAATAAGAATGATTATAACATGTATGTTATAAAAAAATCCGTTATGGGAATAATGTTTTTAATTTGAAAATTTGGTAGTGTTTTGAGGTTATTAGAAGTTTTGTAATATTAGCAAATACTGAATAGTTGCAAGCATATATTTATGAAGTATTTTTGGATCGAATTTGATTCTTTACAAAAAGAGTTCAAAGAGTCAATGAACTCGGATAAATCGCTTAAAAGTTATGAGTTCTGAAAGTTTATTTTATATAGATAATTTTGCTTATTTTATTTATAAGTCTTCATGATTTTATTTTAGGAACATTTATCTTCTTGCTAACGTTCAATAAAATTTTGAATGTTTGTAATTTTAAAATAAATTTTGTATTTATTTCGAACGAACCATTTTTTATGGTAAACAAAATGTATGGAATTTGTTTTTTTTTTTAAGGAGGTTCATCGGATAATCACTTTTCTTACAATATCTTTCAATTTTTAAATACAAATACTTTGAAGTGTCCTGTATACGTAGGAATTTTTTAAAATAGTCCTCGCGGTACTAAGTTTCGAAATATTAACAATTAACAATTGTATATTTAACATGCATTCCCTATGTTGACCGTAGTTAGAGTGAGCATTTTATTAAATAACAATCATACTTTTCTTACAGCATTTTTTAAAAGCTGAAAATTATTAATTCAATTTATAACAAGTAATTTTTTTCAATAAAAACATAAATGAGCGGTATTCATTTTTTGTAATTAATTTTTAAAGTTTGTTACTTTTAATGATTTTCAAGCTTTCTCCATAACCTGACAAGTGATAGATAGTGACTTGGCAACGTTGCAGTGCGCGGGAAGTTTAAAACACAGTAGAAGCCTAACAGATTTAAATAATTATAAATTATTTTTTAAATTTAGAATTTTTTTAATTTATTCGCGAAGTCATTATTATTTATTATTTATTATTTGTTGTTTCCAACTATGTATAACCTCGAAATTATTCAAAACACTTTCGACAACACATGCTCAAGGGGAAAAATATTCTAAGTTAGAATGCAACGTAGCCAAGTCTGAGAAAAGACGCAATCGGATCATTTTTATACTTCTGCGCATATAAGAGGATGCGCAAAAGTGTACTGTATCTCAAACACTTCTTATTGTAGTTAGAATGTTTTACACGAGAGAAATCTTTCTAAAAGTTGCGAACTACTGCTACCGATGAACCTCCGTTCAAGTTCAGAAATTGATGACAGATTTTTGAATGTCATATTTTTTTATGTTATTCCAAATTCATATTTTAAATCATTATTCGAATTTCATTTTATCAGTTTGATAGATCAATTTTTATTTTAAAAAAACTAAATTTATCAAAAATATAGAAATCGGGAAAACGAATTTTGATTGCACGACATCTGAATAGATCACCAATGTAAATTTCATACGTTGATACATTGACAGATCTATTGAATTCATATAGATCTTCTTAGATTTTGAATTTAAAAAAAAATTTGTTTTTACAAGGTCCTAAAATATTTGAAAATCAAAAAATTTTTCACAACCATAATTTGCTTTGTCTAACTTTGATCTACGTAAGACTATAGATCCACATAGATCTCAATGATAGAAAAATAGATCTTTGTACATTGAAATTAAATACCACATTTATATCTCTATAAATTTTTTATTTCTGGAGCGCACATGTTTCATGCTTTTATTTTTCGGAAAATCTAAATCTAAAAGTCGTGTAAATTTTTTTAACTTCCCGCTAAGAAAAACGATTTTCAAAAATTTCGGGAAGTTATTGTTTTCACCCTGATTTTCGAAAATCGAGTTTTCATCAGATGTCGACGTTTTGAGGTCCTAGGAAGCTATTCTGACTATTTTCAGAATGATGTCCGAGTGTGTGTGTGTGTGTGTGTGTGTGTGTGTGTGTGTGTGTGTGTGTGTGTGTGTGTGTGTGTGTGTGTGTGTGTGTGTGTGTGTGTGTGTGTGTGTGTGTGTGTGTGTGTGTGTGTGTGTGTGTGTGTGTGTGTGTGTGTGTGTGTGTGTGTGTGTGTGTGTGTGTGTGTGTGTGTGTGTGTGTGTGTGTGTGTGTGTGTGTGTGTGTGTGTGTGTGTGTGTGTGTGTGTGTGTGTGTGTGTGTGTGTGTGTGTGTGTGTGTGTGTGTGTGTGTGTGTGTGTGTGTGTGTGTGCATGTGTGTGTGTGCGTGTGTGTGTGTGTGTGTGTGTGTGTGTGTGTGTGTGTGTGTGTGTATGTATGTAAACTCTTTGTAACTTTTGAACTAATGAATCGATTTGGATGGTTGAGGTGGCAATCGAAAGAGCTTGTTGGCCTTCAACTTTTCTGAAAATTTCAGATTATTTGATCGAATAGACTCGAAAATATTGGCGAATTACAAAAAAAAAAAAATTTTTTTTTTAGTTTTTTATTGATTTCTCAAAAACGACTTATACGATCGACTTCAAAATCTAATCATCTCTAGTACTCAATAAAACGCGTCGATTGCCACCTCAATACACTTATTTTACTGAACATAATCAGGAACTAAATTTTAAAAACCGCTTCATTGATGATTTTCGATTCTTAAATTTTCAAACTTCAGCATAACAGGTAACTTGTTAGAGCTTGAAAAGATCATAAAAAAACAATTACATGTGATAGCATTTTCGAGCTCGAAGAGCTCGAAAATATATCTACACTAATGTTTTCGAACTCTTTGAGGTCGAAAACAGCGGGAAGTTTTGGGGCTGGCCCGCAGGGTCAACCGACAGACCGATTTTTTTTTATTCCAACGCGAGTTAGTTTTGTTCCTGTATTACTTTCGACAAATTTTTTATTTTTATTTCAAATGCATTAAAAAAAAAAAAAAACAAAATTATATTTAAAATTCTGAACTCCATTTTTATAAAAATTTTTATATAAAGGCTAACTTTTCTTTTTTTCATATTTTATATGAATTGACAGTTTTAAGTAAAAATACAAATATTTTTTTGTTGACAACTCATATTATTACAAAATCATAATATAAGAATACATAATTTATTTTTATTAAAAAAAAAAAAAAAACTTAACATTCAAATTTTATTTCAAGTTGATTTATATAAAAGTATTAAAAAAAATAATGTGTAAATAAAATAAATATTATTTTTTATAGGAATGTCTCGAAAATTTTTATTTATAAAAATTACTCATTCGTGTTTATACAGCAAAGCCTTAAATTGAAATGAAGATAAAGTATCTGATTAAAAACAAGAATATTAATAAAAAAAAATACACTTTATTTTTAAAAGTAAAATGTCAGCAGATGAACTTGAATAAATTTAAATAAAAAATTCTCGCAATAAATAACCGTATTAAGTATTCACTAGACCAGTAAAGTAATTTAATAAAATCAGTTAAAAAATCATGAATAATTATTGTCATTAAACATAATCAGAATCATGAAGTTTTTCAAATTGCAGGTGTCCAAGCCGCTGAGAATAGAGAGATATATAGGTCATTGGCGAATGCCGACTCCCACCAAAGCGCGCATACTATTTTCGATTCTCATACAAACAGATTATTCTGTTGCTGACCTTCCTCTCTACATTTGTCATTCAAAATATATGTACACATATATATCTTTTTTTCCAGATAACACGTTACTTGACTCAAGTTTTTCTCAATAAGGTAAAATCATATATTTTTAAATGCGTGGGCTTCCGCTTCAAAGTCATAGTGTTTTTTATTCATTAAATAAACCCGTGAATTATTTTAATAAATTAATTTTTAAGTAAATAAATCTTCCATATTTTTTTATCAATGCCAGTATCGATAAAAAAAAATTTTAAAGTAAATTGGTAATTAATAGGAACAAGATTTTTGCTTTAATTTTGAAATGAATGATTCAAATGTTTGATATTAAGACGAAAATATTGGTTTTATTAGAAAAATTTTCAAGGAAATTTAATTTTAAAAAAAAAATCTCTCTTATGATTTTTTTAAACGACCAATAGTTTCACCGTAATTCCAAAATTAAGATTCATAATGATTGACTCAAATTTTTGATAATTACCAAAATCTTAATTTTGAAATTACGGCTTTCTTTTTAGTCCTATGAAAAAATTATAAGAGACATTTTTTTTATAAAATTAAATTTTGAACAACTTTTATTCGAAAAAATTTTTGATACGATTAATATTTTCACCGTAATTCTAAAATGAAGATTCATAATGATTGACTCAAATTTTTGATAATTACCAAAATCTTAATTTTGAAATTACGGCTTTCTTTTTAGTCCTATAACAAGATTATAAGAGACATTTTTTTTATAAAATTAAATTTTGAACAACTTTTATTTAAAAAAATTTTTGATACGACTAATATTTTCACCGTAATTCTAAAATGAAGGTTCATAATGATTGATTCAAATTTTTGATAATTACCAAAATCTTAATTTTGAAATTACGGCTTTCTTTTTAGTCCTATGACAAAATTATAAGAGACATTTTTTTTATAAAATTAAATTTTGAACAACTTTTATTGCAAAAATTTTTTCATACGACCGATATTTTTGCCATAATATCAAAAATTTGACCCAATCAATTATTAATTATTATTTTTAAATTAAAGCAAAAATCCGCGCCCTAGTAATTCATTTCATAAATAATTATATATATTAAATTTCAAAAAAAAAAAAAACAAACAAAATTGTAAATGAGCGCACAATTAAATCGCTGAATAATTGATAAAAAAAAATGTGTAATTTTTATTATTAGCAATGACTTGAATAAAAGTATAAGTACGGGATAAAATGAAATTGATACAGATCTAAAAGTAACAAATACAAGAGATCGGTAGATGAGCGTGACGGTCACGGGAGGCCGTGAAACTCTTAGTCAAGGTTTATCGAGGCCCCCCATAAGGAAACACGAACTTGGTTCTTCCTTGTTTAAATCTTCCTCTCTATTCTTTCACTGTCTACCCTCTCTTATACTCTCTCGTTTACCTCGTATAAAAAACAACTGCGTCATCAGCTGTCCGAGTAACGTAAGTCGCCGTTTTTATTCCTATCGTATACTCAATTATTGCATAAATAATAAAAAACAAATAATCATAATAATAATGATAATTATAACACGCATGCATTCATACTTGAAGTTAAGTCTGAAAAATACATTTTTTTTTTTTTAATACTTTATTTATCGATATCGCGATGTAAAATAGCGCTAATCCCACAGGCTGTTAATTTTAAAAATAAAGATGAGTCAACGTTATAGAATAGTTATAAATATAGTTACATTAAAATAGAATTTATAGAAAAATTATTATAGTTCCGTGATAGTTTCAGAGAATAAATATAAATTAGGGATACAAAAAACTGGGTTTTATTAAATTAAATTATCTAGAGCAGCAGTTGATGTGTAATTAAATTTTATCATTACGTATGTTTAATTTAATTAGGTCAACAAAGTTAAATAAACATCAGGAATTTAACCCAAATTTAATGGTAAAAAATAGTTTGAGTATTTCTTTCTTGTGTTCTTAACTAGGAATCGATATCACATGTCATTCAATTTAGGATCGGTAGCCAAGCCCCGTTGATTTTATTTTTATTTATTTTTGTATTAAAAAAAATATATCTGTATATATTAATATTAATAGAAAGTTAATTAATCTATTAATTATTTATTTAATAATTAGTTTTACAATAAAAAAAAATTATTTACTTTTCCATTTTGAATTTCTGTAAAAAATTTCACTAGCAATCACTGTTCTGTAAAATCACAAGTTTAATAGTATATATAATTATAAAAAAAGTATTTGCATATATTTATATTTATGTAATTTAAAAATAAAAAGATAATGTTTGAAATAAATTTCCGCGGGAAACTCGCGGAGGTCCAGCTCGTTGTGTTCGCACTAGGAGATGGTCAGAAACTGTGCCAAGAACAGTAACTCGTATACCAAAGCACGATGGAATACACCTACTGCACCTACTACACCTACATTTAAAGCGCACACAACTAAATGAATCAATGGATATGAAGATATGTTATGTACTTCATATATATATGAGATGCATATGAGTACAACGGTGAATGTTTTTAAATAATTTAATGCAAGTACTTTACTTAAAGTTCATGTTTAAAAAACACGAGTTACATACTACTGTGGTATTTTTTAAACTATGGTAAAAACTAGGAATAGGTAATGAGTATTTATCAAGGATAAAAAAAAATTTAATTATATGTGATTATAATTACAATTACGTATATGTAATATATGTATGTAATATTATATATGATTTTTTTATCACTTGTTGGAGTGTGTTATATATATTTATAGATAATGTAATAAATTGACATTTAAATGCAAATAAGTAAAGACACTTTTGAAAATTTTTGAAACTTTGTGAAGGATAATTTTTAGGAAATAAAATTGTCTACAAAAAAGATCCTATCACATTTTGTGATAATTCTGAGAGTTTCGCTGGAAAAGTAAGATTATACTAAAATTTAATGTGAATTCAACTTTGACGTTGGATAACTTTTGAAAAATTTAATTTATCGAAAAATTATAAGAGACCTTTTTTGTAGAGCGTTCAATTTTCAATAAATACGTCTATTGATTTTTTTGACATTCTGATTCGCTGATG
Source organism: Microplitis demolitor (assembly GCF_026212275.2). Classification (NCBI taxonomy): domain Eukaryota; kingdom Metazoa; phylum Arthropoda; class Insecta; order Hymenoptera; family Braconidae; genus Microplitis; species Microplitis demolitor. Next base: position 18,908,233 of record NC_068549.1, on the reverse strand, counting down.
AGTGAGAAAATTTAAAACTTTTAAAAAAATTTTTCCCACATGAAAAAAATTCATAAAAAAAAATATATTAAAAATATATAAATGTATATGAAATATGTATAAAATGTATATTTTTAATAGCTAAATTTTGGCCGATTTTCGTATATATTCTATATATTTTAAATGTAATCTAAATATATATATATATATTTTTTTTTTGTATTATATTGTACCGATATTTTTTTTCATAATTTTTGTAGATACATCTGATATATTTTTATACATATATTTTTTATATGTTCTAAGATATATTTTTCATATATAAAAAAATCGGCTAAAAGTTATTAAAAACACATTTTTTAATATTTTAACATATAATTTTTTTTTGAATTTTTTTCATGGGAATCCCCATACTACGTACATGGGAAATCGAATTGTTAACATTAATATTAAGAGTTAAAAGTTTAACAGTATTTTTTTTTTGTCATCTCAAACAATATTTTCCGTATAATTTTTGAAAAAAAAAAAAAAAGTCGATTTTTTGACACGGTCTAATAATATATAGAACATAAAAAGCTGAGAAATGATATAGAGAGATATATGTCGATGTAAGTGAGATTTTATGTACACGATGTATTATGATACTTTTGTTACTTATTATATTCCCTTTCTCAAGATAATAATAAGTAAGTAGAAAATAATATTAAAATATTTTTTCTTGTCTGAATACTTTCACAATGTATTAAATATAACCACTTGTCATGCTGGTGACAATACGTCATCGGTTATGAAATATTTAGTTTTCGTAATTTACATCTTGGTGTTTTATCCATGACCTTTGTTTTGTTTTCTTTTAATCTAGATAATTGAAATGAAAAATAAAAGTAAGATTAAAGTGAATACATTTACTTGATAAATATGTTATTTAATTATAAAAACCATACTTTTAAACAAATTAATATCTTTGGTTTTCAAAATTTTTACTTATGGCAGTAAGATTTTCCATTGCTCATAAGAGAAGGGGTGGGGGGGGGGGGGGGGCAGGGTACTAAAGAAAATAGTGTTTTGAGTTTTCGGGGACTCAAATGCGTTCATTTTTTTTTTTAATGATATTCAAAAAATAAAAAAAAATTTCAGCTGGCATTAAAAAAAAATTAATTTTTTTGCGAGCAAAATGGGTTACCCCCAAAAGAAGTAAAAGAAAAAATTTTTCGACTGATACTTTCGATTTTGGAAAAAGCTTAACAAAAAAATTCAAAATGCTCAACCGTATTTACAAAAGTGATTTTTGAATATTTAAAAAACAAACTTTTTTTTTATAAAAATTTTGAGTTACCCCGTTTTGCCCCTCCTTCCCCTATATCGATAATATTGTAACTGCAAATTACTTTTATCATAGTGCGTATTTAAAATGAATTATCGTTTTTTAATTTAATTTAATGACATTAATAGACTTGTAAAGTATTCAATTCTTATGGGAAAAGTGTTGAATTCAAATTTCTAATAAATTTATTTATTTTAACCAAAATTACTTAAGACAAACTAGTCTTCTAATTGCTAAGATAATTTTTCTTTAGCCAAAAACAATTTGTTGCATCAAGCGTTTAAGAATATACTGCAAATTTGCAATAACCGGAAATGTCGAAGAATTGGAAAAAGTAAAATATACACTTTTCTGATTGAATTTTTTCATTAGGATTCTATTAGAAAATATACATTTTATATTTCGATCGGTTTTGATCAAAATCGATCGAATTTCTATTTAAAATATTTTTATGTATATTCAAATATTTATTATAAATACACAAATAAATTACATACTTTTAATACCTGTTACATTCTAAAATAGTATTTTTTTTATGTATCTCATATGCATATAAAATAATTAGTTAATATTTTTAAATATTTCAAATTTTCGCGCTTTTATTTAAATATTTTCCAAAACAAATAACACATGTACTTAATTAAAAAAAAATTTTTTGCTTTAAGCAAGATCGGCATGCTAAATATAATGAACAAATTAACACATGTCCAGATATTTATTTACAAATTATTTAAATATTAATATAGTTTTAAAAAATTTTTAAGATCGTACCTTTTATTGATGAAATTTTCTAAAAAAGGTGATTAATTTATCAAACGGTTTTGACGCAATGATCATTATCATTGAATATGAATGAATTAATTAATTAATTAATGGGGCCTGATTTAGTATAAGAAGAATAATTATGCTCTTTAATACATACGATGTATTAACTTGTTGATATTATCACATATATAAGAATTAGAGTATAAAATTTACTTCCGGTTATAAAATTAATAAATTTTTTTTTTACTTCATATACGCATTATAAAGTTTGTATATTGTTAAAAAAAAATAATTAACGTGTATGTATATTTATTTATAACATGAAAAAAAAAATTTAATACTTTTAAAATAAAAATTTGAAATAATTTAATGCAGTCTCTAAAACAGAATTAGGAAAATTCCCTAGAAAATTGTGAATATTCACTAACTTAGAGCTATAGTCGTATCACTTTTTAGAATAAATGATATCCCTATCAAAAAAATCCATATGGGAATCTAGCCAAGACTTCTATGTGGTTTTTCACATGGCGTTTGTGGATAGGACCCTTTCCCCTTCATGTGGCTTCCTATAGGAATATTAATCTGATATTTTATTCATATACGTTTATCAATAGACGATAGTCATAGAAATCCAGATACCCTGGATTCCATAGAAATTACTTGTATAGAAACCTAGATTCCTATAGGAATTTCCGACAAAGAAATCTATAAATCCATTTCTATATGGGAATTCAGGATGGTAACCATTATAATTTTTGATGGTAATTGTTACCATCTGGATTATAAATATAACTATTTAGAATAATTATAATCATAAACTCTAGTTAACATACAGGATTGTAACAATTATTATAAATATGGTAAATATTACAATCTAGATGATTCATACAATCATCTAGATAATATTTACTATTATCTGACTGATGGTAGAAATTTTTACCATGACTAGATAATAGCTCCTATTATTTAATTTTCTGATTGTATGGGAATCCAGAGACCCAGTTTCCTATGTGGATTTCCTACATGGGAATCTAGGTATTCAGTTTCCCATGTAAAGTTCCTACATGGGAATTCGAGTATTCATGGTTTTTTACATGGATTTTTATATAAATCCATACACTCCTATATAAAGTCCTATGTATGTATCACATAGATATTTTTTATAGGGATTTTATTCCAGGAAAGTTTATAAAAACACATACACTTTTTATGGTATTTGTATCAATAACATGACACTTTTTGTTAATTTTTCTCATTCCTAATCCATACAATATTTCCATATGGATTTTGACATACAGATTCCCATGGGAAATTATCATAAAAATTCTCATGGAAATCCGTAATATTCCCATATGGATTTGGTATGGTGTGGATTCCCATAGAAACCCATGTGAGAATTTATATCATACTCTATGATGGATTCCTGTAAAAAACCATATGGGAATCTAAGCTGGATTCCCATAAGAATTTTTATTGATAGGGTATTTACTATTAATAAAAAACGCTTATAATAAATTGTGGTCAAACTGAATATAAAAATAATTTAATAGTTCATTGAATATATTTATTAAGTTGTCAATATAATAAACGTATATATATATATATATATATTTTTTTTTTTTTTTATATTAATCAATAGACTATAAAACATAAATAAAGATATAAACTATTAGCATAAAGATGTATAAACGCTATTTAATTTGATAAATCATGCATAAATAGTATTGATATTTCGAACCTTATTAATAAAAAATATATCATTTAAAATAGCTTAATAATTTGCTTTGTACGTTAATCTCTTGTCTTAATGTAAAATAGCTCATAATATAAGCTATCAGTAATTACTCCTTTGAAAAGCCTTGTCTAGGAAGAAATATGATAGATACCTTTAAAATTTTTTATATAGATATCACATATAACAGCAGTTGATAATAATATATTTCAATTTTATGAACAATATATAAAAAAAATTATTGAAATTTTGGTATCACGTTATTTTTAAAATTTAATTAAACATTGTGACCTTTATATGGTTCATATATTTTTCCTTCACGATTTAGTGAGTAGCCGAATTTTTCACGAATCAACTCGTGGTAGAAACTGTATACTACAAGCCAGACGTAGACGTAGAGACCTAGAATAATTATTTGAACATTAATTATTAATTTTTTTTTTTTTTGATATTTCATTTATAATTTGCTGTGTCTGCTCTAGACTCGCACATGAATCACGACCGCGAATTTCGGTCGTGGGATTCCGTATGAAAAAGCAATGTGTAAGCTTTAGTATAAGTTTAAATGGTATAGTAAAATATACCGATACTGCACGGAGAGAAAGGAATAGTAATGATTACTTTGCTACATAGTAACCAGACTCTTTTTTTGTAAAATGGTAAATAATACTATGTACACTGTGAAAAATTCCAAACAAATTTTACTATGGGTACATTGTAACCCCGGACCATAAGAAAACTGGTACAAAATTTACAAGCGTCCCATAGTAAACGTATGCGCATAGGTCCTAATCGTGTCGTCTGCGCATACCGTAATATATTTGTTTTACATGTTAATCTATAAGTATTACTTATAATAGGGAATATCAAGGAGCGCGAACGTGAAGATCGGAACCATTTTTGCTCTTCTTTCGCGAATATCGCAGGTTTTTATGGCGTGAGTGTAGAGCAGGCGCTAAGGTAATATAGTAAAAAAAAATTAGTTACCCATAAACAATGAAATAATGAGGAAATTCACGTACATCGCTGTTGCTGGCAGTGGATATTGCAATGTAAATATTATTATACCAATAGAAGCTGCGAGTTCACCCAATACGTTAGAGAATGACAAACATACAAAGGGAAACACATAGCTTGCTTTTCGCTGTAAAAAAAAATTTTTTTATCATTATTATATGTTTGTTTTCTATTTAAAAAATTATACAGAAAGGCTCAAAAAAATTCCTTCTTTTCCACCTTTAACTTTCAAAAATATGCGCAGTAAAAAAAAATTCCCTAATTTAGTAGATAGAAGATGTCTTTAACTCTATAAAATGAATGATTTCCTAAAAAATGTTGTCTTAAAATATGAATTCATAAAAATCGATAGCAAATATAAAAAATTTGGAAATTTCAAAATTCTTGCGCGTCCTTTTAAAATTCGTATTTTTAATAATGTTATGCCAGTATAAGAACAATGAATATTTTTAAAAGTGAAGAGGGGGGGCTTAATAGTTAGTTTAATTATTTATTAAAGTACCTTAATAGTTCCAATAATAAGTAGCGTAGATAATATCAACCAAATGACAAAAAATGCTATGACAGTTGCGATAACACCTTTTATAACAAAGTATGTACCCATTCGAAATTCGGGATTTGGATTATCTTCAATGTGATTTAAAGCAACAGTTTGAAGTATTAATAATGATAGTCCAAATAACTGAAAGTAAAATTTGTATTATATTATATTTCATTCTCTATTAAATGAAATTCTACTAAATAGCAGCAAACAATTTATTATTAATTGTTATCAATAAAATATATTGTGATCTAATAATAATAATGAATTGATCATTTTTTTGTGGTAATAAATTCTATGTTTATTGTGATAAATTGATAATTACTAACAGAGTTATTGTAAGATACTTACCAAACTTAAGACCCCTATGATTATGCTACCGATTTGTAGCGAGCAGCACCCACAGAAGGTTTTAATTTGCATCTGTGGATAAAGATTTTTAAAAATAAATAAAATAAAATTTTAGTTTTCGATCATAATATTGTCTGTTTAAAAAAATATTATTTTGGACATAACGTAAATATTTTTTTTCCATGTGTGTTTTCGAAAATGGAGTTTTCATCAGATCTAGATGTTTTGAGGTCCTAGAAAGCTATTTGAATATTTCCGGGTGGACCTTCGCGTGCGTGCGGATCTGTGTGTGTGTAAACTAATTTTTGCCGTACGTTATCTTTGGAACGAATCAACCGATTTTAACGTACTTGGCAGCAATCGAAAGGGCCCAATCGGCTAAGTAGCTCATAAGCTATACGAAACCCATACAAAGAAAAAGAATCGGCCCATTACTGGGTCGTGAATGGCTGCCAATTTTCAATCATCGGCCAAAGCTTGGTATCAAGAGCACTTGATGAAATCATTGGCCAACAAACGGCAGTTAATTGTGTGCCGTTTTTATAAGCAAAAAGACGGCTGCCAATGGCTCACCATGCACGGGCCAGCATAGTTAGCCATTCGTTGGCCAATCATTAGAAAACCAGGCATCGGCCGATCTGTGGGAAAATTTCGAAGCTCGGCGACTTTGTATGGGAAGTTGAAAATTGTTTGACTTTTAAGTTTCTTTCGTATAACTCATAAACCACTTACCCAACTTGCCTCAAAATGTATCCAGTGCTGTCTTGATGCTCCCTTTCGATTGCCGCCATATTTTAAATTGTGAAATCGCGAAAATAATTTTATTTTTACTGCTTACAAAAAAATACTACTCAACCGTATTTATTTAAATAGTGTTTTAAATATTTAAAAATAGTAAATTGAAATTTTTATAACCATGTATAAAACAGTACCCATATGAAAATAACATATATAGTCAAAATAGATGTAAAAATATATAATCAATATCAGAAAATATATGTGGCCAATTTAAGTATATTTTCTGATATATTTTTTTTTTTTTTATTAAAAAATATAACATTCATCATATACGAGTCCGTATAAGTGTAGCGTATATAAAATATATATGTCAATCATATACAAAAAATATATTTTTATCATATATGAAAATATATATTCTTGTCATATAAGAAAACTATATTTTTTTCATACATAAAAATATACATTTCTATCATATACAAAAAATATACTTTGATCATATATAAAAACATATATTTATATTGTATATGGAAAAAAAAAGTTTCTTATTCGTATGACCAACTCCAATTAAATTAGATCTAAATTTTAATATACTCTTTAGATTGCAAATAAAATTTTCAAAATTAGTTAATTTGATGCGAATATATATATATATATATATATATATATATATATATATATATATATATACACATAAACTGAACATGATATATGCTGAAATATAACAAAGAAAATATATGGTGCCATATATAATATAAATTATATGCTATCATATATTTCATTTCATATAAAAATTTTATATTTTTTGAATCCAAAGGCAATATATCAATACAATATATTATAAGGTAAATGTAAATGTATATATATATATATATATATATATATATATATATATATATATATATATATATATATATATATATATATATATATAAATGTATATAGCTTCATATAAAAAACATATAAGTTACATATATGGAATACATATATTTACTACTGTATATAATTTTATATTAAAGCAGCCAAAATCGCTATATGATTTTTTATAGTATACAATATACTATATCATATATTTTTTTGTTGCAAACATATATGATTTTATATATTTTAACTATATATTGTTTTTTCATACGGGTAGTAAGTAAAATAAGTTCTTCGAGTATTTTTATACACGAATACACATATCAAGTCTAATTAGACTAAATATTTATAAATAAACTTATTTGAAAATGTGCCGTCAGTGTTGAATACTAATACGGTAATTTGAAGGTTAAAAAAAGTTTGAATATTCTTTTTAAGTAAGAGGTCTAAATTAGCTTTTATAGGACTATATCTACTCAGAATCGAAATGATTACACTACTATGCAATAATAAAATAAAATTTCCATAGAATCGACACAAATGGGTCAAAAACCGCATAAAAACCAAACCTTGTAAAAACAATTTTTCCTAAAAATTCCGAAAAAGTTCTACATGTGCACAGAAAAAAAAGTTATCTTAAGTGAAGAAAATATTTTTGAAGACAAACGATTTTGGGAACCAAGTCAAGATTTTCTTGAGTCAAGAGAATTGGTTAAAAAAAATTCGTCTTGGTTGGAGAAGATTTCTACTTTATCTGAGAAAGTGTGGGCCTCCAAAAAAATTTTTTTGAATTAAGAACATTTACCTTCAGTCGATATTTTTTTTTCTATGTGGAGTTTTAAACTTGAGACGGACTAGAATTTTATCTAGAAATTTATATGAGCGAATTTTGAGTAATAAAAGAACTTTTCTAAAACATTTCTCAAAACGTATTTTTACAATATATTACCCTAGTTCCGAAAAAGTTCGAAAATCTCAAACTTGGAACTTTTTATGCACTTTTTATTTATTCTAATGGAACTATTGGTTTCGAACGGAAAATTTTTTGAAACGAGGGTAAAATATCGAAAAAAAAAATTTTTGGAGAAATATGGTTTAAGAAAGTTCTTTTCTGACTCAAAATTCGCTCATAAAGTTCTAGATAAATTTTTTTTTCTATCAACATTACAAAAGTTCAAAAAAAGTTACAGTAAAAGTTCTGTCTCAAGTTTAGAAGTTCCACATGTCGAGCTTTTTTAAAATTTTTTATAACGAATCTTTTTTGCAAGAGTTGGTTTTTATGCGATTTTTGACACATTTGAGCGGATTCTATAAGAACTTTTCAATATAGATATTATGGTATCATGGTAAAGATGGACCATGTTGACCACCTTCAGAACTAGAAATGAACATATTGCAAAAATTACCATAGTCATAGTAATTTTTGTAAAATGTTTATGTCTCTTCCCGCCAAGTGGCCAACATGGTTCAGCTTTTCTATGCCACCATAATAGCATTTCAAATAACAATATAATGTCTCCGTGTACAAACAATAGTCATTGACGTTGTAGGAACATGAAATATTAAAAACAATAAAACATGACGTTATAAAAATAATTATATCCAGATAACGTCAAGGTTTACCGGCTATGTTGTGTCACGTGTTAGTGATATTAAATAATGTTATTCTTTTACAGGTTAACTGTAAAAATTTGTATTGTAAAAAAAATCTCTTCAGACTTAAAAGAAAATTTTAATTTTTTATTTTTTACTCTTGTGTAAATACTAAGTAATATATTTATGGATACGTATTGTCTGGCTGAAGTATATGTAAAAATATTTACGGATTTGTAATGTGTGACTCAAGTATATATATATATATATATATATATATATAAAGAACTTTGAGTTTTTGAAATATGATAGCATACAAATTACGATAACAACAACGATAATAAAACAAATCAATACACAGGAAAAAATATTAAACTTTACGTGTATGACGTAATTGTTTTTTTTTATTTATAATTGCATGTTAATAATTTTTATAAAAATTATATGGACATAATTAAAATAAAAAAAGTTAATAATTCAATTTTTTTTGAATTTTTAATATATGAAAAAAAAGTTAAAAAAAAAATGAATGTTTTTTAAAATGGCGAAGAGAATGACGATGTAGAGAAAAGAGAGAAACGCAAAAATAAAAATTTTGAAAAATTTTTCTTGAAATTTTTTATTTTTGAGATAAATTATAAGTGATAATATAAAGTGATGAAAATAGACGTTTAAAGAAAATCGATATAAACAGAATTAGAGCAAGTAATAATAAAAAAAAAACAAAAGGTTATATTGTTGAATGTTTTAAAGCAAATGCGATATAAATAATTAGATAAATAATATTAAAGTGTAATTACCTTGTAAGATGAAATTATTTGTCTTTATTAGTTATAAAAAATGATGAAAACAGTTGTTAGATATTATATTATTACGTATTATTCCACCGTTGAATAGTTTCGCCGCAATGCTCGCCAGAAGCTATTTTCTCATTTAAACGCGCAAGTGTGAGTTGCTATTTTTGAAATGCGCGTGCGCATAATATATTCATTCGTATGCACAGTCAAGTAGAATTCTTCAAATAAATCGGTGACGGTATGATATTTAATTACAATGCGCTTATGAATAAAAGTCATTTAAAAAATTTTTTTTTATGAGAAATTTTTATGTCACAATTTTATTAATATAGTTATTAATTATTATTTATTAAACTTATAAGTTAATATATATGTTTTTATATTTTATATTTTATAATTTAATCTGTAATTTTTGTGTTTTCTATACGTTCAAATAATAATGAATGTTTATATATTTTTTTGATAATTGATTTTGTTTTAAAATAACAATTTTTATAACCATGACATAAATCCGCCATATTGATAAATTTGAAAATAATTAAATCGTCTTTTTCATTTAGTAATTCATTAATCATCATAATGATGTAAAAAATAATTCTATGTTAATTTTTGGTAAAAAATTATGGAGTAACGAAATTGTTAATTATTCAAAATGAAAATGTGAAATTTAATTTTTTAACTTGATCCGGTTTTAGAAAACATTTAAAAAATTCTAAAATTCGAATTTATATTTATATTTTTGTTGTACGCATTAATGGAAACAAAACTGAACAAAATGATTGTTTATTAAATATATAGCAGCATATATTTTACAGTTATTATATCACAGCACATTAATGAAAATGATTAAAATTTTTTTTGTTTCATTTATTTTTTTATATTGAGTAGAACAACCCATGGGAGTACTTGTTGTGAATCCTTAGAAAAATTTTTTAAAATAATTTATATACAATACGCAAAAATATGACAGATGTTTCTGTTGTATTCATGTAAAATTATTCTATCGAGTAATACAATAAACATATATTTTTGAACTTACCTATGAATCATATTAAGTCTACTTAGCTGTTTCAAGTGATGATGCAAATATCATATTGATAAAATGTGCAATGACACTTGTTTAAACACACATACATATATACAATAGCCCAAGTAACTATAGTACCATATAAAGGTCACTCGCAATACCAAGACAGTTAATGATTTGATGCAATTTACTTCAAGATCAAGGATAATTTTCTTAACCACAATAACTATATACATACATAAATCCATAATTTTATTATTTAAAGCGTGCTTGCGTGTGAAATAATTATATAGATAATTTTAAAATGTAAGTAGACTGTACATATTTTAAAATATATTTTTGTTCTCAATAAAAAATAAATTTCTTTGTTTTATCTTAACTAAGCTGTTCCGTGATAATCGAATTTAAAAGTATTTTATGAAAAATTTTATCTATGCCCTTACCAATAAATCCGTTACACATAGAGAACTTTAATCAGTTTATATTGTAACGAAAGTGAATGATTATACATTATTAATTTTTTTTTTTTTACATATCAATGTAATTTTCTAAACTTTGTTACAGTTATTCGAGCATGATCTCCGTTTAGATCATTGGTGATTGGTATTGACATGACAACGAATAACTCAATTCGTATTGGAATTACTAATTTACTAATTGGGTCTTTTACCCAATACCAGATTTTCCTTACTTTTCGAACAAGAAATTGGTGGATAAGAGTAGTGCTACTATCACAAGTTCACAATTGACATCATATGAGGTTACAATTTCATTTCTGATGTTTTTCCGTCTATACCTCATTTTTCGGGCGGTGTTACTATGGTCCAAATAATGTTTCACAGCCTCTTAATAAACAAATTCTTTAAACCGCGTCAACTTGGCTAGTTACGAATTTTACTATGGTGTCATATTGGATAATTGCATCTTGGATGTTACACTAATGCGAAAAGTACTATAAGTACCCGGGTAAAAAAAATTATATATAAAAAAAGTATAATTATGGATGGAAATGAATAGTTAATAAATTATGTACATTTTTAGAAAATTTACTCACTTCAAGTATAAATTTTGTATTTTTATACTTGAATCATCACAGAAAATGAGGGCAGATGAGGGTACATGAGGGCACATGGCAGCATGTCTATACTTTTAATAAAAATAATTTTTTATTTGTAAGTTTAAGCTCAATTTTAAAGGAAAATTATCTTTGCGAAAATTGTTGATATAAATTAATGCTATGATGTAAAATAGAATATACTATATTATCTTCAAAAAAGGTACTTGTCATATTGCCGAATGACAAAGGGAAATTCGGGGCAGAATGTATTCGGGTTTGGAATTTATTACTTCTGAGATAAGTTTCTTACCAGGGACACGACGATTGGTGGGCGCGATCTCGTGGCGAGCATCGAACTACTCCCGCAGCTGCTGCCTATATCCTCTCTCCTACAAATTTTTCTCTTGATTTAAGCAACTTTTTTTTTTTTGGTTAAAGCATTCAACAATTTTTGCGTTTAGAGAATAGCACATTCTTTATTTTTCTAAAATTTAATTGATAATTAAATTTAAAAATTAAAATTAATTTTCTATAATTTTAAATAAAAAAATTTTCATTTATTTACTATTACAAGAATAATTAAAATAAAATAGAAAAAAATTGACAAGCGATTTAATGTAATAAAATTTGAGAGTAACCTTTAAAAAAAAAATTTCAAGTATTTTTTTTTACATGAAGAAAAATTAAATAATTTATAAAACACTGGCGGCAAAAATAATTTTTCTTTGTCTATTTTTAATTTCAAAACTTGTTAATAAATTAATCTGTACATCATTTAAAACAGAACTTTTGATAATGACATTTTTAGACGCCGTAAGAAAACCAAATAAATTCTGTATATATTTGTTTATAAAATAAGTGGTGTATTAATAAAATAAATTTATAAAAAATCTAAATTTAGATAAATAGTTTATGGGATTGGAGTCCATGGGATTGGGGAAATCGAGTTGAAACAATTTGGAAAACTTCAATGTCACATAAAAAAACAGATGGAAATTTTGAACAAAATATTAAAACTGGTTAGTTTATTTTATTGATAATAATCCAGCGTAAGCATCAAAGCATTGAATTATTATTTATATAGAAAATAAAAAATAATTAAAATTTTTTTTAAAGTTTTATCTTGGGTGGTTGTATCACGAATAGTTATTTCACATATTTACACATTAACATATATTTCAAATTTATATTCAATACTAATGTGGTGTCAAAGAAAAATGTTATTATCCTGGATGATAATCAGTGCATTCAAAAATTTTATTCTCGAAGTCATTGTATTTATAGTCGTGATATTGCTTTACATTGAAGGAAATATATCTGAGTTTTTATTTGGCACAGTTATTATCGACAAATTAATATCATTAGGTAACATTATTATGTATTATTGCTATAAATTTACACGAAAAAAAATGAGGCTTGAATATTTATATTTATTAGTTTGTAGTGTATTCTTGATTCGATATTGATATTTAGGGGAAGGGCGGTAGAGATAAGCGCGCATGCGCATAGTTAACTTTTTCAGTAAGAAGGGGCATCCGTTAACTCGAAAATTCTAAGAAATTTCCGCTCCTCCGTAAAATAACTGTACAAGTTAACGGAGTTCGACTGTATTGAGAATAAATTTAGCTTTGTGCTTCATATTACAAATTTACTTTTTATCATTTTATATAAAATTTTAATGTTCTATTTTTTCCGTGTAAAAATTAAAAAAAAGAAATATTTATATTATTATTATTAATATTAAATATTTTTACGATCAATCAGATCAAACACTGATTCAGGAACATCCTCGTTCCAGCTATAGCTTCCCACAATTGGTTTACCATAAATTCATTCTACATCAAGCTCAAGGAGATAGATCAAAGAAACTTAATGAGAATGAATCAGCGCACTCCACTTGCTTTCAACGTCATGATAGGATTGTCTATGAGACACCTGCGGTTGGATGAAATTGACAGTTTCCACATTAAAAAGCGACAAAGGTTCATAAGTGTCCCGAACTTGGAAAATTTAACTATCGATTCTTCGACGGAATTTGATGATGAGTATAAAAGTATCAGACCGTCTAAGTCATTAAATACAATATCATTGTTATCAGTCCAGTATCTTGATAACGGAGAAAATTTGTTCAATACAGATGACCCAAGTCTCACCATTTCCGAAAGGGTTTTGAAAATTCTCGGTATCTCGAACAATTATGTCGAGAATATTTTATCAAGAAATGATAAGAAATCAAACGGACGCGGTTACAAAAAATTCAAGTCATCAAATAATCCATTGCAATCGAAGAATATCATGAATACTAGCATGCAATCATCAGATGTTTGTTCTTCTAATGAAAAGAGCGCTAACATTGAAAAAAATTTGAATGCCGAAATTTATATCAATCCAACTTCCAGAGATAAATTTATTGAAAATTATTCCGAGTGGTCTGAGCAATGGACTATGAACAATATTTTGAATAAAAACGAATTAACTGATAACAATTTTTTTACAAACGTAGACAGAGCTATTTCAGTAAAAGATAATTACTGCCAGTGGTCATCCGACAGTGAAAGTTGTGACACTTTATCTCATTGTTATTTTGAAAAAAATTTATGTACCAATAAAATTTCAACTAAATCGAAATTACAAGAAGTAGAAGAATCGGAACCAAAAGTTGTTAATTCTAGTGATCGTAATATGGAAGTTATTAAACAAGAAAACGTCAGTGAAAAAGTACCAAAAAAAAATTATAATTTTATTGATGAATCTGTTGAAACGGTAGAAGATGATAAAATAATTTTTACAACTTGGATTCGTGATTTGATTTACGTTGAAATTTTGAAAAAAGAAGTCGGTTTATTTGAAGACAACAGTGACAATATTGCGAAGCGAATTGTTTTTAAAAATACTGGAACAGATTCAAAAGATTTGACGGAAGCACAGGCGCAAACGCAAACTGATGAAAAATGGCCTGGTGTTAATAGTAATCAAATAAATTTTGTTACTGTTAATAACATCAATTTACCTAAAGTTAATGACAACGAGTATTCTAAATATAGTTCTGATTATATTAATTTATTAATGAAGTCATCGGGTAAACAATCGTTTGAAATTACACGAGAACGGGAGGAAAAAGAACTTAAAGCGTTAAAAGCTTATAATGAGGCCACACTTTGGAAAGATAAAAGACTGAAAGATATGGAGAGACTGAAAAAAGCTCCGATAGAAAGTATTTCTTTGTCGAAAAATAAATTTGAAATGAAAAATCATTCGGGTAAAAAAATCGTGCATAAAAAATATGGAGAAAATAGTGGATTTAAAAACATAACCAAAAATCTAAATTTTAATCTATTGTATAATAAAAATAATAATAATAATTTACAAACACACCGTAAATTAGACAGATCTAGAGCCACTGTAAACATTCCTAATTTGCAATCATTAAAAACTGACGATTTCAAAATATCGAAATTAGACAACAAAATAGATATTTTGGAAAATGGTACCAAGAACGCATTGAATAGCAAAATATCGCAAGCTGCATCTCCGATAATCAAAAAATCTACTGGATTGTATACAGACATAAAAAGCAGAATAGCAAACATAAATTGGTCATTACTTTCAAATAATGATGACAGATTATATAAAAAACCTAGATCTCGAAAATTTGAGTATAAACGAACAGGATTCGATTTTATTGACGATAGAGACATAATAACTTTATTACAAAGTGCGTTTTCTTTTGACCCTCGCGAAAACGACCGTGGGTTCTATTTAGGACCCGCTTCAACGGTATTGTATTCTGTGACAAATTCTGATCAAATTCCGAATGTCTTTAATGAAATTATTAAAGCTGCGCGTCTTACTATTGTACGACATGAATGCCCGTATTACTCATCAACACGAGAGATTGATTTCGGAGATGATTATCTTAGTGATCTACAAACTTTTGGTGAAAAGGATAATCAGCAGTATTACGAAAGTACCAAAATTCCAGAAATTACTGAAATAATACGTGATGATAATAATAACAATAATGATGATACTGCACCAAATTTACAGCAACAGAAAATCTTTTTAATGGATTATTGGTTTCAAAAATACAAAGAACTTGTAGTGGATTCAAATGAACTCAGCCCTCAAAAGTTGGCAGAACTTGCGCGCTTGCCGGGTTTTTATCTTTTCAAAAAATTGATTAGTCAAATAAACTGTTCATTGATGGTTTCAATGTCTACAGTAGTGTCAATGGCATCTATTGAGTCAGATCATGCAGCAACAACTTCGCGAACATTTGATGAGCCAACAAATCCAGAAATTTCTGAAAATGCTGAAAGTCCCGGAAGTAATTTTGATGAAAATCAATTAGAAGAACAGGATATTGATACAATTATTAGAAGTGAAAATATATGTATGAATGAAACTTACCAAAATATAAGAATTTATGATGATTACTGCAATTGGTCAGATCAATCTAGGACATATTTAAATTTAACAGACAAAAATAGCGAAATTTCTTTGGGAAATGAAAGCAATATGTCTGAATTTGCTTAAGAATAATTTTAATTAAAAAAACAAAAGGATTATTTAATTAAAAAATTAATAATTATATTTATTTTATTGTAATAATCAAGTATCAAATATTAACAAGTTTGGTCGTAATTTATTTCACTTGCTGGTACAACATAATTAGGATCACAAACAGTATCTTTGACAGCTTCGTCAACAAAAGCTCTGTACACTCTAAAATTAACATCATTTGGATTCCATGGGCCGTACAAAAACATTGGCAGCCTATTTGAAATGGTCCAAAAACTTTGTCTTTCTTCATTATCAATTCTTATGTCATTTGGAAATACCAGAGTTTCATTACTGACTCCAACTAACCCCAAATTATGAGGCAAATATTCTTTTCTTGTATCCCAACACCATACGGAATCTCTGGTGACCATATTGAAAAACATAACCCCGTTTTTATCTATTGCTGACCCTGAAGAGTGACCGAAATCTTTGGCTCTTTTTTCGCCAACAGGTGCAAAGCTGTCAGGATTTGATTCCGCTGTTTCTTGATCGACTAACACTGCAGTTGATACTGCGAATTCACTAAAACTAGACATTGGATGGAAATAAAGAATCCTGTCATTGTTAACGTCTACTGGACTTAACGCTAGTCCGAGAATTCCGTCCATCCATTGAAAACGAATACCGTGTAATTCGTACTTTGATGCAAAAGGGTTGGGAAAGAAGAAATGATGTTGGATTCTAAACGATGTATCTTTTGATAAGTCGTATATTATTATTGCAAAACGCCATACGTCTGAAAGATAAGCTCTTGCGGAATTACAATCACCGTTACGAATATCTACAACAATATTTGACCAAAGTGAATCTTCTTTGACTTGATCATCGGGTATTTGATATCTTTTAAGTAGTCTGTCTGTTTTTAAATCAAAAATAAAAATGGCCGGTGGACAAACTTTTTTAGGTGTTTCTGATAAATTTACTGACCCTGAGTCTAAAACCCAAAGTCGATCACATTCATCTACTTGAATTCGAAAGACCGATGTCATACCACCACAAGAACCTAAAAAATAAATATAAATTTTTTTTTATTAATCATTTGAAAATTCAACGTTTTAATTTAAAAAATTATCGTTTTTGAACTTCCCGCTATAAAAATTAAAAATTATAAAAAATTCGGGAAGTTATTGTTTCACCCTGATTTTCGAAAATCGAGTTTTCATCAGATGTCGACATTTTTAGGTTTTGAAGCAATTCTGATTATTTTCAGAATGATGTCCGCGCGTGTGTGCATGTGTGTGTGAATTCGCCTTATTTAGCCCTTATTAAACAAAACGATTCACTCAATGTTGAATCTATATCTATATATTATATAGTAGTAAAATTGAATGGTTTTGAAATGTTTTAAATCGTTTCTTTCGATCAAGGAGACATAACTGGCTTACTTAGTCACGATGTAAGACGACCAAGTCTAAATCAAGTTTTGTTTTGACCAGGGTTCTTTATCAAGTATTTTCGATACCTCGAATTTTTCAAGTTCAATATAAAATGTACGGTTTTCAAGTTTTAAAACACTAATGTAATCGAAGCTATTGTCAATTTAAAAATATTTTTGAGCTCTTAAGGGGTAACGGTAACCGATTTTCAAATCAATTGAATTCATGGACAAACACTGAAAACCTAAAATAAAGAGTATTTAGCTTTTTTTAAAATCTTAACAAAGTTCTAGGAATTTCGTATTTTAAAAAATTCTAATTCGTCTCCGAGAAAAATTGTTTCAAAATTCTCATTTACTTTACGAGTGCAACAAAGACAGTCCCGTTTATTTTTCTGGGTGTGAGAAAGAAGCCCGGTAGCGTATCCCCCAGCGGGAAGTTTTTGGGCTGACTTGCAGGGTCAACCGATCTGCAGATTTTTTTCTTACTTGCAGTTATAAAACTAATCTACAAGGTAATTTACTTTTTTTATGCCTTAGAATGTTTAGGTAAAAAAAAAAAATTTTATTTGTGATCAAAAGCAACGGAAAGTTACAGAGCTGGCCCACTGAGTTAACGATTTTTCTAATTTTTTTTCTTATCTAAGAACGTTCAAAAAATATGAATACCGGATAATAAAATTCATTTAGAATTTTAATTACATATGCAAAATTATTATTTCAATTAATTATTTTTCTTATCAATTTTTATAGAAATTGTGTACGATCATCATTACGTCACATAAAATTTATTGTTTACTACATATTCCTCATGTTTTTTTTTTCGAAAAGTGAAAATAGAAAAATGATGCGAATTTCATTAAAAAAAAAAAAAAAAAAAACAGGATTGACTCTTTAGGATTTTTTTTTTTTGGTTTTTCATACCTTGATAATGCCATCCCCAACTAGGATAAGGTCGAAGTTTCGGACTTTTTGTAGTCGTGTATCTTGGTACTGTAGTCAGTGTCGCTGGAACTCCTGGCCTCCATTTCGGAAGTGTTATAAATACTTTATCCTGCCAAAATTCAATACCTAAAGGCATATTATTTTCTGGAATAAATGACTTCTCTAATAATGCTTGTTCACGTGCCACATCACTGGCAAACTCATAGTCTATTGTTTTCCATGCGTAAATCTGTAATAATTTCAAGTCGGAAGTAGTTAAAATTAACGTCCGTATATTTTTATAAAATACATATTCCATAAAGTTTAGAATTTATTTTTCGTTCAATTGTTTAATGCAATTCAAGATAAAAATAAACGATAGTCAAGCTTTGATACTGATTAAAATTTATAATCAAGATTGTTGTAATTTTTCTACACTTTTTTTTTATTTATTGTTGCGAGGTGAATAATTTATCGATGAGGATCGATTTCATATAATTTTATTTTACATTTACACGCAAACCAGTTAACTTTTTAGCTATAATTATATATATATTGAACTAAATTATTTTAATAACATACGTAACCAGTATTTTTTTTTTTTTTATGATTTACGATTTATAATTTAATAGTACATTAAAAAATGTAATTTATTTTAGTTATTGTTTTAACAGGAAAAATGTTTATTATCAAGTTTTGAAAGTTATGATTTTTTTATGATAAAAAAAGTAAATAAAATTTTTGAATAAATTATCTATAGGGGAGGGAGGGGCAAAAAGGGGTACCTATGGAAATATTAAGTTTTTGATGATTAAAATGCGCCAAATCTTTTTGTTTTTAATGATATCCAAGATAAATAGACAAAATTTTTAGCTGCCGTTAATAAATAAAATTTTCTTTTCTGGCGGGAAAATGAGGTACCCTTTAAAAAAGTTGAAAAAAAAAATTTCTGAAAGTTGATCAAATTTCATTAAATTAAATTTTTTTTTTTATGTAAAATACATACAGAAAAATTACATTTCACATCATTGATACGAAGGGAGAAAAAATTTTTTTTGTGGAGCAGAGAGGCCCCCCTCCAAAAAATGATAATTTTTTTTTTTTTTTATTTGAATTGTTATCAATTAAAAAATAAAATATTATTTTTGAATATTTTTAGTGGTCAAATTTGCTTCAACTACAGGAAATCAGCCGAAAAATGAATTAACATTTTAATTTTTTTTTAATTTGATGATAAAAATATGAAAGAATCATTTTTCAGAACTTTCGTCTGGTCCATTTTGCTCCAGGTGTTATGGGTAGGGCTCAAAATGCCCAAATATATCGGATATACACTAATTAAACGAAAAAGAAATTTTTTTTTTTTATAAAATTTTGGAGGGTACCCCGTTTTGCCTACTTTACCCCCTTTTCCCCCCTTACCCTATCTATATCCCTACAATATAAAAAACATCAAAAATATGTAAAGCCAACTATTCGTAACATGATTGATCGAAAACAAAAAAATATATGCAAACGACACGAAAATATACATTAGAATAAATATATAAAAAACAACACGGACGTAAACTATAGTCTATATTATTAAAAAAAATTTGGTAAGCACTTTATTCAATTACCGCCATCTTATGATTTTTAAATTTTCCGCTATGAAAATTGAAAATTTTGAAAAATAGACAAGTCATTGGTTTTGGTTGGATTTTCGAAAATGGAATTTTTATCAGACGTCAACGTTTTGAGGTCCTAGGAAACTATTTGGACTATTTTAAGATAGATTTTCCTGGTGTGGAATTTTTTTTTTTTATTATTTAAAACTTTAAAAAATTTAAAAAATGATATTTTAGAAAAAGACCATTTGCTCCGAAATATAAATTTCTTTTTTCTATCATTTTTTTTAAAGCGGTCTGTCGTACCCCGGAAAAAACTTTTTTTTTTTTTTAAATTATGGGAATATACAATGGATTTGTTCGAGACAGATCAAAACAACTTGTACCGGCTCAAAAGCCACAAAAAATAATTAGCGCCTTAGTTGGCCGTCGTGTCCCGATCTTCTTTACTTTTTAATATTTTTTTCTGCTGTCTATTGATAATATTTTATTGAAGAATAAATTTTAAATTTACATTAAAATAAAGTGTAAAATTATACTCGGGTGATCACGAAGTGACTGCGGGCTTCTTGTAAAATACTTATCCTCTTTAAATTACCATAATTATTTTGAAAATTATCTTAATAATAATAATGAATTTTTATAGAAAAAAAAAAAAAAAAAAATTGAATTACCAGTTCCATAGCTGCACCAGGAATCGGTTCTTCTGGAAAATTTTGCAAAGGTGGTTCAATATCTCTATTCGGTACATTTATATCATTAATACCAAAAATAGATTCCGTTGTAAATTGATTTTCAGTTGAAGTACGAAATGTTTCAACTAAACGGCCGAATCGCATTGAATTTAATATATCAGCATTTAAAGAACTTGAAGTAGCCTGTAATCATAATTTGTTACTTAAAATAAGAATAATTACAATAAAAAAAAAAATAATAATACTCAAAACTCATCACATATATAAAAGTATCAATACCACTTTGTACATTGTATCTGGATTATTATTATTGAAAGAAAGCGGGAACTCAAGATCTTGATGACTCGGAAAATTTTGAACATTTTGAGCATTAAATTCTCTAAGACCAAGTAATGTCATTGACATCAATAGCGGTACGACATTTGTGATACCTATAATATAAGAAAAACAATTATATATATATATATATATATATATATATATATATATATATATATATATTAAATTAATAATTTTATACACTGTAAAAAATTTTCAGAGTGAATGCAAATTAAATTCGGAGTGAATTCGGAGCAAATAATATTTTAATTCTTTAATTCTCTTGGAGTAAAATTTACTCCAGTGCAAAAAAAATACTATTGACTCCGTATGTGGAATTTTTTTTTGAACTTTGGAAATCTGACACGGAAAAAAGAGCAGTTGAAAAATTTAATTCATATCTGTATTTATTACACACTGTAAAATCAAGTGTGTAGTCAAAATTTACACACTTACCAAATAACATTGAAACGCCATAAATAATCTATAGATATTTAATACACCTGAAACGTGTTTTAAATGACTACAAAAAACTATAGCTTCGCTTATGGCCTTAAACATAGAACACATTTACTATGTGTTAAAATAATACGTTAACACACTTGATTTTAGAGTGTAGTTGAATCGCTTATTTGAGAAACCCCATAAGTCATGAAAACAAAATTTTTCAGGAAACACAAAAAACATTTTTCTGGAAAAACTTGCCATTGAAATGATAAATAAATAATTGAAGAGAATAATGTTAGCGTCTCTGAAAAATATTCAAACACGGAAAATTCAATTTTTTAATTGAAACTTCTTAAAAAAATTATTTAAAGTTGATTGACTTATGGGGTTTCTCAACCAAACGGAAGAAAAAGTTATAAAATCATTGTTTTTTTTTTTATTTTTTCCACTCAAATAATTTATCAGACTGATAAAATGAAGTATATAATATGTATATAAACTCTGAAATTACAAAAAATAATAATTAATTTAAGTATTGTAATTAGTCATATTATTTTTTTTTCTAAAAAAGAGCGAATTTTAAATAAAAAAGAAAAAATTATTTCTATAAAACTAAAACTGCATATGTTTATTTGAAAAACCCCATAAGTCATTGACTTATGGGGTTTCTCAATAAAATGAAATTTCTGTCACCCCATAAATTTTTTTTTAAACACTGATTTGATGGATATTTTTATTAATTTCTATGGGGGACGTCCAAAGAACCCAAAAATGCAAAAAACCCAATTTTAAAATAACATGACTTATGGGGTTTCTCAAATAAACGATTCAACTGCTCTTTTTTCCATGGAAATCCATATTTACCCCGAATTTACTCCGTCACTCAGAGTTCCGGAGTTCAATTAAAAATCCCCTATTGACCCGTATGTGAAATTTTTCTTTTAGCTCCGAAACTCCAAGTAACGAAGTGAATTCAAATTTATATTCACTGTTGATTTTTTACAGTGTAATATGACCACTATCATTTAAAAAATAAATTTCTTAAAAGAGCTGTCACTACCACGAATCATATTTGCAATAAAATGTTATTGTTAACAATGACCCATTCAAGTTAATGACTCAACAATTAAAATATCAACAATCACGGTATGCGCTGTGAGCTATTCAAGATGCAACTGTGTAACTATTTGAATATCGGTTACGTGCATTTTATTGAGTTTGAATGAATCTGAGGTATAGAGTAAGAGCTGTGTCCCCTCTTGAGCTTCTGTTTTCACGTTTAAGAAAACTCTCTTTCTCACTGTTCCATCTTCCTTTCAGTTGATGATAAGTTATTACTGCGATTGAGTTTATGTAAAATTAGACACGGTAGTGAAATATTATTCTTATTGGATAGTTATTTTTATATATTTAGTATCCGAGTGTTTCTATTCCGTTTCCTGTTTAAATTACAAGTCCTTCACTTTTACTATTATACTTTTAAAATTAAGTTGCGGAAAAATTTTCGTCATTTCCGGGTCATTAATTATTTAAGTTTACTGCAGGATGTCGTACATCATTCCAAATGTTACATATATTTTTTTATGGTTACATATAAAAAAACTTGTTAAAACGAAGCTATTGAGTTAAAAAAAAATATATTTCAACAATCCGTTAAATAACGACATTAAAATAAAAATATTTTTTAATTATTGCATATCTAATTAGTTAATTAGCTTGAAAAATAAAATAATATTTCACACCTCGAATGCGAAGCAGAAAAGTAGTGCTTTACTGTCACTAATTTTTTATTACACACTGAGAGGAAATCTTTTTGAATTATTGTATATTCTTACCATAAGAAATCACACCCATGAAAAAAATTTATAGAAAAAATATATGTTAAAATATAAGAAATATATATTTTTAATATAAAATACATAAGAAATATATAAATTATGTATAAAAAATATGTTTTTAATAGCTAATTTTTAACCGTATATATTTTATATATGTTAAGTGTAATTTTGATATATTTAAAATATATCTTATAATATAAAAAAAATACATGTATGAAATATAAAATATATATTTGATATTTTTTATATCGTCATACTGATATTTTTTTAATATTTTCATATATGTATTTTTTATAAGGTAAGTGATCCCTCTATCGGCCAGGCCCCTTTTATTGGCCATTTTTAGACGAAGCATCGATATATTCCCATTATAAGTACGTATTCATACGTAAATAGTTTAAAAAAAAAAGTAAAATTAATCTAGTTAAGATTAAACATACTTTGATTATTGTAAAAATTCATTTTGTAATTAAAAAAAAAAATAGTAATGCGTCAGATGCGATTTCTGGTGAGTTCTTATCAGGTATAGTTGTCCCGATAAAAGCTTGAGATTTTTTTCCCACCAGTTCTTTCCCCCACCACCATAATATTAGAATGAGTACATGCGCAAAACCTCTAAAATTAACATTTTAATGGTGGGAGAAAATATCGTGATGGGCAGTGCTGCCAGAACGTGCGATATTTTTACCCCTTTCTGTCATTACACTCAATGCTATTTCATCTCAGGAGGGGGTAAAAATATCGCACGTTCTGGCAGCACTAGTCATATACTATTTTAAAGGTAATATATTATTTTAAAGGAAATTTTATGTAGGAAAGAGTGAAATGACACAGAACGGGATGTTTTGAGTTGGGTTCGAACCCAAGCCCTCAACAATCCGTGATTCTGAAAAGCCCTCAACAGTCCGCGATAGGAAAAAAATCCCAAGTTTTCGTCGGGATAACTATAGGTTATGTATTCTTGTTTTTCCAATAACCTATTACTAATTAAAAATAACAATAAAAGTCCGATTTTTTTGTAATCTTATTAGCTCGTTTCATAGTAATTACAGGAGTTAAAAACTTGATGATTTTTGCCTAATTTATATTAAAAATAGGGTGGCCGAATATAGACACAAGAAAATTATCTCTGTATGCATTATTGGTTACCTTAGTTTTATTTTTTTTGAGGTTATCAGCATTTATATGCAAAGTAGTCAATTTAATTTTTTAATGTCAAAACAAATAAACAAATTGATTAAGTTATATTCCGAAATAAATATAAATATTGAGAATAGATGTAAATAAGTTATATACATCCAATCAGCTAAAATTTTATTTATAAGGTGGCCGATAAAGGGGGTTTAAGCAGGCCGATAGAGGGGACATTAGGAATTGAAGTTATTTTCATTTATTATTGATTTCTAATAAATATTTTTGCATATATTTGTTTTTAATTTGAAGTTAAATGTATAACCTCAAAGGTTCTATCATTGTTTTATGCATTAATTGGTTTTTTATATTTTGATTCTGAATTCGAAAAAAAAATACGCTTAACTGGCCGATAGAGGGCTCATTTGCCTTATACGGCCAAAAGTTAGCTATTAAAAATATATTTTTTATACTTTAACATATATTTTTTTAATAAATTTTTTTCATGGGGGTATGCTATTAAAAATTTTCAAATTACTATTTTTTTGATGAAAAAATAAGAATATTTTATTCAAAATAATTTTCTTAATCGAAGACATCTAAGTTTATTTCAAGATAATTTGATTTTTTTTTATTGCAAGTGCAAATAAATTTTGATTTTCTTCTGTCAAAAAAATGATTCTTCGCGTTAAATATGAAATTAATAGTACAATAATTTATATCGATTTATTATTTGAAAAAATATTATTGTTTTTACAAAAGTTATTTTTTTTCTTAGTGTCAAAAAATTGGACTCAATTTTTATAAAAAAAAAAAAGTTTTTAAAGAAGGCTTTTATTAAATGACATTGAGTTATTAAAAAAAAAAAAAAAAAAAATTAACTGATGATCAGTAACTGTCTGATGGTCAGAGCTATTTTACTGTTGTGAGTAAATGGGCTGTAAATACTATACTTATCACTTCTCGTAATACCCTATCATCAGTGTCAGTGAAGATAATCATGTGCATCATAAATTTTTAATAATCATAGGATTTTGTAAGCGATAAAAGTATTAAATAAATCATTCAGCTTACACTTATTTTCTACTTATTAATAGATTGGAATCTGATGAAGAAATGGCTGACAAGTCAATTTAACTTCTAGATTTTTTGATAAATTCTTTTATTTCAATATTTTATTCTATTGCGCATAATTATACACTCGTAAAATTTTACTTCCTCGTCCTTAATGAGAGAAAAAAATTTTTTATACGCCCTTATGCCTTTTCAAGGACATTTTTTTCGGGATACGTCCTTATGACATCAGTAACGCGATATTTTCTGTTTTAGGCCTTTTCAGTAAAATTTTACATTTTTAAATTCAAGAAAACAGAATTAAGCGTTTTTTGCTAAAGATGTCAGCTTGTTTTTTGAGTCCAAATTTGAATGATTAAAATTTTTTAAATTTTTCAGTAGACCGAAAAAAAAATATCATAATCTTTATAAATATGAATTTCATAAAATTTTATCAGTTTATATTTATTTTTTTGTAAACTGAAAAAAGGCGGGAGTAAATTCAAAATGATAATAAATTTTATTTAAATCTGAATTCACTCCGTCGTTCGGAGTTTGAAATTCAATAAAAAAAAATGATTCGAGTTAAATTGGCTTAGAAGTAAAAGAGTTAAAAAAATTTTTACTGCATAGAATTCTTTAGCACACTTCGATTCAAAATAATTTAATTTATTACAGAGTGAGAAATTTTATATAATTTTTAATGATAAAGAATTAATAATAGTAGCTTACACTGACATATATCGATAATTAAAATTTCAATTTACATAAAATTGTAAGTTTATGAGCGATTATAAATATTTAGTTACTGTTATATAACAAATTCGTAACTTCCTTCTGCAACCAAATAATTTAATGATAATTATTAACTAAACGATTATTGAATCCATAAAATAAGATTATAGAGCATTAAAAGAGATTATAAAGTAATTTAACGTAATAAAAATATACAACATTAAATAGTTGATAGTAAAATATTTTTAAATTATTGCTTATTTTTTTCTGAAAAAAAAAAATAAAATTGAGCTATTACCTTTCACTAAAAATATAATTTTCTAAAGTATTTAACAAAAAAAAAACCTATGTATAATAGTCTGTTCCAAAAATGCTCATATCAATCAACTTCAAAATTTTAAACAATTCTGTACTGTAATAATATGTAAGCATATTAAAGTAGTAGATATTTCATAAGGATTATTTTTCACTTAAAGTTCAATTTTTTTTTTAAATTTAGAAATAAATTTATAATTGTCAACACGGAGAGAAAATTATGGGAGTGGTTTCTATAATTTTGTGAAATTTCATCCTATACCAGTATAGGAATGACGACCATAAAGTATGGGAGCAGTTCCTATAATTATAAGAATGTTACCCATAATTATAGGAACAGTTTCTATAATTATAGGAATGATACCCATACCATTATAGGAATGGTTCCTATAATTATAGGAATGTTTCCTATAATTTATGGGAATACTTCCTATAATATTACGAGAATCATTCCCATAATATATAAGAATGATTCCTATAAATTATAGGAACCATTCCCATAATGGTATATGGGTATCATTCCCATAATAGTATAGGAACGATACCCATAATAGTATAGGAACGATACCCATAATATTATAGGAATAGTTCCTATACTATTATATGAATGGTTCCCATAATATTATAGGAACGGTTTCCATAATATAGTATAGGAACCAGTCCTATAATATTATGGGAATCGTTCCCATACTATTATGGGAACCATTCATATAATAGTATAGGAACTATTCCTATAATATTATGGGTATCGTTCCTATACTATTATGGGTATCGTTCCTATACTATTATGGGAATGATACCCATATACCATTATGGGAATGGTTCCTATAATTTATAGGAATGGTTCCTATAATCTATAGAAATGGTTTCCATAATTTATAGGAATGGTTCCTATAATATTATGGGAATGGTTCCCATACTATCATGAAAAGATTAATTCAAAGAAAAGTCTGAAAATTACCTCTACACGGAAAGAAAATTATAGTAAGTATTCCCATGTATTATGGGAATGGTTCCCATAATGGTATAGGAATTTTACCCATACTATTATAGGAATGGTTCCTATATATTATAGAAACCATTCCTATACCATTATGGGAACCATTCCCATAATACATAGGAATACTTACTATAATTTTCTTTCCGTGAGGAGATCAAAAATATGTTTCGCTATTGTTTAGTTTTTTTTTTTTTATTTTTAGAGTTTAATCATTTTTTTTTTATAAAAATATATAATAAAACGTATATATTTTGCATATAAAAATTACTTTTAATTTTTAAAAGTAAAATTTTTTTTTTTTATAAATTTCATTTTTAATTTTCCCAACGTGTTCCCAATTATTTCCCAATTGGGTAATACCAACAGCTAATTATTAATTTTGACGTTGGTTTATTCCAACAAGTTCCCAAAAATATGCCAATCAAGCAAACCCATTGTCGAACCATTAAGCTTAGCACTGGGTTAACCCAACATGTTCCCAATCCTATCCCAATTGGATGAACCCAATCGCAATTTTTTATTTTCATGTTGAATTTACCCCATATGTACCCAATGATATCCCAATAGGGATAACCCTACACTGTGAAAAATTTCCAACAAATTTTACTATGGGTGCATTGTAACCCCGGACCATAAGAAAACTGGTACAAAATTTACAAGCGTCCCACTGTAAAGGTATGCGCATAGGTCCCAATCGTGTCGTCTGCGCATACCGTTTACTATGGGACACTTGCAAATTTTGTGCCAGTTTTCTTATGGTCTGGGGTTACAATGCACCCATAGTAAAATTTGTTGGAAATTTTTCACAGTGTATCGGACTTGCCCCATCAATACCCAATGGGGTCCCAATGTATGCTTGGAGATAATTTCTAGTCGGGTTCCCCTGTCGACAGTTTTTAATAAAGAACTTCTACATTTACACTATTGGTCATGTGAATCTTCTAATTCACACCATCCAAAATTTAACACCATGCGTCGTGTAACTTTTACACCAGTGTTGAAAATTTTAACGCTAAATCATCCACACCGGACTCAAATTTTTCACAGTGTATTATTCCACTATGTCATTTTCGGTGGCAATGTTATAATTTACTCACATTACACCATTATCCATGACTAATATACATTTATTCTATGGTTACTTGATCCCCACTATGTAATTATAAGCTAAACATAATAAAGATAATAATAATAATAATAATAATTAAATAAACTCACGAATCTCATTGTAACCATGAAAATTGTACTGAGAAAAGGGACTTCGTTTCCACGAAAAATCATGGTAATCAAAAAAGGAATCACCCCAATTAGGTAAACTTTCATCACTTTTTTCAAAACTCAA
This sequence comes from Microplitis demolitor, assembly GCF_026212275.2. Lineage (NCBI taxonomy): Eukaryota > Metazoa > Arthropoda > Insecta > Hymenoptera > Braconidae > Microplitis > Microplitis demolitor. The sequence continues at coordinate 18,879,108 of NC_068549.1, read as the reverse complement.
ATTTTCCTCACTAAAATTTCTATCTTTTTTTTGTTTTTTTCTTTTCATTTTATAAAATTATTTTTGAATTAATAGTTGATCATTTTTAAATAAACTTTTGCTGTAAACTGTAAGCTGTAACTCACTGAGATGTACATCACCGTTTAAAACAACACAATAACTGGTCGGTATCTCGACCCGATTTAAAAACAGAATGTAAAACACTCCTTCTTTTTATTTTAATGTTTAGCGCATATCAGGAAAGTTATAGCACATCATTCGGACCGACTAATCTTACGGGCCGTAACAATCACGTGCGGAAATTATGGTTCTGCAAGTGAAGGAAAAAGCGGAAAGAATGGATGTGTTAATTGCTATTACTTATTACTATAATTTATCTCAATTTTTAATGCATTCATAAATTATAATCTCTGTAATAGCAGAGACAATTAAAAATTTTAAAATAGATAACAAACAAAAAAGAAAATAAAAACAACAAATTACTTAATAATTATTTTACACATATTTATTAGTTGAGAAATTTAAGTTAAAATTTAATTAATGTCGCTAAAAGTTAACGAGGCTAACTGGTCATCATAAAATTTCTCCGTAAAGAAATTTCTTTGGTTCATACGGTATCAAGGTCACTCAATAAATTTCCACATGAAACATTATTTTTATTAATTATGTAAATTTTAAATACTCTCCCAATTTAATTTTGGTTTTTAAATTTATTTTAATATATAAATTGTCGCACGCGATCATCATGAAAAGAGAGAGTTCGTTTTAATAGAATGGTCATCACGATTGCTTTCAATCATTCGCAATTATTTATATATATATATATATATATATTTCCTGTTTTTCCATTTCTTAGATTGGCTTCACTTGAACTTCACTTTAATCGCGTGACAAGTATGTTTTATGCAAAAAAAATGTATAGTAATATTGCATGCAAATGCAAATTCATTAAAACACTAAATTATTTTCACCAGACATAAATTTCACTAGACAAGGTATATTTATTCACCTAAATGTCTTGTAAATAAAGTTATTTATGTTAATAATACAAAAGTGAGTTAACTCAAGACCAGAAGATCTGATGACTATCCGGAAAAATATAATTTGTAGACTAACTGAGTGAAAGTTTACCGATTTATTTATTCATTATAATTTAGATATTTCTTTTTCTCGCGCCAACTGCGTCTGGGATCTGTAATGTAACGACAAAACTATAGAACCGTGATATTATGTAAATTACGAAATTAGTGAAATTATACGGTTTAATATTCTTATCACTATTCATAGACGTAAGATATAATTATATTAATGTATTAATAATTATTTGCTGAGTATCGAGATAAAGAAAAAATTAATAATTAATTGTAGTATGAAAATTATCAATTTATTTATTCAATTTTTTTTTCATGTCTGTGGTTTTGAAATTATAACAATTAAAAAGTATATATATATATATATAAATAATTACTTTGATGGATGACCACAAGGAAAAAAAAATAAATTACGGAAAAAATTTAATTGTTTGAATAATTTATATAATAAGCAATTAAGATTAATTAACAAAAAAAAAGTATAATTAAATTCTGATGGATTAATTTCTTCAATTGCAATCAGACACTTAATTTTTTTTTTTTCTTGCAAATAAAAGGTTAAAATTTTTTAAAACATGCATGAAAAATTTTAATGACTTTTGATTTATAATAAAAAAAATTTTAATTTCTTTCATGATACCAGTCTTGAAATTTAAAGTTTCAGTGTCTTGACGGCCAATCGAAACAAGCTAATTTCAAGCCGATGCTGAAAACAACTACTGTAAAGAGACATATCAATGTAGTAACCGTTCATGTCAGAACAGGACTGAGTACTGTTTTGGATATTAACCCTTCAGTATTCACGTTATGAAAATTTTACTCACGGTCGGTTTCAATGTTAATTATTTTTTAAAATTCAAATGGAAAGACCACTTGAAATTTTTTTTACCTCTCGCGAATTTCATATTCTTTCTAACTGTTTATTAAAAAATTACTTAAAATTACTTTAATTGTAAATAAAAAAAAAAATTTTTTTTTAAAGACTATGAGATTTTTTCTCATGGCAAAAGTATTAATGGATGAAAAATTTCATTCTTCGTTTTTATTCAGGCCGTCGTTCGGATAATTCCGTTGTCGGCAGCGACCATATTTGCTTAAATTTACAGACACACACGCAAATATCAGTGTAAAAGATTGTGATCAGTTGTATTATTTATTTTAAAAAATCTATTTGCTTGGAAAAAAATAAAAATTGTGATTTTAATTATTCAAAATAATAATTAAAATAAATTTTCACCCTAGTCTAAAATCGTCTTGTTTCATCCCTTGTCACACAATATGCTATTTTTTCCGTTGCATCTAATAATTATGTAAAATTTAATTCAATAAAATTTATTTCATATCCAGAATTTTTTTTACCTTTTTTCGGACATGCCCCATCTTCCCCCAAACAATGAAATTTTTCTGTAACGGCAGCTGGAATTTTTTTTCATTTACTTTGAATATCATTAAAAAAAAAAACTTTACCGTATTTGAGTCTTCGAAAACTTAATATTTTCTTCAACACCCCCCCCCTCTCCTTTCCTTCATATTTTTTATTAATAAAATATAAATGTATCAACAACTTACCATATAAAATTTACATTCTAATGAATTAATTATACCCTTCACTTTTATTAATCATTGTAATTTCAAAACCAGCTAAAGAATGTGATTATTAAATTTAAATAATTTTTTTTATTTTAAAAAATCATTAGAAAACTGTGCGTTATAATCCACAAGAAATTTAAAATTAAACCCACAATTACAGTTTGTTCCTTTAATTAAATTATCAACAGGACTTTTCATAATTCTAAAATTAATTTCACTAAAATTTTGTGTTTCTAAAGCTATTTTTTGGTATCTATTCGTTGCAATCCACAGCTCTTCAGATCTTGATGTAATGTATGGAGGTATTACTTTGACCCCACTCACAAATTGATAATCATGATGGTCTTTATCAATTACTACCTGTAAAATATATTTAAAAATAAGGACATTTGTAAAGAGCGCAAAAAAAAAATTTTTTTTTTTGTGTAATTTAGATAACTTTCAACTGTATTAAACGTACGATATTATCTTTAGTAAGAGGTTTATTAATATTCCAACAAGCCATTGCGAGATCATGAGGGAGTCCAAAAAAAAGTGTTCCGGCCTTAGAGAAAGCCATGGCAGCTGCTTGACTTGGTAATGCTCTCGATATAACCGTGTAACGTATCGGTTCATTGGCATACGATTTTTGTAGACTAGATGTCTCAACAGAAATCATATCAAAAGATGCCAATGGCCGAAACATTAAATTTCGTGAATTTTTATTAAACTTTGGGCTCAATGCCATTCCCAAAATTCCGTCGTCTAAATAAAATGTTTCATTCGCAATCGTAACACTGGCCGCTGTTTCTTGAGGTTCGAAAATCGGCGACTCTAAACGCCAAAAATTTGTTCCATTGTAAATTATTAAGGCATTGCCAGTTACATCTGCTATGTAGACCTAGAAAAAAAGATTTGGAAAATCTAAAGGCGCACTTCTCGAACGCTAATGTTATATTTTACAAAACTTCAAAAAAATTTGAATCTCCCGCCTTTTATTTTTTTTATAGAAATTTCCATGGTAAATATACGGTAGTGAAAGACAACAAAAAGAGTAAGATAGAGAGAAGATTCTTAATAAAAATGGCTGCAGTGTGCGTTTGTTTACATGTAAAATTGTCGGGTTCAACAGTAATGATTTATTATAAAAAAAACGAGAAGGACTACAGTAGTGATTTTTGAAAAGAACCTTCTCTGCATAATTCCGAAGATTGTGAAAAAAAATTTAGTCGTTTCGTCAAATCGTTCTCGAGATATCCGAACTATGAATTTTTTTTGAACCACAGATTAATCGACGTCCATGATAAATTTTTTTTCTATAACTTTTTTCATATTAATACGTATCATACAACTTAAAAAAAAATATCAGGTTTATTCATTAGTGTTCCCTCTTTATACTGATGTACTTTTCATAACGTGTAAGTGTGATTTAAAAATAATATATACAGTTTAATGTGAGGGAATCGCGTGAGCTTGGTAAGTCGGTTATAAAACATAACCTCTTTGCTTCGCGTTCGAGACGTGCAATTTTTTTTCTACATGAACGTTAATATAAAATGAGTTTGTTAAAAAAAACTACTTTTTAAAAAATTCAAATATTTTTTAAAAATAATTTCTAATGATCGATTGATTATAGTGTGTTACATATATTTTATGCACTATTTCGATCTGTCAAGACAGTGCGAATTATTTCGTTGTAAAGCAATAGATATAAATCATAACATATGTTTAATACTATTGCACAATTACAAGATAGAGTTTAAACGCTTTTAATTCATGGTACAACTGCACAGTTTCATAAAACACATTAACCCGTATTAAAAAAATTATTTTTAAAAATGTTTCATAAAAGTTCATAACCGTAAACTTCCAAATTATGCGACTTTAAAATTCGGCTGAAATGAAAAATAAATAAAAAAAATTTTTCGATCGTAAAGCACTCTCTAATGCTACGCATCATGAGTCTTGCAAAAAAAACTTTAAAACGAACTGTGATCGTTTTTCGACTCTTTATAAAAGCTTTTTTGAGAATGAGGCCTGGAAATTGATTTTTTTTTACTTTTTTTGAAGCTCTAAAAATTCAAAGTTCGAACTTTCTCAAAATTGGAAGTTCACTGTTATAAATTTTTTTGGAAATTACTTTTTTTGCATAAGTATATAAATTCAAATTCCATAGATATAATAAAGGACAGTTGTTGAATATATATATATTTTTCTAGACAGTTCCGATTTCATTACATTTAGATCTCATCTACTGTAGTACGAAAAATTTACAAACATCGTTTAATCGGTAAAACTGTTATTTGTCTTTATCAAATTCTCAAATTTTTCAAAATAAATACTTTTTGATAATTTATATCTATAATGTTACAACACAAATAATTAATAATAATAACGGCTTAATAGATCAGAATAAAACCATAAAATACATGTGACACAATTCTGATAATTTATGAAAAAAGAAAAAAAAATAGACTACAATATATATGTATTTTACTTACAAATGTTTTAGAACAGTAAACTCCTTCAGTTTCCACGACCGGCGTTACCAATAAACCTTTTTTCGTAATTATATTTGTAGCTATCTTATGAGGAATTCTAGCTCTTTTTATAAGATGGTCTGATTTAAGATCAAACGCTAGTAATTGCGCTGGACAAACATGCTCTTCATTAATTTTTCCTGTATCCAATACCCACAAACGATCACATTCATCTATCTGTATAAATATATATATGTATATGTACAAAGATGAATTATTTATTTATAGATAAATAATTTATGATATTAACACTTACGGCAACGCGAAAAACACTTGTAATTGAATTACAATCTCCTTTTCTTGCCCAATTCCAATTAGGATAAGGTTTCAAAAGAGGACCACCGTGTCCATTTTTATTTGAAATTGTTGTCAAACTTGCCGGTACTCCATCAGTTTTTATTACCGTAACGAATACTTTTTTACCTGTAATTTTTAAATTTTTTAATATTTTTTTATTTTGTATTAATTATTGTACACTATAAAAAATTTGCAAAATGAATGCGGATTAAATCCAAAGTGAATGTAAAGTGGATTTTTAATTTATTTAATCTCCTCGGAGTGAATTAAAGTTGAAATAAAATTCATGTAAACGATCATTTTTGGAATTTTAATTTAATTACAAGTGTGAAAAAATTTTAAACTAGTGTACACTTTTTTGCGGGTTTTCTTTTTTGAAATTTTCTGTCAGCAAAATTAATTTGAATTGACAATTTTATGAGTTCGGAATTTTCTAGTGGATCCGAATTACGGTAAATTACCATATTTTTGCGAGAAAATACCGTAATTTACTGCAAATTTACCGCAGGTGGCCGCAAATTGCCATAAATTACCGTAGTTGGCGGCAAGATGCCGTATTTTACGGCATTTCTTCTGAATACCGTAAATTATGGCAAATTTGCGGTAAAAAATCGCACTTTGCCGTAAAATACCGCAGTATTGTCACCATTTTACCGTAAATTTGCCGTAAATGCGGTATTTTCCCGTAATTTGCGGTGAATTACGGCATTTTTTCGAATGTCAATTATGGTACTTTACGGTTATTTAGGTAAACTACGGTAATTTACCGTAGTTCGGATTTGCTAGGGTTAGTTTCAATCTCTCATATTTTCGACTACTTATTGATAAAAATTTTAAAAAACTGACTTTTCCATAAAGTTCTAATAAAAATCAATTTTCAGTTCATTTTTTTTTTTTTTTTTTTTTTTGCCTCAAACCTGAATGATTCTGGTAAGCGCCATAAATCCTCATAAATTCCTAAATAATTATTTTGTTTTTTAATGTTCTTCAAACTCGAAAAATTATCAAATCAAATTATTTTTGCTTAAAAAATTAAAAAAACGCACAGGAAAGCCTTCACCAGTTGAAAACTATTCACTTTCTAATTTTTTCAATTCCCAAAATGTTCAACTTAAAGTTAAGAATTGTCTTAATTTTTGAAGTACACTGTCATGAACGTTTTTGAAAAAATGTTTCTTTTCATGGGTAGTCCTGAGAAAATATTTGTTTTAATTTCATAATGAAAAATTTGTTTTTGCGCCAAGAAATTCATTTTTTCTGTGTAGTCTTGATAAATAATTTATCGAATAAAATAGACTTTAATACCTTTCCAAACGTCAACATCAATAATAACTGGTTTCGTATAATTATATTCACCGGTTATAATAGACCCTATTCTTTGTGTTTCACTCTCCCATAAGTAGTCAACCCAATACCACTTGTACACAGTCTCAAACTTTCCAGCTGAATTAACAGTTGAGAAATATAAGCTCAATAAAAACACAAGGTATAACAACATGATTATGATTAATTTTAAAATAAACAATTTAATTATAGGCTATTTTCATAAAATACTAATAAGTATAATTAATTAATCACTATTAACATGCGTGACTAAAAAAATTTCAGTAAGTCATAAATTATTTTCGATAATTACTAACAACTTGCTGTATTAAATAAATTAAAGATAAGTAATTTAAACACTTATAACAACTTAAAAGAAACCGGCCAGTCGAATGGTCAATGAAATACTGTCAATCTGTATATTAGTTTAGTAATCTAGGAGAGTTAGTTCTTTCTTCCTTTACCTTTCTAATTTAACCTTACTCATTTATGAGTTTAATTGCATAATTGCGAAAATAATTGATTTTATGTTCACTTAAAACTGTTACATTGACATCTTTAGATGGTTATAATCACGGCCAAGGCCGTAAATTATGTGCACTTTTTTTATAATACCTTAGAGTGGTAATAAATAAATTCACAATAAGTGTAATTAAAAAAATAATAAAATTTTATTGGTATTTTGTTTAACAAGTGTTGATATTGTATAAAATATATAAAAAGCTTTTATAATATAAGTTCATTGTAACCTAGACGGTTGCCTAATTTCGAAAATCAGTAAGAGCTAAATTTTTAAAATATGATTTTTTTTGTGTGTATGCCAATGCCTGTTTGATTGGTTAAAACAATATTGCAATAGTATATTGTATGCTTAGGGCAAAAGATAGAACATTTCAGTCCGTGTGTCCCTGCTTACAAAATCCGATAAATATATTCTTATAGCTGTATGTATAAGGCCCTATACTTAACTATAGCACTTCTCATAGAACTCATTCATTCTTATAAAATCTCTATAGGAATTTATGAGAATCTATTGGATTTTATGAAATTTTCTAAACAGGGGTACAACTGCGACATATATGAATTGGAACCCCGGATAAAAAAATATATATATATAATTATATGTGCCACGGAAAAAATTTTGGTTCTCCTAACCACAATATTGTAGTAAAATATTGTAATAGCGTGTACTTCAGTATGTAATAAAAGGTACTACGTAAATAGTATCGACAACTAATTATTGTAGTAAACATTAATGATTGTAGATGGCGTTAGTACAGGTGTGGTTGAGGTTATTCCAAGTTGGAGTTGGCATATTTTTACTCTAACATAGAAACTCAATTACAGTTGCTGTTGTAGCAACTACATTTTTTCCCGTGATGAAAAATGGCCTCATATAATTACATACAATAATATATAATTACTTATATTTATATTTTACAGTTTTTAGGGATTAAAAAGAAATTGAAAGGACATTGCTTTTTTAAATGCATATTTTGTATAGTAAATTTTTAAACTCGGGCTTTCGCATTTCATGCATTTATCATTGAACATATAATTACATTAGTTAGTAATTCTTTGTCTTTTAGAATGCATCTATTTTATAGCTCATTTTTGTAAACTGACATGATTACATATGATTGTTTGTAACTATATACAATTACATAGAATTACATACAATTATATATAATTTATATATGGTTATATATATTTACATATAATTATAATTGTATATAATTACATTGGGCCATTTTCTGTATATAATTATATATGTTTTTTCTTACCCGGGATGTTTTACTTTTTTTCGGTGGCGTGCACACTAACTCGAGTCAAAAAATTAATTAAATTTGACTTAAGTATAAGTCAACTAATCCAGAACCAAATTTGACTCGAATTGATATTAAGTAAGTTAACTTAACCAAAAGCAAGTCAAAATTGAATGAAGAACACTTTTGATTTGCTTTTGGCTAAGTTACCCTACTTAGTTTCCATTTAAGTCAAAAAAAGTCAAATTTAATTTATTTCTTTTGACCCGGGATTTTTCACCAGATCTGCAATGGGAATTTCGAATTTCAGTCATTACTTGAGTATATCCGGTCATCAGTCCCGTACTGCAGGAACAAAAATTTTCTATAGATGGCACTATGATCACTACAAAATAATTAGTAGCCCTGACCTGATAAATAGAAACATAACCTAAACAGTACGGGATTTATCTTTATACTGTGCAGTACAAAATACCAGAAATTTGAGTTTTCGAACTAACATAGAAATGATTAGTAGAAAAAATGGAACAACAAACAATGGTAGTACGCTTTCTAAAACTGATTGTATATATTACCAAATAAATTTAAACTTCTATGCAGATATGGTGAAAATTACCATGCTTTTTTCTGTATGCGTATTGATTTCCTTTGTTTTCCATACGAGAAAAGCGCAGCTTTTTTTCCGCTCAATAGGACAGAAATTTGACCTTTCTCCGTACTGTAGTGAAATAGTAGATTACACACTAAAGGAGGAAAGTAGAACACTCTGTAGTGTGCATACTATTTTTCACCAGATATTAATTTGTTAAAGTTCAAATTTTTGCCTCTGCAAATTAATGGCGCATGCGTTATTTTCTCATATGAAAAAAGTAAAATTCTCTTCCTGCTAAATATGATAAGAATTTTAACTTTCAGTGCAAGTATGGTAAAAATATACGATTTCAGACTTTGTGTGATGCTAACGCATCCTTTCGGCAAAGGCACGGATCACTTCAATCAACATAACCTTCTAAAATAGATACGTTTTATCCCTCGGTATACGATATACTATTTTTAAACCTAGTATACACCAATTTTTTTTATTAATCAGTTGAAGTAAAGTAAGAACTGGTTCTCCCTGAATTACGAAATCAGGCAGTCGTAATATTGTATATATATTTACACTATAAATGCAAATTATTGAGTTATTTTTTTGCTATAATGTAGCAATATATAAATGTAATTTGTATCTTACTGATTAATTAATATTCTAAACTAATTATCTAAAGATTCAAATTCATTTTAGAAATGAATGAGTCAAAGTATTGTTGTAAATATTAAGAGGGAAATTAGGATTATCATAGTGATAAATACTTGGTGGCACTAATAAAGAAGATTTTGATCGTATTCTCAAAATTCGAGGATTGATATCTCGGGGATCGATATTCTGGTTATAGTATTTTTGAAATCTTGAAGATAAAATCCAGATGTTACCGTTGTCACGTTCAAACCACATAAGTTCGGCAACAAATTGTAATTTTTCAGGACTGAATGCAAGGACACTAAAAATAATAATAAATAGTTAATGATTAAATTATATAATTGATTATGTAAAGTAAAGTATATAAAGTTAAGATTAACCCTTTAGCCTTTGGGAGTATCGAAACGTCTCAGTGCACATGCGTGCAATGTGAAAGAAGTGGTGTTATTGTGTGTCCTTTTTTGATCATCTTAACCCTACTTTGTGTATAGTGACAGTGTTGTAGTAAGGATTGTTTTCATAACCAGTCGAATTCCATTAATTCAGACAATTAGAGCTTAGATAGCAAAATGACGTCTTGATGAATTCTGAATGAGTTCCTATTTATGATTTGGACGTCTCATCAACATCTTAAAAAAGTCTTTAAGAAGTTCTCAAAATGTCGAATGAGCCACCTAGCGAACTCAGTAAAACGTCTTTAAAAAGAGTTCTTTTTTCTGACTTCGCAAATCAAACTTCAGTATGAATTTAACATGACGTCTTAAGGAGCTCTTTATTTTGACTTCATAAAGAAGTTAAAAAAAGAATACATTTAGACGTCACCAAACTGACGTCTTATTTATGGAGTCTTCAAGAACTCATAATTAAGAGTTCTTAAAAATGACACCTTTAAGACTACTTGAGGACGCCTTCAAAAAGACATCATAAAGCAGTCATTCCGACTTGAATGCTGTCTGGGAGGACTGGAAATTTCTAAAAAATTCTGATTTATCGAATGCCCCTCCTTTCAAGATCAAACTACACGCATGCGCTCTTACACTTACATGAATGATGAATATATAAATCGTGTCACTAATTCTAAAAGGAGATATTTTTATACGCCCTTTTAGCCTTAGAAAGTTTTCTAAAGCCAATAGGACCTATTAAACGTGTGGAATTAGTAACGCGAAATATATAGACGTATACAAAGGTATAGTATCGAGTAGGAGACAGCGTAGCTCGTAGTGGGGGTAAAGACTCAGGGGAAGTTCCGAGTTAACGGAATCCGACTTAATGAAATTCGATTGTAATTGAATATGAAAGGAGAAAATATTTTTTTTTTTCTATAATACGCCCTTGTCGTGAGCTACGCGCTCACTTTAATTTCATCACCACCCGGCTGAAGATGGAGTGGAGTTTCAAGGTCAAACGCTAAAGGGTTAATGATTATATGTAATAATAGTTACCGTTGTTTATTAATTTTAGGGTTCCAACTGGCAACTGCTGTTTCGGTAAAAGGAGAAAAGATGAGTGAATTATCGCGTTGATTAACTGCCAATGCTAATCCTTGACTGGATTTTCTGCCCACTACTGTTACTGGAAGTTGTTGTCCGAATGGCAGAGGGCCAGCTTTTAACACTAATGATGATACACTGAAAATTCGGTCAGTTGCCAAAGGTTGGAAGTAGACTAAATTTTCTTTTGATGAAAATGTCAAACCAACTATTCCGTCAAACAGCTCAAATGTGTCAGATCCAATCTGTAATTTAAATTATCATGTTAGTTAATTATAAATCTACAGTTAAAGAACTTTTCTAATGAGTGTAAAAATTTTTTCTGATGCTAATTGTTTTGTCATTACTAGGATAGCAGTTTGATTTTCCTGAGAAAATTCTCATCGTCTGTTTTTTAATATAGAGCTCATTTATTGCAGAATTTTATTATATCAGTTTGTTAATTTAGATACAATTGATAAAATTGAAATTTAGTTAATTAGATAGGAAAATTTACATAATAAAAAAATGCGGGAAAAATGAACATATAACCCACCCCCTTGTTATTACAAAAATTTTACAATTTTATTTATTATGACTTTTTTTAAGAAAACGTTCATTGAAACTTAACAAGTAACTGAAATACCAATTAATTAAACTGTCTCGAATTACTTAACACCGAAAACATTTCAGACCTTTCAATCTCCATAAAAAAAAATATTCTCACTCAAACAGAATGTCTATAGACTCATACATTTTAAATTCCGCGCTATTTTCCGGTGCGTATTACACGACCAAGTCACTAACGATTGCACTTACAACAAGTTCACATAGATTGTATATTTGTAATAATAGGTTGATTATGATATTGATATATTTACCTTTTAAAGCAAAAAATCTAAAGTATGAGAACAATTATAGATCTAGATTTCTCGATCGAGACAATCCACTTTCTTCTCAAAGTGAGAACGCTAATATTAGTACCGTAAAAAATGAATGAGTAAGCAAGTGTGTAACTCTAGTTTTAGAGTATTCTATTAATTTTTTATACACATACTCATGGCGGCGCGCGCAACTCTCTACTATGGATATGCGCAGACCACGTCGGTACATAAAGCAACTGTTAGGTTAGTATTTTTTGGTGTTGATAAAATTAAATAATTATTTTCATAATTAATAACTAATATTTTCAGATAAACTGAGTGACCAAACGATTAAAAAAAGATTGAATTATTTTATTTTGTACATTTAATTAACTCATAAGAAAAATCTTTATCCAATATTCCGCTAAAGTCGACTGAGGCTTTACTTGCAAAACGTTTTTGTTAAACAAAAAAAATTACAACTTTTTTTGATAGGTTTTTGTACCGGAAGATTCACCAGATTTCCCTCTATTTTATTCAATTTTTTATTTGACTCTGGCAATTTTTCGCCACAAAGTTTCGTAGTAGGGGAAGTAGACTATGAACTCAGTAAGACGTCTTTAAAAAGAGTTCTTTTTTTGACTTCGCAAATAAAACTTCAGTATGAATTTACCATGACGTCCTAAGGAGCTCCTAATTTTGACATCATATAGAAGCTATAATAAGAATACTTTTAGACGTCACAAAACTGACATCTTATTTATGGAGTCTTCAAGAACTTTTAATTAAGATTTCTTAAAAATTACACCTTTAAGGTTATTATAAGACTTTTTATGTACGCCTTCAAAAAGATGTCGTAAAGCAGCCATTCCGACTTGAATGCTGTCTGGGAAGATATATATATATATATATATATATATATAATAGCCAATAAGAACCCAGGAAAAAGTGTTCAGATATGATCATATATGATCATGTATCAATACTCAGATCTGATTATTGATACATAATCATATATGATCATATATAACCATGTGTGATCGTATATAATCATGTATGATCGACAGGATCTTTTTTGAATCTTGTCAAATTTGAATATTCATACTTTATTTTTTAAAAAGATCCAATTCATACACCCCGGAATATAATGTTTGCACATATTTTTAAGAATATTTGTATACATTATCATTAAAATGTATGTTATATAACATGGATGCGTGTACTTATGTTGTAATTAAAATTGAATAGTACCGGTACTCTTAAGAAAAAAAAAGTCGGAGACTAGCGACTTTAGAAGACTTCAGTTGTAAAAAAATTACTATAGTCTTTTTTAATGGGATTTAAATACTCGTTATTTTATAATGAAATCCGAACATTATTAAATTTTAATTAAATTATACCAATTAATTTAAACACAAATTTTATGCGTAAATCCCTGCATTTTAACGTAACACTCTCTAATGATCGCAATTGTTAATCAATTGACCACAGTGTTTTTATATTATTTGAATTAAAATACAAAAAACTTTGATTGATTTATAAAATACCTACTGGAATAAAACAATAGATACGTAATTGTAACAAAAAAATTTTTTTATCAATTAGACCTTGAGAATTTTTTTTTTTTTACATTAAAAATAAATCAGTGTCCGGTAAAAAAAAGTCATTTATTATATTTTGTTTATGTCAACTTTACGAGTTGATAAATTTAGATATTAATTTATAGTAAATAAGATGAAAAAAAAAACCTGTTATTATAATAATTTGCTTAGTAATACAATTAATTGGTTATAATGATTACTTACGCGATAAGTGGAATAATTTGGATCTGGAAGCATTGAAGCATGAACGAATCGCCAGCTCCTGTCAGCAGTTCCGTCAAAAACAACGAGTCCTATTAATAGAATGTAACATTAAATTATTTTTTATAGGTGTAAATATATATTTTAATAATTTATAATGTTGAAAATTTTTTTTCGAATTACAAGCAAATTCCTTGAAGTTATTAACAAGTCCAGACCAGTAATAAATATAAAATATGTATATCATTATAAATTACCTTATTTGCAAACTATTTTCATATGACTTAAATTTTTCATGATACTGAAGTTAGTCACGTCTGATAATTTTTTTATTTTTTTCAAAACGATAAATTGTAAAAAAAAAATTGCACTCAAAAATTTTTTTAAATTTCTACAGGTGCATATTTTTAGTTTTTTTTTTTTTTGTTTTTTAATTGATTTGTAAAAGAAAAAAAAAATACAAAAATTTTTATTTGTCGGCCAACTGCAGGATCATAAATTTTTTAAATAATTAATGTCAAAAATTAAAATTTTTTGTCTATAAAACAATTAATTTTTAAGCTGATAGTTATTTAAGAGGGTGGCAGGACTAAATATCCGAGACAGAACAAATTATCCACGAAAAAAATTTTTAAATTTAAGATATTATTTCAATTATACATCGAAAATATATGAAAAGAGAGCACACTACGATTCTACTTTTGACGCTGAATATTAATACGATTAACAATTTTTTTTCATACGTGTAATCGTTTGAAAAACCAAAATTTGAATTAAAAAAATTTTTTTTTCTCATGCATTATTGATAGAATTGTGCGAATCGTGTTCGAAACTAATAATAACATAAAATTCAAAATTAGAATCAAATAATTCAAATTTTCGAATTAATAGATTTTATTGAATTATTTAGTTCGAATTGGGAAAATTCTGATTATCTTATAAATATCTATTCAATTTTTATTTAGAAGATTTCTCTGATTTTTAAAGTAACCAGAAGTAATTTTTTCATAAGTTCGTGTCTTAGCTCTATTTAACTTTAACGAAAATTTTAATTATAGGAAAAAATATTACAAATTAAGTTCGTTCACAAGAAATTTTGGAATAATTCGGAATTTCAAAGTACTCGAACCTTTATGAATTATTCAAATATTTACGCACCCCCTTAATAATTTATTTTCACATACGAATAATTTAATAGCAAAACTTTAATAAACTCACAATTATCAAAAACTAATTAAGTTTTCCAAAAAAAAAAAAAAAAGTTACTATAGTATTTTTTAAATTTTTAGAATTTAAATCCCAATCAATTTCTTGATTGATTTACATATAGAGCATATTTTTAACTGGTCACATCTATTTTATCAAAAATGACGCTTTAATTTTTTAATTGAGTAATCAAGTCCATATTCCCGTAAAATTGATCTTTTGTTAGATTTCCGTGACAATTATCTTTAAGATCTTTAAAATCTAAAAAACTCGTGATAGTTTATACATACCAGGGCCAACAGTATCGGTCATGTAAACGAAGACATCATCGCAAGTACGAGCTGCAGTATCATCAATAACTAAATTAGTAAGAAGGGTATCTGGCCGTAAAACCTAAAATATATAAAAAGACATTAAGTATTTTTTTGTCTACGCTTGCACCGAAAGCTTAAATTCCTGTGCTATTCAAAAGGAAGAAAAGTGCAATTTTATTTTATGAGAAAAAACATAAAAATTAATGCATGCGCCACTCTTTCCATGGAGGTGAAAATTCAAACTTTCAGGTGCAGATCTCGTGTAAAATTGTATAAACACCATAAAGAAAAACAGGGCACCTCAATGCGCGTGTTTGCCACCTCCCCAGATGAAAAAAATATATATACGGGCAAATTACATATATGAGACATATATGAGGCATATATGTCTCATATATGTAATTTGCCCGTAAATATATATTTTTCGTCTGGGTCGTATTCGGCTCGGACACGGAAACAACAGAATATTAAAAATTAATAAATAATAGTAAAAAATGGAATCTGTTATCAATAATTAGTACTATTATGTGCTTAATGCAAAGTAGTTTACTAATATTTGTAGATTTCTAAAAACTACTATCAATTATTTCAAAAAGTAACTAAATATTATTACTTTCAGGTACAATACGTGACTTATTAGTGAAAGTTAATTAATTTATGGCATAATCTATTAAAAAGTAATGATTTGTCAAATCAAGAATTGCTATCTTAGATACTAATTTTTCCAGCCGAAAATTGAAAAAGTTACAAACTTTTATTTTATAAATTCGATGTCACTGATCAATTGTTAACTTAAAATATCATTTATTCATCATTATAAATTAATTTACAATATAAATAAATCGAATAAGTAGTAAATAATAAAATGAAAAATTAGTATACTAGGTACTGATTTTGTTGCTCATAAAAATACCGAAAATTTTAAACTCTTATTTTATAAATTCTATCCCATTGACTAATAATTAATATAAAATGTTATTTATTCGTTATTATTAATTAATTTATTATATACATATATCGAATAAGTGGTAAATAATAAAATGAAAAATTCGTATACTAGATCTTTACATATTTATATGTACGTTTACTAATTTTTCGGTTCCTCATTTTTTAAATTTTTCTATGTTTATTTGAATAGTAATAACTGCAGATACCAATTTATCGATTCTTTTTCATATTAATTTTAATACACGAAATTACAAATTTAGCTCTTGTATGTGTATCAAATTTTAATATAAATAATAGCCATTTTGTAATATATATAATGGTCCCGGTTTGATATTAGTATTGAATACACTAATTTTAAGTCGAAAATAAACTACAAACTATTAAAATTTTGAGCATCATTTTTTTTCATGCATAAATAATTGCGCACAAGAACTTAAATGCCCTATTTTCCCTCCTCGGTGTATAATATACTATTTAAATTAAATATAGTAAAATAACCATAAAAAAAAAAAGAAATTAACCAACCTCACGTGGAAATATGACTTGACGAATAAGTTGATCCGTTTGAAGATCGAAAACAAGTAGTTTAGGCTGACATGCAACTTGAAAGTCGTCAATCGATGTATTAATGCCACTATCAAGAACCCATAATCTGTTGCACTTATCAATTCGAATTCTATAAACAGATATTAGACCTGAACAGTTCAAATCGCCTTTACCAGCTCTATGCCAATCCCACGAGGGATAGGCTTCTAGCTGTGGACTGCTACCAAGTGGCAAATCACGAGGAATCACGCTTAATGTTGCTGGTACACCCGCTCGTAATCGAGGAGTGGCAATAAATATTCTATGCTCTGTTATTTCGAATCCTGTTGGTACGACATTTTCCGGGCGAAATTTATTTAAAAATTCTCTGTCATATGGCAATGCGTAATCCAGTAATGGCCATTGTGCGATCGTCTCAAGTATTTCGGAATTTATTTCCACTATTCCAAATGATCCTATTAATAGGATCAATAATTTTAGCTGTCTGAAAATAAAATAAAAAATAATAATAGTAATATTTATAATCACTGCATTGTTTCCACTATTTTTTTTATTTTTTATGCACTATATTCGTTAGCGGAACGACATTCGAATGACTTTCTACTTCGATACGCTGAATTTCATAATAGTAACTTCAGAGTAGCCTTCGCTTGACCGTGAATTGAAATGTTATTTTTTTTTTATCATATTGTTTTATTGCATCTTCTGTCAAGACCTTTAATAGCAACTGTTATTAATTATTATGTTTATTATAATTATTGTGCTAAATGAAAATTTAATATATACTTTATTGTATATTTGTAAAATATGTTCTTCATTATTTTTCTTTTTGTTTTGAGACAATTTATAAGCCGTTCACTTTTTCGAAAGGAAAAAACATTTTTAATGACAATAGTGTGTTTTACAACAAGTTTCTTTATACGCATGTTTCAAGCTAAGCGTAATGTGATCGTTAAACATCAAAGCTGTAATTATTGTTTGTCTTTTTTTTTATGAAAGAATTGATTATCAATTATCCAATAAAATTTTAAATTAAAAGTGTGAAAGTCTTATTACTGATAATAATTTTTTTCATCAATTGTCTATTCTTATTAATTGTCTTTAGGCAGGGTTTTGATTATTTATGTCACGATTTTCTATAGAAAAAATTCTCAAAATTTTCCAAAAATGTTGATAAGAGTGAACTTATAAATTTGAGACAATTTTGTATTTCGGTTTGATCATTTTTGGAACTTTCAAAAAATTGAACAGTAAAAAAATTTTTAATTTCGGACCCCGCTTTTTAAAATTCATATAAAGTCAAAAAACGTTCATAAGTGGTCTTGAAATTTTTTTTTTTAATGTTCCCCTTAGAAAAATTTTTAAGTTGAATTATTTTCGCTTTAAAAATTTAGAAAAACGTTTTTCAAAAGTACTCAGTTGAAAATTTTTATTCTTGAATGTTTTCAAAATTACAAAAATTTTCGACTCTAAAATTGTCTCAAATTTGAAAGGTTGCGATCATGAACTTTTTTTCAACATTTTTATAAAAAATTTTTCTTAGATGGAAAGACATTAAAATGTAATACTAGTTGACTATTTTGACACATTAGAACTTTTTTTTACTTTGATGTATTTTATCTGAAATACAGTTTAATCCGGTTGTTTAGTCACTGGTTGAACTTAAAATACTTTTTTAATGAGTTAATTATATATTAATCCTGTTTTTAGTGTCCGTAATAAATTTTACTGTATGAAGTTTACGAAGTAAACACGGACTAAATCCTGAGTGAATGCAAAGCGGGTGATTTTTATTTATTTAATCACCTCGGAGTGAATTTTACTTCAAAGAGTTCATTGTAACATTAGAACTTTGGATCGGAGTAAATGCAGATTTGAAAAAAATTTGCGTAGCTCTGAAATCATTCCATTGAAAAAAACTCCCTATTGACTCCGTAAGCGGAGTGATTTTTTTTTAAGCTTTGGAACATCGAAGGACAGATTAAATTTGAATTAAAATAAAATTCGAATTTACCCCCAATTTTTTACAGTGTAGAGAATTTACACGACTATTAATTTTATTCAATAAAATTCATTTTTATAAACGCAACAATTCTTAATTTCTTTTTTGTCTAATTATGGAATTATTTCAAATTTGAAAAATTTTTAACTGAAATTATATTTTGAATTTTTCATGACAGTTTTTATAAAATAGAATTTTAGATTAATTTAGAATAATTTAATTGGTAATAAAAATTCAATCAAAGATGCCCCCTCCCCCTCTCTTTTCATGAATTTTCAAAATTAAATATTCCAAAAATTCCAAAAAATAGAATTTACTGTCTATATCGCGTGCCAAATGCCAAAAGGGCGCATAAATTTTTTTTTGGTGCCAATCGTTTTGCAAACATGTTGTAAGCGTAAAAATGAAAAAAAAAAATTTCCAAAGCCAAAAGGGCGTATCTTAAGATATGCCCTTTTGGCGTTAGTACGTCACAATTTTTTTTTCTGTAGATCTTCACGTTTCGGGCGATTCTAAAAAGAATGGCAAAAAAAAATTTTTTTATATGCCCTTTTGGCATGGAATCCTATCTAACTGCTGTAATACGTCCTTTTGGCATTTGGCACGCGATATTTTTAACAAAAATTATTTCGTGGAAATTTGGATTTATACACTCATGCCATAAATTAAAGGAACAGAAAAATTTTTGAAATTTTTTAGTGATTTTTGCAAGACTGTAACTTTGTAAAAAAAATCGTATCGAGTTTTTAAAAAAAGCGTTTTATAGTTTGAAATCTTTAGTTTTAGTGCATTTTTATCGATATTTTTTTAGAGCTTCAGCTATTGCACAAATATGAGATATACCGCGAGACAATATTTTTTTTTCTTTGAAAGAATCCACAGACTACGAAAAAATTCTTTCAACTAAACCGCTTTTTTTAAAAATCCCGATACGATGATTTTTTACAAAGTCTTGCAAAAATCACTAAAAAATTTCTAAAACTTTCCTGTTCCTTCAATTTACGGCATGAGTGTATTTGAAAAAAAAAAAAAAAAAAAATATTCAGAAATAATAAATGTGTCAATTAATTACAAACTTCAACTTTTGAAAAAAACGAAAATTTGTAAACTTATCATTATTAAAATATTAATTAAATTTCTTTTTTTGCAATTTTCATTAGAAAAAAATATTTTACACATTTTATTTTATTTAAAATATTTTAAGTAAAAAATCTTTACCATGTAGTTTAATATTACAAGTAAAAGATGTAGTTATTTATCTTATGAAGTCCGTAATTATTTAGAAATTTTTATCACTAAAACCGAGCATAATTTTTTTTGTAAACAAACAAGTGGTTTATTTAATTTCAAACAATCGACTTTTAATTCTGCTAATTTAAAAAAAAAACATTTTTTTAATTTAAAATATTTTCCTTCATCCACAATAAAAAAAAATAAATAAAAATATTGCAGAATTTACATATTTATTATACCAAATATGAAGAAATAAATACCAGCATTAATTTAAAATAAACATAAAAAAATTACCTCATTGTTAGAGAGTTTACTTATGAATAAAAATTAAAATTTCCGTCTTCCTGTATGGTCAATTAAACAATCTGTACAATAAATCAAATACCGTAGCACTAAAAAAAAAATGTGTGTTCAACACTAGGTGCCGAGTTTCACTGACTCCAAAGAATTGAATGTCGTACAGTTGTATAAGAACTAAACAAGAACTGGAGAAGTTGTTGGGGAGTAGTCAGTAGATAACGTATTGCAAGACAATCGTTTGCGTTCGATCTAGAAAACGTATCCCTCCTTATAATACGATATGTATACTAATACAATATATACATACTCAACACTTAATGTAAAAGTTCGCGATTACCAAGAACGCCGCCCTTCTCTTACTTTTGCACTCAAGTCCCACGTCCCGGTTCCTTATATTATATATAGACCAGGTACCAAACCCCTTCTACATTCTTTTAAAATACTTAAATTTTTTTAAGCCCACTATAAGTAGAAATATATATGTATATATGACAACGTAACACCTTCCAAACCGGATCTTGATCAAAAATATTTTTTTTACGAAATTGACAATCAATCATTTATGATTGGATCAAAAAATTTAATTATCTGACCATAATTGTTACATTAATTGCCTAATATTGTCCTTGATATTCATTTTTATGACATTAGTAATTGATGAAATAAACTTTAACTGTTGATAACTATCTCTGTCGATCGACAGTGCGTCATTAATTATTCATTGACTAATAAAGTAGTTCACTTCGAAGAGATTTAATATGATAAGTTGACAAATCCTTGTGAGAAGTTGTTGAAACCGGTAATTATTTTTTTAAGTTTATAAAAACACTAATTTGATAATCACATGAAGTTTCAATAAATGGTGATACAAATGGTTAATAGTAAGATATTAATTGTAATGTACATGTCATGTTATGTTATTCACGTAAAACAACTACTGGTTTTTATCCGCTTGAGGATACGCCAGAAAGAAGGTCAGATTAGGAGTAGAATAGAACGACTGATTATCTGATAGACAGTGAAAGTTTTAAGATTTACTTAATACATATGTATTCTATTCATTTCACGTCAATTAAATTAAGTTTAGGTCATTGTTGTATGAATTTTTTATTTGCTATTTTTTTTTTATTTTTTTACAAAAAAGGAAAATCGAGAAAAACAGACCCTTTGGAAAAAATACAAGTTAAATTTTTTTTTTTTATTTTCACTATTGAGTCATCGAATAAAGATTATATATTAATATACTCGGGAAAAATGACTCATACATGTCCGTATTAGATCATATATGAAAATTGAACATTTATAGTCCATATATATGGACGATATATGCGTGTATAAATTATGTATGACTAGATGTGATTCATTTTTTTACGGGTGACCTACACAGAAAAAAAGTTTCTTGGCGTAGAAAAGAAAATTTTCATTTGCTCTCATGGAAAAAAAATGAACTGCGGTAGAAGTAACGTTTTTGGCTACTTTAGGGTCAGTTTTGGACACTTGAAAAATTTTAATAGAGTTGTAAAAGACGCGATGACAAAATTAATTTTCAAAATGTATTCAAAGATACTTTTAACCCGCTATTAAAATGGTAATTTTATTTTACACTGTCATTAATTTAAATAAAGTATCAAATGTCCAAAAATTATGTAGTGGCCACAAATGGTACCTCTACCCTATAAAAATTGAGAACGACAAGTAATATAATGATAAAGTGGGTTAAAATTTCCCATATTGACACTCGGGTTCCGGGTTATAATTTCAAACACTAATCTTCAAAATTTATTTTTTTCCATGTTAACAAATTTTTTGCATTTTGCGAGAAATAATTTCTTGTGGCTCGAAATTCTTCTTTTCTGTGTACCCGCTGAAAAAAATGATAACATTACCATCTTGCAATAGTGAATGATTGCAATTTTTATATTATAAATATATGTTAACATTCTTCTCTCGTAGAGTAATATCTATTACTATTACTGCCGATAGAAATATTTTTTGTAAACAAAAAATTTTTAAATTTTATCATATTAAATGGTTATAATTATCATCTCAGATAAAAATGGTTAACATCGATAGGAAAAGTCAGCAGAGCAGAATGAGAATCAAATGTCAGAGAAGTGAAAAAAACATTTTTTTCTGACATTTACTATTTATATTAAACATATGAATAAATTAATTGTTTATTTAAAATAAAAATAATTTAATTTAATTATTGTCAATTAGAAAAAATTTTTTTAAATTTATTGTAAAAAATTTCTAAGTTTATTATCAATAGAATTTTTTCATTAAATATTTTAGGTTACCCAATTTGTCCAGCGTCAATTCGATTCCTTGTATGAAAATAAAAAAATTTTCCCGCTCTTACTTAACCTTTTTCTCTATTTGAGGACTATCGGTTGTTACATAAAATTTTTTTATAATTAATGCATTAAAATTGCCAAGTAAATTAAAAATTATCATACACAGAAAAAAAGGTTTTCTTGGGGTAAAAAATTTTTATTCACCCCAAGAAAATTTTTACATTTCAAATTGAAAACATAAATTTTCATGTGGCGCGAAAAAATTTTTTGAGGTTAGAAAAAAAATTTTTAAGCCATTAAATTTTTTCGAGTCTTAGAAAAATTGTCTTAAATTCAAAATGCAAAATATTGCGCCACCAAATCCTTTTCTTGTATACTTTTTTTCTTACACTAAACATAAATTGATAATGTCAAAGAAAACTGAGGATATAATTACTAGCATAATAGCTGGATTTCTACTCGCATGAGATAGAAGTTAACATAAAATTAAGTTAATAATATATAAGAGTTTATTTAAGTGTAATATTTCATATAATTATATAGTGGTAATACCGTAAAATCACCATATGAAGTAATAATCATTTTAGTATTTAAATAATTTATCAACGTATTCTTCTAAACAGTTGGCCATGAAATAACTTCATTATACTAAAAATATATATTTTAGTTATTTTACATGGTCATAAATAAAGTTATTCATTATTAATGGATGAATTATATACTTAATTGTTATATATGCAGTCATTTAAAATCAAAATTTAAACGTATGCTAACTTTTACTCATTCGAATATTACATTCGAAAAAAATTTATCATATACATTTTCGTAATAAAATAATTGCAATGATTGCATTATTTGTATTTAATTATTTTAAAAATATATTAAGCAATTTTCCTAGTCTTTGTTTCAATATTAAGAGAAAATAATATGTATTATATATATTTAATTAAGTACTTCCTCAACTTATTTTTCCGCCTTTAATTGTGAGTGATAAATATAAACAAATAGAAATTGTAAACAATATTTATAACGAAATCATATGTTATGTTTTTTTCCGGTTTCTGAAAAAATGATTTTGAGTTATTTATTAACTTTCTTATATAAAATCTATTTTTATGTGCGTGATTAAAAAACTGCAACAATGTAACTAATATAATTCTCTCAGGTATAAAATTAATCATTTACGCATTTGTAATTCAATATATTATTTTATGTAAAAAATTAGACCGACAGTCTGAGCGATAAAAAATCTAAAAGTAAACAAAACACTTTCACTAATTGACGTATTGAATTCTATCTTTCTATCACATGTAAACTAGTATTATATACTATTACTTTAAAACGACTATAATATACCCGTATAAATATATAAGCAAAGATAAATGCAGAGGAATTTGGGGAAAGTTGACACTTTTTGTTTTCAAGTAACTACGAGCAATGTAAGAGACCATTTTTTAGAAAAAAAAATCGAGCTCTTTGAGCTCGAAAACATTCTTGTGAATATATTTCCGAGCTCTTTGAGTTGTACGCTATTGTTTTAGGAAAAAAAATTTTTTTTTTTGTTTTTCTTCCATATCTTAGAGTCTAATTGTTCGATTGATTTGAAATTTTCAGAAAAGTTGACGGCCAACAAATTCTTTTGATTGCCACCTCAAACATGTTAATCGGTCAGTTCATTAAAAAGATATTAAAAGTTAACATCCACATCCACACACACACGCAGACACACGCGAACACGGACACGGACACGGACATCTTTCTGAAAATAATCGGAATAGCTTTCTGGGACCTGAAAACGTCGACATCTGATAAGAACTCGATTTTCGAAAATCGGGGTGAAACCAATAACTTCCCGAATTTTCGAAAATTAATAATTTTCTTAGCGGGAAGTTAAAAATTTATTTTTACAGTTCGCAAAAAAAAATGGGGTAAGTTGACCAGCCCATTACTGTGACCAATTTAAAATATTCAGTAAAAAAAATATATCATCTTGATTATTTCATTGATAACTGAAAAAAATTATTTAATAATAAAAAAGGTTATAATCCGTGAAAAAAAATTTGTTGAAAAAGCATTTACTATTTTAAATTTAAAAACGTGACACAGCAAGGGACTTGTAGTAGTTTATTTCGTTGGATTAGTGATTTATTAGAGTTTATAATTACACTCTTTACAATACTTAACTATTGTTAAAATTGACGTCCACAAGAAGTAATAAAACCCGTAGAGTGTAGTTATCGATAATGTGATACAATCTATTAAATTTAGGTATAAGTATATATGTTAAAACGAAGAGTATGCTGGTAGACGGAAATTTTTTGAGATTGGTAAAATACTCCCACAGATTTTTTTTTTTAATTTTTTAAACTTTTGGAAATCCAAGGAAAGAATCACAGATTAATTTTATACAATTAAAAAAAAAAAAAAAAAAAAAAAAAAAAAAATAGTTTAAAAAAAAGCTTTTTCTAACCATATTTTGCACTCAAATAAAATATTAGAATTTATTACTTTTGATGAAGAATCAAAAAAGTTTATAAAAGAATCTGAAAAATGTTCATTTATAGTTTTAATTAATTGAGTCAATGTTTTTTTTTTTTTTTTAATTTTAGAAATTCCAAAATCATTTAAAAAAAGTTCGTAATGGTATCACGTTTTGATGTTTAGAATATTCAATGCTTTTTCATAGATTTTTATTATACGGGAATCGTTGAAAAAAGATTTTTTTATACTTTCTATATATTTTTTTGTAATAAACACCCATTCTCTTGAAGGTTTTAAAAATAAAGCATTTGAATTCTTCTTAAATCTAGAAATTGATAGTACCTACTAGCTTGTCAAATCTCATTAATATCAATTATATGTTCAGTTTATATAGTACCCTATGTGACAATGTATGTGAATTTTATATTTTTGCCATCTGGCTTTAAGTCTTGGCATATAAGTCTAATAAATAAATAAAAAAAAAATATATTTTTTTGTATATCAAAAATTTCAAATTGACCGCCCTAATGATCATTTTTAAACAAAAAAAAACTTTTTTCTCAAAACTGTAACCCAAATTATTTAATAAAACCCGTCCCATGTCCTTCTTAGAAAACCTCATAAAATCCAATAGATTCTCATGAGTTCTTATATATTTTTTAAGAAAACGAATGAATTCTATAAAAAAGTGATACACAGAGAAAAATGTAAACAAAAAACTTTTATTATGCTATTGACCGAACTTGAAACAGAAGTCGGAGTCACCAAAAAATAATTATATACTTTGCTATAATTATTATTATGAGCCTCTAAAAATTTTTAATTCTCTGCTACAATTTTTTATGTAAACAAATAATTTCCATTGCAATTTATCAATAAGTTTCAAGTGTATAGTTATTGTAACACAATAATGTTTGGCGGCACAATTTTTTGTTTCAATTTTAGTCGACTCCATTTTTCTTCACGTATAGATAATTATATACCCTGGCGGTCCTGATTCACCGTGATTTAGGGTGAATTACGGTGAACCACGGCAAGTCACGCTAATAGGGTGAAATTACGGTGATTCACCGTAAATTCTTGAGAATTACCGTAAATTCAGTGAATCACCGTAAATAACTGTGAATGTGTGCGTGACATCACGGTAAGCTTTCACGGTTTCGGGGTAAAATCACGGTGATTCACTTCTATTCACAGTGATGTTCTATAATCGAACTATGGAGATTTACCGTAATTCAAGATGAATTTTTGTAAAATTTTGCTGCCCCATCAAGGTTTCATAATGTATTGCCTTTTTTTATTCTTACAATAACAGTGATTTTCGCGGAATTCCCGTGATCTACGACATCACGGTGAGCGTTCACGGTGATTCACCGTAATACACCGTGATTCAGGACCACCAGGGATATATGCTCTATACATACATTTAAGAGAATCTATAATTTCTTTTTTCTAAGCAATGCCATTAAGGTTAATTTGTATTAAAAAGTAACTCGGTAATTCATCATTTGTTTGACACGAAGTAATTATTGATGGAAAATTATGATTATAAATCGCTCAACACAAAAACCCAATAACAATTATATGTATCTAGTTTGCATCGTACGCAATCAGTCTTGTCAAGTGACCTTTTTAGATCACTAAGCTCTTTAAAATTATTTAGTACTCATTTGTGTAATATGTAACACCTATATATATATATTTATATAAATATATATACATATCTATATTACTATACGAAATTGTATTTGGTAAAACACTATATGTATATATTGTAATAAAACTACTTTCACATTAAGTTGCGAAATGATTGTTATCATGTTAAAAAAAAAATAAAAAATAACAAATAATAAATTATAAATGTTAAATAAAACAGTAATTGACTCAATTTTGTTTTTAAATAATTATTTATTAAGTTATTCTGGTGTCAATAAAAATTCCAAAGTTATACATTGAGCTTCGGTCGTTATAATAATTACAGGATTCGTGTTATGTAAAATGATAAAATATCTACAGGGTATTCAAAGTATGTTCAACACCACAGCCAACAGTACCCTGGATAAAATCAGGGAAATTCGACTCAAGAGCGCGCATTCTTTCTGTTCTATAATCAGGAGTTACGTGAGTTGCAAACAAGATATCATCTCCAGTTGACACTCTATCGAAATGTTCTTCAACAAATCTGAGACTTGTGTCCCAACGATATATATCTGACTTTCCTTCGTAACGGAAAAACATCGCAGTGCCATTATCAGTACCCAGGACGACGATTTTAGCCTTTTTTTGTCCAAGATCATGGAATTTTATTGACTCTCCTGTTTGTAAACTTTTAGTACTGACGACATAAATATGAGAACTACTGAGATAAGTGAAAATAAGACACGTAGAGCCGTCAGGACGTCGAATAAGTACTGGAGTTAGCACATCTCGTTTTGAAGTTGTTGCTAAAATGTCCTGGGGCAGACCGACACTGTGACTCTGTCCTGTTGTTACGTCATGGACTAAAATTGCACCGGATTCCGCATCAGTTACGTAAATATAAACATGACCATTTTGGCCGTAATCAGCAATAACGTACTGAAGTCGGGAAGAATCCGTTGTGAGCCGGCTCAAGTCGACTACTTTAATGAGCTGTTGGACCATAAAAATGTTATTTTATTTATTACTTGTCTTCATTTTCATTTTCATTTGATTTAAATAAATAACATGTCTTTTTATTTACCTTATCTGTACTCAAATTAAATGCGACTACTTTCGGTGGGCATTTGCGAACAGGTTTTTCGAGAGTATTAACTACTCCAGTATCCAACACCCAAAGTATTCCTTGTGGATCAAGAAAAATGTCAACGACATTCTGTAGAGCTGCACAATTGCCTTCTTCTTGAAGTGACCAACATGGGTATGCGTTTATTACTGGAGATTCTCCGTTATTTCTCAGTGAAATTTTTCCTAAAGTAACTGGTACCCCTGATTTGAATCTAAAAAATGAACAAAATTAATACTAAATATATAGGGGAGCAGGGGCAATACGGGGTACCCGAAATATACAATACAAGGTACAAGTACCATTAGTGGTCACTGGTTTATTTTTAGACATTGAAAAGTTTATTTTAATTAATTAATAAGTATAAAATAAATTTTTCATTGCAACAATGTGATTAAAGTATTTTCGTACATATTTTTGAAATTAATTATGTTATTGCGTCTTTTACAAATTATTTTATTTCAATTTTTCAAATGTCCAAAACTAGTGCCGCGACCGATTACCCCCGAACAAAATAACCCCGAAAAAATAACCTAGAAAAACCCTGTTTAAAAATATTGATTGAAAAGAGTTAAAAATGATGAAATTCAATTTCTTTTCAATAATTTAAATTCTTTTGTTTGAATATGATGATATACACCTTGCATGGAGTGACCGCTACTGAATTCCATTCAATCAGTATTTTTTTTAAAGGGAAAATAACGTCATAATAAAATAACCTAAAAAAATAACTTTGCTATAAAATGACCTCAGAAAAATAACCTAAAAAAATTATAAATATTTTGTCTTGTATATACTTGAAGGTTAATGTCGTTCAGGTTATTTGATAACAAAGTTATTTTTTTTTAACTACTTTGTTACGAGGTTATTTTCCATGGTTAAAAATACTGATTATGTATACGTAATTATGTTCTATGAGTATAATAGAAACGAAAAAAATTTTTTTTTAAAAAATCAAATTTTTTTTTGGAAATTGATGAAATTATGATCTATAAGTATAATAGACGAAAAAATGTAGTTTTCGGAACCAACGTGATTATGACCTTAAAGTATAAGAATGATAAAAAACATCAAAACTTAGGAAAAATTTTAATTTTGAAAAAAAAAATTTTTTTTAAGTATAAAAAAGAATGAAATTTTGAAAAATTCTTTTTTTTTAGTATTTTACTTTTAGAACATAATTACGCCCATTCTCGAAAAATAAACTTTTTTGGCATCTGTAACCATGTGTTTGTATAGATATATTTAGTAAAATTTAGTAAATTTAAATATACAAATATATGAATGATCGGGTACTGGGTCTTTTCCTGACTATAATTTTTTTTTTTTTTTTTTTTTTTATGCGGATAATAAATTATTTAATTAAACTTAAATTACCTCGGCATAGCAATAATAGCGTCATCATTGTAAATTACACTTCTCGTAGCAATAATATTTTTGCTATGGAATAGGTTGTGATTTTTATATATATTTTTAGTAGTTTCACATGGCCACTTATATCCGATGTTAAATCTTAATTTTTCATCTGTGATTTTAACAGGAGCTCCAAAAGAATATCCAATACTCAATATTACTATCAGTACTTTAAATACCGCCATTTTACTTTTATTTTAAATGAAAACTGTTTTTACGAGTTTGATAAAATCTCAGTCTGATCCGATCAGTAATTACGCAGCATTTATATACTTAAATTTGTTATGTCTTAATAATTAATTGTGAAATTGCAAAAACAAATAAATTTATTAAGTTCTGCGAAATTTTTTTCTTCACAATAAAATATTTATATTTCAAAATTTTATTCATCCGGAAGAATAATAATATCAAATTTCCGCATTACATTATTTAAATAAATTAATAGCTTGTTATTGTTGATGAAATTCCAATGAAGTTACCAAATTTGGAGGAAGGAATGAATATTTGAATTAATAATATATATAAATAATAAAATAAAAACAAAAATTTGCTCGATATAAAAGAATTAAATTACGGTGTTGCGATCATAAAAGCGTTGTCTCTTCTTGCGGTACATTAAGTTTGAGAAGATAAAAAAATCTAATTATTTAAAATGACAAAAGTGTTAATTATATCATTAATTATACTGGCTGGAGTGTCTGCAGTTTTTGGAAGAGCTCGTCAAGCAATGCCAAAAGTATCTGATTATACTTATCAGATAAATTATAAAAGTATAATGTGGCCTGGTAAAGATACGATGGACATATTTACAAAGAGTGGGCGCCATGACAGAAAGAACATCATTGCAACAAAATTACAATTGTTTGAAGATCAAATTTTTCTTGCGTTCCCGCGTCTCAAACCTGGAGTTCCAGTTACTCTTGGAGTTATCAAACAAGGTGACAAATGTGGATACGATGCGTTTCCATGCTGGGCATTGCAAGAAGAAGGCAACTGTGAAGCTCTGCAAAATGTTGTTGATATTGCTGTTGATGATCATGGTATACTGTGGGCCCTTGATACTGGCATTGTCAACACATTAACTCAACCGGTCTTTCGTTGTGACCCTAAAGTTGTTGGTATTGATATACGAGGCAAACAGGTGACTTTTATATTTCGTTTTTATTAATTTAATTTACACTGAGAGAACTGTTTATTTGAGACAATTAAATAAATTTATTTAAAACTATTGAGAAGTATTTATTTGATTGAACTAAATATTTAATTTAATCAAATGCTTTCGTCAATTTTACTAAACAAAATCATTTATTTCATTCAAATGTATATTTTTTTAAAGCTAACAAATTTCATTCGAATAAAACATATCTTTGTTTGAAAAGAATGCATTTATTTGGCTCAAATGAATTGTTCTCCCAGTGTATGCAGTGTCAAAAATTTGCTGACCTAAGCGGCACGAAAAAAAATTGTTGAATTAAATTAAGAAGTGGTACATAATAAATTGTCGACTTAAATGTAACAAAAAGTCAGCAATTTTTTTTTCAGCTGCTTAAAAGCGAATGCGCATTAAATTCGGAGTGAATATGGAGCGGGTGATTTTTTATGTATTTAATCTTAAGGAGTTAAATTCACCATAAGAAGAAATTTATTTTAACATTGAAATTTCGAATCGGGTTAGATACAGATTCAAATAAAATTTACGTCACTCTGAACTTACTCCTTTGAAAAAGAACACCCGAATTTTTAGTGTACACTGATAGAAGAATTTATTTGAATCAAATAAAATTTATTAATAATTCATAAATGATTTATTAAATGTGATTTATTTGAACCAAATAAATATTTATTAATAGTTAACAAATGATTTATTAAATGAGATTTATTTTAACCAAATAAATATTTCTTAATAGTTAATAAATGGCTTATTTGAATAGGAAATGACACATGAAGCTAATTAAGTAGGGTTATGACAAATAATTTATAGTCCCATTTAAGTTTATTTTTTTGGAGAAAATAATACGCACAGTAATTAATTTTAAAAATATTCAGCATTTTTTTTATTTATAAAACAATATTTAGTTGATTATATTTTGAATTTGCTACACTAGACAGTATACTGAAAGGTATTGTAAACAGAAAGTGGCGCTGTAGTCAAAAATCACAGTGATGTTCACTCAAATATGAGATTTATTAACTATTAATAAATCTATATTTGAGGCAAATAAATGTTTATTTCAGTCAAATAAAGCTGAAAAACCGTATCAAATAAATGCATTTATTAATATCAAATAAATACTTCTATCAGTGTAGAAAAATTGCAGACAAAATAAAATGTCATATTTTTAGTAAGTCCTGGGGGCAAAAAAGACAGCATTTTTGTAAAAAACAAAATAATTTTTTTGTTTAGAATATTTAATTAGAATTTATATAGAATGATAGACAATTTCGTCAGCTTGGACATTGTAACCAATTTAAAATTTTCACTAAAAAAAATTTTTTTTTAACCGTAGCCCATTTTACCTCAAAGTTCAACATTTTATAAAAAAAAAAAAAATTTACTGAAAATTTTGAACTGGCCGCAATGTCCAAGCTGACCAACATGCCTAATTTTTTTTCCACAACCCGTAACCATTTAAAATAAAAAAACTATTTTTCTGTCAAAAAAAATGTTATGCCATTTTTTTCCAGATTCCCTATACTTTTTAATATTAACTCATTACATTTTTGTAGGTTGTCAAAGTAATTAATTTGAACCATCTTATAATTGGAACTTCACGACTACAATACATAATTGTTGAGTATGCCAATGATGGTAAAGTTTATCTGTACATTAGTGACGCATCAGGAAGAGCAATAATCGTGTACGATGTGGTCGCAAATAGTGGATTCCGTGTAAGTTTACCTAAGGCTGTTAATTTGGGCAACTCGAAGCGTGATGTTCTCAACATGGTTCTCGTTCAAAAAGCCACTTGTCCAGAATTGTACTTCACTTATCTCAGTTCCAGTCGAGTATTT
The DNA here is from genome assembly GCF_026212275.2 of Microplitis demolitor. Lineage (NCBI taxonomy): Eukaryota > Metazoa > Arthropoda > Insecta > Hymenoptera > Braconidae > Microplitis > Microplitis demolitor. The sequence goes on along the minus strand of NC_068549.1, from coordinate 18,846,629 downwards.
AGTATCAGAACAGCTTATTTGAGACAAGGTGCTTCTGGTTCAACAGATATCTCTGATGTTGGAACTAAATTAAATAGCATTGTTTTACTGGGTACCAATGGCGGTAGTGTCATCTTCTTCAGATACAAGGGTAATTATTTTTCATTAAAATGATACGCTGTAAAAAAAATTTTGACTCTGTTAGTGTAAATGACTCATTAATCAAAATTTAAACGAATAACACGAAATGGTGTAGAAAAAGTAGAGAACAGTATCAAAATTTCACGGATAGAAAATTTCCACCGAGGATTTTTTTCACTATTATTTCACATTAGATTCATGTGGGGTAAGTGTTCGCAGTTGATAAGTGTGCGAAAACCCATGAATTTCATTCCGAAATAAATGGGTCTTCGTACACTTACCCACAGCGCACACTTGCCCTGAATGACTACACAGCCGTGTAAAATTCTCAGGGGAAATTTTTACACCAAAATTTTTTACAGTGTAGCGAAATTTGAGTTAATGTTTATTTGAATATTTGTTTTTGTATTTAGGACAATCTGACGTTTATCTGTGGGATACAAACACGACTTTCGGTCCAGAAAATTTTGTTATTGTACAGAAAGGTGACGAGTGCCATTTACCAACAAGTATTGCTACAGGACCTCAAGATTCTTTATGGACACTTGAAAGTAATTTCCAGGACTTTATACAAAATACTGTATCCTCTGGAGGTGCATCTATGATTGTTCATCCTCTTGTTAAAAACTGTTAAGTAATGTAATTAAATCAAACGACTTGTCTTATATAAATAGACCCATTTTATCAAACTTACATAATAAAAAAATTATTTATTATTAAATCTGGTTTATTTAATCGTTATTTATTATTTTCGAAAGTTAAGTAATTTAGTGCTAAGTTGTCAAAAAAAAAATTATTAATTTAATTAACGTTAAAAAAGTGTAATCAAAATTTCAATTTTTATCAGAGGCTTGATTACTAAGAAAATATAAATTCAAACTTTCACTGCTTCATATATTTTTAAGAGAGATTTACTTTCGATGTATTGTCGAAAACAAACTCCAATTAAAATATTTTTAAATTTTATTTAATTAATTAATTTAAATATTTCATTTTAATGAATGAAAGTTTTTTTTTTTTTTTTTTTAAAGAATGAGAATTGTTCTAAACTTTCGAATTTCCTTTCATCGGAAAAAATTTATTGCGTAATTTATCAAACTTGACCCGATAAAAAAATTAAGGGAACGGCTAGTTTTAGAAATTATTTAAAAAAAAATCTACTTGAAATTATGAAATGAATTAATAAAAATTTTTTGAGTTCGTGATCAAGTGTTAATTTATTTCAGATGAGAAAAAGTTGCTCCCGGAAGGAGACGCGATTAATTTTTCATGTTTTTAAATTAATGTTATAATAAAAATTTAATCGAAGCTATCAGGCAGTAATTTATGATATGGTATATTAAAAAGTGTGGGTACTTTTAAATATTTTATCTGAATTACATTTAATTATAAAACTCTGCAAAAAAATGTATATAAAATATAACACAATAAATTTAAAAAAAATTGAAATTGATTGCACTGAAATTTTAACAATTCTACTCGTTAAATTCCAATTGTTTATTGGATGAATACTAAATACTATATATTATTATCTTCATACAATGGATTTATAATACCCTTCACATTTGTTAAAGAATCAATTCGATAATCAGTTACGCTAAGTGTTCGTTCTCTCTGCAAATTAAAAAAAAATTTTTTTAAACAGATCAAAATTAGCTTTCCCCGAATTTTCAGAAACATGAAAATGCATAGTTAAAAATTTTGTGTTAAATCTAACACAAATCGTCTGTTGCAGACGGTCTACACAAATTTTTGTGTTAATTCAACACATTGCGTTTGTGTTGATCTTTAACACAAATTTTATGTTAAATAAAATTGAACACAAAAAATCTGTTCTTTTGACAGAAAATTTGTGAACATTTAATAAAAAATTTGTGCAAAATTAACACATTTTTCGTGTTAAAATCAATTAATAAACATAAGCACATAACCTAACCAACTCAAGTATACTGATCTACCCTTAGTAGAACTTATGTCAATTCAGCGAACAATTGAACCGGTTCAAAAAGATATCAAAGTTATCTAAATTTAATTGTAAAATGTATATATTTAATTGTTAATAAATTATAATCCAAATTTCCCTGCAGACAATGCTGCTACAATGCTTTGCTTGGTTATAGTAATGAAGAATTGCGCGGGAACGTTTAGTCAAACAACACAAATTTTGTGTCAATTTTCGAATAACACAAGAAATGTCTTACATTCTAAATTTTCTTATCATTTAATATAAAAAATCTGTTAAAGTAAAACAAAAAAAATTTTTTTGGTGCGCCCTTATAGCTCCCGGTAGGTACCCTGGGTGCCATAAGAGCGTACCAAAATTTTTTTTTCGCATTTCTGCCCATTTCAGGCATAACTACGTAGATTCCCGGAAAAAATTTTTTTATATGCCCTTATGCCATTTCAAGGGTATTTTTTTCGGAATACATCCTTATGGCATCAGTAACGCGATATGATGGTTTTTAATAGCATTATTATAAAAAATTCTAAAATAGTAACTATTAAAAATCATTAATAAAAATCTTTACCATAAAATTTGAGGCAAATAAATGCTTATTTCAGTCAAATAAAGCTGAAAAACCTTTTCAAATAAATGCATTTATTACTATCAAATAAATCCTTATATCAGTGTGTGTGCTTAATGCAAAGTAACTTATTAATTTTTGTAGATTCCTAAAAACTACAATCAATTGTTTCAAAAAGTAAGTACATATTATTACACTGTTAAAAATTTCCAACAAATTTTACTATGGGTGCATTGTAACCCCGGACCATAAGAAAACTGGTACAAAATTTACAAGTGTCCCATAGCAAACGTATGCGCCTAGGTCCCAATCGTGTCGTCTGCGCATACCGTTTACTATGGGATACTTGTAAATTTCATACCAGTTTTTTTATGGTTCGGTGTTACAATGCACCCATAGTAAAATTTGTTGGAAATTTTTTACAGTGTACTTTTAGGCATAATACGTGAGTTATTAGTGAAAGTTAATTAATTTATGGCATAATCTATTAAAGAGTAATGATTGGTCAAATCAAGAATTGGTATCTTAGATACTAATTTTTCCAGCCGAAAATTGCAAAAGTTACTAACTTTTATTTTATAAATTCGATGTCACTGATCAATTATTAGCTAAAAATATCATCTATTCATCATTAGAAATTAATTTACAATATACATAAATCGAATAAGTGGTAAATAATAAAATGAAAAATTAGTATACTAGATCTTTATATATTAATATGTCGTTTACTAATGTTTCGGTTCCTCATTTTTTTAATTTTTCTATGTTTATTTGAATAGTAATAACTGCAGATAGCAATTTATCGATTCTTTTTCATATCAATTTTAATATACGAAATTACAAATTTAGCTCTTGTATGTGTATCAAATTTTAATATAAATAATAGCCATTTAGTAATATATATAATGATCCTGGTTTGATATTAGTATCGAATATACTAATTTTAAGTCGAAAATAAACTACAAACTATTAAAATTTTGAGCATCATTTTTTTTCATGCATAAATAATTAACTCTTTTTTTCCTTCATATTTAATTTATGTAATCGAATATATTAATACAAACATTGTATAAAATGTAGTGTAATAAATTAAGAAAAAAATTAAAATTGATTACACTCTGAAATTCTTACAACTCTACTCGTTAAATTCCAATTACGTATTGTATCAATGCTGTTATTATTTTTATACAAAGGATTAGTAATACCCCATACATTTTTTAATGAATCCATTCGATAATCAGTTATGCTGAGTACTCGTTCACTCTGCAAAAGAATTAAATGACTCGCCGCCTATAAAATATATATTTATCACAGTATTATTATAATAATATATCTACACACATATACAAAACAAAAAAAAAAAAAAATAAATAAATAATAATAATAATATATGAATAAGGTTGCAGAAATATTCTCAAGGTAACAAATGTACACAAGGTAGATATGCTATTGAAAACTAGATTAAAATAATTCTCATTCTAGACATGATGTGTATTTCTGTAACTTTAAGTCAAGAGATAGATATATAAATAGCAAAAGATAATAAAATATTACTTTCAAATCGTATATGGTATCCCAGCGTACACTCGCGTGTTCCGATACAAGGAAGTAATGAAGACCGTCCTTGGAATCGCAGAGTAGTCCAGTTGAAGTACCCAATTTAACACCCAGCCACAGAACGTCGTGACTTTTTTCAACAATTTTATGTTTTGATAACAATAATCGATCATTATTTCGTAAATTTACTAGATCAATGTAAAATAGATCGAGGGAATTCGTCCCTGTTATATACAGACGTTTATTTTTTCTTGATATTGCTAAATCATTTGTATAGACACGTGGTACTGTTGGCCCATGTTGTAAATGCAGTTTCCACCACTTCCGCTGTCCTGTGTGGCCTAGTTAACGTTAAACTATTAATTAAAACGTTTAAATGTTGTGAAAGTTTATATAAAGTAGAAAGACATTACCGATATTTAAAATAATAATTGATTCATCGCCAGAATCTCCAATGTAACCTCGATGTCCCCATGGACCAATCACGGGATCTATCACTAAACATTTTAAATCTTTTCTTGGTATACCTGTGAGATTTTCGCGGGATATTTCTTCATTATTATGCAAGTCATAAATTATTATTTTAGCCGGACACTCGATATCTTGAGGGGAATCTAATACCCATAGGCGACCATGATTATCTATATCTAAACCAGTAACTGATTGTAAATTTTTGCAATCATTGCCTAAAGATTGTATTTCAGTACTCAAAAATGCTGTTGCTGGTGGTGATGGAATATTCATGAGATTTAAAACTTCTGGTTCTATCCAAGGGGCTTCTAATAACGTAACTGAATTATTTGATGATTTTCCCCATCTTAAATATTTATATTAAGTTTTTTAAATTTATATTAAATTAGAATTTTTATAAAAATATGCACGCAGAGAATTTAATAGTAAAAATTGCACAATAATTTTAGGCACCCTGATTAATAATACTCATTGAAAAGTATTGAAAAAGATAAGAATTGAATCCTTTTATACCCTGACGTTTTCATCTTGACATAAATTTAATACTTTTCAATCATATTGAATCCAAAAATAATATAAGAATTTCTAAACTCACGAGGAATTGAAAAAAATTCAAAAGAATTGACATTTTTGAATCTTTTCAAATCCTTCTCAATTCGAAAATAATTCCATATTGGAAGGTATTGAAATGATAAAACAATGAATTCCTTTCAATACTTTTAAATTCCATTTTAAGAATTACAAGGTATTCAAATGATCAAAATTTCAATTACATTCAATACTTTCCGAAACCTTCTTTCGGTATTTTAGCGCATGCCATAAATCTAGCGTTATAATTTCATAATAATTTGGTTATGCCCCTTTTTTTTACTATAGTTATGCAGTATATTTACTGTACTTATGCTGTATAGGTACCAGAATACTACAGTAAAATTACTATAAAAATGCCGAACTTTTACCGAAAAAATTTTAGATAAAAACTATAATAACACGATAATTATATTATAATAAAATGGGTTTTTTTTGCAGGATATCCGATATTGCTAGATTTATGCTGATATAGTGAAAAATTGTAAAAAATTTAGTTTCATTTTTCGTTCTCTTCTGCATTTAAAATCATCAAAAATGTGCAACATATAAAATTTTTTAGTTCATTCTATTGGTTCACACGTATCTAATTCAAACAAGAGAATGTAAGTGCTCAAGTAACACAGATCAACTTTAAGATGTCGTAAAGATATCTTTTAAAAGGATAACGACAATTTTTTTTGTCTCAAAGTCACCTTTTTTGATATAAATACAACATGCGAATGTTGGCTCCGGAGACAGAGAAAATTTGTGTGGTTTTTTCTGTCTTAGCGATACACAGTAAAAAACGAATCGTCAAAGTGTAAAAAAAAGCGTATGTTAAAATTCTGAGTGTTGAATTTTCAACACTTTTGTGTGTCAATTTAACATACAATATTTATCTTGTTTCAACTGTCATAATCGATTGATTTTTTAACACACAAAAATGTTATTTTATACGAAAGTAACACTTTTTATGTTACTGTGAAATCAACACACAAAATGTGTTAAAAATAATCTCGACCGAAACAAAAGAATTCTCGGATAATTTCAAGTAAAAAGTTAAAACTATTGCCTCGGTTGGTTTTTCTGGGGGGGAAGTACGACGTGCTACCTATCGTGTAACCACACTATTGTAATGATCGGCTGGCATTTTTTATTATTCATTTCATTTTATAATTTTATTGGATTAATTTTAAGAACATTTTAAGAAAATAATAATAAATGATTGTATGTATATATATATTGAACAATACGTGATATTATTATTTTTATTATTATTATTTTTCTATTATTTTTACTAATATTATCGTTATTTTTAATATTTCACTGCTGAAGAATCAATTATCTACAGTTGTTTCATTGATTTTAATTTTACATTAAATAATGTAAAAAATATTTTTGAGAAGTGTCCAAGTAACACAAAAGCGTATGTCAAATTCAACACTCTTCAAGTGTTGCAAATAACATATGAGTGTGTTAAAACTGAAGGTTACGTTTTCGAGAATTTTGACACTCATGACGTTACTTTTAACATACACGAGTAACTTTTTCAAAACAAACGACGTATGTTGAAATAACATATAAATAAGTGTCAATCGATCGTTTTACACACGAAAGTGTCAATTTTGACGAATCCTTTTTTACTGTATAGTAATAATGTCGCAAATGTCATAAGTCAGCTATATAATGACAACTTTAATGCTGTTAAAATACCGCCATTTTTGTTCTTTATGACCATACATATTCTGAATTTATTTCGTAAATTTTTGGTAATAATTCGACATAAAAACTGGCTAAAATAACGAACGCATTTCCAAAACTATGAGAGTATCAAATTTTTTATTATTTTAGTACTGTCTAAACATCAATTAGTGAATATTCACTTTTTTCACAAATTCATATTTAGAGAGTATGTGATAACACATTGTAAATTCCGTTCGATGTATTTGAAAAATTTCTGTATTATTTATAAATTTCACCATAATTCTATACTGTCTTTATACTATGATAGCTATAATAATGTTTCTATAAATTTTTTATGCAAAAATTACCGTAAAATTCTCCGAGTGCACATATTTTTTTAGTTACCTAGGAACAGCAAGAAATACTCGATTTTTCCAAATTGAAAATCGCCAAATAAAAACGTCATTTGGTAAATTAACTTTTGAAAAATTCCACCCCACTGTATATGATAAATAAAATATCATGATTATAATATTACACTTTACTAATAATAGCATAATGATTTTTAAAAGTGATTGATTCAATCGCCTTCACTTATCAATTTAAAATCAAGCAAACTGGTCATACAACGGTATTATTAGCGTTAATATTCTTTGTCAGCTAGAAAAAAGCTGCTTCAGCTAATTTATTGCTCAAGTAAAAGTTAATCAAGTAAAGTTATGATTATATATGAAAAAAAATTATTACTTCATTAATACGAAGTTTCAGAAGTAAAGTATATACTTTATATACATATAAAAAAAAAAAAGAAAATCTGATGAAATTAGACTGTTTTTTTTTAAACATAATCTGATAATTCATGCAAATTATAATTATGAAAAATCTAACATGAGCATTGGAGGTGTACACTTCTGGGTTTTCTACCCTAATTAAGAAAAGTGATTTACTCCATGTTAAATGTATATCTATATATTAGTCGATTCAGATTGTTTTGAATTACTCTAAATAATTTTTTTTAATCAGGGTAAACATTTTGTAAAAAATCAGACATTTTATTATCCATTAATTATTAATCCATTAGTGGTTTTAGTTCGGTCTGTACTAGTTTAAGGAGTAGTCTTAGATGAGAGTGCATTCGCATAGCCTTTCTGATGAGTTCGTTAACGTTAACATACTCAAAACGAAATTACTACCTTTGATGGCACATAGACATATAACTTCAAGTTCTGATGGTTGACTTGAGGAGGTTCATCGGATAATCACTTTTCTTACAATATCTTTCAATTTTTAAATACAAATACTTTGAAGTGTCCTGTATACGTAGGAATTTTTTAAAATAGTTCTCGCGGTTCTAAGTTTCGAAATATTAACTATTAAAAATCGTATATTTAACATGAATTCTCTATGTTGACCGTAGTTAGAGTGAGCATTTTATTAAATAACAATCATACTTTTCTTACAGCATTTTTTAAAAGCTGAAAATTATTAATTTAATTAATAACAAGTAATTTTTGTCAATAAACACATAAATGAGCGGTATTCATTTTTTTGTAATTAATTTTTAAAATTTGTTACTTTTAATGATTTTCAAGCTTTCTCCATAACCTGACAAGTGATAGATAGTGACTTGGCAACGTTGCAGTGCGCGGGAAGTTTAAAACACAGTAGAAACCTAACAGATTTAAATAATTATAAATTATTTTTTAAATTTAGAATTTTTTAATTTATTCGCATATGCCAGCATAGCCACCGTTACTATGTAGAATTGGGTTCCTCGTTTCTATGTAACATAGTAATGGTTACCATTCTACATAGGAATTAGAACTATTTTTTTCTCTCCGTGTATCAAAAAACTACACATTAACATTACAAACTGAAAATTTTCGAAAATAATTGGTATAATTATATTTTATTAAACATATTTCTGAAAATTGATATAAAAGAATAAAGTTATATATTTTATGTTATTCTCCAAACCAATAAACTATTATCATAGTTCAATTGATATTGTTCTTAAGCGATAACTTTTAATGAGCAACTGTAGGTAAACATAATGACCTTAACAAATTAATAATAATTAATTATCAACATTATTCTTCAAATAAAAATTTTATTCTAATATTTAGAACTGTAAAAAATAACAATTTTCCACTTCGTTCACTAATTTTTATTGAATGCCCTGTTTACAACCTTTAATAGAATCCAATAGATTTTCATCGATTCCCATAGAGATTTTATAAGAATTAATGAGTTCTATAAGAAGTGCTATAGTTAAGTTTATGCCTTATACATACAGCTATAAGAATCTATTTTATAGCTGATAGCGGATTTTTTAAGCAGGGTGGTTTAATCTTATTCCAATGAAAAGTGAACAAGTAATGAGTTTTGTACTCTATATTTAATTAATATCTATTGTACTACTATAATGATTTGGTCAATTTTAAGAAAACTGATATTTTTAAAAGACATTATGTATTCGCTTCATATGATAATACTCTCAAAGTTAATTAAAATTACGCAGTAATAGCTAGTTTTAACTTGAACTGCATATCTTATCATACAATTAATTTTTAATCGATATTCTGTCTTAGCAAAACAGTATATGTGATATTAGTTAATATGAAATAAACTCGATAATTTTTATCTATAGTTTCAATGTCACTATTTAAGTAAATATAAAACTTAACTAGAACACAATTATTTTTTTAAAACCATGATGAGCACAAGAGTAGATGAAAAAGTTGTTCAAGCCGCTTTAAATGAAACAGGTAAAAGATAATTATAAAATTACTTATTTTTAATTAACTTTTTTAATCATTATTATTATTTTTAACAATAAGGTTTCGGCAAATTTAACTATAAAGTATTGATTATTGTTACTTTAATAACAATAAGTACTGGTATCAGTTTTGAGAATGTCAGTTTTGTAATCCCCGCAGCTACATGTGATTATGAGATGTCAACAATTACACAGAATGGCATAGCAATTAGTTTACTTTTAGGTAAATATTATTAAAGTTATTATTTTGTATGAAAATAATTGAAATTATTTATCGATGAATGATATCGGAATATCTGCTATTAGAAATTGAACACCTCGGAAAAAGTTATTTAAAAAAATAAATTTTTTTTTAAATTTAAAATTTTCTAAGGATACCCGGGTTAAAAACAAAACTTGATTTAGGCTCACTTCACCTTATTTTTTTTTTTTTTTTTGAAGTTATCGATTTACCGACGATTTTCCGATAAGGTCTCGACTTTTTCGACTTATATTCAATTTTTCTCAACTTTTAGAGCTTTTCTAATCTTAGTTTCAACTTATTCATCTCCACTTTGAGCACACGGAAAAAAAAAATTATTTTGAGAAGTATACTGTATAGTTACAGTAACAATATGCAATAGTAATCTACTAGATTGTTACTGCAATGATCTACAGTATCGTTCTGACAAAAATACGGTAGATAGCTCTGAGACCTGGCACATATCGTTCTTTGCCCTATCTGACGTCACGCATGTTGCAAATGATATGAGACGTTAAAAAATCATTATCATTAATAAATAATTGATTAACAAATAATTTTGATTTAATAAAATAATTTATAAGACTGATTTATCAGTTGTAGTCTAAATAAATTTTAAATATAAATATATCTTTTAGTTTTTGAGGTTATATATATATATATATATATATATAAATTTAAGTATAATATAAATTAAATTAATATAAATTGATTTTTCATAATTTTCATACAATTTAAATATGTATCAGTTTTAATAGATTGATCATAAAGTAAATAATCAGTAAGGTTATAGATAACAAATTCTAAAGAAAATGAACTCGAATTGTTATATTTGAAAAATAATACCCGATACACAAAATAGGCGAAAATGGATGTTTAGTTAGGTTAGACGGTGGCGAGTGAGGTGACGACTAAAGAAAGTCGTATAGGGCTCACAACTATCTATCTAGTAGTTTGTCTTGTGAAAAACGGTTCAAATTTCGACTTGGTCAACCAAGTCTAAATCAAGTTTTATTTTTTAACCGGGTAATTACGAAAGTATTTTATAAACACCGCATAAATACACGGGGAGAAGTGTTTAGTAGAGACTACAGTAGAGTCTTTCTTTTTCGTTCTGTAACTTTGACTTCCCTTCATTTCTCCTCCGACAGCAGGGAAGTGTTCTCCCACTCTGTCACTCAACTGTATGTGTGCAAAAGTAAAGCGCGGTTCTGCGTATAGGCGTTGCGCATAAACTGAGTATTCTAACCCTAAATTTGTGTACGTAGATAAACATTTGAGTTAAATAAGCTTTAATATTGTGAAAATCATTTGAAAAACAAAAAAAAACTTATTACTTGACAGAAAATGAGTTTCACTGAAAAAACCTAACCTTTAAAATTTTAAAACTCGTGGGTCGTTTTGACTGGCTAACAATTTTTTTAAACCACGCCTTCTAGTAAAAAGAAGGGGTACTTCTACAATTTTAATTCCTGGACTTTTGGATTCGTCTTAGTCAAAGTTAGAGAGAATCCACTGTAACTTAAAATAATTCACTTTAAATTTGAAGGAAAATTTTTAGAACATGCAATTGGAACCAGCTATAAGTATACCACTGGTCGAATTAGTGGTATACTTATAGCTGTAGAAATAGTGACTATTTACTGATTCGCAATGAACTTTACTAATTCATTTTTAGAGTATTCTTAAATATTTATAAAAAATGAATGTTAGGAATGGCCCTGGGTTCATATTTTTGGGCATGTATGGCTGAAACTAAAGGTCGGAAAATAAGTTTAATTTATGGTTTGCTTTTGGATGGATGCTCAAATGCTCTAGCTTCTGTTATATCAAATTACTATGGATTCGTAATTTGTAAATTTTTCAATGGAGTCGGGTAAGTTATTAAAAAATTCATTTAAATATGTCAAAATTTATCTAAATTTTTATCATGTCTTTTTTTCTTCGTTAGTCAAAGCGCGCAATTTGCAGTAATCTTTACTTATCTTGGAGAATTTCAACCTGATGATTATAGAGACAGGATGCTTAGTTGGATAGAATTCCCGTATATTTTGGGGACTATTTTGAATACAGGTAAATTACTTAATAAAATTAATAAATCCAAAAAATTCAAATTAAATTGAATTAATCGTTTTATTTTGTTAAAAAAAAAAAAGGGATCAGCTGGATTATTATTCCATTGAATTTCAGTTATACAAGTGAAACTACATATTTTTTTTTTAACCCCTGGAACTTGTATATTTTAATATGTGGACTAGTAGCATTTGTTGCCGCATTTTGTTTGACTTTTCTACCAGAAACTCCTAAATATCTTGCTGAAACTGGACAATATACTCAGTTAATGCATGTCCTTTGTCAAATGTATCGTCAAAATACTGGAAAATCAGATAAAAAATATAGAGTAAAAAAAATATATACTTTATGATGAATATACGCTATTGGGAATCTAAAAGGAAATAATTTAAGCTGAGTGTATAGCAACTTTTGTTCTGGAGATAATAGAGTATTTTTATCGCTTCGCGTTCGAGGTATGCAAAAATAGAAATACATTGGAAAAAGCCAAGGTAGGCGACGATTACTTTAACTGATTATAACAATTATTATTATTTTCAATTATAGTAATCCTTACCTTGCTGATTATACTATCATTGAATACCCATGTAAAAAAATATTATCGGACATTTTACAATTACATATTAGTTATCTGAACTGAGGGTAATAATGAAGGCTTCATCGAATTATGTTTTTCATAGTTCAGAAAACCGTTTTTTTTTTCTCAGTATAGCATTTCAAACGAGAATAATTTCACCGTTTACATCTCGAAGAAAAAAACGACTAAGAAGGTTTGGGACGTACAGTCTGTTCACTGCGTTTCATCTCACAATACATATATATAGATATACCATAGAACGTGGCTTGAGAAGGATTTATTTATCTCGAGACTGTATCTTCAAAAAATGTAACAAGCTTTTACTAGTGATTTAATGGCATTTAGCTTACCGAAATAATTTTTTATGCATTAAATAACTAAATTATTATGAAATAATTGATAATTAATTTAAATTTAAATAAAATAATAAGTTATTTTATTTTAAATATTTTTCAAAAAGTTTGGCAACGCCGTAAATTTTACCGCAGTTGCGCATACGTTGACTGTTCTATTCGTGTTGGTGATGTGTACGTGTCTTATGTTTACAAGTAATGCTATTCAGACCGAGTGTTAGTTCATTGCTAAATTTTTAAAAAATAAAAAAGAAATTAGTAATGGAAAGAACGTTATTTTTAACTACGTAAATATTTATGTTATGTTTTATAGTAAATAGTAAAAATTTTATGATACTTTCCTTCACCTATTCGACTTTGCCGCTGACCTATTTCATTGAAACTTTAAATTTCCCGCGTGACCCACCAATGTTGCCGTAAACATAACCCACATTTGCTATGGCTGACTATTTTTTAATTTAGATTTGTTAAACTGAATTAATTTTATAACGAAGCACCCTCAACTTGCTTTTTTTATTTCAATAATTTTAGAAATTTTTTTTTTTACACAATGAGTTTTTTAAATCTTTCTCATTATTTTTTCATTATAAAATTTATTAAAACAAAAGTAGATATGAGATCTGGTATATCATTACAATGTCAATTGACCTATGTTTAACCTCGTTTTATAAACAAACTATGAACCCTAGGTCTCTAAAATTTTAACACAACACATATTAAATATATTTTTATCGGTCCCAAAAATTTCAAATTGATCTCATTATTTCGACTTTACTCCCATAGCTCCTTAAAACCAGCTATGATCAGTTTTTGACTCTTATCAGTGCTATTCTAAAACAAGGTTAGGAAGATGAAAATTTGATTGTTATTGAATTTTTCTATAGTTACAAAAATGATCAATTCAAACTTCAGAATGGTCTTAAATTTGCAACTTCACTAATTACTTTCGGAAATAATAAAAAATTAAAAAATTATTTTTTTTTCGAGACATGGAAATTCCAATAGCGTATAATCAACCACTTACTGATACTCTCTAAAACTAAATTAGTAAATATTCACTGATTGCTATTAGATTTTTCTAATTTACTTTTAGAGAGTATATAATATAATAAATTTATTTTTCTCATATAGAATAATTATTAATTTAAATTTATGCAGCAATGTTTGAAAACACTAAATGATCCAGGCATAAATGATTTTTTGTTAAAAATAAAATCATCAAATGAAACGATCGAAAATAAATCGACTTTCCCCAAGAAATTCGTTAAATTTATCAAACAAGTTAAGGAAATTATGAAGCCACCTTATTTGAATAAAACGTTTATTATTTGTGTATCAATGTACGGTACTTCGTACTCACTTTCTCTGATAATGATATGGATTCCCGAAATTTTCGAAAGATTTGCAATGTTTGAAGAAAAGTATCCTAACATGACTGCAAGTGTTTGCGTTGTTTCAGAAAAACTTTATTCGACAAACGCTACGCTAGTAATTCAAATAACTATATAACATTGATTAGTGTAATAGATGCAATTATTTTAAATATTTTAAGTAATTAAGTGTATTTATGATTTTAACAGAACAATGGTTTTGATAGTCATGCCTGTCCATATGAAATAGACCATACAGTCTATTTACGTACAATAATGTTATGCCTTGCAGCCATACCCGCAGCAGTGTGGCTACCACTTTTTATCGATAGACTCGGATATAAATTTTACCTCAGTAAATTGAAGATTTGAATTTAGAATTTTAAATAGAATAAGGGAGAATGGGGTGAAATTAGACACTATATTTTGGCAAAAAAAAAATTTTTTTTTTAAATATTTATTAAGTTTCTAACTGTATTGGGGTAAGTTGGTCATCTTTAACAGTGTGACCATTTAAAAATTTTGATATAAAAAAATTTTTTGTGCACGGAAAAAAATAATCGGTAGCAGCTACTGATTGGCGATTGGTAGCCGCTACTGATTATTTTCCGCTAGCCACTACTAAAAAATAATCAGTAGCTGCTACCGATTAATTTTTGGTAGCTGCTACCAATTATTTATTTCCGTTTGGTTACTACAAGTAAAAATAATATGACATCATTAATTCTTGTATAAAAAATAAAAATCATTTTTAAATTTTGTGTTGAAATCGAAAACAATTTTCTTTTGGACTAAATTAAAAAATGATTTTATTAATTGGGTCGACCAACTTACCCTATATTTTTTTCAAAAAACTATAGATGTATGTTTACAAAAAAAATAGTTTTTTTGTTAAAAATCAATGTCTCATTTTACCCCACTCTCCTCTACACCACAATGATAAATATTTTTTCAAGTTTAAATTAAAACTTTTCAGTTTCATCGAACTCAATTATTGGATTTCTCTACATCGGGTTATTATTTGTTAAAAATTCATCACAAAATCTTATTCTCTCTTGTTTTATCAATGCACTGGGATTCGGTGATTATATTATTGATTGTATGTTAGTTGATTTATATCCGACTCATCTCAGGTTAGTGATTTTATTCATAAATCAAGGCGATTCTTTGACAATACCCTCTACTCTTTAAAAGTATAACCGTCGTAACCGTATTAAAGTTTAATTAATTAATTTTTTAAAAATCCAAACATTAATTGAGAAAAAAACAACATAGTCATATTTTCATAAAGATATAAATATAAAAAAAAAATTTACTGATATTGATATATAAGTAAAACTATAACTATTATATACGTAAATGTATACTGTTAAAAATTTCGAGTCCGCGGTGTGGTGTAAGTGATTTGGTGTTATAATTTTCAACAACTAGCAGCTAGCGGTTATTTTTTCCGTGTATTATCTAAGAACGCCTTTAATTTTTAACTTAAAAATAAAAATCAAAATTAATGTTATTTTTTTTTCTACTAAGAGTTATTGCGTCTTCGCTCATTGCGTTTGTTGGGTATACAGGAAATTTGATTAGCATTTTTATGGTTGGTTACCTAATCGATAGTCAGTGTATATTATTGATAATAATAATAAGTGCTCATATTGGAGGTAAGAATGAAAAATAATAAAAGATAAGGTAATTATGTAGAAGTATGGTAATCATTTCTGGTTATGAAAATTTATAAAGCCAAAAATATGTAATATCAAAAGTCATAGTACACGGAAAGAAAATTATGGGAATGGTTCCTATAATTTTGTCAAATTTTTTCCTATATCATCATAGGAATTACGACTATAAATTATGGAAGCAGTTCTTCTAATTTATTGGAATACTATGAATACTATTATAGTATGAGAACCAGTTCCATAATATTATAGGAATGGTTCCCACAATGCAACTGACATATTTTCTATACCATTACAGGAATCATTTGCATAATATTATGGGGATGGTTCTCATACTATCATGGGAACCATTCCTATAATATTATGGGAATGGTTCTCATACTATTATAGGAACCATTCCCATAAAAGATAGCAATGGTTCCTATAATAGTATGAGAATCAGTTCCATAATATTATAGGAATGGTTCCCATAATGCAATTGAAATAGTTCCTATATTGTTGTGGGAATGGTTCCCATACTATTATAGGAATCAACCCCATAAATTATAGGATACATTCCCATACTATTATAGGAATGGTTCCTATAATAGTATGAGAACCATTTCCATAATATTATAGGAATGGTTCCTTATTCTATTATAGGAACCATTCCTATAATTTTATGGGACTGGTTCTCATACTATATAGATATTAATTTAAAGAAAAAAGTAGAAATCACTTTTACAATACACAGAAATATTATCAAATCTAAAAACAAAAATTCAAGCATTGAAAAAAAATTAGTTATGTACACTCACAGTTTATTATATTTTTTATCATAAACTTGAATATTTTTCTTTATTCATGCATGAAAGTTATCCATGTTTTCGCTCTGAATGAAGCCATGATAAATTGAATCGACTGAAGCGTTAGCAGAGGTTACTTTGGGGGTTAGGGGAGGCTATTATTACTAAAATTGTGAGCAAGCACACGCAAAAGTATTTATTTTGTTATTACTTAGTTATTTAATTTTCATTTTGACTTTTTCCTTAGTATCATTTTTTGACTTTGACATGAATTTTAAACAACTTAACCTAAATGTTTACTGCATTCTTTTTTTTTATCATTATGTTTACTTGTTGTTGATACGTTTAACTAAGGCCGTGCTCGCTGGCACTTTTTTTTGGCGCAGGCGCGTTTAATTTTAATCTGCGCATACTCAAAAAAAAGATGGCTAAATAACAAAACTGCAGTTACTATAAAACTGCCACATATTTTTTAAAACTTGTTTTTTTTTTTTTACTATCATTTATAATATTTATTTACTTTTACGTTTCTTGCTACCGACATACGTAAAAAATACACTTTGACAGCCTCTCGTAGTTCATATCTTGTCTGGCGCTGCAGTCACACTCATAGCGAATAGTAAGGGTAATTATAAGCTTAATTTAGAGTTTCAATAGAAAGTTAGCGTCGAAGAAGCTTCATTTGAATCTCTCTATATTATAAGGGAAATTTTTAAATTATTTTGCAAAAAAAAAAAATTTATGATATTATGGGAACTATTCCCATAATACATAGCAAAAGTTCCCATAATTTTCTTTCCATATATCTATCAATTTTTCGACTTTCTTTTAACTGAAAAAAAATATAACTGCTTTTGCAAAATTGTCAAAAAATAATATTTACCCTGGTCAAAAAAAAAATTTTGATTTAGACTTAGTCGTGTAAATCAAGTTTTATTTTTGACCTGGGTATTAAAACTAAATATAATTTGAATGATAAAAATATTTAAACTTTTACAGTGGCAACTATTTTTGCAATTTTTATTCCTACTGAAAAAAACAAAATTAAACACATGGTTTAATGGATGTTCAAATATTGTATATAGCAAACTAGGTGTGCTGTAATTAATATTTAATACATTTTGTTAACCCTTAATTACTGGCACGGGGTCAAAGCTGGCGCGAATAAATATGTAATTTTTTTTGTGCGACTAATTTAGGGAAAAAAAAAACATTCAAGTATTATAATTATTGATAATTCAATTGTACTACATGACTATAAATGAAATTATAAATTTACTGCCATTTTCCACACAATATTTGATTTATTTATCTCGATAAATATATTCAACATGATATTTACAGTGTAAATATAAAGTATGTGTTTTATTGCTTATATAAACTTTCTGTACACGATACTCTATAATACAAAATGGGGCAAAATGACTACCCCAAAATTTACCTGTAAACAATTTTTTTTGTAATTCAGTATTTTAATAAATTTCACAAATCATATAACTTTCCATGAGTTCCTTAATTTTTATTTCTTTGTGAAAACCCGGATAAAAAAATTATTTATGATTAGATATAATAAAATGCAATTGTATAAAATTATGTGAAAACATAATTAATGGCTATGTATACATAATCATATATAAATTATACATAATTATATGTCATTGTAGATAATTACATACAATTATATATAATGATATCTATTTACAGAAATAAGCTATGAAATAGATGGGTCCCAAAAGATAAAAAGTTACTTACTAATGTAACTATACACTGTGAAAAATTTCCAACAAATTTTACTATGGGTGCATTGTAACACCGAACCATAAAAAAACTGGTATGAAATTTACAAGTATCCCATAGTAAACGGTATGCGCAGACGACACGATTGGGACCTAGGCGCATACGTTTGCTATGGGACACTTGTAAATTTTGTACCAGTTTTCTTATGGTCCAGGGTTACAATGCACTCATAGTAAAATCTAATGGAAATTTTTCACAATGTATGTTCTAATATTAAGAATAATAAGAAATGTATTAAATTTAAAAGCCCAAATTTAAAAATTTCCTATAAAACACATGCATTTTAAAAGTCAAAGAGCTTTTTTAATTTCTTTTTAATCTCTAGAAAACTGTGGTAGGAAAAATATGAGTATAAGTAATTATATATAATTACATATAATTTTCAACTTTCCGCTAAAAAATTTCAAATTTTCAAAAATTCGGGAAGTTATTGGTTTCGGTCCGATTTTCGAAAATCGAATTTCTATGAGATCTTGACATTTTGAGGTTCTAGGAAGCTATTTCTCAAAAACGACTAAATAAATAAATTTCAAAATTTGATCCGCTTTAGAAAATAAAACGCGCCGATTGCCACCTTGAACGTTTCAATCGGTTTATTCGTGAGAGAGATATCGTTAGAGAAAAAATGGTAAAAACAAAAGTATTTTCGAGCTTGAAAATGTATTCACAACAATTTTTTTGAGCTCAAAGAGCTTGAAAACAGCGGGAAGTTTCGGGGCTGGCCCGCAGAGTCAATTAAATTTAACAACAAATACTTATCTCTTCATGATTATGAATACCATTGAAATCATTCAATTAAATATAATAAGATGACGCAAAATTGTCTCTTATTTATTATCATTGGTCATTCGTCGATTTTTGTACACGCACGTCATCGCAGTCGTCGTTTTTTTTTGTGGCGTGGCCCACATTTGGATTGCCGTAAATTAACAAATATTATCGTATATGTGTATAAGTATCACCGAATTTCAGTTATCGACGACTATTACTGTCAGTCATCATTCAAACTCAGAATAAATATTTTTTTATTTTTCATTTATACTTCGGTTCACTTTAATTTTATTATCGTAAGAATTATAATTATTATTATTATTTATTTTCAAATATTCCAGTGCTTGTTTAATACTATATACTAATTAATTAATTCAATAAATAAGTTAATAAAATTTTTCATCCAGTGAAAACTACAAAAGATTATACTAATTTCACATTCAAATTGTAAGCTACTAACTGAGTTATTTATCCATTAAAACTGTAATTAGATTTAAATCTTGTAGCTTTTTATTACAAAGGTCACTTCAAATTTTTTTATCAACTGTATCTTATCTAATATTTTTAGCTACCGATTATTGACGGCTACCCTGGCCGAAGGTGAGCTTTCTTAGACTCGATTGTACTAGATAAATACATTAGTTTTTGTGACAGATATGAGAAGTGTACAACATTTAGTGTCTGTAAATGGCAGGTTATAAATTCGCATTTATTTATTCGGTAAGATCGTTATTCGTCGAAAATGAGAGAGAAGTCGGTAAGTATACGAATTAATATGATGATAAATTTTGTCACAGAATGGCTCCTTGAGTTACTTCTATATTTTTTGATTTGCTATCGCGCATGTAACTAAAATAGTATATTACACACCTAGGCAAGTAAAGTTAGAAATGTCACAGATCACATATATATGTGATTTGAGGTTTTCTTATTTACTTTCCGATGTATGCACGGAATGAAATAGGCGCTGCAACAGGACGAAATTCTGTGGGAGTAACAAGACAAAATTCTGCTGCACCCTTATTAAAAGAAACGATTTAAAACGATGCGAAAGAATAAATTTTAAATAGTTTTTAATACTTTTGAATACGTTGAATACTTTTGAATCGCCATGCTTATGAAAGTTTAACATTACAAATCGTTTCGAATCGTTTCTTTTGATCAGGGCAGTGCCTATTTTTTTCCGTGTGTAACATACTATTTTGATCCATTGATGACGTCACTATTAGAACGATTGGGTATCTTTTTTACCAAATCTATCTTATCTAATATTTTTAGCTGCAGGTTATAGTCGCTAAATATCATACATTTCAAGTGTCTGTCACAAAAATCTTGTTTAATAATAATAAAGTAAATTATTTTTATAACTTTGACGACATGACTAATTTTAGACCTTTAACGGCTTTTTTCTTCATGCATTCATTACATAAGCTATTGTATCCATCTAGTGACATCGGGTATAATACCGATTTCTCATGATGTATAAGATACTATCATTCATTTCATTAAAGTGAATACAATAGTCATAAAATCTTATTCAATTTTTTACATTGAGCAAGATCTCAAAAGAAGCATCTTTTTATTTCTAAAAAAAATATCTGTATGACTATACGAAAATAGTAATAATTGTTATAGATATGCTCAATTGTTTGTAAATTGGCGACTTTGCCTTTAGCAATTTACTATTTGAAAAGTTTTAAATATGTTGATTTGAAATTCGGTACCCAGTTTCTATGATTCTTCCCCTTCAAAATGAAAGTTTGGACGATCTGATTGATCCCATAAATACAATGTTAAAAATAATTTGAAAATTACAATACAAAAGGAATTGAATTTTCATAAATAGATGTTTGAATTGTATTTTCAATAAAAAAAAGCTTTAAATTTAATATTCGTAATTTAATAGTCAAGCTGGTATTTAAAACTAAGAAAAAAAATATGAATTTTAATAATTCCATCTGAAATTTCATAATACTTGAAAATATTTGAAAATTCAAATGCTTTTATATGAAATTTCTGCGTGTGACGTGCTGTGCATTCAGTAATCAAGGATTGTGTAGTGAAATATATAATATATATGTAAGTAATAATGTAAGCGGTGTACATGAGGCTTTATTATTGTTGTTTTTATTTGCTCAATGGTATGAAGTAAATAAAACTTGTGACTGAACTGAACATCATTGACAGTATGATAAATGATAAAATGATACAGTATTAAATGTGATATTTCATAATGCTAATAAACATCATAATTTAAATTTCATCGTAACCATCGTATAGAATTTAAAAGACACGCTTTTGAACTTTCAAATAAACGCTTCAGATTTTCAAATACATATATTTGAAAATTAAAAAAAAAAGTATTTGAAAATTTAAAAACGTGTATGTTAAATTTTATATGAAATTAGCAATGAAATTTCAAGCACAAACACTGATAAAAGAACTTATTTTAACCAAATAAATATTTCTTAATAGTTATATAGAGGTGGGTAGTTCCGGGAACATTCCGGATTGAACCTGGAACGTTTCCGGAGCGAAAAGGAACTAATTCCTGGAATCATATCCGTGGAACTATTTAATGTTTTTAATTTTCATGAAGGTTCAGTATTTAGAATGTATACATACAAAATATTTCAGTATACACAACATCATGCTATGCGACCTACGTGTTTAAGACACATTCACGGCGAACTATATTATTTTATACTAAATAGAGAATGAATTATGATTGGTATTTAACTCAAAATTCCATAAAAAAATCACCAATAATAAATTTTTCTGCTGCTTGACTGCTTGTTGGTAATGATGGCAGTGGCGCGAAAAAGAGGACTAGTGAGCATACTAAAGTGAACTTTGAGGAACGACCGGATACGTATCCGAAAAAAGACATAGTTCATGGAGCTATACATGTCCGGAACTACCCACCTCTAATAGTTAATAAATGGCTTATTTGAATAGGAAATGACACATGAAGTTAATTAAGTAGGGTTATGACAAATAATTTATAGTCCCATTTAAGTTTATTTTTTTGGAGAAAATAATACGCACAGTAATTAATTTTAAAAATATTCAGCATTTTTTTATTTATAAAACAATATTTAGTTGATTATATTTTGAATTTGTTACACTAGACAGTATACTGAAAGGTATTGTAATCAAAAAGTGGCGCTGTAGTCAAAAATCACAGTGATGTTCTTTCAAATATGAGATTTATTAACTATTAATAAATCTATATATAACAAATTAATGCTTATTTCAGTAAAATAATGCTGAAAAACCGTTTCAAATAAATCCATTTATTAATATCAAATAAATACTTCTATCAGTGAATTATGTGTTTATTGCGTTGTATACAATGTTTTGAAAACTCAAACAATTTTTTTTAACAATGTTGCTATTATTTTAGAGATTTTTGTTTACGCGATCACAGCAAAAAAAATAGATTTTTTTGCCCTCCGGCCAGAAAGTGGCAGCTTTCAGGCCGCTGCCCTGAACGAAGTTGCAGCTTTCCAGCTTCGGCGAGCAGAAAAATAGTATATTACATACCTAGGTCAGTAAAAAGGAAAACCTCAGACCACATGTTTGTCAGCCTCGGCTAACAATTACATGTGCTCTGAGACTTTTCTTATTTTACTGGCCTAGGTATGTAATATACTATTTGTTTATAAAAAATAGTCGCACAGGGTTTTTTCTGGTTTATACATTGTTTCGAACAACTCCACAAAATTTCAAACGCATGAGCGATTGGGTCTGCACTTTTGGATTTAGCAATTTTTAAACTTTTTAATATTTCTTATGTTCAAAAAAAGAATTTTCTACTGACTATCTATGATGGAGGCTTCACGAATAGATGAACAAGTTGTTCAAGACGCTTTAAATGAAACAGGTAAAAATATTATTATAAGATTCTTCACTTCTAATTAATTTTATTAACCATTATTATTATTTCAAAAAATAAGGTTTTGGAAAATTTAGCTATAAAGTATTGATTATTGTTACTTTAATATCAATAAATACTGGTATCAGTTTTGAAAATGTCAGTTTCGTAATGCCAGCAGCTGTTTGTGATTTTAAAATGTCAACAATTGCACAGGATCGCATAGCAATCAGTTCATTGTTTGGTAAATAACAAAATAAGAGTAATTATCTTTGACAAAAAAATTACTTATTAATACATTCATTATATTAAAAAAAAAAAAATAAAATTAATCAAACATACAACAATGACTTATTTTAGGACTGGCACTGGGCCCATATTTTTGGGCTTGTATGGCTGAAACTAAAGGTCGGAAAGTAAGTTTAATCATCGGTTTACTTTTGGATGGTTGCTCAAATGCTCTAGCTTCTGTAATATCTAATTACTATGGCTTTGTAATTTGTAAATTTTTCAATGGAGTCGGGTAATTTATTAAGCTATGAATAAAAATATACCCAAGAAAAAATAGTCAAAATCTACTTAGATCATCGTAGGCGTAGCTTTTTTTTTATTTTACAACTACATAAATACCAATCGACCATTCAGATCTACTCAAATTCATGTAGATCGTGAGATCTCAATTTTGCACAACTCGAACGCAAAGCAATGCTGAAAGGTTGGACTCTACTGAAAACATGTCGAAGTCACGCAATTCACTTATATTAAATCGTGTTTATTATTTTATTAACGCGCTGACACGTTGTAAAGACATTAATGTTAAGAGGAATCACCTATATCATACCTTCAAAATATATTTTGTGTAATACAGATAAATTTTTTTTTTTGATAGGCCGCGAAATCGCTTTTGGAATCGCACTTTTTGAACATATAATTTGATAATTAACCTGTTTTAGCTTCAATCTAGACAGGTCTCTAGAGATCTACATAGATTGATCTGGTTAGGTTTCGATAATAAAAATATAAGATCTAAAGTAGAATAACGACTTTAGAATTTTGTAGATCTAAATTATTTATTCTCGGGTATTTATGATCTTTTTGTTTTTTATACATTTATGTAACTGTGTTTCATTTCTTAATTTTGAATAGTATAGGTTCACAATTTACAGTACTATTCACTTATATTGGAGAATTTCAGCCCGATAACTATAGAGACAAAGTGCTCTCCTGGCTAGAATTGCCATTTATTTTGGGCGCAATTTTAAATGCAGGTAAATGAAATCATCAAAATATTTAATAGGGTAAAGATACCGTTTGTGCCCACTTTTAAGCCAGTTTTCGAATTATTTAGTTCTTTAAAGTAGGGGAGGGCGGGGGGGGGGGCAAAACGGGGTACCTAAGGAAATATTAAGTTTTTGAGGACTAAAATACGCTAAATCTTTTTTTTTTTTAATGACATTCAAGGTAACTAGACAAAATTTTTAGCTGCCGTTAATAAATAAAATTTTTACTTTTGGCGGGCAAAATGGGGTACCCTGAAAAAAAAAATTTCTGAAAGTTGATCAAATTTAATTAAATTAAATTTTTTTTTAATGTAAAACACATAAAGAAAAATTACATTTCACATCATTGGTGGATACGAAGGCAGAAAAAAATTTTTTTGTAGGACAAGGAGGCCCTCCTCCGAAAAATGATTTTTTTTTATTTTAATTGAATTGTTGTCAATTCAAAATTAAAATATTATTTTCGAATATTTTTAGTGGCCAAATTTGCCCCAACTACAGAAAATCAGCCGAAAAATAAATTAACATATTAAATTTTTTTTAATTTGACGATAAAAAAATGAAAGAATCATTTTTTCGATTTTCCGGCTGGTCCATTTTGCCCCAGGTGTCATGCATAGGGCTCAAAATGCGCAAATATATCGGATATACAGTAACTAGACAAAAAAAAAAATTCTTTTTTTTTTATAAAATTTGGAGGGTACCCCGTTTTGCCCCCCACCCCTCCCCTAAATAAAAGTAATTATCTCGTAGACTCTTGACCAATTTTATTTACCTATAACTAGAATTTGAATCATTTGAAAAACTATCACAATTTTGAGTCGTTTAAAAAAAAATTTCAAATAATTCGTATAGTAATATTCGTTTCGATTCGATTCGTACAACACTATTAAGTATCAATAAATGGTACAGTGGTCAAAAACGGTTTTACCCTATAAAAAAATAGAAACTAACAAATCATTTTATTTTTTTTCAAAAAAAGGGATTGGTTGGATTATCATTCCTTTGAAGTTTAGTTACATAAGTGAAACAACTTTTTTTTTTTTCAACCCTTGGAATTTATATATTTTAATATGTGCAATAGTGGCACTTATCGCCGCATTTTGTTTGACTTTTCTACCAGAAACTCCTAAATATCTTGCTGAAACTGGGCAGTATACCAAATTAATGGGTGTTCTTTGTCAAATGTATCACGAAAATACAGGACAGTCAGATATAAATTACATAGTTCAGTTTGAAATTATACTCATTACATAACATGTGTATTTATCTCATTGCATTTAATAATATACTATTTTAATTTACACAGGAACGATTAGAACAGTTGCATAATCCAGGCATAAATGATTTGTTGTCAAAAGTAAAATTAACAAATGTTCCATGCGAGTATAAACCGACTTTTATCAAGAAATTCGTTAAATTTATCAAGCAAGTTAAGGAAATTATGAAGCCACCTTATTTGAATAGAACCTTAATTATTTGTGTATCAATGTACGGTACTTCGTATTCACTTTTTGTTACCATGTTATGGATTCCCGAAATTTTCGAAAGGTTTGCAATATTTGAAGAAAAGTATCCTAATATGACTGCAAGTGTTTGTCTTGTTTCGGAAAAACTTAATTCCGAAGATGCTATACTAGTAAATTTAATAATACTATTGATTAATGTTACACTGTAAAAAATTTTTGGGCGTAACTGACATGGTCTGGGTTCGGATCCCAGTTCGGACTCTTCATATATTTTTCTCAATTTATTTATAGACTTTTCATTGAGGTTTCTTCCTTATCCTGCCCAATCCCGTCCTATCCTAATTCTTTCCCATAATACGGAAAAGTGTGAAACGCTTCGCGTATATAGTCCCGTATATGTTTATATGTAAAACACATATATGTATTTTCCTACTTAACAGCATTATTTAAATATTCAAAAAAAAATTAGAGTCCAGGCGGATTTAAACAAAAATTTAGATCACTCTGAAATTACTCCGCTGGAAAAACAAACTCCCGGAGAGATTTTTTCTAAAACTTCGTAACTCCGAGTAACAGATTTTTACAGTGTAATAGCAAAACTATTTTTAAATATTTTTTAATTGTGTTCTTGTAATTTCGATAGAAGAATACTATTAATTTTGATGACTGTCCATCTAAATTGGACTATACAGTGTATTCACAAACGATAATTGTATGTTTGGCAGCGATACCAGCCGGAGTATGGTTACCGCTTTTTATCGACAAACTCGGATATAAATTCCATTTCAGTTAGTTTTTATATTTAAATTTATAACAATCGATTTTCATGACAACAATAATAAAAAAAAAAAAAAAATTTGTTTCTCAGTTCTAGCAACCTCAGTTACATCTTTACTTTACATAGGACTGTTGTTGGTCAAAAGTTCATCCCAAAATTTTATCGTCTCATGTGTTATCGACGGACTTTCATTTGGAGCAAATGTTATATACTATATGTTAGTTAATTTATATCCTACGCATTTAAGGTTATTTATTATTTTATTTTTATTATTGGAAGGCAATGTCCGTCAATACCCCCCCCCCACTTTTTAATTAATAATTATTTTTAAAAAAGTAGGTAATTTTTTGAAAAAATCTATATCTCAGCGAAATTGTAACTACGTTGTCTTTTTTTCAATTAAGCCTTTGTTTTTTAATTAATTGATGAAATTTGAATCCGATTATGACAGTTCAGTCATTGAATGTTTTTAAAAAGTCTGGGGAAAGTGGGAAACTGTCCGAGAATGCCTTTCTATAAAAAGTGAATGCAGACGTGGGTCTCTATCTATTTTGGCCAAAAAAAAATTTTTTGCCCGCCGGAAAAATTGGAAAAATGAAAAAATGTGATCCTGTCTGCATATTTACGAAATAAAATGAAAATTAATAATTTCATTTGTTTTTTTTTTTTTAGAGTTATTGCTTCAAATCTCGTTGCTTTTGTTGGATACATTGGAGGTACGGTCAGCATTATTGTAGTCGGTTATTTAGTTGATGATCACTGTCTGACACTGATAGTAATCATAAGCGCTCATGTTGGAGGTAAAAATAATTATTTAAAATAAATACATTCGTATAAAAAAAAAAAAAAATAAATAACTTTTGTAAAATAAAAAAAATGTATTAAAATTTTTACAGTTGCAGCTATTTTCGGATTTTTTATTCCGACTAGTCAACCAACGTAGAATTTTATAAACAAAATATTTGAAGAGATTTTAGTTCAATCAAATAAAAATAAATATATATGTAATAAATAAGTATAAGATATATCAAAAAACATCGAGCAGATTAAGTTACAGATGTTAATAACATGATACATTCTATATATATAATGTATTTATATAATTTATAAAATTTGATACATAAAAAAATTTACGAATAATAATTATTATTAATTCTGTTAGGGTGGATAGTAATGAAATTTAATGAAACAATTACGTAACATTAAACGATTTATTGTTTCTTTAAAAAGAATATTTTTACAGCAAATCGGCTATTATCGAATGATTTTCACATGCAGTTATCAAACAGGTTTATTAAGCTTTAGATTTACTTCAAGACCAATTATAATATCTCCCCCAGGGGTTGGCCGAATTGACCAATTTTGAATATATGTTATCATGGCTATCGAAGGAATTTGTTACGATTTCAAAATGCAGATGACTTTAAATAAAAATCAATGTTTGGTAAATATTGCCTACGGCTGAAAAATTATACGGGTAAAATTACATTATAATTTAAGAACAAATAAATCAGTTTCGTTTTTTTTAGTTATGATCTTACACAGAAAAAATAAAATTTTCGACTGAAGGTAAATATTCTTGATTCAAGAAAATTTTTTTAAAAACCTAAATTTTATCAGATGAAGCAGAAATCTTCTCCGACCAAGACGAATTTTTTTTTTAACCAAAACAAATTCTCTTGGCTCAAGAAAATCTTGACTTAGTTCCCGAAAAAGTTTGTCTTCTAAAATATTTTCTTGAATCAAGATAACATTTTTTCTGTGTAGAATCAGGACTATGATTCACCTAATGTAAATTTCATACAGGAATGACCCATTTGCTTTATGGAAAATATTACCATTGTTATGGAAAATATGCCCATAACATGAGAATGAATTAAAAGTAATTTAAAAGCATCGTAAATAATTTTTGGGCTAAACGCGGATTAATATCAAAGCAAATTCTAATTGAATGCGGAGCAGATGATTTTTTATTTATTTAGTCCTCTCGGAGTGAAATTTACTCCGTAATGGATATGGATTGAAATAAAATCTACATTATATACTGCTGAAAAACAATTTCTTATTCACTTTGTATACGGGGTAATTTAAAAAAAAACTCCAAAACTCTGAGCGACCGAGTGAATTTGAATTAAAATAAAATTCGTGTTTAGTCGGAATTTATTCCCGATTTTTACAGTTTATCAAAATAACTAACGGTTTAGAAATAAATAAATTTCTATAAGTTTACTAAGTCGTAGTTTTGTAAGAATATTGAGTAATAATGCTTAACATTATACATAATAACCAGTAGTTTAATACACAAAACTAAATAGATAGAGTTTACATCATTATAGATGGTAATTATTTCATTGTATAATAAGTTATAAATCAAAATTATAATTATTAATAAGTGATATCATTATATACCTTATTAGTTTTAAATCTAAAGACTGGTTATTTTTAGTTTGCTACTTTGTCAATAAAATCGCGTTGACAATATTGATTGATGAATGTGTTAAAAATATCTTTAAATTATTAACCTCGAGATTAGGCGGCTTGTTTGAAAATTGTTTGAAAAAAAGTTCGTCATTGTATCACATTTTGACGTTCAAAATAGTCAACGTTTTTTTAACGTTTTTTTTTTTATACAGACAATGACTGGATAATCTATATTTCATACACGAGAAAAAAAATATGTATCCAAATAATAATTTTTGGAACTTTTCTAATTATAGAGTTAAATGGCGGGCGGCTGAGGCAGCCGTTCGAAACGCGCGTGGCTCGGGCGATCACCGAAGTTAAGTAGCATCGAGCATGATCACTACTTGGCTGGGTGACCGTTTAGCCACACGTCAGGTTCGAATGAAGGTCTCTGATCGCTAGGCTCGTTATGAAGATCCAGTGATCGGTAAAATGGGAATTTTATCAATCACTGGAGCTTCACCCAAACCGAACTGTACTGGCTAGGTTTTCTCTGTGGTTTCCCTAGCCACTGCACCTCCATTGCACTAGGGAGGTTGCAGGGCATCACCGTAATGATGCAGTACAGTATAAGCACAAGTCGGGCTACAGCCGCACAACGGAAAGCAGAGGAGAAGTAAAGCAGTTTGCGATATAAAGGCAAAAAGTGTAAAAGGCCGTAATTGCGGTTATACACTAGAAAACAATTAAAAAAAAAAAATTAACCTCGAGATTTTTTTGATATGGTCAAATTGACGTTATCTGATACTGTTCACATAACAAAGTATAGGTGAAGATTTAGATAATATTATATTATTGACTCACATATATCACATGTAGAATATGTGTATCATAGTCACGCTATATTTTACTGCAGTAGAAGTAATTATCATGAACTGTTTATTTCTTTTCTAAACAAACATTTGTCGAGAAAACAAGTTCTGACGATACAAGGTTTGAGAAATTATGAAATTTAAAAAAGTTGCAAAACTATTTATATATTTTTTCTTAGTTAACTGTGTAGTGTTAATATCTTCATTAATCATTCAACCAACAGAAAATAATGTCATTGTATTGAAAAATATTGTGGTAAGATTATATTCTTAACACAATTAGTAACATAACATGGAAAAATAAGGCATCTTTTCGAAAAAATAAATAACTTTTTTGTGGTTGAAAAATATCTATTAAAAGTATTTAAGAGAAAATGGGTCACGTTAACCGTTACGGCCATTGTTGATACTTAAAAATTTTAGATAAAAAAAAATTTATTTTCGAAACTTTCATTTTAATCCTGATTCATAAATGATTATAATTTTACAAATTTGATGGTGATGAATATTTGTTTACCAATTCATTAAATCATCGAAACAGGCTTTAGTTATCATATACGAAGTAAAAGAAATTAAAGTTCCAAATTTCGAGCTTAAAAAAAGATTTTTTTTTATAGTCACTCATAGGATCCGGAAGTCTTGATTAGTTCCAGATCCTCCTAATTAAAAAAAAACACTACTGTAATATAACAAACACTTATAAAAAAAAAAAAAAAAAAAAAATACTTGACGCACACGGAGAGAAAATTATAGTAACAGTTACAATATATTATGGGAATGGTTCCCATACTGCATGGTAATCGGTTTTTCTGAAATGTTGATTATAGAAACGGCACCCGTATATATTATGGTAACCATTCCTATAATTATGGGTATAATTCCCATATAGTATCGGAATAGTTCCTATGGAATTATGGTAATCGTTACTATGTACCTATGGTAATGATTACTATAATATTATGGTAATCGTTACCACAATATTATGGAAATGGTTACCATAATATTATGGTTATGGTTACTATAATATTATGGGAATGGTTACCATAATATTATGGGAATGGTTACCATAATATTATGGGAATGGTTACCATAATATTATGGTAATGGTTACCATAATATTTAGAAATTATAATAATTTTTTTTTCTATAGAATTTTGCAGTGTAAATTATTATGAAGTTATTTATTATTATTATTTACAAATTAATTTTTATCTGACCAAAAATAATATTTTATTGTAATATAGTTTCACAAAAAGATTAAATATGCAAAAAAAACGCTTATTACAAAAAAAAAAAATTATTACAATTTCTAAATATTATGGTAACCATTACCATAATATTATGGTAACCATTCCCATAATATTATGGTAACTATTACCATAATATTATGGTAACCATTCCCATAATAATATGGTAACCATTCCCATAATATTATGGTAACCATTACCGAAATATTATGGTTATAATTCCCATACATTATGGGAATGATTACCATAATATTATGGTAACCATTACCATATACGCTTAGGAACCGTTACAATGTGGTTATAGGATTGGTTCCTATTTGCTTATGGCAACTATTCCTATGAGTATGGTAATCATTACCATAATTCTTTCACATGCGATATAGGAACTGTTACCATAATGATAGGAATTGTTACCATATTTAGGGAAACCTTCCCAGAAAGTATGGGTCTATATTCCATAATCCCAAGTAATCATTACCATAACGGTATGGGATGATATTCCATAAACGTACTAGGAACAGTTACTATAATTTTTTCTCCGTGTAGTCACACTGTTGATAATGGCGGTCAATTTTCCATGCACCCTTAGACACTGGAAATAAAAACTTTGTAACAAAAAAAAGTTATTTTCTCTAAAATAATGTCTTATTTTGCTTCGAGTTTCTCTATATTATTATTTATTGCTACATAATAATTGTTTTTTCTCTTTTTTTAAGACGCATATCCTAAAGTCTTGCAACACAGATAATTTGACTGTAATAGTTCATAGTGACACAGATGTAAATATAATTAAATCTTTAGGAGATTCAGAAACAACAGTTATGATATTACTTAGCAATTCATCAACAATACATTCAAAATCGAATCATAAGACTAAAATAGATGCATTTATTACAACAACTGATTCAGTAAAAGAGCTCTCTGAAATTTTGTTCACATTTAAATTATCTCCATGGTGGAATATTATGATACCGGTTTTTGCTTTAAGTAAATCAAAAGGAAGCTGCAACGATGCACAAGTGACTTTAAAAACGATCTGGAAAATGAACATTTTGATATCTTACTTTATATGTTTTGATTCTCAACAAAAACCATTCATTTACACCTTTAACCCCTATGCAAAACGTGCCCCGCATCAGTGGAAAATAATTGACGAATATACAAACAAATCCTCATATTGGACATTATTTAATCGTCCGTATCACCAGAGTAAGACAATTTCACTTTATTTTAATTTTTAATAATAAAGACACCTCAAAAAAATCTAGAAACTGGTTGACCCTGCAGGCCAGCTCCCAAACCTTCCGTTGTTTTCGAGTTTCTTATTGTCGATAATGATTTTCGAATTCGAAAATAATCACGTTTCATATTAAGCTTTGAAAATTTGAAAATCGAAAATAATTAATAGACTAACGTTTTTAAATTTTTGTTCACAATTACGATTGAGAAAATAAATTTATTCGGACAGAAATCAGTAGAAGTGATTCAGATATGAGTTAAATGGTTTTGAATCAGATCAGAGCGTTAACATATTAAATATTCGATAAAAATATAAAAAACGGTAAATTTTCAACTATATAGTGTTGACAATATTATTTTAAATATTCGACCGATTACAATAAATTGTGTAGCAAACGGAAGAGACTATAAAGACAAAGAGTCAGTATAATTTTTGAAGCATTTGCTAAATTGCAACAAGAGTTATTTGGGAAAAATAACGAATATTGCTATTTTTTAAATTTTGTCGCCGATATATTTTAAACTAACCGACCGATTTTGATATTAATGTGTCATTAAAAGCAGTTTTTCATCTTTTAACGCAGATTGACAATCGGTAGCTGCTGCCGAAAAATTTTTCCGTGCATATACTCGAAAATCATTTTGAAATTAGTCAGAATAACTTCCTAGGACCTCAAAACGTGGAGATCTGTTCAAAATTCGATTTTCGAAAATCAACCCGAAACCACCCATGTAAAAAAAATTGTTAGAAAAGGGTTAAAAAAGTGTTGAGTATTCTAAATATTAAAACGTGACACAATGACGAACTTTTGTTGAACGATTTTCAAACCTTAGACAATACACAGAAAATAATAATTTACTTAATACTACAAGTTAACATTTTTTAGTGCAAAATACGTTCAGAAAAATTTAATTTCGAACTGTTTCTGAACGTTTTTTGTTTTAGCATATCTTAATAATACAAGATTATTCATTGATTTTTCTCTTGAATTTTCTAAAGTTTAAAAAACGTTCGAAAAAAGTTCCTCGTTGGGTCACGTTTTGAAGTTTAGAATAGCCAACACTTTTTTAACAATTTTTTTTTTTTTACACGAGCAATAGCTTTTCTTTCTTTGAAAATTTTCATTTTTTTGCAGATAGTAAGAAATAAACATTGTAATAATTATTTTACAGAAGATGTCTGCAATGGTTTCAATTTTGATCGCACTAAATTTTTTGACAGTGCTCCAATTAATATTATTGGTTGTATTTACGACTCTAACAATACTTTACCAAAAACCATTGAAGAGAAAAGTAAATTATTGAATTTTTCTAAACACGACTTACATATTATGGATGCACTAAAAATAGCATTGAATGTTTCACTGGAATTTGATTACGATTACGGAGCCTATCAACTTGATCCAGAACCGCATGGTGTCTTCAATCATTTAAAGAATGGAACATCTGATTTTGCAATGTGTACTAAAAGTTTATCAGCAATGTATAATTTTTCAGCAAGTTATCCTTTATTTTATTCTGGCATTTCTATACTTTCACATCATCAAGGATATTATACGCCTCTTGAAAAAATTTATAAGTATTACGGTATTTTAATGATTGCGGCTACAATTGTCATTGCAATTATTACATATGCTGTTATTCTGCTAACAAAACCTAAAGAATATTCATTTGCCGCGTTCGAAATTCTTCGTTTATTTATTAATAATTCTCTTGAAACTAAAATAGATACTCTTCCCCTTCGTATATTTTTTTCGGTAATATTTCTCTATTTTCTCATAATACAAGCGACATTTCAAGGAAATTTGTCAAAATTTTTGACCAAGCCAGAATTGAAAAGAAATGTGGAATATTTAAGTGATTTACAAAAAAAAATTTATGACAAAGTTTATACAACGCAATCGGGAGAATTAGTTGTCAGAGACAATGAATATGTTGCAGAAAAAATAAAAATAACAGATTTTTATCAATGCATAGAATCTGTTGTCAAAGACGCATCTAATGTTTGTGTTGAAGATTATTTTTGGGTTTTAATATTACTACGAATTCACTTTTCGGCTTCAACAAATGAAGAAATATTAAAACCAAATTTGTATCTATCAAAAAATTTTTTAAGAAATAATTTTCTCGCTTATGCAACTCGCGATGATTGGCCGGTTAAAAAAAGATTTAATAAAGTTTTCATGTTACTAGAAAATGCAGGACTTGCTAAAAAATGGTCTGATGAAGTTCTTGTCGATCTTCAGTCAGTTATAAATATTGTTGAAAACTATGATTTTAAGCCTATTGATCTTAATACGGTATTATTTATTTTTTATTTTTTAATATTTGGATTAATTTGTGCAACTATAAGTTTTTTTATTGAAATACGAATCGCAAGCATCACGAAAAAAGTCACTAAAAATACTCGTAGAGCAAGACGAAGATTTAATGAAATTCAATTCGAATAAATACTTTATATAGTTTTGAATTAAATACTCAAATAACAGAAATTTATATTTATGAATAAAAAAGTAGGGATGTGCGAATCTCGAACTTACGAATTGTTCATAATTTCTTAAATAATTTGAAACTTTGAAAATTATTAGAAAATTTACGAATAATTCCAAAATTTTCTTTGAAACGACTTAAATTTGTAATAATTTTTAACACACACACACACATACATACAGACACTCGGACATCATTCTGAAAATAGTCAGAATAGTTTCCTAGGACCTCAAAACGTCAACATCTGATAAAAACTCGGTTTTCGAAAATCGGGGTGAAAACAATAACCCCAAAATTTTTGAAAATCATCGATTTTTTTAGCGGGAAGTTAAAAAATAATATCCGTACAGCTATTTTTCAATATTCATAGATAAATATATTTTTAAAATCCGATTGTGTTTATATCATATAACACATTGAATACTACGAAATAAAAATTTTACCAAGTACTGTCAGCAATAAATCAAAAGAGAAATTCTCACTTTTTAAAAGATTAAATTTAACAGCTTTTGTTGAAAAAAAAAAAAAAAAAAAAAAAAAAAAATGATATGTACACTTATGTATATTCACTGGAAAGTTTCAAGTGACCATTTAAAGACACAAAGAAATACAAAGTACGGAACGTCCGTTTCGCTGTCTGCTTTCCGTATGTGATGTTTTGATTATATTTTTTCTTTTCCTATAGCTGTATTACTGTAATAAATAATACTTATTTTAAAAATATCATAGAAAATATTTGCTGGAAGCACTCGTGCAAAAAAAAAAATTGTTCAGAGCTTCATTTCGTGGACAAGTTTTAAGTCAGATGGGAATATTTTTGAAAGATTATTCTTAACCATGTTTTTCTGACATTTTGTCCTCGTTCAGAAACAGCTCGAAAATCTACAATTTTAAATCTTTATATTGGAAGAGAAAAAATATGGTAAATATACGGTTTCAGAGATATGTTCAAACTCTTCAAAAATAAATTAGTGAAATTTACTGCGAATCAGTAGATAGTGACTATTCGTCCAGGTATGAATATACCACTAATTCAATCAGTGGCACACTAAAAATTCGAAATGAGTTATAATCTGTCTTAAATTTAGAAATTCTGCATGCTCAATTTCTTCGGAATCAATTTTGGAATTAGTAACGTGATACATATAATATAACTATATATTCGGTCACGATTAGTCATATTTAGTGACAGAGTAATTAAAATGTTAATTTATTTAAAGAAAATAAATACGATCGTCTTTTTTCCCGCGTAATTTGAATGTAATTCGAATGATGTAGATAAATTGATTCATCTCAATTCTTGTCAATAAAAAAGAGTTTAAACTATTAAAAGGCACAAATTCCAGTTAAGACCTTATATTACTTGATTAATTGAATAATTAATGTAAAATAAAAAGCGTATAATAATTTCAGTGTAAATTGTTCATTAAATATTAACGTAATATTCTAATTTATATTTCATTTAAATAACTAAATTATTTAAATCTAGTTAGTTGAATTATCGCGCAGAAAATCAAATTTACCTGAGTGAAAAATAAAGTAAAGAGTGCGTGACATCTATAAAGAAGATGCATATCTCATATGTAATATTTATAATCACATACTTTGTTTTAAGAGTTGTATATGATATAATACATTGTTTAATTTTATATAAAGAATTTATAATTTATAATTTACACCGTAAATTTTTTCAACAATTAATAAAAATTAAATTGCATTGAAAATCGTTTGCCACTTTTAGAATCGAAAATAAAGTTTTCAGTGAACTTACAAACATTACGACTGTTAGTAAAGAAGAAAACCATTTTATTTTGTTATCTTTTGATTTTTTGTAGCACAATAAATTAATAAACTTAATTTATGTGGGAATTATAATTATTGCTACGTCATATTATAAAAATATCTTTCACTATATAGGGGTGGGGGGGGGGGGGGTCAAAACGGGATACTTAAAGAAATAGAAAATTTTCACGGATTTAAATACGTTAAATCTTTTGTTTTTCAATGATACTCAAAGTAAATACAAAAAATTTTCATTTTTTGCAGGCAAAATGAAGAAAACTCAAAAAAAGGTGAAAGTAAAATTTCTGGATATTAAATAAATTCGATTAAATTAAATTTTCTTATAAGTAATTTACGTAGAGAAAAATTACATTTCATATAATTATAATGGATGCAAATGAAGAAAATCAAAATTTTAGCTACCTATTTTAAATTGATAATTTTTGATTTGTTACTCACTATTTATTGTTTACTTCAAAGTAAAAGATTTAAATTAGTTTCAATTCCAAAGAAGATATATTCAAAAAATTCAAAACAATGCTCAATTATATTTACAAAAGTGATTTTGGAATTTGAAAAACATTAAAAAAAAATTTTTTGTGTACCTGAAGATCGGAACGTTTTTCGCGCAACGAAAATAAAAAAAAATTCATGTAATTCGACTGCTTAAGGGGTAGTTCCGAGAATTAGGGGGCGGTCTAAGATTTTCGGCTTACTAGCATTTATGTGTGAAACGTTTCAGAAATCTAGCCATTCAGTATTTTTTTAACACCAAATTTTGTTTTTCATTGCGCGAAAAACATTCTGATCTTCAGGAACGTAAATTTTTAATAAAATTTTCGGAGTACCCGTTTACGCCCCGTCCCCTCCCCTATATGCTTCAAATTTTCATTGATGTTTAGATTGTTGTAAATTTCTTTGTCAAAATAATAAAAATTATGCGTGTAGATATTTTTCTTTAAATTTTATTAGCAACTGGATATTTTTATATCGTACTACAATTTTTTAATCTTAAATACTTACGATATCTCATTTAATAATAAAAAAAATATCTTATTTTATTTCCTACTTGTTTTATTTAAAAACTACTAATAGTTATTTTAAAAATAAACCAATAAAAAAACTTATTCAATTTATTAATTAAATTAATTAAAATACTGATCCTACAGTATTTTCACTAGACATTTTTCTATTTATTTTAGATTATCTTTACCATATGTTATTTATAGTTTGTAAATTGCAAAAATGTAATATAAATAAATTAATTAATTAGTTAATTAAGAAAGAAAGAAAGAAAAAATTTTTCAAATATGAATTCATACGCAAAATAATTCAAATATATCCGTATTCATTTTTAACATTATTTCATTTTAACCAATTTTTAAATTAAATGTACTCAAGTTTTTTAAAATAATAATATGCGCGCTAAAAATTAATGGAGTATCATAAATTGTCAAATAATTTTATTTAGATAATTAAATTACTTACGCGTCTGAACCTTCCCACGTGATGCTCATGTGACAGTATCTATTTTATTTGAATAACAAAACATCCAGGCTGCACTGGTACACCAGGATAAAATGATCCGCATCGGAAAGTTATTACACGCGAACGATTAGTACTAAGTACGGCCAGGAAAAATCATCTAAAATAAAATAAATATATAACGATACTGTTAAAAATTATTTTTTGAATTTTTTAAAAATATTCTTTAAAAAGTTTATAATTTAAATTCATAAAAACATGTTAACATTGGAATTGTTTCTATATTACGTTATTTTTCCAATGTTGGTTCGGAAAACTTACATTGTCAATATAGAATTAATTCGTATGCAACAAAGCAAAATTTGCTGTGACATAGTTACAATTCACATGTTGATATAGTAAAACTTACAATACCAACAAAGGAATTTTCCCAAAGTAAAATTGGAAAAATTCCCATTTTCTTCTCTCCGTATAGCTTTAAGTCTGATTAATAATTATAATATTAATAGTAAATCCGATAGACAATTTACTAATTTTAAATAAATAATTAAATTAAGTAAAATAATGAAATAAATAAAAATGCGCGTCATGATTTTTCAATTGGCATCTAAATGCGCACTTTTTAGTTTTTATTCAACTTACATTTCATTTATTCATTTGTTCCAAATTTAAATAATCGCTAATTGTCAGCTACATTGTAACTGTAATGTAGCAGACATAAAATAATTGACTAATTTTAAATAAATAAATAAATTAATTAATTAATTA
Organism: Microplitis demolitor; assembly: GCF_026212275.2. NCBI lineage: Eukaryota > Metazoa > Arthropoda > Insecta > Hymenoptera > Braconidae > Microplitis > Microplitis demolitor. The sequence goes on along the minus strand of NC_068549.1, from coordinate 18,807,591 downwards.
ATTAATTAAAATAAAAAAATTTTAAAAATGCGCGTACTGATTTTTCAATTTATATCTAAATAATTTTTTAAATTTTACTTACATTCCATTGCTTTATTTCTTCCAAAACTTTAAAATCGCCGATTGTCAGATGAGTTCCCTAACGAATTTGTTTATACCGAAAATTTAAGTTTCTTTTGGGTTCATTAATATGATACTGAAATTGGCCGACATTTTATAATTTTTTGACTTTTTTTTTAAACAATAAATCATGTAGTTTTTTGAGTTTTCTACATGTGCTTATTTAAAATTTTTTTTTTTAATTCACCAGTAAAAAAAAATAAAAACATTTTCGATTGTCTTCTAACCTGGATCATGTTTTAATGTAGCTGACAATCAGCAATTTTTTAAATTTCCGAATAAATAAACAAAATGTAAGTAGAATAAAAATTTTAAAAATGCGTAGTTAAATACTTGAGACATCAGGACGCGCATTTTTTAAATTTTATTATTTTAATTAATTTATTTATTTATTTAAAATTTATAAATTGTCTCATGTCTGCTACATTCACACTCATCCAATTGTTAGCTACATCATGATTATCAATGTAGCAGACATGAACCAATTTATTAATTTTAAATAAATAAATAAATTAATTATAATAATTAAACCTAAAAAACGCGCGTATTTTTTTAAAATTCGTATCTAAGTCTGCATTTTTAAATTTTTATTTTGCTTACATTTTATTTATTTCTTCAAAAATTTAATAATTTCCAACTGTCTGTTACATTACACTCATATATATATATATATATATATATATATATATATATATATATACACACTTTTATATATTTATAATAATATATGAATTTACATTATCAACAGTTAAATTACAGAGCCAACGACAAAGAGCGCCACAGTATAATAACTCTAGCACTAAAAATTGGAGGTCGCGTGATCAAGTGAAATCGTGGAAGTGTTGTCCCATGATATTGTCTTCAGTGTTAGTGGCAATGGCAAATGGCTGCCATATTCATAAGCTTACTAACTGTCCAACATAGTACTGAAAAATAATTATATCAATAATTACAACTATGTAACAATTAAAAATTTAAACAATTTAAAAAACCAACATTCAAAATTCAAATGATTTTAAAATAACGTCGCAAGTATTAAAAAAAAGAAAACTAAGTGTAAAGTGGAAATGAGTATTGAGAAAATAGGCTCGGTGATGAAATCAGTTTCTGAGGGCGAGTTGGGTGTGGGAGAGGTTAAATCCGATAGTAAAAATCGTGAAACAACAAATTCACAATTAAAAAGAACATTTACGTTAACTAAAAATCAATTTCAAAACGCAACGAGAATGTCACGTCGACGATTTAAGTTACGTGATACTAAAGACAATAGCAATAGTGTTACAAGTGCGCGGGAAAATTCACGTAATAATATCCAAGTAGACCAAAATAATCATATTAAAATGAATGATATTAATTATCAAGACCGACAAATTAGTAATAAAAAAATATTTCGACGGCCTTCGTGGAAAAAAATAATCAATAAAATGGTACAACATATGTCTAATGTTGGTGTACAAAATCATAAAGTATCACGACACGATGAATTTAAATCAAGTGTCAATGACATACGTGTACCTCCACCTAGACCACCTCATATTCCTCCAGATCGTGTTCCTGGTGTTATTGGCTTGAGAAATCATGGCAACACGTGTTTTATGAATGCTGTATTGCAATGTTTATCACATACAGACATACTTGCTGAGTATTTTGTACTTGACAAATACAAATTTGATTTATCGAGAAGAAATAAATTGAATTCGAAAAAATATGGCACTAAGGGTGAAATAACTGAACAATTAGCGTTACTATTAAAGGCAATATGGAGCTGTCAGTATGATCCTGAAATGAGTACTGCTTTTAAAAACGTTGTTGACAAGTATGGCAGTCAGTATCGTGGTAATTTACAGCACGATGCTCAAGAATTTCTTCTTTGGTTACTAGATAAAGTCCATGAGGATCTTAATCAAGCGACGAAAAAAAAATACAGAAGTATAAAGGTGATTATTTAATTATTTATTTTTTATTACTGACAAATATTTAACGAGATATTTAAATTTAATCTGTTAAAGACTTAGGTATGATTAATTTTTAAATATCTTCTTTATTTTGTTGTTTTAAAGTTGAGGTGTGTAAGTTTGCTGGCGTAAAAATGTTTATTGGGATATTTTACCGTGGCCATTGTTTTCATTAAATACACGGGCTAATATTACGATAACAAATGACGTAACTGCGCGGAGGATAATGACTGCATTTGTAGAATGAATCATTTCGACTAAACTTAAACTGTCTCGCTTGATTCAATACTACATAATACGACCATTATTTATATTCCGCCGTTATCTATTTTATCGTATTATTGTTATTATTTTTATTATGTCCGTAATGGAACACTTATCAGATCGCTCAAATTACTGCTTCAAGGTAATCATTAAAGTTCAATAGCTTTCAAAATATTCGAAATTCATTTCACTTAAATATTTGAGGAAGAGACAATTTTTTTTAAAGGAAATTTTTTATTTTTATTGGGATATCTTGTAGATAATTTTTTTTTTCTTAACAAAATTATGTGGAAGTCAAATTAATAATGGCCACATTTCTAGAAAACCTGAAAATATCGGAAAAATCAAGGAAAAGTCAGGGAATTTTATCACAAAGCTGGAAAAATTTTTACTTTCTTTTATTTTTTTGACTGAAAAAATCCGATAAATTTGTGGTTCTGTTAAAACTGTTAAGAAAATGGCGCGAAGCGAATACGATTTGAATACCGTCTTGAAAAAAAATTAGTAGAAATTGATTCGAATAGCGAAACAATGAAGCAGTTAGAAAAAAAAAGTCGTAGTTTATGATGGTTATGGGGCGGTTCCGGTGAATGGATGCTTATGGTGATTTTTTTCGACATTTATGTCGTTCTTAAGAATCTGAAAATTTCAGAGGACACATGGAACTGGAAGTGATCATTCAGAATTTTTTTTCCATGATAAGTATGAGAGAGCATGAGCTTATGGTAGTTATGAGGTCGTTCCGGTGGATGGATTCTTATGGTGATTTTTTTCTACACTTCTTATGTCATTCGTAAGATTATGTAAAAACTACAGAGGGTACACGAATCTGGAAGTGATCATTTAGAATTTTTTTTTCACGAAAAGTATGAAAGAGCATGAGTTTATGGTGGTTATGGGATCATTTCAGTGAATGGATTACACTGATGCTAAATTTTTATACATTTTAGACTAATAACATGCAAATATTAAATTTTAGAAGAGGATATTCTTTTTATGTTCAGTTGAGAAAAAAATTTTTTTCGTTGGATAGCAATCTTCGTAACTTCGGGTTCATGGGAATTTAAGTTTAAAAAATCTGTGGTCAATATGAAATCGAAACTTAGGATTAATAGATTTTTATAAATACATTTTAGATAATTTAAAAACTAATAAAAAAAAATTGATAAAAATATCTCTTTCCCGAACATAAAAAATTTTATAATAAATTTTACTTTACAATAGCGAGTAAACTGGTGCCAGCTCAAATAATTACTCTATTGTTTCTAAATATTGTTGGAGTATGGGATAAATAATAATTAATTTCCGGTAATTTTTAAACAAAAGATAGTAAAAAATACAAACAAAAGATATTAGTTTTTATTCTTTTAATATTTCTTTTGTTTTTAATTTTAATTTATAGCAAGTTTGAATTATTGCTCAGAACGTATGTCTAGTATTTGATTGTTTTAAAGCAAAAAAAAAAAAAAAATAAAGACGTAAATATATAATAAATATGCAGAGCAAGCAACAGAACACGACGTAAATAAATTATTTTAAAAATTGTATTGGATAATTTAAAAATTGAGGTAAAAAAATTTTTTTTAAATTTCAATTAATATAAACATAAATTATTTATTTATTTATTAATGCCCTCGGCACTTTTACAAATGTAATTAAAATTGTAAAGTGTTATGGTAAATTAATAACAACCATAATATCTAAAAGATAAATACAAAAGGATCTCGTTATAAGACTATAAGTTTCTCTCTCAAATTATCGTGATACCTAATTTATACAAAAGATGACAAAGTCTTATAACGAGGCCCGACTGTACACATATTTATATTCAGTATAACTCAATCGGAGTCCGAAAACAAAAATAATAAAAAGACTACAGTTGGACCTCGTTGTAAGACTATTTGTTATTTTTTTTTATAAACCAAGTATCGTGATAGTTTGAGAAAGAATTTAATAGTCTTATAATGAGGTCCTACTGTATTACAAAATAATTAAATATAAAAAATCAAAGATTAATAACAATTGATAATTCATTTTCGATGGAGACTAAAAAAGGAAGTATAAAAATCACCGTAATCACTAATTATCACCAGATTATATCAAGTCATGTTTTGTAATTTATTTTTTGGTATTTAATATCACGCGTATTATTCGTGATCGTGATTGCAAATAAGTATAAAAAAAAGATATAAGAAAAGACAGCAATAAGTGATGTATGAAAGAGTGAGACAAGGAAAAAAATGGTCAGGAGAGTCAGAAAAAATTTAATTTGCTAGAAATGTAGTGAAATATTTAGCCGAGAAAATGGAGGCTCGAATTACTTGCAATAAAATTTAAAGACTGTAATTTAAATATAAGTGTAGAATACGACACAGAAAAAAATAATTTATTGACACATAAAATTTTGCATTATGAAATGAAAACAAAAATTTTCTCGGTTTAAGAAAATTTTTATTTTCAATTCTAAATACAAACAATTTCTCAGAGCAAGTAAAAATTATTTGCACTAAATCCTTTTTTTCTGTGAAGGAAACGGAAATTATACAGTTAAGATCGCAAAAAAAATAATAGGTATTATTTTTAAAATATCAATAGTATAAATTAGTATCCTTGTCAATAAGTTTTAAAGTAGATCAATACATTTAAAATTCTTTAGAACCAGTATGACTACTTGTATACATTTACTTTTTTATTTGTTGATTTTTTCCTTTTAAAATAAAGGCCTGTTTTTTTTATGACCTTAGTGTACTAAAAACAAATTATTTTACATTGTAGTATATTTTTAATATTAATATTTAAATGCACGAGTGATTAGCTGCAATGAATTATAATGACGACCCGGAATTTTTAAAAAAAGTTGGTCAGGGTCATTATACTTTCTGTTTTTTGTTTTTTTTTTAATTTTTATTTTGAATCCTGAATGTCCTTCCTGCATATGTCTGTTGATATTTTTAATAATGTTCTTAATTATTTAATATTGGAAACATGTTACCTATTTAGTTGCCGCGTAACGAGAGATATCTCGAGCTATTAAAAATTTGATAGATGGATATCGTTATCAATAAGTCTATTTATAGACCAAGCATCACTCGCGAGACTTGTAAATTTTTTTTTTTACAATAATGTATAGTATTAATGTGAGTATGAATAAAGTGAGGAAGGGACTTGTAACCTTGGAGCGCGCGGTTTACCAGAACCAATCAACAAGTTCCTCGTGTTCACAAAACCAATGTTCTGTTATTTAATGTCGTCACACATACATTTGTACTGTTATATTATTTAAATTTAGACAATTATTTCTTACCACAGTTTACAATAATTACTAAAATAAATAACTCTTTGTAATTTCGTTTAAATTCAAAAGTTTAAATTAATTTTATTGCACTGTAAAGAAAATTTATGTTATTTAAAAAAAGTCAACAGTTTGTAGACGTGAAAAAAAAATATTTATAATTTAAATAACATATGTTAATTTTTTTTTAAGACCTCATTTTTTTCTAAAAAATTTTTAAAATAAATATTTATACTGTAAAATTTAAATATTTTGAAATTAAAATTCAGAGCAATATATTTTTTTTATTGATAAATATTTTTATGCATTTAGCATAACTTTTAAAATCGTGCTCTATCATTGTAAATAATTTTTATCTTAGAATTCATGTCGTGTAGGCGTTAAAAAACTTAATTATACTTTTTAAAAAAATGTAAAATAATTGGGAATTTATTTAAAATGTCAATATGTATACTAGATAAATGCAAGTATGAGAAATTTGATATTCACAACATTTTGTTTGATTACAATGCGTACGATGTAGCCTTCGAAGTGAGTTGCACATACGAAGCCACAAGTGTCTTGTCGGATCAATTATCTCTTGTTCATCAAACCTGATACTGTCTCGTATATCTAATTATTTTGAAATAATTATTCCGCCTTAAGTGATTCATCCTTCATATTTTAAATATTTAACGACGTTCCTTATAATTTTAAAAACAACACACAAGAAATATACACAGTTCTAAATTTAATTTTTTAAAAATTTAAAGCCGACTACTTAAAATTATGAACAAGTTAAAATGACTCAGAAATATAAAATATTAATAAACTTATTTATATACTTTTAATTTTTGAGTCATAAATGTCATAAAAATTAAAATTATAATTTATTTTATTTTTATTTAAATTAAGTAATAATAGTTATTTAAAAAACCTGAATTTTAATTTAAAATTATTTTTTTTTCATGGATAATTCATTTTTAAATACAAAGAATTTTATAGTGAAACTGAAAACTTGCAATTATTGAAAACTAGTTAAGGCTTAAAAAAAAGTTAGTACTGTATTTTTGAAACTTTTTAAAATCATATCTAACTCAATAATTGCACACTTCGAACGAGAAGCGCTCTATTGTCACCACATCAAAAAATCGCGATCCGCTCACGTTAAATCACTTCCACCAGCTTCATATTGCACTTATATAATAAAAAAAAAAAAATTACACCAATTGCAAGAGGAGATTTTAATTAATACTCCTGATGTAGTTATAAGATTATTTATTTTGATTATTATTAAAAAAAAGTTAATTGAAAAAAATTTCACTTGGATGTGAGTTGATCTGTATGGATGTAAACACATCTTCCAAAAAACTCGACATCACTTTAATTTTTTTTTAGTAGCTTTCGATTTTAACCCTCAAGAAGTCTTTTAAATTTTACTCTTGTAAACCGCTCCGTTCATTAGTATTTAAATAAAAACTCAAATTTGATGGTCTCAACTCATAAGAAATTCGCCATTTTTTCTCCACAAATATATACAGTAGTGTGTCAAAAAAATCGAATATTTTTTATTTTTTACTCTTTACACTGAAAAATTTGTTGCTAGACACCTATGGAAAATTCTCACCAAAAATGACCTCTTAACTTTAATCAGAAGGACCTGCGCGTTGCAGTTTTCGATTTTTTTATTGTCCATTAGAAAAAAATTAATATCTCATTCATTATTTGATCATACAGCAAAACATTATATACTTTTTTGTGGGAAATTGAATGCTCTACAAAAAAGTTTCTTACATTTTTGTCGTAAGTCTCACTATTTAACCCTTAACGGCCACACCTAACCCAGGCTACCTAACAGCCACATGGGGTAACTTCCTTTTTTTGAGTTTTTTGACCAATTTATTTGAATGGTCTAAAACCTTTAATTCCACTTTTTTTAAGCCTGGGGTGACTGGTCACCCCATGTGGCCGTTAAGGGTTAAAAAATATTGAAGATTGAAATTTGATTATTTTAAGACACCAAATTTCATAAGATCTTTTTTTCTTATGAATTTTCTAACTCGTGAACACATAAGAATTATGAAATGGGCAATGCATAATCTTGTAGAGAATTAAACGCTCATCAAAAAAAGGCTCTTATCATTTTTTGATGAATTTATCTGTTCAAAAGTTATTGGAGCTTGAATTCAAATTTATAGTAAATTTCGAGATCTTTTTACTTTTCCAGCGAAACTATCAAACTTTTCACAAAATTTCATAAGATCTTTTTTTGTAGAAAATTTTATTCCCTACAAATTATTTTTGACAACGTTTCTTCAAATTTTGCATAGCTTCCTAGTTATTTACATTTTAATGTTAAACTCTTAAAAAAATAGTGTTCTAATCAATTTCGAGATAATTTTATTTAATTAAAATTTTTTTCATGTATAATTAATTTTTAATCACGAAAAATTTCATAGCAAAACTTTAATGAACTCGCAATTATCAAAAACTAATTGAGTTTTTTAAAATAAATATACTGTATTTTTTAATTAAAATCCAATTCAACATTTTAATTAATCACATTGTATTTTCATTGACAATCATACTATAATTTTTTAAATTATGGAAACCAATTGATATTCTTGTAAAATTAATAAATTTTATTAAATTTCCATGGCAATTATTTTTAAAAATTAATAAATGTTTGACAGAACAATATTGTTTCTTATCGTATTTATAATATATGACTAACAAACCACTTTCTCCTATATTTTATGATTTAGCTTAAGTTGTAAGACTCGTGAAATTTTCACGGACTATGCACTCAGCATTAATTAATGCTTGCATTAGCTAGATAGTTTAGTATAAGTGTATCCTAATACAATGAACAAGATATGTTGAAAGTGTATATTGTATATTAACTATGCTGAACTTGCCAAGTATTTTGTTTTTATTTATAATAATAATAGCAACAGCTATCAGGCATTGTCTCGCTTAACGATAAGATACGAGACATTCATTTTTATTATTTATAATAATTTATATAGTGAGGACATTTTACATTAATTATCGCTTTTCTGAGCCATTTTGTATTAATTAGACATTCTTACCGATTTACTTTCAAGGCAAACTAAAATATTTTTTAAATTTGCCTCCAAAAATTTTGATGCGATAAAGCGATTTTTAAAAAGTGGAAATCACTAAAATTGTTAAATACTTTTCTTTTTTTTCTATCACTAGTTTTTTAAATTAAAATTTATGAAAATTATTTATGTATTTATTTGTATAAAAAAAAAAATTAAGTAGCTCGTATAAATTTTTTAAATATTAAATTTTATTAAAAAAATTTGTATCTACTCGGAGCCTTTCTATACACTAAAATTTAAATACACAAAAAAAAAATATTTTTTGGCGCAATAATTTTCAACATTATAAATGAAAAACAAAAATTTATTGGGGCGAGAAAAAATTTTTTGAGATGAGAAAAAAAAATTCTTTTTTTCTGTGCACTTTTTCAAGCAAATCTTACAATTTATAATAGTGATTATGATTTTCAAAAATATTTGTTCATTTTACAGATACAAAATGAAAAATTATTGTAAGAAAATTGAATTTTATATTTTTTATAAAAATATAGGGGAGGGAGGGGCAAAACAAGGTACCCCCAAAATTTTATAAAAAAAAAAAAAAAAAAGAAAAAAAAATTTTGTCTAATTACTGTATATCCGATATATTTGCGCATTTTGAGCCCTGCGCATGACACCTGGGGCAAAATGGACCAGCCGAAAGTTCTGAAAAATGATTCTTTCATATTTTTATCGTCAAATTAAAAAAAAATTAATATGTTAATTCATGTTTCAGCTGATTTTCGGTAGTTGGGGCAAATTTGGCCACTAAAAATATTCGAAAATAATATTTTAATTTTTAATTGATAACAATTCAATTAAAAAAAAAAAAAAAAAATCATTTTTTGGAGGGGGGCCGCTCTGTCCCACAAAAAATTTTTTTTTTGCCTTCGTATCCACCAATGATGTGAAATGTAATTTTTCTGTATGTATTTTACATAAAAAAAAAATTTAATTTAATGTAATTTGATCCACTTTCAGAAATTTTTTTTTCAGCTTTTTTTCAGGGTACCTCATTTTGCCCGCCAAAAGTAAAAATTTTATTTATTAACGGCAGCTAAAAATTTTGTCTATTTACCTTGAATATCATTAAAAATAAAAAAAAGATTCAGCGTATTTTAGTCCGCAAAAACTAGTATTTCCGTAGGTACCCCGTTTTGCTCCTCTCTCCTCTACTTAAATTAATATTTATATTTTTTAAGTCTACGAAATTTACTATAAAAAATACAGAAATTCAAAGAGAAAAAAAAACTAATTACCTATTGATCAAATTTTTCAAAAACTTACAACCAACAATCCACGTTCATATTTTTTCTTTATGGGTAGATGAGTTTATTAATTATAAGCTCAGGAAAATTTAAATCAACTAATGAAAATATAATAAACAACAATTTTTTAAATTTAATAATTTATTTTGCTAAGTTAAAAATTATTAATTAAGAATTTTTAGGATAAGATTGTTAAATTAAAAAAAAAAGGCAAATTATTTTAACTGTATATATGACTCCCTAAAATGTGAAGATGATTCAAGGGCATATTATGTGACAATGAGTCAGTAACCAATTGTAATTTAATTAGATGAAGCCCACACTACCTCTGCATCACGCGGCTCTTCACATGCGTTCTAGACTCTTAAAAGAGAAAAGTCGATAATTTTGTGTTGTCATTACATTTACCGTTGCTCTACATACTCTCGACAATACTATGTATGTACAGATATACTATGCTTGTATGTAGTTGCCAAGTAAAAAACATCTTTTAGCATCACTACAAAAATTAACTAAATATATTAAAGCTAGACTGCAAAGTTAATTGATAGAATCATTTACATTGTGATTACGTCGGCTAATTATAGTATGACAGTAACAATTAAAAAAAAAAAAAAAACATTTTTATTGATATACATTGCACATTATTATATATGTAATTACGTTTTAATTAAATCGCTGATTCAGATATTACGTAAGTTAAAGTTTTTTTTCCTTCCGTTTCCGTATCTAGTTGAACCTTGAAATTATTTCATATTATTGTAGAGTCGTAGGCTGGTGTATTGTACGCATGACAAATATTTGTCAAACCAACCACATCGACGATGACACGGAAGTCTATGTAAATTGTGTACCGACATAAGCATAAATGATCTCTGAAACAATATAGAGATTATATACCTAGTTGATAAATTGACTAAATGTAGTACAGGTTTTGATGTATAGTTTAAACTACCACTCCGACACCAGTCATGTACGCCAGATATCATAAATATAGACATCCCTGATATAGATTCTCTTGGATGTTAAGATAAAAAACGATAGCAAAAAGGGAATTTATTTTCTCGGTTTTAATTTTACCCTCATAAAGGAAGTTTATGTTTTGTGCAACAATAAACTCTTGATGTATTTTTTAGGTAAATTTTTCTAAAATCTATACATTTTATATTTTAATATATTTATATTTTAATAGTTATAACTATTGAATTTGTCATGGCCGATTTTTTTAAAGAATTTAGCCATAACCTATCATAATTGGTCAAGTAGGTTCCAAAAATATCACCATTCGCTACGATAACGTCTACAATTCTTATCGAATCCTAATGAAACTTTATACACTTATTCTATAGGCAATTATCATGACCAAGATCGAAGATGGGCTAAATCGGTTGATTTTTTTAGAAGTTATGGTTGTTTGAAATTTACTCAATTTTTCAAAAAAATCATTTTTACCCTGTTAAAGTTTGTAGAACTTTAAAACTAAAATTTAGTAACAGTTTCTGTGAAAAGTTTCTTGAAGTTTGTTTAATAAGCTTCAATTTTTGTCCTTATACTAAACGTTTCGACTATTTCTTCCAATTATTTGATACCCTTTAAAATTTGAACAAAATTAAGAAACTTACTAAATATAGTTTGAAGGGGAATCACTAGTGTAAAATTTTGAAAAAATCAATTTTGTTTTGCATATTTTGATAGTCTATAGCTTCAAAAATATACTAAAATTTTTAGTGCATATTTCGAATAGTTTTTTTGAGTTACAGTAATCTGAAGAGCAGCCGATTATCGGTCTCGAAAATACATTTTTCAAAATTGCAGTTGTAACTCGAAGACAAATCATCCGATCGATTTGATTCGAATTGCAGCTTCTTTTATATGTTTCTACGTACCATAAACCTCCAGTTTTTAAATCGAATCAAAAATGTAATTTTCCCAGGCTAAAAATCATCAAATTTTCGCGCGAAATTTGAATTTTTTTTTAAAACTACCATTTTGTTAAATTAGAATTTTTTTCTTAACCCGAGGGCTATGGCACAGAAAATACCTTCTAGTTTAATAAACTTTTTGGCTTTTTTTAATTTCCGGTACTGTAAAGGTCGCTATCACTGCAGCATGACTTTTTATTTTGAGCCTTGGGAGATTGTGAACCATTCGCTAAATTTTGAATTTTTTGGTCCAAAAATTTCATCTTGTATTCATTATATATCCACAAATATATATCCTTAAAACATTCTATACCTTAGATTTCTTTAAAAAAATTCCCAAAAATCTTTTTTTTTTTCAGACTGTCACACTAGGGTCCTCCTTAATGACTACTTTTACTGCTTTTATGAGAACTCAAAATTTTTAGAACGTCTCTCGAAAAATTCACCTTTTATTCTAACTGCCAGATGGCATTTTTTTATTTATTACATTTTTTTCATCAATTAATTTATCAAAAAAAAAGTCGACTTCATTCGAGTAATTTTTGTTAATTACAAAAATTTATCTTTGATAACAAAGAACACTATTATTGATAATTTTTTTTCTATCATATAAATTTATTATCAACGTACACCAATAATAATTTTTTTACCTGTAATTATCTAACATTAAGTAAAATTACTAAAATAAATTTTGACAAAGAAACAATAATCTAAAATCAAATTAATTAAAAAAAATTTTATTGTTTTAGAATTCTTTTGGACGACCAGACCATGTCGTAGCCGACGAAACGTTAGCGAATCATGTTCGATGCAATCATTCATTCGTTCACGAAATATTTCAGGCGCAATTTCGTTCAAGTCTAACGTGTCCAAGATGTCAACGGCAATCAAATACATTTGATCCATTTCTATGCGTATCAGTGCCAGTGCCTCAGCAACACCGTCAAATAAATTTATATGTTAATGTTTTGTATACTTCACAACAACCTCGGCAAGTGAGAATCGGGGTCAGTGTAAATCAAATGGCGAATGTTAAAGAGCTGAGGGAGATCTTAGCAAGCGATACGGGAATTGATGAAAGCCACATGCTGCTTACAGAAGTCCATGATGAAGGCTTCCATCGGTAAATTATAACTCTATCTACTTATTATCTACGGTATTTTACTTTTTTAATTTTATCTTAATGCTAATATTATCTACATTATTATTTACTATGTTTCAGTACTTTTTCTGACTGCCAACCGCTATCAGTAATAACAGAGAACGATCCTCTCTACTGTATAGAGCTGCCTCAATTGAAAGAACCAACCGAGCAAGCTTATATTCTTCTGGTATGGGTTAATGTACTTGTTAAAGGAGATTTAAAAGAGCGTTTTGGTAGTCCTTACACCATGCAAGTATCACGAGAAACTTCTTACGATGACTTGCAGAAGTTATTATTAAAAGAAATGCACACAACATTAACAGACGACGTTTTAACTTCAAGCCAAAGTCCTGGTTTATTCAACATTCGTGTTGCGGATCCAGCTGCAACGCCTATTCAAGACGAACATCCTTGTATTGATCCTTGTGTTGAGCACCCACTTTATACGGAGCAAATTGAACAAGCTCTGGCTCTTTGTGCCGACGACTCAGGTCCTCAGCACGTTAAATTGATATTAGAATGGGATGAAGCGACTAAAGTTAATATTATCCATGATGATACTGATCAAATAGAAGAGCATGCAAGTGTCAAACAATTAAAGACAAATGCTGAGCTCGGTGGCGCTGTTACGCTTGAAGAATGTTTCGATCTGTACACACGCGAAGAAATTCTTGGAGCTGAAGACGCTTGGCACTGTCCTTCATGCAACAAAAAACAAGAGGTTGTTAAAAAACTCGGGCTTTGGTCACTTCCGGACATACTGGTGATTCATTTGAAACGGTTCCGCCAACAAGGAAAACAACAGTCGACATCTAAGCTCACAATGCTCGTTGATTTTCCACTGTTTGGGTTCGATATGACACCACATCTTGCTCATGGTGGCATACAAAATCACACAACTGTCGCTACACTAGGAAGTCTTGGTTGGTCACCGTGGAAAAAACCTCGAACACGTCAGCACCACAATGCGCCTCTCAAGTTCGACGAAAATGTATATGATTTATATGCCATTTGCAATCATCATGGGCAAGATTTGCAAGGCGGACATTATACTGCATTCTGTAGAAACCCATATGACAGTCAATGGTATTGTTTTGATGACACGCGAGTTGAAAGTGTTACGGAGACAAGCTTAGTAACCAATTCGGCCTACATGCTTTTTTATCAACGGCGAAGTAACAATTCAACCGGCAATTCATCAGCTGCATCAACGAGTTCTACGGGATCTGGTCTCGATCATTGGGTCTCTAGAATGCCACCTTTTCATTTCAACAACAAAAATTCATCAAATAATTTTTCAAATAACAAACAGAGCAAATCACAAGAAATTCTTTGTCAGGATAAAATTGTTGAAGAAAAAAATCTAAATAATTTTAATCGTGGATGCCGTAATTATGCGACATTGCAACCTCAAAAGAGAAACGTAGCAACAGAGACTGAAACTGGTGAAACTGACCACTATTCTGATGATGAAGCTCCTTCGCGACGAGAATGGGTACTTAGACGTTTTTTAATAATTTATATAATGTTAAAATATTATTTTCATGATAGCAGCATCGAAATTTGAAGTTTCAGTGTCTCTGCAGCCAGTCAAAAAAAGTTAATTTAAGTTCAATGACGCGATAGTATATTACACACCTAGGGAGGAAAGTCGGCGCATCGTAAATTTTCAGTTAAATAAAACAAACGTATTATGCATTTTCCCAGTGATGACGTACTTATAATTTATTTGAATATCTCACTTGTTTTTATTTTAAAATTTTCTATAATGTACTTGTTTTTTATTTTTTTACTTTGTATGCAATGACCGATGTAACGGCTAAAAAATACGGCGGTGATTGCCGAAAAGATTCGGAACTGTCCGAACTGTGCCGAACCGTATTCATTTTTACCCCTTACTTTACTCACTTGATGAGAAAGTCTCATGGCTTTTTAAAATAAATCTTTTAGAAGTATTTATAGTGTTCGAAATAATTTTTGAATTTCAAAATCATAAAGAGCATAAAATTTTATGAGGATAGAAAAAATTTCACTAGGTCATTCCATTTGAAATTACTTAGAAAAAAATATTTGAAGTCAAGTGTGGGAAAAAAACTCATAGCACGGGTGCTGAAGGGTTAGATATTATCATAGATAAGTTGAATGTTTTATGATCAGGTTCAATGATTTTTTTTATTCTCATTTTACGGGAGGATAATTCATAGCTCCGTTTTTTAGAAGAATCACAGAAAATCGAACTAATTGTTTTCTAAATTGGCATGAGGTATTAAGGTTAGATTAGTATACTTGAGTTGGTTAGGTTATGTGCTAAGATTTATTAGTTAATTTTAACACGAAAAGTCTTGAATTTACACAAATTTTCTGTCGAAATAACAGATTTTATGTGTTCAATTATTTAACATAAAATTTGTGTTGAATTAATACAAAAATTTGTGTAGACCTGCACCTGAAAGTATAAAATCTTGTCTCTGTAGGAAGAATGGCGCATGCGCTAATTTTTATTTGTTTTCTAATAAAAGAAAAGAACGACTTTCTTCTCTCTAAACAGGGCGGAAATTTAAACTTTCGGCACAGGTATGATGAAAATGAATATTAGCGAACATGCAAATAATGAATACCTTCAGTCAGCACGCAGAAACAAACTTGTTTCGTCCCTTGGGAAGAAACAAGTAATGTTTCTACTCGCTAACTAAAGGCTCTCACAATTTCAACTCAGACACTTGAAATTTGTTTAGTAATAATTTCAGAGTATTAATTTTATTTACATAAATGACAGTTTTGACTGTGATTAAGTTTTATAAAAATTAGTGAAGATAATAGATAGTATTTAGTTTCTGCTTAATTATAAATTGCAAATGACAATTAACGTTTACGCTAATAGTTGATCACACCATTGGTCTTAAATTAACTTGTTTCTGGCTGCTGATACTGAAACTAAGTTCTAATGCAGGTAGTCATGAAAAATATTGTGTGTAACTCAGAATAAAACACAATTTCAGACTGCGGGTGATCAGCCCTCACTCAGATCTAAAATCATTTTGTTTTATCCCTTGTCACACAATATACTATTTTTATAAAATTTATAATAACTATTTTATTTTTAAATTTAGGCTTCGCCAAAACCAATCAGAAAGACGTCATCAATAACTCTCACACCTAGCCAGCCAATTAATCACACTAATACCATAACTACTATTACAAATGATTCCGAGACTGCAGTAATACACGAATCAACATTGTAACGTACAATTTGAGCCAGATGAAACTCTGGCTGCATAAAATGGATCCGCAATTTATTAAACGGTTTATTAATGTGCAGGAAAATAAACAATTCCAACGAATTTTGTATTTGCTAGTAGTTGGTAGATTAGATAAAGAAAAAACTAAATAAAATGCGAGTCATCCAAATTTTATTATTGCAAATAATAAAATATAAATTTTTAAAAAATGTAGCGGGTAAAGCGTTTCGAATATTTGTAAATAGATGATTATTAAATGATCTGGTATTTGACAACGCACGTCCGTGACAATAAAGAAAATATATTAATTAATTTTGAAAATAGTCGAAGTGAAAATAAGTATGATGTGAGTTATTATTATTATCATTACTATTATCATTGCTACTATTATTATTATTATTATTATTATTATTATTAATATTATTAAAATAAATATATTTGTTTGTGAAAATTTTTGGACAACTTTGACTGTGAATAAATTATATACGCGATTAGAATCTGAGGACGCGATTTATAATAATGCAGCTCGTTTGATAATAATTTAAAAAAAAAAAAAAAAAAAGAATTGAATCGGCGCTTTTAGAAGTTTAACATTTGTAATGTATTTATATCACCTACCATACTAGTGGCCTTACTCTATAAAATAATATTTAAAAAAAAATAATTATTAAAAATTGATATTTTTTTTCACACTTATTATTATAATAATTATTATTATTATTAATGTAATGTATTAAGCATTTTTTAAAAATATAATGCACCAACTGTTTATAATGAAATTAAACAAGCCAAAATATTTAAAAAATTAATACTATATCAATAGTCTGAAATTATAATGTTATTTACACTAGATAATATAACAGTACATATTGTACTAATTTCTTCCTCTGGTAAATTTTCTTCGTGATTTTAGACTGTTTGAGTAAATATCGAAAGAACAAAGAATGAAAAAAAAAAGTTTTTAATAAATAGTAATAGTAAAAAAAACTAAATAAATAAAGTTTTTAAATAATAATTTCAGTATATTAAATTGTTGTTTATCTAATAATTATTTTTGTTTTTTTTTTTTTTTTAATGAATATCAAATATATATTTTTTTTTCTTTGTTTAATTGTACTGTTGAATGATAACATTTTTTAAAGTCTCGAGTAATTTATTATTTAAAGTCAAAATTTTAGTGATATGAGATAAAAAAATAAAAGTTTATATATACATATGTGTAAATATTACATATAAATGGCGGAAAAATAAATAAAATATTTAAGTTATTTTGAGGTAACAATTTTATTACTAGTCATGTAAAAGATAAAAATTTTTGACTAAAGTATAAATAAATATAAAATATAATACACATATATATCAAATTTTTAATTATTATTGAATATATATATATATATATATTATATATATATCAATGTATTTCTTTTTTAAATATAATGTACGTTCGTTAACTGACTGATATAATTTTGTTAAAATAAACGATATTCCATGTATTTAAAAAATTAATTATATTTATAAATCCTGTAATAAATAATTCGTTTTTTTTTCTTAATCCTTTGTATTAATAAAACCAGATAGTTTTATGATCCTCAAGTTAAAAGATTCTAAAGTGAATAAACAATTAAAAATTTTTGGATTTTGTTTTTTCTAACAAATTAATTACAAAAAAAAAACTAAAAATATGCACATATAGAAAATTTAAATAAAACTATAAGTGCAATTTTTAAAAATATTTTTTTATATAAATTATCGTTTTGAAAAAATTCCAAAAATTATGAAATGTAGGCTGATTTATGGTACTCAAGTTAGCCGACGTCTAATATTTTTTTGAATTCATTCAAAACGATAAGTTGTAAAAAAAAGTATTTAAAAAAATGCACTTACAGTTTTTTAAATTTTCTACATGTGCATTTTTTATTTTTTTTATTTCTTTCAATTTAATTGTCAAAAATAAAGTTTAAAAATTATTTATTGTCTGATAACTTCAGAATCGTGGCTGATTTCAGTATCATCTAATTTTTTTTTTTCATATAAAATTTTATAATAAATAGAATAAAAACTACTAACTGGTCCAATAAATTTGAAAACAGAGTAACAATTAAAAAAAAGTTTTTTTTATTAAAAAATTTATCATAAGTATAAATAAATATAAAACTTATTTTAAATAATTTGTGTTTTAAATAAGTATAAAATGTAGCAGACATTAGACAAATTTACATCTATAAATAAATAGAGTAAATAATTAAAAAAATAATATTCATAAAAAATGCACTTGTTAATTTTCAAATTTTTTAAATGCCCATTTTTTTTAAATGTTACTTTATTAATTATTAACTATATTTATTTATAATTGTAAACTTGTCTGATATCTGCTACATTCACACTCATAAATTTAACATCAATTTGTTTAGATTGACCATAAGAAATAATTAATTACAAATATTTACAATATTCAAGTTCGAATAAATCCTTTTATCAACAATCTGACATAAAAATTTTTACTATTTAATAAATAATTTCTTTTTTATTTATTTTCTTTCTTCACAAAGTTATCATTTATTTAAAAAATTTTTTATATTTTATCTTCACCCGGATGTTTTTTTACAAAATTAATATAAATATATATTTACAACAAACTAATATATAGCCAAGTTCTCAGAAGTTTGAGACAATAAAATATATATTTATTGACAAAAAATTTTATCAGTAAAAAAAATCTTCGATTACAGCAGCATTTATTTATAAAACCAAAAAAAAAATTCAATTTTCCGAGCGGGAAGTTGAAAATCGCGCCAACTTGGCCCATTGCCATTGGTTGAAAAAACCGCCGCCATATTATCCCGTCGAAAATACAACCGGTCAGTCGAGCTTCGAGCTCCGTTGTGTAAACATCGTGTGTAACAATAGTGTCCAAGCTATAAACATTTTGGACTAAAAATCTTTGGTAAGTAATTCAAAAAAACCTCCAAATATTTAAAAAAATTATTAATATCAACAAAAATTTACTCAAAAACATTGTATCCTCTACTCAAATTCAAAAGACCATAGGAACAATGACACTCTAAATAGAACCGTCTTCTATTCACCTAATACATTTTAAATTTAAATTCAAATTTAAATTTATCCATATAATTTAAAAATGTATTTTATTTAATGACTTCCGTATCTTCAAGACAATTTTTCCTCTTCTTTTTCTTCTTATATCGTAATAATACATCGGGGGATTATCCCCAGGGTAATCCGTAACAACAAGTCAGCGCCGCTCCCTCGAGGAAGACAGGACCAGGTGGCGCTCACAGTTGGCTCTTGTACTCTTATGTGTATGTCGACTCTCTGAGGGATCGATACACGGGTGTACACACGTTCATATATATTTATATACATATATATATATATATATATATCTAGGATTATTTATCCATAGGATAAGAGTAGAGTAGACTGTCAAAGTGTAGGTAGAGTACGCGTGATATTACGTGGTGTTGATTTTTACATATATATATGTATATAAAAATATAACACCTACAGTCATTCATATATGTATATATTTTATATATACACCCACACATTTTAATAAAATATTCACCATCCTTGTACCCTTACTCTTGATATGACGGGTATGAAGTGCAAGTAGTGGATATGTAGCATAGGGTGGGATTGTCAATTGTGGATGTAGAATACTTATATATATATATATGTATGTATATAGGAATTTTATATCTTTAAAAAACGTAGCTCTTGTATACGTAATTTTACTCTTTGTTACTCATCTCAGTTCTCAGTGTCTTTATTTGCTGACACTTTTACCATCTCATCAAGGCCTGTTGTGTTTATGCGGGCAACGCTACTGCTGGTGAACAGGAAACAAATCAGACTGGATGGAAAGATATATATCATAATGTATGGGTTCTATTTTAATTTACCTAGTTTTTTATTTTTTTTTCTTGTGTTAGATTTTGTTTTAATCTCTTAGTTGTGTTTTTTCTTTATTTGTTTTTATAGATAAACTGAATGTCGATGAACTTGGCTTACAAATTTATTTAAATCCACTCATGGCCGATGGCCAAAGTGGTATTCTCTAATGATATATTCAACAATAATATATCAATGTGATTTAAATTTTTGAATTTCTTTTTTGGAAGTACGGAAGTTGAAATGGAAAAAAATGTCAGGGTGAATGTAAGTGACGAGGAAATTTTTAAAATTTTTGAATAAATATTAAGGAAAATTTACCCTAATAGCCAGGGTTCAGTAAAAGTTAAATTTTAAATTTTTCGTAAGATTTCAAATGTTAGTTTCAAGCAAATTACTGTATAAATTGCCTTTAAATTTGACAGCAAACATTCGTCTTTTATAAATCTGTTTTTTGACTACAATACGAAGGTAAAATACTGTACAAATCTTTGAAAATTTTTCTTTTCAACTTTTACTGTAAATTTTTCATTAAATTCCTTCGGCAGATTTCGGGTAAATTGAATTTTTAAGTTGCCATCAACTTTTGGACAAAATGGCTATTAGGGTAAGTAAAATAAAAATTTAAAAATGCGTATTTAGATCAATGGAAAATCTGTTCGCGGATTTTTTTAAATTTCGTTATTTTAAATTTATGTCTACTACATTCACATCCAGAAAAAAAATTGGAAAAATTAGACGGGAAAATTACGAGTGTGAATGTAGCCGACACTAGACGATTTTTAAATTATGAGTAAATAGAGTAAATAATTTTTTTAAAAATATTTTAAAAATTGCACTTATTAATTATTAAATTTCTAAATGCGCAATTTTTTAAAATTTAATTTTATTAATCATTTACTCTAATTAATAACAATTTAAAATTTGTTTGGTGTCTGCTACATTCACATTCATGGCAAATTTTACAATACTGAAGTGAGCTGACGTCTAATAATTTTTAAATTTTTTTAAGAACGACAAATTATAAAAAAAAAAAATTATTTGAAGAAATGGCACTTATAGTTTTTCAAATTATCTACATGTGTATATTATTAGTATTTTTTTTTTGTTATTGAATTGGTAAAAAAAATCCGAAATCTGCTAATTGTCTGTTAAGTTCAGGAACATAAACTTTTTTTAAATTTTCGAGGCTAAATGTCGTAGAATTTGGTTTATTTTACAAGATATATATCAATTTGTTCAAATAATTTAAAAAATTAAAGCATAATCTTTGATAAAACTATTTGAAAATATATGTTTTATGTTTCTACCCAAAATATCGAGTTGGATTTTAATTCAAAAAATTTTTAAAATGCAGTACTAACATTTTTTTTAATAATTTTGAGCTTATTAAAGTCTTGCTATGAAATTTTTCGTATTTAAAAATTATTTATACATATAATTATTATAAAACAAAATTTTCAGTTGGAATTTTCATTTTTCAAATAACTATCATTTAAAATTAATTGTCTTATGGACAATAAAAAACCATTTACTTAAGTGAAACAAAATAAAATAAATTGTGATTTTATTTTTATGACATTTATGACTTGGAAATTTAAATTAATGTACAAATTAACTATATAATTAAGTTAATTTGTAGTAGTATTTATACATTCTATTTTTGACTGATTTTTGAACTTCTTAATAAGTTCAAATAATTTGCTTTGAATAAAAAAAAAAGACATTCTCTGATAGTTTTTTCACTTTTTTTTTTTTTAAATATTCAGTGACCCAGCTGTCATAACTGTATTAAAATTTTGTTAATTAGTCGGCAAAAAAATTGAAGCATTAACTGAAAAAAGGGTAACGTAGTTACCATTCCACTGATACACGCGGAGATAAATGGAGACAAAAAATATACGATTTTTATTATACTGGCGATTAAACTTAGAACAGGAAGTTGAGTTGTTAGAAAATTATTATGCTGTACTTTAATTATTATTTTCTACTATAATTCCTAATTAAGACAAATAATATTCGTTTAAATTTATTAATAAGTTTTAAGTGTACAATATTTTTTGTAGTGTAGCATAATAATTTTTGGCAACTCAACTTCCTGTTTCAAGTTTCGTCGACAGCATAATAAAAATTCGTAGGTTTCTTAAACCAATTCTCCGTGTAGATTTGAATGAAAATTACTTTTTGTTGTTATCAATTAGAAGTTCAATAAATTTTACCGACGAAATTTGAAGTTTCAAATCATACTATTCACATGATTTCACTGAAATTTATTTACCAAATTTGGTTTGAACTCCAAATTTTAATAAAAACTTAAAGTAAATTTTTTTCAAATCTATACGGAGAAAAAAAAAGTAAATTTTACTAAATTTGAAAAAAAAATTACAATCCGAGAAGTAATCTTGAAACGTTAAAAAAAATCAAAACTTGTACAAAACTCAAAGTAAAAATTATAACATATTATTTAGAATAATAATTTCGGTTGATTATAAAAATTACTACATTCAAAACAAAATTTATTAGCGACTAATAAAAATTATAATGTACTAATAATTTTTACTATTGTACTTAGTAAATATTAGTTAACGCGCTTTGTGAAAGATGTATTCTCGCGGGTAATTTTTACAATCCAGATAGTAATTTTTACAATCCAGATAGTAATTTTTTCTCCCGGAGTAGCAATTTGTCTTACCAACATTCTAAAATGTACAGTAACCTACGTAGAATTACATTGGAGATGTAATATTTATCAACTACAAAATAAAAATTCCGACTAATATACTAACTTTTGAAAATTCTGAAAACAATTTCTATTCTTTGTAACATTGAACTATTTTTATATGAGTAAGTAAATATTGAATTTTTTCCAAGCGAAAATTTAACGAAGCTGTATTATAATTATTATGATGAGTAAAAATTACAATCAAGATAGTAATAATTGAAATAAAAAATTAATTTTCTACAAATCATCGTAATTTTTTTTATGGATTGTAATTTTTTATTTGAGATAGCTAATTATTCATTGTGATTGTACACGGAAAAAAGCAGAATATTAAAAATTAATAAATAATAGTAAAAATTCTAATCTGTTATCAATAATTAGTAGTATTATGTGCTTAATGCAAAGTAGTTTACTAATTTTTATAGATTCCTAAAAACTATCAATTATTTCAAAAAGTAACTAAATATTATTACTTTTAGGTATAATACGTGACTTATTAGCAAAAGTTAATTAATTTATGGCATAATCTATTAAGGAGTAATGATTTGTCAAATCAAGAATTGCTATCTTAGATACTAATTTTTCCAGCCGAAAATTGAAAAAGTTACAAACTTTTATTTTATAAATTCAATATCACTGATCAATCATTAGCTTAAAATACCATTTATTCATCATTATAAATTAATTTACAATATAAATAAATCGAATAAGTAGTAAATAATAAAATGAAAAATTAGTATACTAGATACTGATTTATCGCTCATAAATATATCGAAAATTTTTAACTCTTATTTTATAAATTCTATCCCATTGACTAATAATTAATATAAAATGTTATTTATCCGTTATTATAAATTAATTTATTATATACATATATCGAATAAATGGTAAATAATAAAATGAAAAATTCGTATACTATATCTTTATATATTAATATGTGCGTTTACTAATTTTTCGGTTCCTCATTTTTTAAATTTTTCTATGTTTATTTGAATAGTAATAACTGCAGATACCAATTTATCGATTTTTTTCATATTAATTTTAATATACGAAATTACAAATTTAGCTCTTCTATGTGTATCGAATTTTAATATAAATAATAGCCATTTCGTAATATATATAACGGTCCTGGTTTGATATTAGTATCGAATATACTTATTTTAAGTCGATAATAAACTACAAACTATTAAAATCTTTTTTGTCCATCAATACTTTGACTTTTTTTTTAACTAATTAATAAAATTTTAACACTATTATGGCAGCTGAAAGTTTAAATATTTTTAAAAAGTAGGTGGTCACTGTCTGAGAATGCCCTTAAATATTTTGAAATTGGGGAGAGCCATTGTCTGAGAATGCCCTTACAGTCGAGATTTATTCTTTAGAAATAAGAATATTTCTTTTGTAAACAGCAAAAATTACAAAAATTTAGTACAATAACTAGAAAAATTAATTACTAAAATTAATTACATTAAACTTTTATCAATAGTAATTATCCGTTCAATTTGATTTATTATCAGTACATAGTAATTTATGTGATTTTTTTATTCATCATTTTATGCCTACAGTAATAATTATATATTTTTTCATGTATCGACAAAAAAAAGCAATTTATTTAATGGGAACAGTTGTAGTAATTTAAGGATCGATTTCAAAGCCGCCCCATAAAAATGAATGTAATACTTGAATATGATACAAATACAAAATCATCGATGCGTGACAGGAAACTATTTACATGTTTGTACCTTTCGCGTGTTACAACTTTACATGTGTATTAAATATTTGTGTAATATAGTCTACCGATCGAGGATATGTAAATTAATCATTTTTTTACCATAAGATTGAGCGAAATTTGTTATGATTTATGATTATTTTCTCAATCACACAACAACAGAACCTTGTTCTCGCAATCAAGATTGTAACTTTAATAGTTTTTTGTTCATCCACAGTATTTTATTTTTATTTTCATTCTTATTGAGTAAATAAGACTTAGTTACTTAGAATAACATCCTATATAAATCAATTAGTGTATCATTAGACTCTAGTTTAATACTTCTATTTATAAATGCCGCTCGTAAGATAACGCCGTGAATTTTCAAATAAACCTCGAGGAATAATAAAGTCTTATTATATATACTCTTTGACGCTTATTATATATACATACATATATATGTATATGCAATGTGTAAACATATATATTTACTTCAAGTGTTTTATTATTACTCCGATCCGTCGTATTTCATATTATATATATTATATATATGTAGTATCAGTATCGTGCATTACATATTAAATAATTTACTAGTGCATAGAACTTTCACTCGGAAATTCGCCACAGCAAAATTTAGTAAAAACAAATTTATTTTTTAAATAATCATTAGTAATGTAGGGTTGGTTCTTTTTTATTTTTCATTGTTCAAAGCTGTCTTCGCTGGCTTTTTCCCTGTTTTTTACCCGAGGGTAATTCGATTCTTTCTTGGCTGTGTACTGTGTGCGTGTCAGTAACAAGGGCTGATTTTTTTTTCTTTTTCAAGCTACCAAAGGACTCCCTCTTTCTTTTTACTTAACATTACTTTATGCTATGTGGCTGCACTCGTACAAATTATCTCACCATGAAAATATATTTGCTTTGTATTTTATACGTCCTGAGTATTTACTGTTTTTTTTTTTTTTTTTTTTTTTTTTTTTTTTTTTTTTAAATATTTACACTGTGAAAAATTTGGAGTGAATTCGAAGTAATTACGGATTGAATTTACGGAGTTTTAAAAAAATCACTTTGCATATGGAGTAAATAGGGAGTTTTTTTTCAGCTGTGATTTTGAAGTGGTCTGGATTTTATTTAAATCTGCACTTTGAAGCAAATTTTCAATATTAAAATAAACCCTGGATTTTAATTCTTCCATCATAGCATTCTTAGTAATAGTATAAATATTATAAATATTATATTCATTGTTTTAAAAATATTAATCCCGAGTTAAAATCCCGAGGGGATTAAGGAGGACCACTAATGTCAAATTTTGAAAAAATCCATTTTTATTTTTACATATTTTGATAGTCTATAGCTTCAAAAATATACTAAAATTTTTAGTCCATATTTCGAATAGTTTTTTTGAGTTACAGTAATCTGAAGAGCAGCCGATTATCGGTCTCAAAAATACATTTTTCAAAATTGCAGTTATAACTCGAAGACAAATCATCCGATCGATTTGATTCGAATTGCAGCTTCTTTTATATGTTTCTACATACCATGAATCTCCAGTTTTTCAATCGAATCAAAAATGTAATTTTCCCAGGCTAAAAATCATCAAATTTTCGCGCGAAATTTGAATTTTTTTTTAAAACTACCATTTTGTTAAATTAGAATTTTTTTCTTAACCCGAGGGCCATGGTACAGAAAATACCTTCTAGTTTAATAAACTTTTTGGCTTTTTTTTATTTCCGGTACTGCGAAGGTCGCTATCACTGCAGCAGGACTTTTTATTTTGAGCCTTGGGAGATTGTGAACCATTCGCTAAATTTTGAATTTTTTGGTCCAAAAATTTCATTTAGTATTCATTACATATCCACAAATATATCTTTAAACTAAAACATTCCATACCGTAGTTTTCTTCAAAAAAATTCCCAAACATCTTTTTTTCAGTCGGTCACACTAGTGGTTCTTAAATAAATAAACAGTCATCCGCTCCACATTTACTCCGCATTAATTCCAAATTTACTCTGCATTCACTTCGCTAATTTCCTACAGTATTCGATTGATATTTTTAATTTAAAAAAATACTAAATGAACAAATATCAATTCTACAAGACGTTAAAAGCTATTTGTCATGTTGAATAATAGAAAAAAAAAAAAACCATTAATATTAATCTTGTATTATTGCTGCGAAGTTGCATACATTTGTCATATCTAGAACTTTGAACTTGGTATCCTCTCGCCACATAAGTCCTGAATGTTTTATTATTTTTTTTTTTACCGTCCGTACAGTGTAAGGGATAAAAAAAATTCTTAGTCACATCTGGTGAGCACATATTTTTATGTATAGCTGACTAAGAATCCAGTACATACATATACGTATTTTTGTTATGTTTGTACGATACGAGTAGAGGGATTCCGGGTTCTTTTGTAAGTGGACCCGGCCGAGAAAACACAGCCATCTGCCCTCATACTGTGTGCTTGTGCTATGCTTAGCTGTCCGTTATCCTTGTACGCTTAAGATATAAAAAGAAAGAGAAAGAGAACTGAGTATGAGGATTAGAGTACACTTTGGAAAAGGTCCCAAGTAAAGACTTTACATTCAGAGAACAAAGTTTAACAAGTAAACGAGTATGTAATTTTATAAAAAAAACTTTTTTCCTCTCAAGTGTGAAGTGAGTTTAAATAACGGTAATTTTTTAATGGGAATATTAAACTGAATTAATAATTTACTTATCACTATGATTGATATCTTAAGTTATTAATTTATGTACCTCAAGATATGTGTGGTTTTGAACCGATAGATTTATGTGGTAAATTTTAACGCTATGATCCCCTTGCTAGTTCAAGTTGGACAGCCAACTTTAATCATTGATCACACGTCATTTCCTCGTTCCGTCTTTCAACTATACATGTACATATATGTTGGCTATTAAATAATGTATATATTTATATATTTATACAACGTGCTGAGAATCTTATGTTAGAATATTATTTATCGAGATAAGTGTGTATTACTTAGTATGTAACATAAGTAATAAGAAGTGTAATCTCGGTGCTTACCTCATGATTAAAATGCGTCAGATTTTAATAACAATAACATTTATTAATATGTCATTGAAGTGTTTACACGTAAGGACAGATTTTATTGAACAAAATATTATTTGTCATTGCGCTTTATTATTATTTTTTTTTTTTTTTTTATTGATGATGAATTTATGTTGGGAATAAAAATTTTTAAATTAATTATTGTGGTTAAATATTTGAGTTGTTTGCCTAAAGGCTTTTCAATTATTTGGTGAAAAAATTTAATTGATGTATGATAGAGAAAATTATTTTAACTTTTATTTTATGAGCACATCAGTGATGTTTATATTTGAGGTAATAAAATATTTGCTTTCATATTAAAATAAAAATAATAATTCAAATAATATTAATGGAGTCTGTGTAAAAATATATAAAGTAAAAATGGAATTTTATAATATAATCAAATTATAAATCTTAAAAGCTTTGAAAGTTTCAAATAGACATTAAATAATTAACTTTTTAAATTTATAATTTTTTTTGTCATTTAAAAATGCCGGTAAAAAATTATATTTTTTTTTTTTCTATAAAAATTTTTAAAATTTTTAAATGCCGCGCTTTTTTTTTAAATTTGAGTGACTACGAAATATTTATTTGCGTACACATTTTTTAAATTTTATTTATTACATTTTTATTAAATTATTTGGTAGCACATTTAGTTTTATTTATATGATTGATATTTGTATTTATTCAAATTAAATAAAATGTGGAAACATTTGGCGGCAAACTTTTATCATGAAAAAATGAATTACTATTTTAACATTCTTATCGGAAATTTTTTTATGAACAAGACTATCGATAAATTACGTATGTTTAAATATATTTCAAGGTTTGAAAAAATTATTGTATGACGGTTCAATTGTTCTCGAGTCTCAGTGTTAACTTGACGCAATTTCTTGAAAGTTTGATTATTTATATCTTTAGATTTTATTTCGAAAACTTATAAAGATAACGACAAATTATTTTTTTTTTATTCAATTAAAAGGAAGAGTATAAAAAATATATATTGACTTATATATTTTACAGTCTTGTCCAGAAAAAAAAGATTTCTTGCTCTAATAAAATTTTTCAAGACTAGAAAAAATTTTTTTGGCGTAAGAACTTTTTACTCGCTTCAAAATTTTTTTCTTGCCCTCAGAAAATTTTTTTTTTTTCAATTTCTAATGCAAAAAAATTTCTTAAGGCGAGTAAAAATTTTATGACACTGAAATTAGCTTATTAATAATTTTTAGATTTTTTTTTAAACCATAAATTATAAAAAAAAAAAATATTTGAAAAAATTGCACCTGTAGTTTTTACAATTTTCTAAATGTGCATATTTTTATTTTTTTATAATTAATTTCTTAAAAAAAAAAAAAAAGTTATTAATTGTCTGCTAACTTCAAAATGATAAATTTTAAGTAACTGAAGATCGGAACGTTTGTCGTGGAACGAAAAAAAAGTTGGAAAGTAAGAAATTTACTGGATCTAAATTTCTGAAATTTTTCGCATGTACATGCTGGTATGTCAGCCGAAAATTTCAGTCACTTCCAATTACGCTTAAGCCACCTTTAAACAGTCAAATTACATGAATTTTTTTCATTTTCGTGGCAGGAAAACGTTCCGATCTTTAGATACATAAAATTTTTTGCGCCAACAAATTCTTCTTTTCTACGTATTTTGATAACTTTGACAAAAAATTTTCAAATCTTATAACAAATTTTTACATTAAAAATACCAACTTCTAATTGGATATCAGATAACATAAAAAATAAAATTTTTCATGCCCGTGAACGATCTTTTGTGTATTCTAGTTAAGAAAAATGTACCGAAAAGTTGCGCAAGCATCGATTCTCTAGACTTGTGAGCTAATCTTAAAGCCATGATAAAACCTAATTTAATGCTAAGCCAGTAAAAAGCTAGTGTCTAAAATGCGCATAAAATGACAATATATCGGATGTAAATTTTAAAACAAACATAAGAAAAAGTACATACTCAAAATTTGATAGTCACGATCTACCGCTTAAAAGGTAACAGCTTCCGTAAACTCTTAAAAGAATAAACATAAATTTATACAAAAGTATTTTAATTTTTCATTAAAAATCACATATATGTTGAAAAAAACATAAGTGTATTATATATTTAGAGATAACAGCTAATTTTTTTTAATCACAATCGCGATTTTAAAGTGTAAAGATTTTCAATTTCAGTACACAGACACATTTTTGTTTCCATCGCAAATAAAATTTGTCATATGTATTATATTTAGTGGCAACACAATGACTGCCAAGCTTACAAAATACTTTTACATATATCCATACTAAAAATGACATGTTTGACACGATAGTAAGCCTGTTGGTGATCAGTTAGAGAGACGAAGCAGCAACAACTTCCGTCGATCGATTCTCTACTTCGAAGCTCACGGTTAACTCCCTGGAGTTCACCTTTACGCCACGCCTTGTGTCGTTCACTTCTAGGATTACGTTATATAAATATATATATAAGTACATATATATAGATCAAAATTTAGTATAGCGTTAAATTACAGATACACTCAACTCAACACTTTATTTTAAATATTTATAAAAGATCCATCCAAGTATTCATAAAGACTTAAAAATTTAATGCCAGCTCGGATGTTAAATATATAAATTAGTTTTGCATACCTTTTCATCCGATTAATCGTTTCATAAACGGATTGTTTACAGAGATGATGACAAAGGAAAAAGATAATAAATCTAGATAAAGAAAGAGAGAGGAAAAGAGATTTTAAGTGAATAATCAAGCTCCAGTTTCTTAATCTCAATAACAAGATGATAAACTTATTATTATAGTCGGATATAACTATTTAAAATACATAAAAAATAATGATATTATTATTATTATTGTTATTGTTATTGTTGCAGGCTTCGTAGTATGTCTTGACAAGTGAGAAAGACTTTCGAACGAGGGTCTCGGCAGTCAAGGGTTCATCACGATGGTGGTCGGTCATCAGCTTCCGGAACAGTACACTGTACCACAACTAGCCATTTTCTTTCACAGTTTGCCGCATCTAAATGTTTCGTTCCATTTGGTTAACAACACCTTTAATCCTGGCTCTGATATATATCTTGAGGTAAACTTTTTTAAATATTTTATTTCAAACATTTAAAAGGCTTCAGTGAAACCATTTTTAATGTGTCCGTAATGGAACACTTGTAAATTCGCTCGAATTTCAGTGCGAATTATCGATAAAAGTCTAATATCTTTTTAAAAACTTTAATCAATTAAATGCTATGAAATTTAAGATGAAAATTAAGTTTCTATTAAAGCTCGAGGGAATTTACAATTTTTATGTAAAATTTTTTTTTGTAATTTATAGTAGGATTTATTTAAAATGAGAAAATTAATTATTTTTTTTTTTTATTAAAATTCATGCTGGATATCAGATTAAAGCTTACGATCGGTAGACTGGTATAATATTTTATAATACATTTTTTTTTTTAATTCAACTGATAATAAAACTCAATAAAAGACACGTTCTCTTCACAATCTTCGATTTTAGAGATTTAAAGGTATTAAAAATTTTCACGATAATATATTGCTGTCTTTTTTTTAACGTCGCTTACTTACAAAATTTGAAGATAGAAAGAAATTAGAATTTATGATAAAAAGTTTAAAAAGAAATAAATTTTAAACAAATAATAGGGGCATACACGAAGAAAAATGCACAGTTAGAAATTTTGTGTTAATTAAACACAAATCGTGTGTTGCAAACGGTCTACACAATTTTTTGTGTTAATTCAACACATTGAGTTTGTGTTGATCTTTAACACAAATTTCATGTTAAATAAAATTGAACACAAAAAATCTGTTCTTTTGACAGAAAATTTGTGTACATTTAACAGAACATTTGTGTAAATTTAACACATTTTTCGTGTTAAAATCAACTAATAAACGTAAGCACATAACCTAACCAACTCAGGTATACTGATCCTTAGTAGAACTTATGTCAATTTAGCGAACAATTAAACCGGTTCAAAAAAATATGAAAGTTATATAAATTTAATTATAAAATGTATATATTTAATCGTAAATAAATTATAATCCAAATTTCCCTGCAGACAATGCTGCTACAATGCTTTGCTTGGTTATAGTAATGAAGAATTGCGCGGGAACGTTTAGTCAAACAACACAAATTTTGTGTCAAATTTCGAATAACACAAGAAATGTGTTACATTCTAGATTTTCTAATCATTTAACATAAAAAATCTGTTAAAGTAAAGTAACACAAACGGTTTGTGTTGAATTAACAGATTTCTGTGTTAAGAATCAACTCAAAAAATTTAACCAAATAATTTTTTAACACAAATACGCAAAATTTCCAACTGTGTGCAGGTCTAAATTGAATAATAGTTAAAATCACAATAAAAAATTAGCTATCTCAAATAAAAAATTACAATCCACGAAAAAAATTACGATGATTTGTAGAAAATTAATTTTTTATTTCAATTATTACTATCTAGATTGTAATGTTTACTTATCATAATTATTATAATAAAGCTTCGTTAAATTTTTGCTTGAAAAAAATAAATATTTACTTACTCATATAAAAATAGTTCAATGTTACAAAAAGTAGAAATTGTTTTCAGAATTATTAAAAGTTAGTATATTAGTCGGAATTTTTATTTTGTAGTTGATAAATATTACATCTCCAATGTAATTCTATGTAGGTTACTGTACATTTTACTATGTCAGTAAGACAAATTGCTACTCCGGGAGAAAAAATTACTATATGAGATTGTAAAAATGACTATCTGGATTGTAAAAATTACCCGCCAGAATACATCTTTCACAAAGCGCGTTAACTAATATTTACTAAGTACAATAGTAAAAATTATTAGTACATTATAATTTTTAATAGTCGCTAGTAAATTTTTTTTTGAATATAGTAATTTTTATAATCAACAGAAATTATTATTCTAAATAATATGTCGTAATTTTTATTTTGAGTTTTGCTAAAATTACTAAAAATTACCTAATTTTTTTCTCCGTGTACACTCAAAAAATTTTACAGTAATTTTTACATAAAAAATTTTTACACACCCCAAGAAAATTTTTACTTATCGTAAAAAATTTGTTGCATTATAAAATGAAAACAAAAATTTCTTTAGAGCTAGAAAAGATTTTTCGCACCAAGAAATTTTTTTTAATTCATTTCGTAATGCAAAATTTTTCTCGCTCTAAGAAATCCTATTTTTCTGTGTAGAAGAATTACTATGGTAATAATAGTATGAGGACAGTATGAATAAATTATGATAAAAAACTACCGATAACAGAAATTTTTTAAATAAACAGAGCAGAATTTGCAGTGTGCTTTGTAATTTTCACAAGGCAACAGATCGAATTTAGTTTAGGAATATTTACTAGATCCTTCGTAATTTATTATGATAAACTAGAATATTTGGTCAAATATTCGTAAAAAATAAAATGAAAGCAATAAACTTAGAAAAAAGTTATAATTAAAAGAAAGCTGACAAAAATGGATCAGAAACACTCAATAGCTCAGCATACATGTAATCGCTTAGTATCAAAATATAAGTATGTTAATTTTGTAAAATAAATGATAATTTATTTATTTGAATAAATTCCCGTTAGCGATAATGAAAACGGTCAATGTACTAAATTTATCTAAAGTTTCATAAGCATTCAAATACATATCTATAGTTACAATAAAAAAAAAAATTCTCAAAATGTTATACATACACAGAAAAAAAAATTATCGACTGAAAGTGAATATTCTTGATTCAAGAATATTTTTTTGAACACCTCAATTTTTCGAATAAAGTAGAAATTTCCTCTGACCGAGACAAATTTTCTTGGATCAAAAAAATCTTGACTTGTTTTCCAAAAACGTTTGTCTTCCAAAATATTTTCTTGACTCAAAATAACTTTTCTTTTGTATGAAAATATTTACTTACACTTCAATACTTCACGTTGTCCATTCTAACCTATCAGAACTACATTGTACGAAAAGAGCCGAATATTTCCGAACAAAGTCGAAGTTAGGATTTTTGATAAAAATTACTGCTGTGTAGTACAATGTATCAAAAAAATTGTAATTCTTAAAATTTCTATTGCATCTAGTTTTTTGATAGTAAATACAATAGATTTTTTACTTTTAAATTTGTCTTTTTATTTTCATTTCGCGAAAAACGTTCCGATCTTCAAGTACATGATGTCAAAAGTTTACTATGCAGTGTAGTAAAAATAATTATTTTTCCAAATATATTTTAATAAAATTTCATTAAAAATCTCTGAAACAAAAAAGATAGTTTTCAAAAATATCGACTTATGTCATCATTACCTAACATTTTTGAATAATTTTGACTATAAAATTCTCTCTCTCTCTCTCTCTCTCTCTCTCTCTATATATATATATATATATATATATATATTTGAATTATGTCAAGTTCTATTTACAGTCATTAATTTTAAAAAATTGAAAAAAATTTTTTAATAGCAACATTATTTTTTTTTATATTACACACTTAATTAAATATAAGTTATTCACATTACCATTGTCTATAATTGAATAATTGTTCGTGCGTCACTTTATAATCTACTGATAACTTTCTTGTTAAATGTATACTGATAATACGATTATATATAAAGCAGTAGTTATATCTTGAGTTTTTTACCCGAGGAAATATAAAATATATTTTTTATGATTAATAACTACTTAAAAATTATTTTATTCCGACACTTAACTTAAATATTTTTATTTTATCGACAATTATTAATTTGATTTTTTATCATCACTTAGTTACCCAGTTGTTTATAGAAATAAAGAAATACCTTAAGATTTTACAAAGATTAAAATTTTAATCAACGGCTTAAACGAAATTTCGTTTTATGAAACTCGGTTTCATGTATTAGAAGATTAATCCGAGCGATAAAGACAGAGGATGGACACTTCCTTCCATTTATTCAATTTTGATTGATAAGGAAATTACATCTATCCTCAGGTCTTATCAAAACAAAATATATTAATAGATTCTAATATAAACACAATATATATTAATGAGAATTAACTTGACTTATTCAAACGATGCCGGTAATTTAAATTCTAATTAATCGTTAAATTTAATTGAGTAATTAAAAACAAGTTGTTTAATAATTGTTCAATTATCCATAAAAATATTACAATGAAATAAAATATCATTTTATACTTCGATAAAAAAAAAATAATAATTTCGACGAATTTATTAAAAAAAAAAATTAAAAAAATTTCATATGTAAATTTGAAATTCATATTGTACGAATAATTATAAAACCTACATCTGAGCAAACTTACAAATTAGTGTTTTATTGATTGGAGCAAACTTTATTTAAACTGGAACTGTACAAACTCTCATTTATAAAATAGGTTAATAACATTTATTGATTACATATAACTACTAACGTTGAATACAAATTGTACATGTTTATTTTTGAAATTATTTCAATTTATATATGATTTATTACCTTATTTAATGTAAAATTATAATACAGTATTGTAGTTTATTGACTATTTTGTATTGTAAATAATTAATGGCTATTGTGTTTTCATTGATTTCAAATTTTGAACGTATTTATTAATTTTATTACTAAATATTACCGATCTACATTGATTTTTAAATATTATTACTAAAATTAAATTATCATTTTTATTAGCATTAAGAGTTAATTATTTGTAAAATTCAATACTACGCGCTTAACGAATGCGTTCACATAAAATTTTATTTTATTGTTTATTTAATAATTCATTCATTAATTTTCATTCTCTTTTAGCTTTTTTTGTGTGGATTTTATATTATGAGTATTAGTATGAGTATGAAATCAAATTTAAACACATTTACATTAACATATATATAATGTGTATAAAATAAAATTTAATATATCCGCAAGTATGTTGTATGCGTTTAAAAAAACCGTTCCAAAAAGATTCGATATGTAGACCTTCAAAATTTGAACAGGTTTGAAGTTAAGCTTTTTTTATACTTTTAGAAATTTTATTTCTTTACTTGTCTAATTTGAAATCTCTGTAATGGAAGGGAAAAAGATGTAGTAAATATATAATTTTAGAATTGTTTTAAAAAATTTTTCATTTGAATCAAAATTTGCCAACATGAAGTTTTAAATTAACTATACATTGAAGAAAAGGAACTCTTAATGCAAAAAATTTTTACTTGCCCTAAGAAAATGTTTTTCTTCAATTCATAGGACAAAATAATTCTTGCGTCAAGAAATTCTTTTTTTCTGTATATTTTTATCTATTAAAGTCCAAATTTCGAAAAAAGTTTCTCGAAGTTATAATCTGTCTCGAATTCCGAAGTTCTACATGTCGAACTTTTTTGAATTTTTTTTTACGCGGGTAACCAATTTACTAATAATTTGAACGCAAAAAAATGATCATGAAGTTAACGGACAGTTAACAATTTTCCAATTTTTTTTTTCCAACAAATCAATGACAAAAATATAAAATCTAAAAATATGCACATGAAGAAAAGTAAAACAACAATAGATGCAATTTTTTCAAATATTATTTTTTTTATAATTTATCATTTAAAAAAAAAAAACCAAAAATTAGTAGACGTCGGCTAACTTTAGTTATGAGAAAAGAAATGAAAAAATAATTTTCTTTTATTTTACTCAAGAGAAAATTTTATTTTCATCCCTATTGAATATTTTTAAACTTCTGTTGACAGTATTTATAAACTGTCAAATTATGTCATAAGCTATACAATCCTGTCACTCATTCTAGAATAAAATTTATCGTGCTTTAAATCAATATGACATCATTAAACCACTTTATCAAAAACATGTTATCATATTTGAATTTAAAAACAAGAACCCATTTATCATAAAAGTATTATAGATTTTTTTTATTATTTATAATAATAATTATTTAAGTGGTTTTTTTTTATCAATCTCTTAACATGTTTGAGATTTGAATCTTATTAATATTTAAATCACCTATTAAATTTGACTAAAATAAATTATTGCTCAGAATATATTCCTTTACTCGAATATATTTATAATTAATCAAATATTTTACACAAGATAAATTTATTAGCAAAAAATGATTTAATATTTATTTCCAAGGCATCAAGTAGATCAGTGACCGATTTAATCCAATGAAAATTTTTATTTTTGAATAATTATCAAAAAATACATTTTTTCAATCCAAATGTTTTTGTATAAAAATATATTACTTTTTCTCAGTATATGATATTTTTATATAAATTAAATTAATCATGGTGCTCGCCACTAAAATTCAAATGGTATTGAAAAAAAAAAAGCTCAAATTTTTTTTTAACTAATGGCCGCATCAATCCCAAAAGACCACAGGCAATATTTCTGTCTAGTTTTGAGAGTTAATTTTAAAGTATCTTATTAGCTATTCAGTTTATTAAAAAAGTAAAAGATACGTTTTTTACATCAAATTTTCAAGCGCTACAAAAAAGATTTCTTACAATTTTTCAAATAGTTTAATATTTAAGTAGATATTTGTAAAAAACCAATCACCATTTTTTTGACAACTTTCAAATTTTCGATGGAAAAATTTTCACTTCATTTACGAAAATAAAAATACTTTCGAAAGGTTAAACTTTTTCATCGATCCTGCGTCACAGTAATTTATTTTCCAATAACTTACCACAAGATTTAGTTAAAAGTATGTGAAATTAAAAAGGTTATAGTTTTTTTTATACGAAAAGCCACTTTTTCCTTTTGTTTCGTAATTCGAAATTAGACTTGATGACAAAAATCGATCCAAACTTTTATAAAAATGTTTGAATAGTATCTTTATAAGATTTTAAGTAAAACCATTATGTATCTAGTCTTATGTCTACAACTGATTAAAGACACTGGAGTCCTTTAGACCTTTTGTGACCGTCATTAAATAATTCGCGCCGGAAATGTAACCGTCGAGGATTATAAGTGTGTGTATGAGACATTATAAATTTTAAATAATTAAATTAAAATAATAGAATTAAAAAAAAAAGCGCGTACTAATTTTTCAATTATTAAAAAACGCATTTTTAAATTTTTATTTAAAAATCGAGTGAAGTGACTTTAAAACCGGGTCAATAAAAATAATTTTTCCTGATGTATATGAATTAATTAATTTTAAAAAATAGACCACTTAAAATTATCTATAATAATTATCTGTAAAGTGACGGGTGTTCAATGAAAAGTAGAGTATGTTAAAAGAATGTCAGAAAATGTTTAATAATTGAATTTTTTTTTACTGCAACAGTGCCAAAGACCGTCGAGAAAAGTTCACCGTTGGTGCAATTGTTCTATTTACTTTTACTGCCGCTTGGGTCATATACTTATGCAACCTATATAATACTTTTAGTTATTTTTTACTGAAATTTTAATAAAAAATTTTCTGAAATTAAAATAAAAACATGAAAAAAACACAGGATATTAAAAATTAATAAATAATAGTAAAAAGTGGAATCTGTTATCAATAATTAGTACTATTATGACCTTAATGCAAAGTAGTTTACTAATTTTTGTAGATTCCTATAAACTATCAATTATTTCAAAAAGTAACTAAATATTATTACTTTTAGGTATAATACGTGACTTATTAGCAAAAGTTAATTAATTTATGGCATAATCTATTAAGGAGTAATGATTTGTCAAATCAAGAATTGCTATCTTAGATACTAATTTTTCCAGCCGAAAATTGAAAAAGTTACTAACTTTTAATTTATAAATTCGATATCAAAGATCAATTATTAGCTTAAAATATCATTTATTCATCATTATAAATTAATTTACAATATACATAAATCGAATAAGTGGTAAATAATAAAATGAAAAATTAGTATACTAGATACTGATTTTTTTGCTCATAAAAATACCGAAAATTTTCAACTCTTATTTTATAAATTCTATCCCATTGACTAATAATTAATATAAAATGTTATTTATTCGTTATTATAAATTAATTTATTATATACATATATCGAATAAGAGGTAAATAATAAAATGAAAAATTCGTATTCTAGATCTTCATATATTAATATGTACGTTTACTAATTTTTCGGTTCCTCATTTTTAAAATTTTTCTATGTTTATTTGAATAGTTATAACTGCAGATAGCAATTTATCGATTCTTTTTCATATTAATTTTAATACACGAAATTACAAATTTTGCTCTTCTATGTATATCAAATTTGAATATAAATAATAGCCATTTTGTAATACATATAATGATCCTGGTTTGATATTAGTATCGAATATACTTATTTTAAGTCGAAACTAAACTACAAAATATTAAAATTTTGAGCATCATTTTTTTCCGTGAAAATAACAATAATCAAGTAATTGATGTAATTGCGTATTTAAAAGAAATAGTAGAATCGCAGTCAAAAATATATATGACAGTTTGCTAATCTAGTAGATTTATATTTTTTGATATATATACTTTAATATATTTCCTGGTTTCATAATAATATTCTTATTATTTCCATTTCAAGAAAAACGTTTTAGCGTTGCTGCTTGACTGCTACTCCCGCCCATTCTCCAGATCTGTAAAATCTATAGTCCCGTAACCTTTGGCTTTAATTTTAACGCAACCTTTAAAATATTTTTTTAGAAAATATGAAGAAAAGAAATAAAAATAAAACAGCCTTAATATAATTTGAAAAATAAAATGAATAATAATTTATTTAAAATAAAAAATTATAATATTTCATTACTCAGGTTTATAATTCAAAGTGATTTATGTACAGCAGTTTATTATTGTCTGAAATACTATTCTTTCTCTACCACAACTTAATAATCCAAAGCATTGCGTTTTTTTTCTCCAACTCATTTGTCAATCTAAAGTATAGTTAAGACATTATATTTAAAAAACAGAAATGGATTAAAACAAAAAGTAGAAGCAAAAAAAATTATAAAAAAATAAAACTGTTGTGTATTTCATCTCTATCTCACTAAAAATCCACAAGTACAGTGGAAAGAATTCAGGCCAAACCCAAACGAGAAAGCACAATAGCCGACGAGTTTTAACAATAGACAAAGAGAACCCGGTTGGCATAATGTGTATCCCGTAGAACCTACGACCTCACTATGCTGTGATATTTCCTCTGTTTTACTCTACTTCTACTTCAACTTCTACTTTTACTTCTATTTCTACTTCTACTTCTACTTCTACTTCTCTATTTTTATATTTATTTACTTCAGTTTAAAAATTTCATTGAAAACAGCAAATTTTCGAATTTCAATAAATTCTGAACTTGGAGTTGATCATTTATGGAATTTTAAAAAAATTCAAGTGTAGAAAAAAATTAAAAATGGAATCATAGGGGAGTTTTTGAAAAGTTTTTAAACAAAAATAATTCGAGTGGAGAATTTCGTTGGCTAGAAACTCTTTAAACATGAATTAGTGAAAATAAGTAAATGTTCACTAATTCCAAGTGCAAACCAAACCACTAATTTCAAAAAGTGGTTCCATGTATGCAATTATCCCCATGAAATTAATAAATTTTATTAAATTTCCATCACAATTATCCTTGAAAATCTAAACAATTTTAAACAGCGCAACTATGTACGATTTTTGACCCTCATCAACTGTTCAAGAATGAGGTCAGGAAGTTTAAAATTTTATAAAAGTTCCAAAAATGCTCAGCTTAAAATTCACCATAGTCCTGGATTTCAAAGTTCACTTCTATGAATAATTTTTTAAACAAATTTTCTCTTTACACTGCATACACAGGCAAGAATACGCTATTCTTGCCTATAAATTTTTATTTAAGAGCGTAGAAAAGAGGTTAACGGACGAGAGATGATACTGAGAAAATATAAAGAGCCCTAGAGACGAGGCTTGAGATAAGAGTGTACCCGTAGATACTCGGGCCAATAAAAAAATATATAAAAAAAAGGTTTTAATTGGTCGTCTGACGCACCTGCCTAAGGGAAAAAAGCTCGTTGGACCGTAAGATTGATATTCGTATTAATCGATCGTAAAGTACGACGAAAGACGACATTTTAAGTGGAAACTTAAGCTTTTTAAATGTTTATCGACTTTTATTTATTGTCTCCAATAAATTTAATCGCATTAAATAACAATAATTTTTATTTTTCATTTTATTACAGAGTCTGGGTATATTAGGAAGCATTCCTGCTGCCTGGTTGATCTTGACACTACTCGTATTGTTAGTTTATCTTGTAACGAGATGTTGCGATCGAAAACCACGTCCAAGAAGATCAATAACTCTGTTGAAATGTTTACTTGCTATTTTGGCAGTACTGTGTTCTGGTGCTGTTGCAGTAGGACTTTATGGAAACGATGATGTACACAATGGTCTTGTACAATTTCTAAATGCTGCTAAAGAGATTGATAAAAGTATTTTGTCTGTTAAAAATCAAACAGAAACAATAGACGCAATACTGAGAAAAAAATTACAACCTGGATTAACGTCATTCGGTGATGAATTGGATGCACCTGTTGGTAATAAAACAGCTTACGAAATTTTGATGCCAATATGGAATCAAATGCTTAAGAATACAACGGTTGCTGTCGAACGTAGTGGTGAATTAAAAAAACTGCTGTGTTGTATTAATCTGGGTAAACCCATTGAGCTGGTTGATAAAATTGAATTCTTCAGATGGCCTGTCACTATGGCTGTACTGAGTGCTTTACTTGTACTATGTGTGGTTCTGCTGGTCGGAGTCGCGCGACATTCTCGCTGTGCCCTCATTACGTGAGTAATAAACCGATCGATATATTATTTTAATAATAAATTACATCATGTATGTTATATCAAACTTTCGTGTCAATCTGAGATATTGTCTAGACGATTGACGTCAATTTATCATCGGTTACTTTTTAAATTCAATCCCAGTTCCCGCGATAACTTGATTTTGACCGAAAAATTATTTTACAACATTTCGCAACTGAATAGAAACAAAAAACAAAAGTCGAATAATTTTTTTATATAAATCTATTAACATTTTTTATATTATTCTTAAAACCACAAGTACTTTTATATTTGATACTGTCCAGAAAACTTTTTTTATATAAAATCGACTGATAATTATTTGACGTCAATTGACACACGATTGTCAAGTTCCCAGTCATAATATTTTCCATTTTAATCCTCGATATAAAAATCCAAGACTAGAATATCCTAAACAAAAATTTCCGTGACAAGAATCGACAATTTATCAGGAATTTTTTATTTTGAATATTTTTGCAGGGAAAAATTTGTTAGGATTTTATTGCCTCGAATACTATGACCAGATTCCCAATTGCCATTCAATTTCTCATGATCTGACTAAACAAAAAAAATGACGTTAATTTTTAGGTAATGGTCTATAAGTGGGGCTCCACACAATTTTCATCGTTCCAAGTGCTTACGTTTAAAATTTCTATAAATAAACACGGTTTTAGCTCGGTTCGTACTACATGTAGTATAAAGTGGAGTCCAAAGCAAGAGTATGTTAGCATAGCCTTGCTGACGAGTCCGTTAATGTACTCAGGACGAAACTGCTACTTATTAAGGCACACGTACATATTTTACTTGAGTTTCGGAGCTGACTTAAGAGTCAATGCATATAATTTTACACTATGGCAAATAGTTCATGTTTGTACGGAACTTTTAAAATTTGAAATTATAAACGAAAATAGAGGTGATTTATAAAATTAGCCGAAATTATTGAAGATAAGAAAATCTTGTTTTCGCGACGAGTCGATTATAAAGCACAACTTCTCGAGCTATCGCGTCCGAGGCGTACAATAAATAAGCACAATATACACTTCAGGTGTATAACTTTAAGTCATTAGTGCTTACGAAAATCACTATTGGGCGAATATACCTTCGATCCTGCGATACATAGGGGAGAGATAAAAATCATTTTTTTTTTTCTTGTAATTTATTAAAAACATCAATTTATGATATGGACAAAAATTTTAACTTTTAATCTTGTTCCAATATTTAAATATTCAAAGTTCTTTAAAATACCCGTGAAAACTTTTTTTTTCATACTTCACAACTTTTTGAATAACCGCTTTTTTTTTTTAATTTTATGATGTGGGGCTTGAATCAATACTTTAATAAATGTATTGAGAATTATACATAATAGCATTTTATACTCATAAGGGCATCAATTGGAACACCTAAAAATGTTGCAATTAGAACACTCAGAGCTATCAGCGGACCGGCGCGAACTCGTGTCTAACCCGGGCTTACATGGACGTATAGTAAACAATGTGATTAACACGTGCGTTATATGTTTAACATGACTATTTAATTATTGGTAATGTTATTGATTCAAATGTATTAAAAACATTTGATATTATGAGAATAAGTGTAATAGTATTTATTGAAAGAGAATAATAAAAATACTTCAGTAAAATTTACATTTTCATTTTGTGTTCTAATCGCAGCTGTACTTGATCTCTCTTCAGCCAAATAAATTCATTTTTTAATAAGTTAATATTAATTTTTAATTATTGAACTAATGAGTGTTATAAAGGACACTATAGAGTAACTTTTTGACAGTTTTAGAATTTGAAATTATAAAAAACAAAAAGGAAATTTTTTGTTCCAATTGCCTCACCCCGACTTGCCAACCAAACTTAGACCAAAGCGATGTGTATATTATTTCGCTGATCTCCCTATATCAAAATGGTGATCATGAGCAAATTCATATGAATTAAATTAAAAGATATATTCAAATATCGACTATTATGAAAGAACTTCGAAATTGAGGTAGTCAAGACGATTAGCAAGACAATTAGCAAGACCACCAAGAAGACATTTAGCAAGACCACTAGCAAGACCACCAACAAGGCAATTAGCAAGCCAATCAGCAAGACAATTAGCAAGACCACCAGGAAGACATTTAGCAAGACCACCAGCAAGGCAATTAGCAAGACAATTAACAATACTAACAGAAAGACAATTAACAAGATCACCAGCAAGACAATTAACAATTCAAACAGCAAGACAATTAGCAAAACAATCAGCCAGACGATTAGCAAGACAGTCAGCAAGATAATTAACAATACCAACAGAAAGACAATTAACAAAATCACCAGCAAGACAATTAACAAGATCACCCGCAAGACTATTAGCGAGACAATTAGTCAGACGATTAGCAAGACAGTCAGCAAGACAATTAACAATACCAACAGCAAGTCCATCAGCGAGACAATTAGCTAGACCATCAGTAAGACCACCAGCAAGACAAATGTCTTGCTGGTGATCTTGTTAATTGTCCTGCTGGTGGTCTTGCTAATTGTCTCGCTGATGGTCTTGCTAGTTATCTTGCTGATTGTCTTAAGGACATTTTTTTAACAACCTCAATTTCGACGTTCTTTTATGACATTCGATATTTAAATATATATTTTAATTTAATGCACATGAATTCGCTCGCGACCGTCATTTTGACATATAGAAATTTTACGTGAATTCTTTTCTTTTATTCTTATTGTTGAACACAAACTTCCTTATTAGATTACCATTTTTTATCACAGCATCAAAGTACACATTATCTTATATTTATCATAAACTAATATTTTTGTTATCAGATTTTCTGTATTCGGCCTCTTCGCTGTCATAATTTCATGGCTAATGGCTTCCTCGTACCTGGCAACATCGGTATTCCTCGGTGATTTCTGTATGTCTCCTGATGGTTATCTTACAAGAAATAATCCAACACCAATGGCTAGTGAAGTACTTAATTACTATATGCACTGCGAAAGCACCCAAAATAATCCATTTACACAACGATTGAGAGCGGGACAAATGGCTGCTGGTTACATGAAAATGAGTTTGGCTGCTGTTGAACGTATTGTACTGAACCTATATGATAGCCCATCACTTGCGCCAAAGCTCAGTAGCCTCAAAAATGAGGTACAAGCTGTGGACCAACTTATGCCAGGGTTAAGTACTCTTCTTAACTGTAAACCACTTCATAGGCAATATGTTAATGCCGCCAAAGGCCTCTGTCATCTTGGACTATACGGATTGACGTTTATGCTGATTGCTAGTCTTGCTGCTGGAATATTTTTTACTATTTTAGTTTGGGTTGATTCCCACACGTGGATTTATATCAGAAAACGGTAATCATTTTATATAAATGTAATGATTTCTCTTAACAAAAATATTTAATTTGAAAAATAAAAAACTTTTTCTTTCACGTCAATACTTTATCATCCTTATCAAAGAGCTCTGAGTAAAAT
This sequence comes from Microplitis demolitor, assembly GCF_026212275.2. Lineage (NCBI taxonomy): Eukaryota > Metazoa > Arthropoda > Insecta > Hymenoptera > Braconidae > Microplitis > Microplitis demolitor. The sequence goes on along the minus strand of NC_068549.1, from coordinate 18,762,687 downwards.
AAAAAATTATTCTGATAATTTATCTATTATTTTTTTCTAAGTATCGATAATTGATACAAAATTTTTAAAAATGATTCAATTGACCTTGACCTAATTTTGATTTTTTTTTATTATGACTCAATCATTTAATGATAATTTTTTTTCTACGACTTATCAATACGGGAAATCAACTATTATCATATTTATTTATCAGATTATTATCAATCTCACTTATGATAAATTTTTATGTCGTATATAAATACATAGTATAAATGACAAATGTATGATTGTTTATAAAATAATGAAAATTGTTTCAGAAGGGATTACTCACAAGTTGACGAGCAGGATCCATTTTTGCCACCATCAGCGGCGTCGCAGGCCATCGCAGCCAGGACTCTTCGTGGCCAAGGGTCGTACCCGCCTACAGCCCCTTCTCTTAATCCAAATTCTCATGGCACGAATAATACAATTAAGCAGCCTCTTCTGCTAACGCCGCCCCCGCCATCCTACGCTACCGCAACAGCTCGAGCACGTCAGCTGCACGAGAGCATGTTAAAGTTTGTGCATGTTTTTGTTCTTTATTTACATCATTCATATATTTAATTATTATTGTCATAGAAATCAGTCACTTTAATAATGTTTATATAAATATGTACTAGACTATGCCAAAAAAATCGACTACTTTTTTTTTTTCAAAAATTATTGTTCGAAACAAGGAAAAGAAATACTGAAAGTTTGAGCTGTTAATTAAATATTAATATTAACAACCAAATTGTAATTTTCGATTTCTCATTTAAATGACATGGGAAAATTTTTTTTAAAGTTTGCTTTCAGTATTATTTTACTTTTTTCGGCGAAACTATCAGACTTATCACAAAATTTTATAAGACCTTTTTTGTAGATCATTTGATTTTCTACAACTTATCTGGAATAAAATTTTCAAAATTCCTGAAAGCTTTTTAGTTATTCGCATTTAAATGTCAATTTGTTTCAAGCAATCGTATTCTGGTCGATTTTAATAACTACTTTCAAATGCAAATAACTAAAGAACTTTCTAAAATTTCGAAAACTTGACAAGAGATAACTTGTAGGAAATGAAATGATCTACAGAAAAGGTCCTATAACATTTTGTGATGTCTGATAGTTTCGCCGGAAGTTAAATAATACCAAACTTTACTATGAATTCAACTTTGACGTTGGATAACTTTTAAAAAATTAAATTTATCGAAAAATGGTAAGAGACCTTTTTTGTAGTACGTTCAATTTCCAATAAAATTATCTATTAATTTTTCCGATACACTGATTTACTCATGATAAAATTCTAATCTTGAAAAAAATTTTTTTCCATATTATTTAAGTGGGAAATCGAAATTTGCGATGAGCCGGTTTCTAATATTAATAGTAAGAGCTCAAACTTTAACAGTAAAATTTTCGAAAAAAAAAAATAGTCGATTTTTTTGACACAGTCTACTATGTACAGTCTATGAATTTTTTATGCTGCTTCAATACTTTTCTTTTTCTTCATTCAAGATAATAGATCTAATTTACAAAAAAAAAAAAAAAGATTTATAATTAGAGCTGCTGCTTGCTGCAATAGATGTTAGTTGTGCGTTTTTTTAACAGTAACATGGATAGGATTTTATTACATGTTTAAAAAAAAAGTTAAATTGAATTAAAAGTTTTAACAGTTTTTTAATATATTTATAATTAATTAATTAAAATAGATTCAAAAACAAGTTTAATATTATAATTAATTTTATTTTATGATTTAAAATTTACAGAGGTGGGGGTGTTAACGGGAGTGGAGGAATCGGAGATCACAAACTGTCTCAGCATAATCAGCAATCGGCAAGTGGACGAGCTGAGCACCGTTCTGGGCACGGAGATCAACCTGGTCAGTACGCAACTTTAAGTAAACAGTGCAAGACTTTAGAATCTAATGATTTTTACTGAGGACACGCCCCCTCGGGACCTGGTAAGATTTATTTTTATTTTTTTATAAATAATAAGTACAGCAGACTTGATTTTCTTACGTTTGACCTTTTTTATGTCATTTCTTACTTTAACTGCCTTATAGCTTCTTAACTAATAAAGATTACCAAAATCGTAATTTTTAATGAGATGATGGTAATAGTTAACGTCAGGTTGGTAAGAATTACGTTATGGATAATAGTTATAATAAGTTAAGATAATAAAAGTTATAATTTCTGATAAACCAAATTGAAATTTTAGTATCGTAGATAATATAATAAAAATAAAATATTCTCCGTGTATATTTCATATCGATACTTCCATTCTAATATGGCGTATTCCACAAAATTTGACATTTTCACTTTTTTTTAAAAATAGAATCATTGTAACAATGTGCAGCTTATGTAAAAATTTTAGAGGTCAAATTGTTTATTTAGTATTTTTAAATAAATATTCTAATATGTCGTATCCCACACGCAGGCTTTCGCGCATCCAATATGTCGTATCCTACATTCGTATAGGTTAAGTCATGCTTAAAATTTTTAATTTTAAGGAAGCAATTAACGACATAAGTAAGAAGGTAATCATGCATAATTGTTGACTTTTCTTACAGCATATAATTCAAAATCATTTATTCACTACAAATGCCTGTATTTTATGAAAACATCAAAATAAATTTGTAGGTTATACCAATTTAAGCATAATACAAATAATTTTTCTTTGCCGACCGCGAAACGTTTTTATCGTCTCCTAAATAATTTCCCGAATGTGGGATACGACGTATCAGAATGGCAGTATCGATATATTGATACGATGGATGAAATAATAAATATTACACTAATGGTGGTCACATTTCTGAAAAACCTGGAAATGTCGGAATTATAAACATACGGGAAAATCAGGGAAAAGTCAGGGAATTTCGTCACAAACCTGGAAAAATTTTTACTTTCTTTTTTTTTTTGACTGAAAAATCCGATAAATTTTTTTTTCTATCAAAACTGTTAAAAAAATGGCGCGGCGTAAATGCGGTTTGAATACTGGTTTGAAATAAATTAGTAGAAATTTATTCCACTAGCGAAAAAATGAAGCAATTAGAATTAAAAAAGCTGTTAGAAAAAACAAAGTCTTAGAAACTAATCGTCAGGATCTTCAAGTTATTAATATGCGTATTGAAAAGTTAAAAAACCAAAAACATTAGAAGTATACATAAGTATTGAACTAATAATTTACACTACATTTATTAATTTCAGTTTGAAAAATATGACAATAAAGTTAGCAGACATTTAAGGTAAAAGCCCTTATACCCGCTCAGTACCATTAGTCGCTCACTTTAACTGTTTAGGGCGTTTGTTTACAATTTCTATAAAAAAAAATTACAACTAAAAATATTATTATTGATAAATAATTATTTGTGTATCTAAATATATAAAAATATGATGTATCAAATTATTTTATAATAGATTATAAATTTAAATTAAATGACTGTTTTCGAAATCGTGCTCAGCCGGGCATTTTTTACTTTAACGTTTATTCGTTAGATTAAATTTAGCTTACGTCAAATTTTTAAAGAATTGTTATAACTCTATCTTATTAAATACATTTTTAAAATTCATGAAATTTTATATTATGAAAGAATAAAGTAGTATAATTTATAAATTATTTGTCCAAATCAATAAACTTATGATAGTTTAATTGATATTGTCTTTGAGCGACTATGGGGCCATGTGTTGATCGAGTAATGGTACATGACAACTTTTAGTGAGCGACTATGGGTACACTCAAGGACCTTATTTAAAAAATTAATAATAATTAATTATCAACATTATTCTTCAAACTTAAATTTTATTCTAATACTCGAAACTTGAAAAAATAATTTAAAAAAAAAATATGGTTTTTAATTTTATTTATTAATTTATATTGAGCGATTCAATCTCACGCCAATGAAAAGTGAGCGGGTATAGGGGCTTTTACCTTAACAATATTTGGATTGTTTTTAACAAAAAGATAAATAATTATATAAAAACTGCACGTATAGTTTGTTAAATTTTCTGCATGTGCATTTTTTTAGAAATATTTCTTTTTTATTATTTATCTACTAAAAAAATTTATTTAAATTTAAAATGTCTGCTAACTTTACTGTCATTTCGAAGCTCTGTGACCACCTTGACACTATATTCCTTGAAGATCCTTTATTCTTGCACAAAAACACGAAACATTGACACAGACGTATCCCCACCCTTTACCACGCCTTTTAACCTCTCGATTTTCTTCCAAATATTCCCGAGGACCGGAAGAAAATCGTAAGATTCGTGAGTCTGCTCACTACTGTATTTAATACGGTGCAATTTATAAAGATTTTATATTTCTTTCAACTAATTCGTCAAAAGAATTAAATCAGGAGGTTGAGTTACTTTAAAACCTTTATTATAATAAATGAAACTTTGTCATTTATTTAATGTAGAAGTTTTTCCATGTAATTAAACACAATTATTATATTTGTTACAGTACTTTATAAAGTCTTTAAGAAGGATGAAACTTTTACAATAATTATCGTTGTACAAATATTGCAACTTCATTTTATTTATAAAGTAGCAGCCTGGTATTATTTTTATTAAAACTTTTATTATTTTATTCCAATTTAAAATAAATCATCCAATAATTATGCTATGTAAATAAAAAAATTTATTTTAAAACTTTCAATCTCTTCTTCAAGATACGATACAACGTAATAGTGCCAATTATTAAGCCTGTAAGAAACATGGGTGGAATTTTAATTTTTTCTTGTTATAATTAAAGTTTATTGACATTTTTTTTAAACTTGTTCCTTCTGTAATAATTTGAAAGAAAAAAAAGTAAATTTTTTTTGAATGCATGTCTATAAAAAGATCTTGTGAAGCTTAGTTGGTTTTTATCTTTTTGTAAACCAAAAGTTTTATTTTCCGGAGCCGATTGTTTTTCTAAAAAAGGCAGCTTTAAAAACAAGAACTAAATTTATTGATTTTTTATCTCTACTTTTTATCAGTAACTTTAAAAAGTTAAGTTTGACATAAAAACAACTAAAATCGTAGACTTTAAGCTTTGTTTTTTTTTTTAGTAGATTACATAGAAATTGATTGTGTATGCCCTCATAGTGGATTTTTCAAAGAATTCTGTTGTCATTTATCATAATTAGTTGATTAAATTCCAAAAATGTTCACTTTCAATTTTTATTGAATTCGAATGAAAATTCGTGCACTTATTTTTTTGTTGAAAATCAAGATCAAGTCTAAACGTGAGTCTAATCAGTCACCAAATTATTTACAGCACACGGACTCGGAATTTTTCACAGTGTATTTACTAAATTTTACTAAGTATACACAGCAGAAAAGGATTTCTTGGCGCGAAAAATTTTTACTCGCCTCAAAAAAATGTTTACTTGTCCTAAGCAATTTTTTGAATTATGAATTGAAAAAGAAAATTTTCTTGGGGCGATAAAAAATTTTCTCGAGCCAAGAAATTTTTTTTTTCTGTGTACACAAATACATGAAGTCGTCGATTACTAGTTCCCTGATCAGGTGCTAGGTCTTTTACCGTATAAATAACTAAGAAACCAAAATTCATTGTGCAATATTATTAAAGACAATTTAATAGTTTTTCCACCAGATTCAATTTTTGTTACTCATTTGCCATTCGGATTAATTCTTTATATATTTTTATGATCTTGACTTTCATCAAAAATGATAACAAAATTCGTTTTTTTAAATTAATTTTCATTGGAAAGTTTGAAAATTACCAAATAAATGATGAAAAATCTAATTCCATTTCTGTTGCCGAATGACCTTTTTACTTTATTTCGGCAATTTTAATCACAGTCTCAAGCTTTAAAATTAAATTTTATTTTTAAAGGCATTCTCAGACAGTGCCCCCCCCCCCACTTTTTAAAAATATGCAATGACTTTCAAGTGTCATAATTGTATTAAAATTTTATTAATTAATTAGAAGAAAATTTATAGAAAAACATTTATAGAAAAAAGGAAAATTTCACTGAGATACAGAATTTAACATAAGTTACTTACAGTTCTTATCAATTAAGAGTTAACAAAAATTTGTTGAATAAATTTTAGCCTACAAAATTCGAAAATTCGAATTACAAAATTTACATCAAGATTTTACTGAAATTTATTTTCCAAATTTCGATTAATTTTCAATTGATATATGATCCTAAAATTAACAGACAATTAATGATCCTGAAGTTAGCTGACGTCTAATAATTTTTTTATTATTTTTTAAACAATAAATTGTAAAAAGAAAAATATTTGAAAAAATTGCACTTATAGTTTTTTTAAATTTGCTACATGTGCATATTTTTATTTTATATTTTTTTATAATTTAAATTGTCGAGGAAAAATCCGAAAATTTTTAATTGTCTGCTAATTTCAAAATCATATAAAAATAATTTTTAAAGTTTTTCAAAATAAATTTTATTTAAAATTAATTTTGCAATATTATTTATTAATGAAATATTTTTTTTTCTATGAATGATTGATTAAATTTAGGGAGAGAGCCTCCTTGGACACCAAGTGTGGCGTCCTTTACTGGTACAATGTCTCATAACTCACATGGTCCTGCCCATCTTGCCACATTTCAAGACTCTCGAAAAACCCAAACATTGGATCCTAAAAATCTTGCTAATTTAAAACGAGGACCTACACCAGCATGGAATCAAAATCGTCCACTACCACCAAATCCATCGAGTCAACCGTCCTGGGAATTTGAATCACGATCACAAACGAACATGAATCAATTTCGTTCATTAGTTAAAAATAAAACACCGAATATTAGAGTCCAAGATCAAGTACAGGACCAGGTAAGGACACTCGATCGTAATTTTACACGTGGACAATTCAATGGTACTGCTCCAAATAACGTTGTTCCAAATATGTACGGTACTTATAATCGCGCACAAGCACGACAAGAAAAAGCATCTGCGGTTCCTACTCTCAGTCAGGTTCAAGGCAGCGATCCTAATTTATATGCCGTAACAGAGTTATAAAATAATAGAAAAGATCAATATTAAGAGAACAACAAAGGTCCTAATTATGGTATTTAAATATACGAAAAACCAAAGTAATAAACAGGTGAAAAATAAATCGAGACTGAGATTAATATTAAAAAAAAAAAAAAAAGAAAAAAAACAAAGAGGGGGCGAATAATCTCGGAAAAACTGAACAATCGAAATATTTATACAATGAGATTTATATCGATTATTATTATTATTATTAATATATAAAGAACCGAATCTCAATAAAAAATGTCTAACATTTATAATAAAAAAAAAATTCAAAAAAAAAAATAAAGATAATCTGTTATGGTAAATACGAAATAAATATCACAATAGATTTAAAAATCACCCTACGGCTGTATAATTGGCAGCGTATTTTTTTTTATATATATATATACATATTAGACTGGGCCAAAAAAATCGACTATTTTTTTTTTCTTTCGATACTGTGAAAATATTATTCCTTATGACCAAAAAAAATTATTGTGCAAGTTTGAGCCCATAATATTGATATTAAGAGGTGTATCGTTATGACTATTTGTTTTTTAACAGAAATTTCATTTTTTACCCAAAACTCGTAAATCATCTATCTGAAAAATTTGAGCAATATATATTCTTAAAGGAAATTGAATTCCCTACAAAAAATCTCTCTTAGTAAATTGACGTAAAACGAGTCGTTTTTTTGTAACTGTGCCTTAAATATTGATTTGTTTTTTAAATTTTTTGTTTTTATTTTGGATTTTTGTAACTACTAGAAATATTGAAATTTTTTCTAGTAAAGATACATATTTTTAAAGGAAATTTAATACTCTACAAAAAAGGTCTCTTAACATTTTTTGCTAAATTCACTCCTTCAAAAGTTATTCAGGTTATTTAAGTCGTTTTGATTCAACTTCAATCTTAAATAACTTTCGAAGGAGTGAATTCAGCAAACAATGTTAAGGGACCTTTTTTGTAGAGCATTAAATTTCCTTTAAAAATATGTATCTCGACTAGAAAAAATTTCAATCTTTCTAGTAGTTACAAAAATCCAAAATAGAAACGACGAATTTAAAAAACAAATCAATGTTTAAGGCAAGGTTACAAGGACACGGCTCATTTTACGTCAATTTACTAAGAGAGATTTTTTGTAGGGAATTAAATTTCCTTTCAGAATACACATTGCTCAAATTTTTCAGGTAGATCATTCACGAGTTTTGTGTAAAAAATAAAATTTCTGTCAAAAAACTAATAGTCGTAACGATACACCTCTTATCATCAATATTAAGGGCTCAAAATTGCACAATAATTTTTTTTGGTCATCAGGAATAATATTTTCACAGTATCAAAAAAAATAAATAGTCGATTTCTTTGGCCCAGTCTAATACATATATATAAATAAAAAATTGTTATATACCTAGGGTACATTCAGTAGATTCTATAGTTGATCGATATCACATTAAATGTGAGAGAGAATACCAAAAGACACTTTTTTACAATATTATTTATACGTTTAAAAATACTATATATATCGCGCAAATTGTAATTTAATGTAAAACGAATTTCATATTTTTTTTTTTTGTTTTGTTTTTTTTTTCGTCTCGAGTTATTAATTCATCAGTTAATATCCCACCTTTATTTAGATAAATAAAAGTTACCAATTTAAATATTTATTATTAAAATAAACGATTTGCGCCAATGTGTACCGATAAGCACAAGTTTATTAAAAGCTGATAATAATAATAATTAATAATTATTATTATTATTTGTAAGCTAAAATTACAAATATCGTTTAAGTTTTTTTTTTAAATTTAAATTAAGTCAGTTTTTTTGTACGTAATTATTTAATTAATAATAATAATTTATAATTTTTACTGTTTCGAGACCGCACTTTTTTCAGTTCCAATGTATTTGAAGGATATTTGTAATAAAAGTTGTAAAAACTGACGGAAAATCGATTTCTGTGTTTATAATAATTTATTATTTGATGATAAAAACAAAAATAAACTGCCACTGCTCAGGCATCTTTTACACTTAAAAGTACAAACCGTAATCCGGTGGTACGTGGTTTCCTATTTATTTCATACATACATAAATAAATAAATATAATAATAAGTTTATTGTATGGAAACCTGGGAACATAAATAATAAAAACAAATGGTTCTAAAATAATTAAATAATTTTAAATGTTATGTATTATTTATCTTATGCGGAATAATAGATTGTAAATTTAAAAAAAAAACACACACAATTAATTAAACAATTAACTGTAAAAAAAATTATTTTAAAAAAGTTTGACGTATGGAACTTTTAAACTTGAGAAAAATTAGAACTTCAAGTGGAACTTTTTTATGATCCTGAAGTTAGCAGACAATTAAGAATTTTTCTTTTCAACAGTTTGAATTTAAAAAAAAAAAAAAAAAAAATATGCACATGTAGAAAATTAAAAAAGCTGTAAGTGCTATTTTTTCAAATATTTTTTTTTTTCATAATTTATAGTTTTAAAATAAATCTAAAAATTATTAGATGTTGGTTAACAAGTTTCATACTTTTTTGTAATTTTGATATTAAAAAAAAATTTGTAGGAGCGAATTTCGAGTAACAAAAGTTAGTTTTTAGAACATAATTTTCAAAACGTATTTTTGCTACATTTTACTCTAGTTCAAAAAATTTCCCATTAAAAACTAACAGCCTAATAATAATTTAAAAAAGTTAATAAAAAATAAAAAATTTGAAATTTTTTCGAAACGAAGGTAAACTGTACTAAAAAAACATTTTCAGAAAATGTTTTTAAAAACTTTATTTTACTTAAAAATCGCTCATATAAAATCCTAGATAAAAATTTTTTTTTTTACTATCAAAAATACAAGTTCGAAAAAAGTTCCACCCAAAATTCAAATCTGGAAGTTCCACCCGTCAACTTTTTTGTAACAATTTTTTTTACACCAATCTTTAAAAAAAAATAATTATTTAATTCGCTACAACGAAATCTAACGGCGATTATTATTCCGCAATTAAGTTCGATGTTAACTTTGTAAATACGTAGATAAAATATATAAGATTATTTAAATTTAAATAAATAACAAGTGTAAAGTGTGGCAATTTAAAAGAGATATAATCATGAATGTTTAATTAATTTAAGTATCAGCCATCATAATATTATTTAATTCTTACATTTTAAATTCTTGTTTCATTTATTTAATTTAATTAAATTAAAAAAAAAAAAAATAAATAAAATATACCAGTGCCATTCCACCAGCATTTAATTTATAAATTTTTTCATCTTTATATAAAATATTTTTCGTTTTCATTTCTATATTATATATTATAAATTTTCTGTTTGGAAAATAAATGTGTTTTTTTTTCATTAATTAATTAATTAAAATATTAAAGTAAAGTAGATGTAAAGATTTAATTAAAAGCAGTTAGAAGTTTAATGAAAGATTTAACAATCGCGAGTATTTATATGGACTGCTTTAGTGTGGGATTTAACCCGTTGTAAATATTTGTAATATTTATTATAAAAAAAAAATAATAATAATAACAATTATAATTATAATAATAATATTAATGCGTAGAATATCTATAGATGTGACTTTTAATTTATAAAAAAAACTAAGTTTTTAAAATTGAGGAATCAATAATTGAGTGTCGCTGGCAGTAGCCAAAAATAATTAAAAATATTGACAGGATAAAATGAAAAATGAAAATGCGAATTAATATAAATAAGATAAAAGGTGTAATGTAATGTTAGAAATAAATAAAAACAGACATTTAAATAATTTAATCGTATATCCTAGTCACTAAGTACACAGTGTTCATCAGCAAAAAAATTATCTTGCCAAATTAATTGAATGGCTCAAATTTTTATCCAAAAAAAACTAATAATAAATAAATAAATAGTAGAAATTATTTATTCCGAATGATATCTCATGCTCGTACATATTGAAAAAAATACAGAGGTTTAAAAATGAAAAAAAAATGTAGTAAAATTACAGTGCATTACAATCTTTTGTAGTTTGATTAATGGATAGAGCTCTACACCTCGATTTAATGAAATAAATTAATTATAAAAGTAAATAATTAATGGAACCACTTTAATTAAAATATCGTGTATTGTTGAAGACTGCCGTGAAATTAAAAACGGGATCAATACAGTATTCTATGTAACTGGTTATTTTTTTCTTTTTTCATTTTTTATATTTATAATGTGTCAAAATTTTCTAACTTAATATTAAAAAATAATTAATTCTTTAAAGAAATTAATGAAAAAAAAAAAATTAATTAAATTAAATGATTCTGAAGTTAGCAGAGAATTTAAAATTTTTGGATTTTTTTTTTTTTTTTTTCAACAAATCGATGAATTAAAAAAATAAATTTTTTTATAGAGAAAGAGTTTAATTTAAATTTCCAAAAAATTTATTATTTCGAAAAAAATTATTTGAGTTAAAATTCTGTTTGATAAAACAATTTTTTTTTTTTTTGGAAAAATTTTTGAAAAAATTACTTCCTGTATTAAAAAATAATTTCTCAGTGCAGATGAAATTTTTTTTTTTTTTTTTTTTTTTTTTAATTTATCGTTTTGAAAAAAATCCAAAAATAAATAGACGTCGGCAAACTTCAGTATCATAAAACGACAGCAATTATTTAAATTGTTAACACGATAAAGCCTAGACAATTGTCAATGAAACATTAATTCTAATTTATTGTCAATTGTTGTATTACAATTTAATAAATTTGTATAGCTGATAATAAATATAAAATGAAATCAATCTGTTCATTGTACGAATTTAACGTAATTCAATTTTTTAATCATTTTTATACATACTTTGTATAATACTGTAATTGTTTTTCGTTTAATTATTATTGAATATAGGCACTGATTAATATTTAAATATAACACCATTTAAAAAATAGTGGCCTAGCACGAATTCAAATGCAATATTTAGAGATGCGATAAATAATTAAAATTTAAATTTTAAATAAAATCAAAATGTCGACTTTTTAAATAATTAAGGTTTAAATTAACGAATTTATAATTGATAGCATTCATTTGCTATCTTTATGTTATGGCTGTTCAATTGTTGCACATTCTGTGTAAAAAAAAATCGTTCAAAAAAGATTACAAAAAAGTTCGACATGTGGAACTTTGGAATTTGAGACAGATTAGAACTTTGTGCAATTTTTTTTTTTGAGCTTGTGTAATTTTGATAAAAGAAAAATGTTGGTCAAGAATTTTATATGAACAAATTTTGAGTCAAAAAAAAAAACATCTTAAAATCATTTTTTTACCAAGAGACACGGTAGTGTCTCGCGCTAAGAACATTACATTTTACCTTCGTTCCGAAAAAGTTTATATTAGAAACCAATAGCCATAGGAATCAAAAAAAATTCATTAAAAGTTCAAAATTTGAGGTTTTTGATCTTTTTCGAAACAGAGGTAAAATATCAAGTGTAAAAAAAAAAATTCATTCCAAAAACGTTACTGTCAGTAAACTTCTAAAATTGAAACAATTCTGAACTTTGATTTAAAGATTTTAGGAATTTTAAATTAATTCGAAATGTGAAAAATTTTCTACTAGGGTAACTTTTCTTGCGGGTTTCTATTTTTTTTATTTTGAAAATTTTGAAGTAAAAATGATTTGAATTAACAATTTTCTGAGTTCATAATTAATTCCAATCACTCTTTTTTTGGACTCATATCAATCGAGTCAAAAAGTGAAAAAAAAGACTTTCCCAAAAAGTTCTAATTAAAGTAAAAAAATATTCATAAATATTTTCAAATCTTTTTGCCTCATACCTGAATAATTCTGGCGTGAGTCGTGAATGTTCATAATTCCTAATTAACTTTTTTGTTTTTTTATGTTTTTCAAATCCAAAGAATTGTCAAATCAAATTATTTTTGCTCAAAAAATAAAAAAATTCCGCAAGAAAAACCTACACCTGAAAATAGTTCACTTTCTAATTTCTTTAAAGTTCCAAAAATTTTCAACTCAAAGTTCAAAATTGTCTCAATTTTGAAATTTCACTGTTTTGAAAATTTTTGGAACGAATTTTTTCTTCACAGAATGTAGTAAAAATACGTTTCAAAAAATATGTTTTAAAAACTTTTTTTTTTATTTTTCAAAATTTGTTCATAGAAAATTCAAAGGAAAAATTTTTTTTTGACTATCAAAATTACAAAAGTTTAAAAAAAGTTTCACTTGAAATTCTAATCAGTTTCAACTTTAGAATTTTTACCCGTCGAAAATGTTTGGAATTTTTTGCGCGGGTTTTTTAAAATCCTCTTTTTTTATGTCTACAACAAAACATTTAAATGAAAAAGCTGAAAATTACGATATCATTTGCACAAAGTGACATCAGTTGTAACAAAAGAAAAAAATTTCAATATAACAATAATAATAAATAAACAAAAAGCAAAGAGAAATAATTACATATAATTTTTAGTGAATTGATATTGTGTCTGCCATGCAACTGAATTTTATTATTCCTCCTATTGTATCGCTAAAAAAAAATATTAAAAAGATAAATAAAAATTCATTAAAAAGTTTATTTATTAATTAATTATTTATTTAGCTTCGTGATTTTATTTTCATATATTTTTATCACAATATTTCGGTACATAAATATATATAATACGAACTTAATTTATTTTTTTTGCCCCTATATTTATATTAATAACAATATAGTGTTTTTTTTTAATTAATATACAATTGGGATCAATTTGAATTGTATATACTATAAAGAATAATAAAATTACTAATACGAGGCCAGCTCATTAATGAGCTTAATAAGAATAATAATAATTATTATTTGGTAATGTAAATTGCAATCACTAATTTTTAATTTTTATTTTTTTTTCATCATATCACATGATTTTTTAAGCTGTTGTGCATAAAAAGTAACGCATTAAAGCAAATTACATTATTATTGAATATTAATTACTTATAAATAATTTAAAAAATAATATATATTATTGCAATTTTTTGTGTAAATTTTAAAATACATCAATAGTTATAACTCAAATATTTAATTTAAAAACTAAATTTTTTTTTTTATATATTAATTATTATTTTAATTTAATAGCTCAATACGTATTACTAAATTAAGTAATTAGTACATCAATGCATTACTATCACAAATAACACCAGGAATAATCCCGTGTAAAATAAAATTCGTTCCCAAGATTCAAAAAAAATTTCATAAGTGGAACTTTTAAACTTGAGACAGATTAGAACTTTTGTAATTTTGAAAGTAAAAAAAATGTTTACTTGGGATTTTATATGAGCGAATTTCGAGTCAAAAAAGATAATGAAATTGACAAGCGATCAAAAATTTTTAGATTTGTTTTTAAAACAAATCAATTATAAAAAAAAAAAAAAAAATATGCACATTTAGAAAATTAAAAAAACTGTAGGTGTCATTTTTTCAAATAATTTTTTTTTATAATTGGTCATTTTGAAAAGGAATCGAAAAATTATTAAACGTCGGCTAACTCCAGTATCAAAACAGGACGTTTTTCGTTCATAAAAAAAATTCAAATTTGAGGATTTTTAATTTTTTCGAAACGAGGGTAAAATTATGTTTCCAAAAATATGTTTTAAAAACGATATTTTTTCACTCAAAATTCGCTTATATAAAGTTCTAAATAAACTTTTTTTTTTACCATAAAAAAAGATTCACCCGAAATTCAAATCTGCTCAAATTTAGAAGTTCCACATTTCGAACTCTTGTAATTTTGATAATAAAAAAAAAAATTTATCTAGGATTTATTTGAGCAAATTTTACCTTCGTTCCAAAAAAGTTCCCATTAGAAATTATTCTCAAAAATCCAAAAATTCCTAAGAAATTTTTTAACTTTTTGGAAACGAGGGTAAAATTTAATAAAAATACTTTTCAAAAACGTGCTTTTTTTATTCAAAATTTGTTCAAATAAATCCTAGATAAATTTTTTTTTAAAATAAAAATTACAAAAGTTCTAATCTGTCTTAATTTCAGAAGTTCCATGCGTTAAATTTTTTTGGAATCTATTTGGAACAAATTTTTTTTACACGAAAGTGTATTTTTTATTTGTTTTTGTTCATATTTGTGTTTTTCTTTTTTTTTTTTTTTACAATGAGCAGTATGTCAAAGTATTAAATATTAATAGCAACTTGCGTATTATTATCAAGTGTCTAAAACAAAAAAAAAGTTAAAATAGCATTCTCAAAATATATTTGACTACGCTCGTAGATTAGACAATTCTTCTTTCACCTGAGACTGTAAAACATTTGAATTAGCAATTGTTGGCAGACATTTATTGCTTTGTAAGCTCGAATGACTTGAAGATCTACTGTGACTTTGGCTTCCAACTCCTACTGGTGTTTGGACCAATGGCTGAGGAGGTGTTCGTGCTCCGGAGCCATTACTTGTCGTTGTGTTTGGTTGTAATTGCATATGATACTTGTAAATATTTTCCGTGCTTTCAACAACACCTGCAAGTATTAAACATATAAATATTTATCAAAAATTTAATAACAAATTTAAAATAAAAATAGTAAAGTAAGAATACGAACCAGCTTGTAAATTTAAACTTCGACCACGTACTCCACTTTCTTTGGGTGGTGGACTCCACCAATTAACAAAAGTACCGACAACGGGAACGTGCCTTAAAATACCTTCTTGCCATAATTTTTCAGCATTTTCTCTCTCAAGATCCGTCTGTGCTGTTTCTATTCCTCTTTTAACAACTTCAGAAATAGTGTCTAATAATTTTGAATTAGCTTCTACTTCTCTTCCGTATTGTAGTACCAATGAAATCAATTTTGCAAGATCTAAAAAAAATATTTTTAAATAATTATTGTCACTAAAAAAATTTTTTAAGATAACGTGCATTTAAATTAAAAATTTAAATCTAGATAATTATTTTAAATAATTTAAATTACCAGTGTCTTGTGTTACCATTCCAAAGCGCACGCAACTTAAACCATCGTCGCCTTCTCCAAGAGAGAATGCAGCATCTGTACTACGTAGAGCTTCGACTAATTGATTATTTAATCTATTGAGCTCAGCTTTTGTTTCATCCGTCTTTATTTGAACCCACGTTGGTGGCTCATATCGTACACCTCCTAATCCCGCCCATCCAGGCAAATCCACAAAACGTAAGGAACTATTTTGTTTAACTAATCGTAAAAAGTTTTCTTTGTGTTCAACTGTCGCGTTTAAAATTTCCTGTAATAAATATAAATTTTAAAAATTACTTATTAATGTTAAATATTTGTAAATTTATTTTCATATAAATATGCAGTAATGAGACCAATAACAGGACAGCTGAAGAAATTTCAATACAAAATTTAGTTATAAAACTTCTAAGCATAAAAATATATAAAGAATTTTTTTGAATTATCAAAAATATTAAACAATCAAGATAAAAACCCCTATATCTGCTCAGTACCATTAGCAAAATACCGCATTTTTACTGTAAAATACCATAGTGATATCATAAAATGTGGAAGTGTTATCGATAAATACTGCAATTAAGTGAAAAATACCGTAGTGTTACCGTATATCATTTAGATTTTTATCATAATTACATTAAGCACATACTTGATTGCTCTTTAATTGACAACTTTTAAAACTTCAATTCTAATGTTATTGTACCCTTATATATTTAAATTTTAAAAAATGCGACAGTTCATTTACTGGCTCGGTCACTCTATTTCAATTTAAGTTCATAATTAATTAAATAAGTACTTAAGGAATAAATAAATACTTGTCCCGCTAAGAGACGGTGTACGGCTATTGGTCTCGTTACCCTGGTAGCTAATAAAAATCGTACAATTTGTTGTTCAAGACAAGCTTCAACATTTTCAATATCTTCAAACGATGGCGGAGGATCAGGACTTTCTAAACAACATATTCTAATAGCTATACCATACTGTTCTACTTCACACAATTCAACTGGAACACTTTCAATATCTCTTTGTAAAATTTGTCCAAGCCAGCAATTAAATTTATCTGAATTACTTGAAACACGTTCAGACGTTTGATTTTCTCTCACTGGCGGTACGTATTGAAACACTAAAGCACTGGCAACAATTTCAAATAATTTTGGTCCATTTATTGGATTATTTGACAGCTCATTTATTGTGTGAGAACAATTTTCACCACCTGGTATTTGACTCTGCAATTTAAAATAATTATTAATAGTTTAAGTGCTAGAAATTATTAATATTATTATTATTTATTAAAATTTACAACAAATTTCTTCAAGTTGTTAACAAATTCAAATCATTCAAAAATATAAAATATAAATTAATCTAATTTTAAAATAAATATAAATTTAAAATAAATAATCAAAAATTATTTTTTTTTTTACATATAGGACAACATTACTAAATATTAACCGAGCTCCCATTAACGACTGGGTATTTAAAGGCTCATAATAATTTCTAAATTGTGAAATTTAATTTATGAAAAATATGCAGTTATAAGTTGTAAATTTTTCATGAATGAAATTACACACTTTAAATATTTTTAAGAGTCTTTAGTCCCCAATTATTAATTGGAGCTCGTTCAATATTTGCTACTATTACCTAAATTAGTTTTAAAATAAAAAAAAAATTTGTACTGTATTTTAAAAAATTTTTGAATTATAGTCCAGCTAATATATAAATATGTCTTGGAAAAATTTTTTTTAAATTCTCTTAATAATATAAATTACTTACGAGAAATTTAATGTTAGAAAACTTTTTAATTTTATTATAAAGTTGTTCAATTATTTGGAAGCACTGTTTTATTCTCATTTGTATTCCATCACGACCAAGAACTTGAAGAGCCGCCCACAAAGGCAGTGTTGGTAGTCGTCGTGATAACGATTCAGCCATTAAACCTGATACAAGACTGAGTGTTGTATCACGCTGAGTTGGTTTATCTCCTTTGGTATCCGTAAGTCTGTATAAAGTAACTACTGGTAATGATGGTATACCCAACCAAGAACCCAAAGGCAGTGTTATACTGTCAGCTATTTTTGACGGCTAAAATATTTATTTATATTTTATTATTAATTTATTTTATTTAATAATTAAGCAGAGTAATGAGACCAATAACACGACAACTAAAGGAATTTTTTAATTTCAATAAAGAATTTAATTGTAAAGTAGTGAAATATTAAGTTTTGAAAAATTTAATACGCGTAAAAATATATGAGAAATTTTTTAAAAATTATTACATGGATTAAAAAAAAAAAAAAAAAAATGAAATTTTGAAAAATCCTGAAAATTTCGTAGTGGACAGTTAAGTCAATAGAGAGACAACTTTAAAATCCAGTAGCAGGTTCCTGTGTAAAAAAAAAAGTTCGATATATCGAACTTCGAAATTTGAGAGAATTTTTAATTTTTGTAACACCTCAGTATTAATAGAAATACAAATATGAAAAAATTATAGAATGGAATTGGAAGATGAAATGAAAATTTTACAAGACGTTTCCAGAAAATTTGCTTATTTTTCACTAAATTTTCTCAAATACAAAAAATTCACTCCCAAAAATGGTTACAATTTTCAATTTCCAAAAAAATCCAACTTTTTATCGACAAACATTAGTGAAAATTTATAAATTTTTTTCATTACCGCGGCTTAAATTGAATTTTTTTTCTCTTCTAAAAAAGTTCGAAAAAACAGGAAATTTTGAAATTTCACTGATAAGACTCATGGGAAAATCTTTTGAAAATTAAAAATTCTGACCATTTTTGAGAGTGATTTTTTTATAATTGATAAATTTAGTAAGAAATAAATAATTTTTCTGAAAACGTCCTTGGAAAATTTTCATTTCGTCTTCCAATTCCATCCAATAATTTTTCACATTTGTATTTTTATTAATATTGAAGTATTACAAATAGTAGACAAAAGTTCGTGATTGTCTCAAATTTCGAAGTTACACATGTTGAACTTTTTCCACACGGGTTGTATTTGATACAATTTTCAAAAAAACAATAATTACAATCATACTAATTACTTTTCTTCATTTATCAAACACAAATAATTATTGTCCCATTATTGGAGCGTGTTCTACTATCGGTCTCGTTAACCCATTTAACAATAAGCCAATTACAGTAACTTTAGTCTGTCAAAGTAATATCCTAATTTCATTTTAAGTTATACTACGATATTAGAAACTGACAGCATCAAAATTACTGAGTTTGACAGAAGTTATAAATGCTTAATTAAATACCAAGTCTTTCGGCGCATTATTTAATGCAAGAGCAGCTAATGAATGTCCACGAAGATGTAACCAAACATTATATTTGTCACAAATTTCACGAAGTCGTGATACATTATCAGAATGACCGGTGATAACAGTACCGACTTCAGCTAAAACTAAAAGCGGCGTTACACCATTAATACTATTGTCTTCAACTAAACGCCTTTCCAATGCTGAAATATCCATTGTTTGTCGTGATCCAAACATTGTATTTTGTGGGATCGGTCTAATACAATTTAAAGGTAGTGAAAGCTAAAAAAAAAATATTCTATTATTATAGAAGTAATTTAACATCCAGTATCAAATAAAAAATGAAGAATTAAACACTTCAAAAATTTAAATACAATATATTGTAAAATATATCATGTAGCACAGACAACTAAGATGTTTTAAAAAGAACGACAAATTTTATTTTTTTTTTCCCGTTTTAAAATAGTCATTTCAATTGACGTCTTTTAGATGACAATTGAATAATCATTTGTAATCTACTTTATGCCGCTGTTTGTATCAAGTCTACTCAACTATCAAGTAAATATTTTTAAAACAAAGTATACCTGTCGACAGAGATGTTTAACAACTCCTAAAGGAGCAACAATAGAACTGTAAATAAGTGGCGGAGATGATGCTAAAGCCGTGAATCCGTCTTCTAGGTACCGAGGATATTTTTTGTGTAAAGCTAGTCTTGTAACTCGGACCAAACCTTCTAGATGGTCTTCATGAAAAGATGAAGCGCAGTCGACAAAGTGAAATATATGACTTAGCCATCTTGTTGTATCAGCAGCTAGACGAGCTGCTAATCTTTGTGCATGGGAACGTGGCAAAGCTACTGCGTATGCTGACACTGAATGAGTTACCAGAGCAACTCTGGCAGCTTCTGATAACGTTGGCAATGCTGTTATTTGATTTGACTGCGAAGCATCTGGATCTTCATCAGTTTGTGGAATATCTTCATGAATTATCAAGTCCTAAAATAAATATATTATCGGAAAAGGCCATTTGGTAACTGTAATAGGAGTAGATTTCATTATCTATATATATATATTCATTAGCTATATATGTAAAAGGTGTATAAACACAGTCGGAAGTTTGGGAAAGCAACAAAAAATTTATTTTGGACATCATCAAAAACTAATGCAATAGCAAAATTTCATTTAATAAGTAATAAGATAAGTAATTTCTTTGATCTAGGCATGTATATGGGCATGGAAATTAAAATGTATTTAAATAGTTTTCAGATGCATTTTGCAAAAATTCTATAAGTTGCCACATTCAAAAGTTATAGAAGAAGGAATCAGTACAAATATGAATTTTTGACATTTTGAAATGTCATAAGTTCTAAATTAATTGATCAGTTTTGCTCATCTTCGAACTTGATCTCGAAAATCGTATAAATATATAAATATATACACATATATGTATTAGGATATTCCGTTTGAAACGACGATTTCTTTTTGTTTTCCACCGAAAATCTTGTTCTACATATACAAATAAAAATTCAGTACAATTTTGAGCTCTTAATAACAATTTTAAGAACTGGAACAACGTCGTTCAAGTTTTCCCATGCTAAAAACATGTAAATTTCGGTTTTTTTCTTATTATTGAATAAAACTCAACCCCATATTAACGTATTTTATTGGTTTAAAGTTTTATTAGAAGAAATTTGTACGCTCTTTGAAAAAGCCTGCATGTGCTTAGCAGTACCTTTAACTACAGTCTGCATGGAAGTCTTGAAAGTCTAATTCCCTACGAAATTAATTGTTTTTTGTTGTTAACTTGTAAACGGTTGACTTTCAGAGGAAAAGTATCGAAGATTATTTCTTGGAAATTTAGTCTTCTACAAAAAAGTTCCTATAAGACAAATCCCTAAAATCAATATTTAAAGAGATATATGAGCTTTAAATAATTAAAATTCAAAATTTCATCTAAATCCCATTATTCAATATTATAAAATATTTTCAGTTATTAACTTATAGTAAGTATCGATAAATATATATTTATATATAATATAAAATACCCGTAATTATTTATCGAAATTATTCTTGAATACCCACCTCATTTGCGATTCTTTTTAAAAATTAAATTATTAAAAAATAGGTTCAAATAATCTCGTTAAATTTTTAATTTCCTTGGCGCCTAACAGATGAATTTTGATCAAAAAACAAGGTTTAATGTAATCGACTTTAATTATAAAACCGTTAATTTTGACATTTAGCTGAAATTTTTAATTTTAATTACTTAAAGTTCATATATCTCTTGAAATATTGATTTTAGGGATTCGACTTATAGGAACTTTTTTGTAGAAGACTAAATTTCCTAGAAAAGATGTTCTATACTTTTTTTCCTAAAAGTCAACCGTTTACAAGTTAACAACAAAAAACAATTAATTTCGTAGGGAATTAGACTTTCAAGACTTCCACGCGGATTGTAGTTGAAGGTACTGCTAAGCACATGCAGGCTTTTTCAAAGAGCATACAATTCTCTTCTAATAAAACTTTGAACCAATAAGATACGTTAATATGGGGCTGAGTTTTATTCAATAAAAAGAAAAAAATCGAAATTTACATGCTTTTAGCATGGGAAACCTTCAACGACGTTGTTCCAGTTCTTAATAATCGTCATTAAGAGCTCAAAATTGTACCAAATTTTTATTTTTACATATAGAACAAGATCAAGATCAAGAACAAGAGCATCCTAATATGTATACATATGCAAACTTTTGAACCATCTGTATTTTCTGACCCAGCTCGTCGAGCTGAGTCCAAAGGTAGCAAAATTTTTTGAAAATTCCGTCATGAAGACAAATGCAATAGTTAGATTTCTTTGAAATCTACTACTATTTATGTATCCGTTTATTTTCATTATAATGTCAAGTAGATAGATAGATAGATAGATAAAAAATTTTATTTGATCCTGGAGTTCTAAGCTCCTTCAGGACCATCAACAATACATAGTGTTAATAAGTTACAGGTACACATTTGAAACAGTGTTTGTAATACAATTTGAAATTTGAAAGACCGATTTTAATTAATAACACTAACATTTTTACAACAGGATTAATCGTAATTACATTGATTGCAAGAAGAAATTAAAACAAGCTTGTTTAAAATTTTCAAAGTCGTCAATTACTGTGATATCAGCCGGTAATAAGTTCTAAACTTTACTACCATGAATTAGGAAAGAATTTTCATAAATAGCACAATTACTTCTTAGTAAACGCAGATAGTCATGCCTGACATCGCCTCTCCTTAATGCAGTCTGCAGAAATTCTAATTTTGATCTAAATAATTAGTTACAATTTAGTTTGATTTCTTTGTAAAATAAACAAGCTATGAAATAGTCTCTTCTCACATTAAGTTTTAACCAGCCTAATTCTTTATAATATCGAGTATAAATACATAGTATAAATACGTTGACTTGTTAAGTTTGTAAACGGAAGTATGCTATCAAATTATTATCACAACTGATACTTATGTACGTAAAATATTTAATAAACCGAGTGATAACTTTTTAATTAACAGTTTGTTGGTAATAATTACTAACCTGCATCAATGATAATACTGTTTCTGGTGACTTGGGATGAATAAGAAATCCCGATGAATTATTCCAAGCAGTACTTGATATATTTGTTGAATTTTCAGCAGCTTCTTCAAGCCGAAATATTGCTTGAGTCGCTTGAAACTCAATATCAGCAACGTCATTATTTGACATTCCGGCTTCTGCAGCTTCGGCTCCAATCTGTCAAATTAATAAGTTTTAATGATATATGTAAAAATATATAGACAGAGTAATTAATGTTATATTTATTAATAATACAACATGCAAATTATTAAATTATCATCATACGATTTAATTACTTTTTACCTCAATGTTATTTTGTTTATTTTCCATTGTCAGGATATCGTTCGAATCACTTTTCTCAGCCATCGTGGCATTAATTCCGACAAATGCTGGTCGTCTTAGTTGGTTTCGTGTATATTATAATTTATGTGTTATATGTCTCGACGGAATTGGTTAGTCACAATTTTATTTTTTTTTTTTCTATGAGAATTGATAGCACGCCACCAGGTATCATAAAAATTATTACGGCTATGTCATCTACTGAAAGGAAAGAAATAAATGAAAATATTGCAGTTTACTATCTGTTAATTTGTGTTATAAGAAAATAATATTACTTATTTTAATTTTTGAATGAAAACATCGTTTTCTTGTGTTGGTGAATTACCAGTCTTATGAGAAGGCGCCAGTGTCGAATGTCGACTAGTTATTTTTAATAGCACAGTTTGCTTTAGCAAAAGTTTCCTTGAATTTTTCGGCAACTTTGGGTTTTTCCGTTTTTCACGACAATTTGTATACTTGCTATACAATTTGACGTAAATTTACTACCTGAATTAGAATGCATATTCACTTCAAAAGTTGGTTAGAAAAAAAGTTGTCAATTTTCAGGTAAATTTTTATATCAATTTATTGTTAATTTGACTTGGAAAATTGTTAAGTATTTTTTTTTACCGTCAAATTGTTAACACTTCTATGTATCAATTTGCTTACCTTATGTAATAATAAGAATGAACGTTACCAACTTTTTTTTTTTTTAGTAAAAAGTTATCAGAGTTGTTACGTCCCAGTCTGCTGGTCAGATGTCTCTGACTATTTTTAAATACTAATTATTGAGAGACCGATCTGAGACTTAAGTAATTAATTAAGATGTATATTAATAATTTAGCAAGTGGCATAATTAATAAGTAACCCTATATTATAGAACATAATCTAATATAATAATATAACATAATACAATAATATAATTTAATATAATAATATAACATAATATAATAATATAAAATAGTATAATATTATTTAGAATATTTAAAACAGATTGATAAAGTTATTTTTCTCTTAATATTTGTTATGTGCAAATAAACGCTGACACCTCGAGTAAATCCTCGAGACGTGCAGCTGCACAATTATCGTCACTAATAATATTTTAGGCGAAGTTCTCGTCTTGACTCCTCGTTTATATTCAGCTAGCAATTTGACATTTGATGTTATCTTCAGAAGCAAGCAAACAATACACTTAAAATTTTTTTTTTTAATCTATTGCCTATAATATTTGCCTATACATTTTTAACTTCCCGCTATGAAAATTTTAAATTTTTAAAAAACGGGAAATTATTGGTTTTGATTCGATTTTAGAAAATCAAGTTTTCATCAAATCACCATTTAGGTACTAAATAAAATTTAAATGTAACACCATTAAAAAAAATGTGGCCTAACACGAATTTAAATGCAATATTTAGACATGCTATAAATAATTTAAATTAAAAATAAAATCAAAATGATGACTTTTTCAAATTAGTTAATATTAATGATAAATACAATAAGTTATATTAATCTCTTAAAGTTGCGATTATTATATTTTAATTAATTTTCAATGAGTACGCAGTATAATATGATAACATGAACTTGACTTTGATATAAATTATAGAGTATCATTTTAATTTATTGCCTGTCAAGCGGAGCTTGGCTTGTTGACGAGTTAGTGCAGTCTGTACAGTCGTTTTCTATATACTTTTGAGATTTTAGCATTAAAAAATGAAAATCACAGTGAGAAAATCACATATAGAATTAATGTGAATTTTGCATGTCATAGTCTTGTTGACTTTATTATTAAAAGTGAATTTAAAAAATTGTTTAATTCTAGACTAATAGATACGGAAGTATCTATAAAACTAGTTTGCATTAAAATTTACTTGCATTCAGTCGTTAGTTATTCCCAGTACTCATCATTAATTCGTTACAATAGTAAAACAATCAACTAAACTAAAAAAGTTTTTTTTTTTATTTTTAAATTTCCAAATTTTGAAATAATTAAAAATGACTCAACCCGAATGGTTAACTGCACAGTTTATAGAACGTGTGTTAAGGAATGCAGATAAAGATAATTCAGTTTCTGTGACCAACATTGTTGTAAAAATTGCGACTAATAAAGGTGATAATTACACCAGTGAATTGTATCGTGTTTTTTTTGAATTAACGAAAATTGAATCTGATCATAAAGTATCTAAACAAAGTACGCTTATTGTAAAAGTACCTCATACTACTGAAAAAATACACAAAGAATTAGTAAGTATTAAGTTAAATTTAGGCATAAAAAATAATTTAAATTTTTGTTTGATATCGATTTCAAGGTGGAAGATGCTAAAATATGTGACAAAGAAATAAATATGATGACTTCGACTTTAAAAGATATGGAATCAGCATTGAAAGATACTAAACTGAGTGGTAGATGTTATTATACTAAAAAAATAAATCCTCCGATATTAGTTATCGAAGACTTAACGCCATTAGGTTTTCGTATGGCTGATCGTCAAGCACGTCTTGATATTCAACACTGCATTTTGGCATTACAAAGATTAGCTAAATTTCATGCAAGTTCGGTATTGGTTTGTGAAAATGTTAGTTGCATCAAATTTTATTCTAATACATAGTAATATAGAAATAATTTTAAAAGAAAACTTGAACATCCTTTTGATATTTAATGTATATCTTTGTCGATTAGACACCTAAGCATAAGGAATACTATACTAAGGGAATATTTTGTGAAGGTTTTCCGCCTGAATTAATAAAATTTTTCACAAATGGAATGAAAGCTATTGGGAAGGTAGTTGAGTCATGGCCAGAATTAAGTAAAAAGTGTACAGAAAAACTTAAAAAGTTGTCTGATACTGCTTATTTTAAAGCATGTGAAATAGCGAAACTGAGAGAATCTGAATTCAATGTAATAAATCATGGTGACTTTTGGGTTAATAATATGTTATTTAAATATGATGACCAAGGCAATGTTATAGACCATATTTTTGTAAGAAAAAGTCAATAACCGGACTCAAGATAATTTAGAAAATTTAAAGTTCAAAAAGAAATTATTCTTGCTTGAAATACTAATGGTGCCATGCCAAAATCCGGACCATATTAGCCATTTGATGGAAGTTGAATTAATTACATGTAAAAGTTACAAGGCCATAGTGAAATTTACAATGGTTACAGTAATTTCCTGTGTAATCGTTGCCAATTAAACTATGACCTTAGTAATTTTTGCATGTGTCTATTTCGATTTCTGCAGGTGGCCAACATTATCTGGCTTTGCTATGACACCATATCATTTTAAACGAAAATAATTTCTTCATCTTCCAAGTACTATATGAAATAATAACTGAAACGAATTATTTCAGGTTGATTTTCAAGTTTGTGTTTATGGAACGCCTGCTTTAGATCTTCTGTATTTTTTAAACACAAGTGTTTTGGAACAAATATTAATAGACCGAAAAAATTTTCTCATTGAAGAATACGTAAAAACTCTCTCTACAACAATGAAAAATATTGGGTGTAAAACTTGTCCTCCTAGTATTGATTACATAAAAAAAATCTTAATTGAAAAAGAATTTATCGGTTTTGTAATATCCTGCACTTGTCTTGCAGTCATGCTGACTGATAAAAGTGAAGCTCAAGGTCTTGAAGAAATAATGGGAACAGATGAAACCGAATTTAATTCTAATGCATATAAAAATGAGGCTTATAAAAAAATAATGGTACGGAGACTCCAAGAGTGGGATGCGCGTGGAATCTTTGATTAATAATTACATAGTTATATAAATAGTATAAAAAATATATACAGAATTTAAACGTCAATATAAATTGAAATAAATGCAATAAAGGTATATATGCACACGCTAATGTGCTAAACATTATTATTTCAGAGTTAATTTCAGCTCATAGTTAATTATAGTGATGTACATAAAATAATATAATTTGGTAACTTACGTAGAAACGTAATAGAACAAAAAAAAAACTAGATAAATGTTAAGCTATAGAATTTATGTTAATTATGAAAGAAAAAAATAATAATAATTTATATACAAAAAAAAAAA
Organism: Microplitis demolitor; assembly: GCF_026212275.2. Classification (NCBI taxonomy): domain Eukaryota; kingdom Metazoa; phylum Arthropoda; class Insecta; order Hymenoptera; family Braconidae; genus Microplitis; species Microplitis demolitor. Next base: position 18,735,560 of record NC_068549.1, on the reverse strand, counting down.
ATCTTGAAGTTAAGTACGTTGCAAATAATTTATTCTAATTTATTCCAATAAGTAATCTAATTATTTATGCTATATTTTACTTGCAATCAGCTGAGTAAATTCATAATAGATAAAGTCCACAAAGTGGTAATTTCGAAGAAAAAATATTGTTTTGATTGACATGATATTTTAGTTTGTTATGTAAGTCATTGGTAAAGAACATACTGGGTACAGTATAAAATAGAACAAAAATAAATTAATAGAAAAAATATATAAAAAGCATATTCTTTCCTTACAAATAGTGCAAATATAAAATTTAAGTATTTAATTATATTTAATTTCTTAGACTTCATTAAATAAAATATTTTTTTTTTTTAATTTCAAAACGACTAACTTAGATTTAATTTTACTGAAGTATTTCTTACATAATCTGAAACAATAGTCTAGAAATATTATTAAAAAATGACAAAACCTGAATGGCTGACAGCACAATTTATAGAAAATATACTTAAAAATTCCGAGAAAGATAATTCGATTTTTGTGAAAAAAATTTCAATTGAAAACGCAACGAATAAAGGTGATAATTACGCAAGTGCAATGTACCGCGTTAATTTTGAATTTATATGCAATAGAAGTGATAAAAAAATTGAAAAAAAAAATTCACTTATTGTAAAAGTTGCTCATATTTACGGGATTTGGAAAAAAGTAGTAAGTTTATAAAAAATATTGTAAATTGAAAGTTGAAGTTTAATTTTGTTCAATAACTATTATTTTATGAACTTGAAAGGTAAAAGGTACCAAAGTTATATTTAACACTGAGTCAAGTTTTATGGCGTCATTAATGAAAGACATGGAAATAGCTTTGGAAAATACAAAACTTGGTCCTCGATTTTTTTATTACCAAGAAAATAATCCTTTGTTATTAGTTATGGAAGATTTGACACCATTAGGTTTCCGTATGGCCGATCGTCAAGCACGTCTCGATATTCAACACTGCACTTTGGCATTACAAAGATTAGCTAAATTTCATGCAAGTTCGGTATTGGTTTGTGAAAACGTTAGTTTTTTTTTAATTTTATTATATTTAAAATAAAAAATATTAAATAAAATTAAATAGATGACATTTTTTTCATTAGACACCAGAATATAAAGGACATTATACCAATGGAAAATATTCTAATAACATTCCGGAAATAACAAGTTTTTTTAGGAATGGAATGAAATTTCTTGTAGAAGAAATCAAGACCTGGCCAGAGATAAATGAAGAATTTTTTAAAAAATTAAATCAATTGGTGGAAACAGCTTATGAAAAAGCATGTGAAATAGGAAAACTACGAGAAAATGAATTCAACGTAATAAATCATGGCGACTTTTGGGTGAATAATATGTTGTTTAAATATGATGACAACCACAATGTCGTAGACCAAATTTTTGTAAGTACATTGAGCTACAATTTTTTATGTTATTGAATCAAGGTTGCAATAATTATTAAGAAATATTCCAGATTGATTTTCAATTTTGTCATTATGGAACGCCTGCTTTAGACCTATTGCATTTTTTAAATACAAGTGCCTCTGAAAAAGTACTAATACACCACAAACATTCTTTGATTGAGGAATATGTAAAAACCCTTTCTACAACAATGAAAATTATTGGATGCCAAACTTGTCCTCCTAGTCTTGATTACATACAAAAAGTATTGATTGAAAAAGAATTTATTGGTTTTGTAATAACGTGTACAAGTCTTCCAGTCAATATAATGGATAAAAATCAAGCACAAAATTATTTTGATGAAATACTGAGTACTGGTGATGTTAAATTTAAGACAAATATATATCACAATGAAGTGTTTAAAAAAATAATGGTACGGAGGCTCCAAGAATGGAATGCTCTTGGAATATTTGACCGATAATAACATACACATAAATTAAAGAATGAAGATAATTTTGTACATTCACAATAAGATATTATATACAATACCAATGCATCTTATTCCAGACTTGTTATTCAATGTGTATTATTATTAGAAACACATTAAATTATATTTTTTTCAAATTCATTCGAGTTTTAGATTTATTCAATAAAATGATGAGCTGTGTTTGTAAAATTCTATTAATATATATTAAAAATATTATGTACTAAATTTTAATTATCATAACAAAATAATTTGATTGCTCATTGCCGATCATGTATTTAGTAATTTGAAGGACCTATTTTATAACCCACCAATAAAACAAATTGTCAGACACTACAAAAAAAGAGTTATCGTTTCTCTGCTAACATTCAGTGGGTAATTCGTCCCGTATATGCTATCAGTTGGGAATATAATAATTCTGAAATAAGCTTCTTACTAGGGACACTACAAAAGGAGGGCGCGATCTAGTGGTGAGCACTGAACTACTCTCCTAACTGCTGCCTAGCACCATAACTTTTTAAATCAATAATTATTAGGTTTAAATATATATTTATTTACATATATTTATTTAATTAGTTAAGTTATTAATATATATTTTTTTAATTTTCATAAACAAAACAAATTATAGTTTCATTATCAACAAGAATCTATATTGAAAATTATTAATTTTAATTAATTATTCGTTATCAAAAGCAGCTAACGAATATCAGCCAGCACTAGCTTCGATTGAGACCTACCACGTAATAAATACAATATACACTCACCTACGAAAGTTAATTAGGGAAGTGCGCCCGAAGTAATTAATGATGATTTCATCATGTGCATCATTCAGTTCTAGTGATTACTGTAAAGTAAATTCAAAAAATTTTAAATCGATAGATGGCGTTATGTCAACAATTCTTACTGCTTGATAAAAAAGAAGTCTATTAAATTTTTTGTTAGCTAAGAGATGTCATCCTTGTCGCGATTGGGAGTACGCGCACAAGATGTAAAAGTTTGAAGCGAATAAGCTATTGAGTTTTTAACCCATGATTATTTTATTAATAAAAAAAAGTTGCACAAATGATTCCCGCACACCATCAACGTGCTATTATTCCGTTAAAAAAAAAAAAATTGCAGATGTTATCCGAATTTTTCCGTATTTCTGGTAGCCATTTTGCTGTAAATTTGAATTTTTGTATACCCCGCTGCGCAAAACAACGTTGAATTATTCTGAATTGCCTCCACTATCGAACATTTATGAACTGCGCGTGCGCACAGAAAAGTGGGAGAACCTTTAGTACATAAAACATCTAGAGTGGGAGTAAAAACCGACGACACCCGAAGTGCATTCTCTCGGTGGGATGACAATAGCCGAAAATACCCGAAGTATTCATATCCGCATGGCTTGAAGTTTGAAGATAATATATGCCGGTATTTGTTGCGCATAAAAAATAATATCAAGTTTTTATAAATACCAAGTCCAGCAAATCCATTAATTTCTTGATTGTCTATAAAGTTTTTTATGATCTTTTCAATTATAATAAAAAAATAAATAATTATTAGTATAAATAATAACTAATTATTGTATGACATCATAATAATTATTTTATTATTTATTCTTAAGGCGCAAACAATGGCAGAGAGAAACGCAACTGGTACAAATTTTATTATTTATTTACGATATATAACTTATTACTTTTTAATTGAATACACTATTAACTTATGACAATCGCACGTTAGTAATGAAATTTATTTTATACTTAACCTTTAATTTGAATTTTGAATATATGAAACACGTCTTGATTTTTTAAAATTCAAATTTCTTCAAAAAATTTTTGTTGAATTTATTGCTAAATTTAATTAATTAATTATTGAATCACATGACATTAATAAATAATTTTCTCAACTACCCTGATTAAACAATTGAATTCGATCGAGTTAAACAGAATTGAATTTTTAATTCTATATAATTCAGATAAATCCTGTTAATTCGGTACCTAACTTTAAAATGAATTCTGTCTAATTCAGCAGGAAAACCAGAATATATTCAAATTTAAACGAATTTAAATAATTCTATTCGGTTTAATTCGAAAATAATCCTCGAATTTCTGATACTCCAAATTAAACCGAATTGAAATCAATTCAAAATTTTTAAATCGGTTTTATTCTATTTAATTCGAAAATTATCCTTGAATTCTTTTAAATTCTGTCTTACCGAATTTAACAGAATTGAGCAGAGTTAAAATTTTCAATTTAGTTGAATTCAGTTGTTTAATCAGGGTATGCCAGTTAGCGATTAAATTGTCAATAAGTAATTATGATCCTTAAGTTAGTAGACTATTAACAACTTTTGAATTTTTTTTTTTTCAAAAACGTAATTTAAAAAAAAAAAATCACATGTAGAAAATTTGAAAAACTATCAGTACAATTTTTTGAAATATTTTTTTTTTAATTTATTGTTTTTAAAGAAATCCAAAAATTATTAGACGTCGGCTAACTTCAGTATCATGATTAATTGATTTATTAATTGTATAGTTTTATTTTAATAACCAATTACTTATCGTTATATATGTTTATCAATAGGAATACAAAATGAAGATTGGAGTAAACTAATTTGGCGTATTAAAGGACTTCAGCTCATGAAAGCTCAAAAACTGCCAGAAACTGACGAAGGCAGAGTAAAACTAGCAATTGATTTTCTGCAGATAAATCAAGACATACTAGTAATCAAGCCTGAATCCAAAAGTTCAGCCAAAGCATTCGAGATGATAAATGACGCAACCAAACAAATATCAAAGTTACCCTATAAATCATTACTTACACTGTACACTAAAGGGTTAGCTTACTCTCCTGAAAATTCCGAAGCAATGGCTAAAGCTTATGCCAATCGATCAGCAATACTCTGTAACGAACGATTGTATGAGGCGGCACTGGATGACGTTGGCTCAGCACTTGAGATCGGTTATCCAGACAATTTAAAAGCTAAACTTTATGTACGCCGAGCAAAAGCTGTGATAGCACGTTTTCCAGATACACTTCATGGTGTTGATAATTGTTTGAAAGAAGCTCAACTTTGGTCTGAAAAAATGGACCCAGAGAACAAGAAAAAAACTCAAGCTGCTATTCAAAAACTTAAAGTAAATAAATCAGTACCAGCACCACGTGAAATTTGGTTTCCTTCTGAGTATCTACCTAGTACACCACAAGGCAATTCTAAGATACTCCATGCAAGCAGTGCTATTGCATTGGAATATTCTAAAAAATTTGGCAGACACGTTGTAGCAACACGCGATATACAAGCTGGTGATACTCTATCTGTCCATCGTTCATACGCATCAGCACTCTACCCAGAAAATATTTACAGCCATTGCTGGCATTGCTCTAATAAAATGTGGAATCCTATACCATGTATGTCGTGCGTTGATGTTGTTTTTTGCGACGAGCTGTGCCGTACAACTGCGTGGAATAAGTATCACGATATTGAATGCAAACTTGTTGGAGTAATGCGCCGTGCTCATATGTGTCTTGGGGAGACTATTGCTTTGAAAATATTGCTGAAGGCTCTGAAAGAAACTGGTAGTATTGATGGACTCAGAAATAAAATAAAAGATATTAAATCTATTTCTGGTAGTTATTTTAAATAATTTATATTTATTAGCTAGGCCAAAAAAATCGACTATTTTTTTTCTTTCAATACTGTGCAAATATTATTCCTGATGACCAAAAAAATTATTGTGCAAGTTTGAGCCCTTAAAATCTATATTAAGAGGTGTATCGTTACGACTATTTGTTTTTTGACAGAAATTTCATTTTTTACCCAAAACTCGTAAATCATTTATCTGAAAAATTTGAGCAATGTATATTCTTGAAGGAAATTGAATTCCCTACAAAAAATCTCTCTTAGTAAATTTACGTAAAACGAGCCGTTTCCTTGTAACCGTGCTTTAAACATTGATTTGTTTTTCAAATTCTTTGTTCCTATTTTGGATTTTTGTAATTGCTAGAAATATTAAAATTTTTTTTAGACAAGATACATATTTTTAAAGGAAATTTAATGCTCTACAAAAAAGGTCTCCTAATATTTTTCGCTAAATTCACTCCTTCGAAAGTTATTCAAGGTTGAAGTTGAGTCAAAACGACTTAAATAACCTGAATAACTTGCGGAGGAGTGAATTTAGCAAAAAATGTTAAGAGACCTTTTTTATAGTGCATTAAATTTCCTTTAAAAATATATATCTTTACTAGAAAAAATTTCAATATTTCTAGTATGACTGCTTCAGACGAACGAAGTTTCTTCTAAATTTTAATGTGCTGATAAATATCATCAGTTACTTTCCAGGTAATTTTAAGGTAATCAGAACCTTTACATCAACCTCTCACACCATTCCTCGTCAATATCACGGAAAAGTGGATGGTTGTGTTCGCGACCCGTGTAACTTTTTTTTTTTCGGCTTTTAATCATCATCAGCGTCATTATCAGCCAGCTCAGCGACCTCTTCTTTGCTACAAATTCCGACTAAATCGTTGTAGTCTATACTGACATTTTTTTTACCATCTTCATTCTTCTCAGTCTCATCTTTCCGGTCACTTGCACGCTTATTATTATCATTAGACTTCGGCAAGCTCTCGATTTCATCTACAATAGCACAGTCATCAATAATAACACAGTCGTTTGACGGGGATGCTATTAACTCCCATGGATGATCGTTGCTGGTAGAAAAATTTTCAGCTGAGCCTACACTCTCTGTACCATATTCATAACAAGTGTCATGATCTGAGTTTTTGTTTTTGAGAGTGATTGCGGAGTAACGCGGATTTTATTTTACGGCTAATTTACTCCGGTCTGGAGTATTAATACTTAAATAGAATTTTTTCATATAATAATTAATTTATAGCAAACCGGTAAACAGTGTGTGTGTTCGGATATCCAAATGTATGCGTTAGTACCAATGTGTGCGAGCGGAAGTAATAATTTCAGAAATTTTTTTTTCTATTACATTAAATGTATTTGATGTTTTTTTATTATAACAAAAATTATTTTAGGATACATTAATGTTTAACATTAATGTCTTAATGTACTTTAGTACATACTATATTACAATCAAAAATGATACTTGTCGAATAGCAGAGAAGTACTCATACCAGAATCGTTCTCAAGCTTAGAATATAATACTTCTGAAATAAATTTCTTACCAGAGACACTATACAAAAGGTGGGCGCGATCTAGTGGCGAGCACCAAACTACTCTCGCTGCTGTTGCCTTGTTCTGGTGACTATTATCTCTTAGTTCAAGCAACTTTTTTGTTTTGGTTGGAGCATAAAAAATTCTTGCGTTAAATAATAGTACTCATTGTAACAAATTTTATATTCTTCAAACAAAAAAGTGCAGATTGTTACAAAAACTCATATATTTTGCTTCAAAAAAATATCTAATATTAAGAAATAAAAACTTTTGTAACAAGTAAAAATTCTTCGCTTTAAGCATAAGAATATGTAAACTTGAGAAAAAATATTTGAATTAAAAATAAAAATTTCAAGATAATTATTTATTTAGGGCAAGAAAATTTTGATTTCCCGAATCGATTTTTAAAAAAATTTCAAAAATCAAAATTTTCTTGCTGTAAAAAATCATTTTGAATCAAAATATTTTTTTTCAAGTCAACATATTCTTACGCTTAAATCAATTTTTACTTGTTTAAAGAGTTTTATTTTATTAACATAGGAGATATTTTTTGTAGCAAGATATATATGTTTGTTTTTAGAACCAATAGCATTTTTTACTTTGAAGAAAATAAACTTTCTTAGAATAACTACTAATTTTTTAACGTGAGAATTTTTGTACGCTTCAACAAAAAAAAAAAGTTTAAGCTTAAAAAAAAAATTTATTGGGAGAAAAGATATATATTATCTTGATTGATTTTCACTTTAATAAATAATCCCGAATTAATTAGCAACAAAAAATTTTTACACGCCCTTTTGGTATAAAAAAATTTGTTTTTTCACTTTTTTAATCGACCTCCACATGTTTAACGATTCGGAACTGATAAGCAAAAAAAAATGTTTGATACGTTTCTTTGGCTTATGTTTTGCAATACGCACTTTTGGCATTAGGAATGCAATTTAGAGGCAGGGAAACTAAATATTAATGGTATTTATAACGATATTCTCTTTTGAATTTTTTTTAAAATTTGATTACTAGTCAGCAGAAATATTCTATAATTATTAAATTAACTAGAAATCGACTGTTTAGAGAACTAACATGAAATAGTACGGTTGATACTTTTGTCAGTAGTAAAAGGAACTAAATAAATGATATTGTATGAGACGACAACTAAATTTTTAGTTGTGTCAACTATTAAAATTATTTCTACCAACTATCACACAGTCACTAAGCTAACGTAGTTACTGTATCTATTTTATGTTAATTGAGCCAACGGTAAAGATTATATTGTGTTCACTACTAAGCCTTGTTTTAAAATGATTAAAGTTTTGTAGTGGCCATAATAAGGCAAAAATAGTTTCTTAAATTTAGTTAATGTAACTATTTTTCCGTGCTGATTCACACTAGTACATAGTTCCAGTAACAATAAAAATTGGTTAGGGAGACTATATTTTTATATCTGTCGCTGCATAGTTCAGGTTACTAAGCACTTTTCTCTCAGTGTAGTTACAAAAATCCAAAATAGAAACAAAGAATTTAAAAAACAAATCAATATTTAAGGCACGGTTACAAGAAAACGACTCGTTTTACGTCAATTTACTAAGAGAGATTTTTTGTGGGGAATTCAATTTCCTTTAAGAATATACATTTCTCAAATTTTTCAGATAGATGATTTACGAGTTTTGGGTAAAAAATGAAATTTATTTCAAAAAACGAATAGTCGTAACGATACACCTCTTAATATCATTATTAAGGGCTCAAACTTGCACAATAATTTTTTTTGGTCATCAGGAATAACATTTTCACAGTATCGAAAAAAAAATAATCGATTTTTTTGGCCCAGTCTAATAATTATTTACTTTAACAATTTAAAATTATTAATCTGCATTGAAAATTTTAGATCCACTCACTCGCCTCTTTACTGATGGTAAATTTGATGACACAAAATACGCAAGTTTTTATTCATTGATGCGATTACCTATTGACGAAATAACTTCCGTCGAATACGCACTGAAAGCCGCTGGGTTGACGTATTTCATAGCAGCACTTACTGATATATTTGGTCGTAAAATAAATAATTACACAGATTTATTCAAAAATGAGGATGCTTTGTTCATTGCTCAATTAATTTATCATCATCAGGTTCTTGGTCGTACCAACACAGCTCAGGTATCTTTTATTTATACTTACTAATAACAAAATATTTTAATATCTAATCGTTTTTAAATTAACTAATTGAATAAAATTATTTTGGCTAGATTGAAATAGAAAATGAAGTAGGAGAAGACATCAGAGTAGAAGGAGTTGTGGTTCCATTTATCCAACTTTGTAATCACAGTTGCGATCGCAATGCTTATCACTTTGTTGCCGATGGACAAAGTGCATTGATTGCTGTACAGCCAATAAAACAAGGCGAACAAATTTACTGTTCCTTGGGGCCAGAGTATATTCATGTAGAGACTAAGAAAAGAAGAGCAATACTTCATACTATTTATGACTTTCACTGCGATTGTTATGCTTGTAAACATAATTGGCATCCTAATTCTCGTCACCCGTCTTGCCTGGTAATTTTATTTTAAATAATTTTGTTTAATTAATTAATTAATAATTTTATTAACTATATTTTTCCTTTCTGTTTAGGAACAAAACTTGTCTGAGAAGGCTAAAGAAACAATTTTAAAAGCAAAACGAATGATTGAACAACAGATTTATCCGCCAGTAACAAGGCATATGACGGTTGAACAAAAATCAGTACTTAATCTTCCTAAAAGAATTGCTTGCCTTATTAAATTCCTTAATATACTCGATAAACATTGCAAGTATCCAAATCTTGAACTTCTTACGATCAAATATATATTAATTGATCATTACCATGTAGTCGAAGGTTACTAATCTGCATCATTTTATTATTTTTCATTATCGTTACCATTATTCTATTAATTCATTCTTTGATTTAAAAAGTATTATCGTTTGTTATGACGCTCAGTATTTAACTCTTAAATGAGATATTTATTTTTTACACTTAAGTGACTGATGACAAGTACCTCAGTAGACTAATTTTTTACAGAGTAAATAATTAAATAAGTATTTTTTTATTAAACCATTGTTAACTATTTAAATACTCAAAGACTTACGTATTGCTCAAATTATTATAATAAATAGTTTTATACTAATGGTTAAATAAAGGCATTTATATTATAAAAATAAATTTATGAGATATTTACTTACAACAAGTGTAAAGTATATTAGTAAGAAATTTTTTTTAACTGTCTTTGTTATAGATTAGCAAACTCAGACAGTATTCAAGTCGGAATGACTACTTTACGACGTCTTCTTGAAGGCGTCCTCAGGAAGTCTTTTGATGACTTCTTAAAGGTATCATTTTTAAGGACTCTTAATTAAGAAATCTTGAAGATTCCTTAAATAAGATGTCAATTTTGTGAGGTCTAAATGTATTCTTATTTTTAAACTTCTTTATGAAGTCAAAATTAGGAGCTCCTTAAGACGTCATGGTAAATTCATACTGAAGTCTTATTTGCGAAGTCAAAAAAAAGATTTCTTTGAAAACTCTTTTTAAAGACGTCTTATTGAGTTCGCTAGGTGGCTCATTCGACATCTTGAAAACTTCTTAAAGACTTCTTTAAGATGTTGATGAGACGTCCAAATCATAAATAGGAACTCATTCAGAACTCATCAAGACGTCATTTTGCTATCTGGAAAGTTGGCAGTGGAAAAAATCCACAGGAAATTTTATAAATTTATAACGTACTATATGTATACACAGGGTTGTCATTTGAGTACCAAGATGTTTACAATCACTTCAAAATTGATAGTCTACTCTGTCGGCGTCAAGCCGATATCTGACAATTTTTAAAACTTTCCTGGTGGAAATTTTTCGGATTTCTGTCTTAAAAAGTCTTTGGAACTCTGAAAAAGTCTTTAGAACTCTAGAACTGAGTTTTTAAGACAGAAGTCCGAAAAATTTCCACCTGGGTTTTAAACAGTAAATTAAAATGTTTATAAACTAAAAATAAAAAAATGCATGTTAAGAAAATTCAAAATTCAGTACATACATTTTTTTAAATTTTATTATTTTAATTATTTCATTTTTTATCTGTAATAAAAAAATTGTTGTATGCTGCTACATTTACACTCATATACTTACTAACGATTCAATATCTATACTGCAGTGTTTAGAAAAAGAGCAGTAAGTTTACTTATTACCATTCTGTCTTACCAATTCTAGATTCGCCTAATAGTAATAAAAATTCAGTATTTTAAATGAGTGTAATGTAGCAGACAGACAAATGTAAAATTATTAATAAATAGAGTAAATAATTTAAAAAATAATATTGATAAAAAGTGCACTTATTAATTTTTTAAATACGCATTTTTAAAAATTTTATTTTTTAAATTATTTACTCTATTTATAATTTTATATTTGTCTGATGTCTGCTACATTCACTCATTATTTTAATTTATAATAACATAACGAATTCATAAATTAATAATTATTAGTTGTTTAATTAAAGAAAGTAATGAAATTACTTGTTTATTTTTGACTCATGATTTAATAAATAAATTTGGCAACAGCGTGTCCTAACTTCTTACACATTGATATTCAAATTAAAGCGGGAAAAATTTATTTCTAATCTCGTCTCTCTTATTAATGTATTTCTATCTTTGTTTTTTCTCTCAGCTGCTTCCGCGACGTTGCCAAACCTCAATAATATGTATCTCTGTCGATGAACGAGATTAAATAATAAAGTTTAACTTTAATTATTTAAATAACTACAACGGTAACACTATATTGTTAAAATCTTATCATATTCTAAAAATATTCAAGTTTATGGCATGTGGTTTTTTATTTCTTAAACTCGGAAGGTTAATAATGAAAAAAATCGAATAAGTCATGACGGGAGCTTGTCCGCCATAGGAGTCTGTGTATAAGAACTTTAAAAACGTCATTTTTAAATCTTTTTTTCTAAAAAACTAGACAGTGGATCATATTCAAATTTTGAGAATACATAGATAAAGTACTTCTTTATATGTATACTAAGTTTTAAATCTTAAAGTTGGAAAATCCTTTTTACATTAGATTCGGTCAAGCCTCCTTAATATTAACATTAGTTAAATAGAAAAGCAGTGTGGTTGCCGCCCTTTTCCCAAGCTCTGCAGTACAGTTGGATTAGCAAGACTTTGCATCTCGGATATTTTCGGTCTTTTACCCCCACCATCAATGCGCATGTCAGTTATTAAATTAAAATGGCAGGGGTTAAAAACCGAAAATATCCGAAACGCAAAGTCGCGCTAATTTAACTATATGTCGCTAGTCTTTATCATTTCAAAACAATGCTAGTGTGTTTACTATGTTTACATTTACTAAAAATGTCACGATAAAAGAATTCCAAGTATTATTATCAACCACATTTTATTATAATGTGGTTGAAACGTGGCACTTTAATCTACAGTAATTAGAGTAATAGTTTTTCTTCATTAAACTCAAATATAAAAAATCGTGAGTATTTTATTGAGTAAATATAAGAATGATAGTAAAGGTAGCAAACATCTGACAATTTTTTTAATTTTTAAATAATAAATAAAAATGTTTATAAAATAAAAATTAAAAAATTCATGTTTTGACAATTCAAATTTCGGTATATGAATTTTTTTTAATTTTATTATTTTAATTATTTAATTTTTTTTATATGTATTTAAAAAATTGTCTTATGTCTACTATATTTATACTCATAACATAAAAATATGATCCTGAAGTTAGAAGACAATAAACAATTTTGGGATTTTTCTTATGAGACTGGTTAGCTAAGGTCTAATAATTTTTGGATTTTTTTTAAACGATAAATTATAAAAAAAAAAAGTTTGAAAAAATTGGACTTATAGTTTTTTAAACTTTCTACATGTGCATATATTTAGTTTTCTTTTTTTTAAAATTAAATTGTTGAAAAAATATAATGCAAAAATTGCTATGACAATAAAGTTAGCAGACATTTAAAAATCTTTGGAATTTTTTCAACAAGAAAATAAATATTAAAAAAGTATTTTGAAAAATTGCACGTATATGAAATTCTCGACACGTGCATTTTTTTTAAAATATTTTTTTTTTCATTATTTATCTGTTAAAAATTTTTTTTTTAATTTCAAATGTCTGCTAGCTTTACTATCATAAACTTGCTGATTATTTGCTAACTTTAAAATCATATTTTTCTTTCAATAAATAAATTACAAAAAAAAATAAAAAAATTGCACATATAGAAAAAAAGCGACAGGTGCAATTTTTTTTAATATTTTTTTTTTTATAATTTATCATTTCTAAAAACAATTCGAAAATTATTAAACGTCTGCTGACTTGAGTATCATTATAAAAACACATCAATCTACAAATTCTCACTGTTTTTTTTTTTTTTTTTAGAAAACAAAAAGATGTGTCAATAAAAAATAAAATAAAACCGCACAAAATAAAAATGGAAACAGATATCAATAAAATATACCAAAGCCTAAGAAAAAGGTATTTAATAGTCTATCTATTGGCTAGTTTCGTCGACTGGATTCAAGGACCTTATCTATACAAACTCTATCTCCATTACGATTATACGACAACAGACATATCTATTTTTTACATAACCGGGTTTCTCAGCAGCGCAATATCCGGCGTACTAATTGGACACCTGGCAGATAAATTTGGCCGTAAAAAATTATGTATCTTCTATTTCATAAGCACAATAATCGTCTGTCTGTCAACAACCTCTCCAGATTTTACTGTCCTCCACATCGGGCGTATATTTGGTGGAATATCAACGTCAATATTATTCTCAACCTTCGAATCCTGGTATGTGAGCCGACATATGTCTGAAGATCTCCCTCAAGACTGGATGGGATCAACTTTTGCATCTTCAACTCTCTACAACGGATTACTGGCTATCACTGCAGGAATTTTATCATCAATATTAGCTGATACATTTAATTATGGACCAGTATCACCATTTTTGTTCGCCATTCCTGTCTGCATAATTACTGGGTTACTCTGCGCAACAATCTGGCGCGAAAACAATAAAAAAAAAGTTTACTCAAATTTATTACAAGGCCTGAGTGTAATTTTTCGTAATGACGGCTTGATATTTTATCTTGGACTGATTCAAACTCTCTTCGAGACAGTAATGTATATATTTGTTTTCCTCTGGACCCCGATTTTAGATCCAATAGAACCGAGTAATGGCCTAATATTTAGTTCATTTATGCTATGCATCGTTTTTGGAAGTGGATTGCATTCTTTATTAGCAAACTATTACCAAATAAGCCGATTGATGCTTTTATGCTCAAGTGTCTTACTTGCGCTATTCAGTATTGCTGTCAGCACAATAGGAATTCATCTTCAACTGCAATATGATTATGAAAAAATAGGTACATATATATGTCTGATATCATTCTTAACATTTGAATTGTCTGTTGGAATTTATTATCCAGCTGTCGGTTATTTACGAGGTATTATTGTACCGGAAATTCACAGGGCAAGCGTTGCTAATTGGTTCCGACTGCCGTCTAATTTGTTAATATGTGTTGTATTACTTTATATTAGAATTGGAGTACCTGATAATCGTTTAATATTTGCATTAAGTGCTATGTGCCTGAGTATTGCTTCACTTTATTGTGTTGAATTTGTTAAAGCTTATAAAAGAGAGTATTCTATTATCCATGAGGATAGGTGCAGCAGTCAAACGTGTTCAAAGGTGCTTTACGCTTAAGTATTATAATTATCTTGTAATTTATCGTTGAGTTATGCGTAATTGGTGGTCAGTAAGATTAAGTACCAAAGCGCTCGATTAAAAAGTATTTAAGTTTTAGAAGACTGTTGGAATTGTATTTAAAAAAAAAAAGTATTTAATTTTATTAAGAAAAATTAATGTAAAATAAAGTATAAATTAAAGTTATTGAGTGTTAATTCAATTTATTAAATATATAATTACGAGCAACCTGTAGTCACTACGTGACTACCCAATTATCACTACTAAGTTCCCAGATAGCAAAATGACGTCTTGATGAGTTCTGAATGAGTTCCTATTTATGATTTGGACATCTCATCAACATCTTAAAGAAGTCTTTAAGAAGTTCTCAAGATATCGAATGAGCCACTTAGCGAACTCAATAAGACGCCTTTAAAAAGAGTTCTATTTTCTGACTTCGCAAATAAGACTTTAGTATGAATTTACCATGACGTCTTTAAGAAGCTTCTAATTTTGACTTCATAAAGAAGTTAAAAAAAGAATACATTTAGACATCAAAAAACTGACGTCTTATTTATGGAGTCTTCAATTAAGAACTCTTAATTAAAAGTTCTTAAAAATGACACCTTTAAGAAGTCATCATAAGACTTCTTGATGACTCCTTCAAAAAGACGTCGTAAAGCAGTCATTCCGACTTGAATGCTGTCTGGGTTCATAAAGTACGTAGAAAAAAAGGATTTTTCGCTGCGAAATATTTCAATTTGAACCAAGAAATTTTATACATCTAATTTAAATAAAAAAATTGTCTGGGAGCGAGAAAAGATTTTTTTGATCAAAAAGTGATTCCTTGCACTAAGTAATTCTTTTTAGTTCTAAACAAATGTTTGTTTTTAATTTACAATGTAAAAAATTTCTTGAGATGAGTAAAAATTTTCTTTAGGCGAGTAAAGATTTCTTGTGTCAATGAATCCTTCTTTTTTCTATGCAAACTTTTTTGGCTTTGAGAAGCTTCCTAAAACCAAATGGAAATATAAAATTTTGTCATTTTGGAATAAGTAACGCGATATAAATAATATAGTATATATTCAGTGACATTCAGTCATACTTAGTGAAAGAATAATTAAAACATTAATTTATTTAAAGAAAATAAATACGGTCATCTTCTCGCGTAATTTAAATGTAATTCGTATGATGTAGATAAATCTATTTATCTCAATATTTAGCAATTAAAAAAAGTTTAAATTATGAAAAAGCACAAATTCAAGTCAAGACCTATCTAATGATACCTATTTCAATGACATTAACTAATTCTATCATATAGATATGGTGGGAACAAAATTTTCCTTATTCTCTTAATAATATACCTGGACTTTACTTGCAAAATAATATTGGGTCTTATAAAATATATATGCATTTACGTCAGGTAAATTGAGCTGAGGATCAAACTCGACGAGATGGAAGAGACAAAAATAAGATGCTGGATATGTGTATATTAGGGGTGTACGAATCGGGTTTAAATCGAATGTAACTATTCAATTTGAAATTCTGAATTATTCGTTAATTTTTGAATTATCCGAAAATTTTTCAATTATTAGTAACTCTTCAAAACACTAGATTTAAATCAAGAAAATTCTGATCAGCTTTAAAATTTTCAATTTTTATTTAAGGGCATTCTCGGACAGTACCTCCTACTTTTTGAAAAGATGCAATAACTTTCAACTGTCATCATCGTATTCAAATTTTATTAATTAATTTGAAAAAATTGAAAAATGAACAACGTAACAGTAATTTTACTGAAATTTATTTTCCAAATTACGTTTAACCCTAAACGGCTACACCTCACCCAGGCCACATGGGGTAACTCCCTATTTTTGAAAGTTTTTCGACCAATTTATTTGAAAGGTATAAGACCTCTAATTCCACATTTTTTAAGCCTGAGGTGACTAGTCACCCCATGCGGCCGTTAAGGGTTAACTCCTCATTGACACCAACTGTAAATAATTTTCTTTTAAATCAATGTCTCGGCGAA